>NC_090924.1:844024147-844636397 GCF_040938575.1 Ambystoma mexicanum | reverse complement strand
GCAGGCCCCCACACATGTCCCCCTGCACCCCCACCCCTCAGCAGTCAGGGGCACCTTCCAGCAGGCCCCCACTCATGTCCCACACATGTCCGCCTGTACCCCCACCCCCAGCAGTCAGGGGCACCTGCCAGCAGCCCCCCACACATGTCCCCCTGCACCCCCACCCCCCAGCAGTCAGGGGCACCTGCCAGCAGGCCCCCACACATGTCCCCCAGCACCCCCACCCCCACCCCCCAGCAGTCAGGGGCACCTGCCAGCAGCCCCCCACACATGTCCCCCTGCACCCCCACCCCCCAGCAGTCAGGGGCACCTGCCAGCAGGCCCCCATACATGTCCCCCTGCACCCCCATCCCCCAGCAGTCAGGGGCACCTGCCAGCAGGCCCCCACTCATGTCCCACACATGTCCCTCTGCACCCCCACCCCACAGCAGTCAGGGGCACCTGCCAGCAGGCCCCCACTTATTTCCCACACATGTCCCCCTGCACCCCAACCCCACAGCAGTCAGGGGCACCTGCCAGCAGGCCCCCGCACATTTCCCCCTGCACCCCCACCCCCCAGCAGTCAGGGGCACCTGCCAGCAGGGCCCCACACATGTCCCCCCTGACAGGTCATCACACTCCAGACCCATGCCCCTCATAGCCACCCAAATCCCACCCGAGTCCAAACACCCCACATTGAATTCCCAAAGTCTTGATAGAAAATACATAACCAGCATGGCCATGAATCAATGTCCCTCAGACCCACGCAATGGTGACACATAACTGTGAAAAGATCAACATTGTGACATGCACAAAACAAAAGAGATAAGACCGCATCAGTAAAGCATATAATAAATGTGTATTCAATAATTAACCAAATGAATAAAAAAAAACACACAATAATTGAAATAATGAAGAAAAAGCTGCATGTCCAAAATATTCAAAAAAAATGTGTGAAAGCAGAATCCAAATCAATCCAAAAGCAAATGGGTCCAAAGAGTCTGTCCGTCCAACCAAATCCAAAGTGTAAAAATAAGACACATCCATTGATCCATGGTAAAAAAGAAACTTAAATAAAGTGAAATCCAGTGTAGAACTATATACAAAGGACAAACCAGGGTCCATGAGCCCAACCATTGAAAGGAAACCTACAAAAACCCTACCTAATGAACAACTATATACAAAAAGGTGGGGCATTGTCCAAGCGCCCCAAATGAAATGAAAACCAAAAGGAAACCTAACACTAATTAACTATATACAATGGCAGCGGGCTAGTCCGACGGCTCACTTCCTGATTTCCCGGGCCAGGGCATCATCGAACTCCTGCTCGATGTCCGGGAGGCGGTCATCTTCTAAGGCCCCGAGGGTTCGCAGGGACGATGACATCCGGACCTCCAGGTCCCTGCGAATTGCCTCGAGGCACTCGCCCGCCTCAGAGCCCTTTGCCTGGAGTTCTCCGCCCTGACCATTGTGAGCCGTGCCTCTTCCGCCCGCTGCCGCTCCGCATCTATAGCATGGCCTAACCACTGCCACACGGAAGACACTTCCCGTCCTGGGTCCTCCTGCCCTCTGGCCGATGCCTGCCCCTCCGATGTCGAAGGCCCCGAGCCATCATGGCTCCCACCTTGTTGCTGCTGCTGCGCCTGTGCCCGTGCCCTGGCTCCTGCTGCCTGCACATCCACCTCCGGCTGGGGTGCAGTTGTTGAGGTGGCCACCCCTGCTGGACGTCCGACTCCCGACTGTGGCAGGGATGTGTCCTCCACCAGCCTGGCCGCACGGTCAGAGGTAGCTCCACAGGGTACCCAGGTGATGCATGGGTGGGAAGATGGCACGGAGGACGACTGGCGCATAGGGGGTTCAGGTGAGGAGGGGGTCGAAGCAAGGTTCAGCAAAGGGAGGAATCCGGCCTGGGTGACCTGTCCCAGTAGGCTGACGTGGTCAACGAGACATTCAAGATGATGTGCAGTCTCCCCATGAAAAGACTGCAGGTCACCTCGCATGTCCCGTTGACACAACGCCACCCAACCCAGGACAGGCTCAACCCGGTCCCGGATAGACACGTCCGCAGGGAGAGGAAGGCCAGTTGTTGTAAGTGGATCCCCTCCCTGAAAATGGGTCTGGACGTAGGCATCCCTGCTGGTGCAGGATGATGCAGTCACAGGATCAGGGACAGGATTACACACAGGCACCTCCGCGGCAGCCTGTGCTGCCTCCTGTCCCTGCCCCCGCACTGCACCACTGGCACCAGTGGAATCCCCACTTCCAGACCCGTCTCTGTCCCTTGCGCGGCCTCCTCCTCCACCAAACCCCCCACCAACCTGGATGACTCTGTGCCATCTTCCTTCGTCGCACTCTGTGGGGTCTCAGCTGCCCCTTCTGCTGCCGAGGAGTCCAACTCCGACCTCCGCCTCTTGGACCTACCCTCGGCAGCTGCGGCCTGGGATGCGGCACCGGACTCCTCACTCCCTGACGAGATCACAACCTGGAAGGGGAGCCGGGCCTTGTGTCTCCGACTGGTGGTATGATCCCTGCCGCTGTGCTCCTCAGCACCCTCTCCGCCCTGTTCATCAGTTGACGCTGCAGACAGTGAGAGATAGGAGACAGGCATCAGCACACTGTACAATAGACTGATACACACATGCCAGTTGCACATGAGTGGCAGTGTCAAACTTCAGACACGGCATCACAATCCCCAACACACATGGCATGTCAACTCACACACCTGAGCAATTCCACAGCCATATGGCAACAACCAACACCATCCATACACATACAACAGCATGAGCAGCCAAAGGTCAGCCAGACATCACATGAAACACAGGGAGTGCACTAGACATGCACACATGCCACCACACTTACATGCATGTGTACACCTCCACCAACTATTGCAGTGATGAGATCGGCATCCGTGTCACATCTGGCAATCAGTCTTCTACATATCAGTGTACCAAGCATCCATGTTGCATCACTGTTGCACCCTTGTGAAATACACACACATGCACATGTGCACGGTGCAGATACATGCAGCTGGAACCGACATCCATGTGTGACACCACAACCATGCCAACTTACATACACAGTCATTCAAGCATGTGTGCTCACACATCTGCATTTGGCATGCAAGCTTACACACACATGCACCATCCATGTGTCTCACACATGAGAGGACTCGCATGTGTTAGCCTCACGGCCCTGTACATACACATCCATACATGGCCCTACAAAACCACATGTGCAACCTGCACACTACTGGCACACCACCACATGCACAGCCTACAATCAGTATGCATGTACACTTACCGCTCGACTCCAGACGGGTCTGCCTCTCAAGGACCTGGACGTGGAGCGCTTGGGATATGCGTTCCAGGACCCTCATTTGATGTTCCGACAGGTGGCCCCGGCGCCCCTTAGCATCCGCTGCCTTCAAGAGGCGCCAGGCCTTGTTGAGGGTCCTGGACCTGAAGTGCTCCCAGCGCTTCTTGACATGTTGGAATTTTCGGACTGCCACCCCCTCCACGTTGATGGCAGTCACGATGTCCGTCCAGATCCTGGTCCGTCCTTCCTTGTCGGCGCGCAAACTTCCGAAGAGGGCATCAAACTGCCCCAGGACTTGCTCCACCAGGACACCAACTTCGGTGGCAATGAAACTGGTGGCCCTCTGCCTCTCTGACTGGGGGTTGCCAGTGGTCTCAGATGGTGGTG
Organism: Ambystoma mexicanum; assembly: GCF_040938575.1. NCBI lineage: Eukaryota > Metazoa > Chordata > Amphibia > Caudata > Ambystomatidae > Ambystoma > Ambystoma mexicanum. The sequence goes on along the minus strand of NC_090924.1, from coordinate 844,632,716 downwards.
TGCCCGACATGGCAACCCCAGAGGCAGGCGTGGGTGGGCAACTGGGTCCTGGGGCTGGGCTGTGGAGCGATGGTATCCCAGTCGGGAGTCTTCAGTTCCAGCAGGGGTGGTCACAGCAACTGCACCCCTGCAGATGGCTGATGTGCAGGCAGCAAATAGCAGGGCACGTGGGCAGCAGGCAGGCAGCAGCAGATGGCAGGTGGGAGCGTGCTCAGGGATCTGGGGGGCAGGAAAATGGCCTTCAGGGCAGGAGCGTGGTCATCCGTGTGTTTTCGCGTGTCCAGCTTGATACGGAGGGATTTGGCACGTGAAAAAATTGCACGTCAGCGTGTAATTCGAGGAAAGGCCCTTAGCACTGAGCGCGTCAGCGCACGCACGCTATTCCATTGGACCAAAGGCCCTTAGCGCGTAAGCGCGTCTGTGACTTATTGCCCACGGGCGTTGCCCTGGCAGGGCTTGAAGATCCCACGTGGATTACCATTGCTCTGTACATGCTTTTCGTGGGGTGCGGTGCGTGTGTTTTCCAGGCTTTGGGGTTCACACGCTATTACTTCACAGCGGGTGGGTGTTGGCTACGCGTTCTTCTACACGCAAAGCAGACGGTGAGTGGTAGCCCACTCGCCCAGGCCCAATCGCGTGTAAAACTTCCCACGCACCCCTGAAATACATGTACCCTGCTGAAATCGTGTGTAAAACTTCCCGCGCACCTCTGAAATACACATATCCTGCTGAAATCACGTGTAAAACTTCCCGCGCACCCTGTAATACACATACCCCGCTCGCACAGGGAACTTTCGCGTGTGAGACTTCCCGCGAACCCCATAATACATGTACCCTGCTGAAATGGCGTGTGAGACTTCCCGTGCACCCCAGGAATATTGCCCCTGTGCGAGCAGGGTACGTGTATTTCAGGGGTGCGTGGGAAGTTTTACACGCGATTTCAGCAGGATACGTGTATTTCAGGGGTGCGCGGGAAGTTTTACACGCAATTTCAGCAGGGTATGTGTATTTCAGGGGTGCAGGGGAGTCCTACACGTGATTAAGCAGTGTTGGTCCTCCCAGGTGTTCCCTCTACACCCTCCACAGACCCTGCAGGCAGCCCACACCACAGGGGACTACCCCCCACCCCTGGTCATGTCCCGCAGGCAGCCCATCCACCATGGGCATGCCCCCAGCCAAGCCACATGTCACCTTGCACTACTGATCAACAGCATATGACCCCCTGAAATCCCCACCCCCCAGCAGTGCAGGGCACCTGCCAGCAGGCCCCCACTCATGTCCCACTCATGACCCCCTGCACCCCCACCCCCGAGCAGTGCAGGGCACCTGCCAGCAGGCCCCCACTCATGTCCCACTCATGACCTCCTGCACCCCCACCCCCCAGCAGTGCAAGGCACCTGCCAGCAGGCCCCCACTCATGTCCCCCTGCACCCCCACCCCCAGCAGTGCAGGGCACCTGCCAGCAGGCCCCCACTCATGACCCCTGCACCCCCACCCCCCACTAGTGCAGGGCACCTGCCAGCAGGCTCCCACTCATGTCCCACTCATGACCCCCTGCACCCCCATCCCCAGCAGTGCAGGGCACCTGCCAGCAGGCTCCACTCATGTCCCACTCATGACCCCCTGAACCCCCACCCCCCCATCATTGGCAGGCACCTGCCAGCAGGCCCCGACACATGTCCCCCAGCAAACACGTCATCACAATCCAGATCCCTGGCTCTTATGGCCACACAAATCCCACCCCACAGCACCCCAGTCCAAACACCCAACCAAGCTTTACATCCACTCCAAATTGAAATCATCATTACATGATAGATCACAAATAAGCAGTATGCGCATGAGTACAAGTCTGTCAGACCCACACAATGGCAACACATGACTGAGAAAACCTACATTGTGACATGCATGAAACCAATGAGAGAAGACCACACATTGAAGTAAGAAACAAAAATGTATTCAAGTCAAAATGAAGGGAATGAAATAAAAACACATAATAATGCCAATAATAATCAAAATGCAGCATGTCCCAAAAAATGATAAATAAAAAAATGAGAATCCAAATTAATCCAAATGAAAATGTGTCCAAAGTCACCGTCCAACAAAGCAAATCCAAAGGGAAAGAAAAGCGTAATATCCATTGATCCATGGTGAAGAAAAATAAAGATGAAGGAGAAAAATCCACTGTAAAACTATGTACAAATAGCAAATCCAGGGTCCACGAGCCCAACGACATAAATGAAACCTACAATGAAACCTACCTAATTACTAACTATATACAAAAATGTGGGGCATAGTTCATGCACCCCAAATGAAAGAAAAAAGAAATTAAACTTAACACTAATGAACTATATACAATGGCGGCGGGCAAGTTCAACGGCTCACTTGTTGATGTCATGGGCCAGGGCATCATCAAACTCCTGTTCAATGTCTTGGAGGCGGGCCTGTTCTCTGGCCCCGAGGTCTCGCAGGGATAACGCCATGTCCACCTCCAACTCCCTGCGAATTCCCTCGAGGCACTCAGCCCGCCTCAGCGCCCTGCGCATGGAGTTCTCCGCCCTGAACATTGTGAGCCATGCCTCCTCCGCCCGCCGCTGCTCCACACCTATCTGCTGGCCCAACCGCTGCCACACGGAAGACACTCCCATTCCAGGGTCCTCCTGCCCTCGGGCCGATGCCTGCCCCTCTGATGTAGATGGCCCCGAGCCATGATGCCTACCAAGTTGAGCCTGCTGCTGCCTCCGACGCAACTGCCTCTGCCAGCACGACGGTATCCAGGCTGATGGAATCCACCAACGCCCTTGTGCATGTGCCCTGCTCGATGATGCCGGCACATCCTCCATCTGCTGGGGTCCAGTTGCTGTGGTGTCCACCCCTGCTGGACCTCTGACTCCCGACTGTGGCAGGGATGGGATCCCCACCGAGCTGGCTGCGTTGGTCAGGGCAGGTCCACAGGGGGCCCTGGTGGCATCTGGGCCGGAAGACGGCATGGAGAATGACTGGCGCATAGTCTCCACAGAGGAGGAGAGGGCCGCCAGAGTGGCCGACACATGTACAAAACCCCCGACCATGGACACTCCCAACTGGGCCACGTTGGCACGCTGCTCTTCGTGATGACGTGCGTGCTCCCCCCGGGAGGCACGCACGTCATCACGAATGTCACGCATGCGCAACGCGACACCAATCAAGACCTTCTCCATACGGCCAGGGGTCCCCTCGTCTGCAAGTAGAGGAGTGTCAGATGACATCCCCCCTACCTGCGGACGGGCCTGGGATGGGGCATCCCTGCTGGTGCATGGTAGTGCAGTTACAGGGTCAGGGACAGCGACATGCACAGGCCCCTCCACGGTGACCTGTGCTGCCTCCTGCCCCTGGCCCTGGACTGCACCACTTGCACCAGTGGTACCACCCCCACCAGGCCCCATGTGCGGCTCAGTAGCAACGTCCTCCTCCTCTGTGGAAACCACCAACCTGGATGGCTCCACACTGTCTTCCGCCATTGCAAGCCCCTGTGGGGGCTCACCCACCCCTTCCGCTGCAGCCATAGTGGCAGACGCAGCACCAGTCCCCTCACTCCCGGACGATGGTAAATTCTGGGAGGGTGACTGGGCCTTGCGTCGCCGGCTGGTGGGGGCATCCCCGCCGCTTTGCTTCACAGCGCCATCTCTGCCCTCTTCATCACTTGCCGCTGTGTAGAGGGAGACATAGAACACAAGCATCAGGGTACTGTACAATGGTCCCCTAGACAGGAAGCAATAGCAGATGAGTGGCACTGTCAAACATCACTTCCATCATGTCCCTCCACAACACATGGGTCAGTGCAGGCAAAACACATGCAGTAACAGGCATGGCACATGCTATGAACATTAGCATACATTTCCAAGGGACTCTTGAAACATACAATGCTGGTTTGAAACTCACATGCATCATGGGTCATGCCTATCACATGCACACACTTCACCGTAGTTTCATCCATCTGGCCTTGTACACCCCATACACAGTGGATACAAGGATGAGTAGGCTGCATCAGTGAATCTGAACATTGTCACAGACATGTGTCATGCATCCAGTGCATTTAAAAGTCATAGACACGCAAGTCAGACACACAGACATGGACACCATACATGTCCATGACAGCAGCACCCATCTCTCACACCCCATCCATGTCCAATAACAGAGACAGGCATGCATTAATGTGTGCATTCCCCATGCTTTTCCGCATGTTGCATTATAACACATGCACCAACCATGTGGTTCACACATTACTGGTCTCACATGCATGACCATGATGTCCCTGCACACACACATACGTACATGGCCTATGTCACACATACAGGCAAGTATCAGACAACCAGCACCCTGCAACATGCCCTGTCTCACACAGCAATGCTTGGCCACTTACCGCTCAACTCCAGACGGGTCTGCCTCTGAAGGATCTGGGCGTGGAGCGCTGGGTCTACGCGTTCCAGGACCCTCATCTGGATGGTACTCATGCTGCCCCGGCCCCCCTCCACGAGGCGCCGGGCCTTTATGAGGGTCCTGGACCTCAAGTCCTCCCAGCGCTTCTTGACTTGCTTGATGTTGCGGGTTGCCACCCCCTCCGCGTTGATGGCAACCACAAAGTCGTCCCAGATCCTATCCCGTCCTTCCTTGTTGGTGTGTGATGTTCCGAAGAGGGCATCATAATGCCCTAGGACATGCTCCCCCAGGACACCAACTTCCTTCTGACTAAAGCTGGTGGCCCTCTGCCCCTCTGGCTGGGGGTCGCCAGTGGTCTCAGATGGTGTTTGCCCCGACATGACGACCCCCGAGGCAGGCGTGGGTGGGCAACTGTGGCCTGGGGCTGGGCTGTGGAGCGATGGTATCCCAGTCCGGAGTCTTCTGTTCCAGCAGGGGTGGACACAGCAATTGCAGATGGCTGATGTGCAGGCACCAAATAGCAGGGGACATGGGCAGCAGGCAGGCAGGCAGCAGCAGATGGCAGGTGGGAGGGTGCTCGGGACTCTTGGGGGCAGGAAAATGACCTTCAGCAGGAGCGTGGTCTTCCGTGTGTTTCGCGTGGCCAGCTTGATACGGAGTGATTTGGCACGTGAAAAAATTGCACGTCAGCGTGTAATTCGAGGAAAGGGCCTTAGCGCGTAAGTGCGTCAGCACACGCACGCGATTCCATTGGACCAAAGGCCCTTAGAGCGTACGCGCGGGCGTTTCCCTCATAGCGCGTGATGACAGAGCACACGTGGAAAAACTGCACGTCCGAGTGGCATTGCATGTAATTGGATGAAAGGGCGCGTACACGCGTAAGTGAACTGTACGTGTGGGCCGGTTTAAAAGGTACGTGTAGGACGCCATTTTCTTGTACGTGCTTTTCGTGGAGAGCGAGTGGGTTAAATCTGTACTTCTTGTCGGTTCACACGTGATAGGCCTTGGGCGAGCAGGGTACGTGTATTTCTGGGGTGCGCGGGAAGTTTTACACGCGATTGGGCCTGGGCGAGCGGGCTACGACTCACCATCTGCCTTGCGTGTAGAAGAACGCGTAGCCAACACCCACCCGCTGTGAAGTAATAGCGTGTGAACCACAACGCCTTGAAAACACACACACTGCACTCCATGAAAAGCACGTACCGAGCAATGGTAATCCACGTGGGATCTTCAAGCCCTGCCAGGGCAACGCCCGTGCGCGATACGTCACAGACGCGCTTACGCGCTAAGGGCCTTTGGTCCAATGGAATAGCGTGCGTGCGCTGACGCGCTCACGTGCTAAGGGCCTTTCCTCGAATTACACGCTGACGTGCAATTTTTTCACGTGCCAAATCACTCCGTATCAAGCTGGCCACGCGAAAACACACGGAAGACCACGCTCCTGACCTGAAGGCCATTTTCCTGCCCTTCAGAGGCCCGAGCACGCTCCCACCTGCCATCTGCTGCTGCCTGCCTGCCTGCTGCCCACGTGCCCTGCTATTTGCTGCCTGCACATCAGCCATCTGCAGGGGTGCAGTTGCTGTGACCACCCCTGCTGGAACTGAAGACTCCCGACTGGGATACCATCGCTCCACAGCCCAGCCCCAGGACCCAGTTGCCCACCCACGCCTGCCTCTGGGGTTGCCATGTCGGGCACACCACCATCTGAGACCACTGGCAACCCCCAGCCAGAGAGGCAGAGGGCCACCAGCTTCACTGCCACCGAAGTTGGTGTCCTGGTGGTGCAAGTCCTGGGGTAGTATGATGCCCTCTTCGGAAGTTTGCTCGCCGACAAGGAAGGATGGACCAGGATCTGGACGGACATCATGACTGCCATCAACGCGGAGGGGGTGGCAGTCCGAAAATTCCAACATGTCAAGAAGCGCTGGGAGGACTTCAGGTCCAGGACTCTCAACAAGGCCCGGCGCCTCTTGAAGGCAGCGGATGCTAAGGGGCGCCGGGGCCACCTGTCGGAACATCAAATGAGGGTCCTGGAACGCATATCCCAAGCGCTCCACATCCAGGACCTTGAGAGGCAGACCCGTCTGGAGTCGAGCGGTAAGTGTACATGCATACTGATTGTAGGCTGTGCATGTGGTGGTGTGCCAGTAGTGTGCAGGTTGCACATGTGGTTTTGTAGGGCCATGTATGGATGTGTATGTACAGGGCCGTGAGGCTAACACATGCAAGCCCTCTCATGTGTGAGACACATGGATGGTGCATGTGTGTGTAAGCTTGCATGCCAAATGCAGATGTGTGAGCACACATGTTTGAATAACTGTGTATGTAAGTTGGCATGGTTGTGGTGTCACACATGGATGTCGGTTCCAGCTGCATGTTTCTGCACTGTGTACATGTTCATGTGTGTGTATTTCACAAGGGTGCAACAGTGATGCAACATGGATGCTTGGGACACTGATATGTAGAAGACTGATTGCCAGATGTGACATGGATGCCGATCTCATCACTGCGACAGTTGGTGGAGGTGTACACATGCATGTAAGTGTGGTGGCTTGTGTGCATGTCTAGCGCACTCCCTGTGTTTCATGTGATGTCTGGATCACCTTTGGCTGCTCATGCTGTTGTATGTGTATGGATGGTGCTGGCTGTTGCCATATGGCTGTGGAATTGCTCATGTGTGTGAGTTGACATGCCATGTGTGTTGGGGATTGTGATGCCATGTCTGAAGTTTGACACTGCCACTCATGTGCAACTGGCATGTGTGTATCAGTCCATTGTACAGTGTCCTGATGCCTGTCTCCTATCTCTCCCTGTCTGCAGCGTCAACTGATGAAGAAGGCGGAGAGGGTGCTGTGGAGCACAGCGGCGGGGATCACACCACCAGCCGGAGACGCAAGGCCCCGCTCCCCTCCCAGGTTGTGATCTCGACAGGGAGTGAGGAGTCCGGTGCCGCGTCCCAGGCTGCAGCTGCCGAGGGTAGGTCCAAGAGGCGGAGGTCGGAGTTGGACTCCTCGGCAGCAGAAGGGGCAGCTGAGACCCCACAGGGTGCGATGAAGGAAGATGGCACGGAGTCATCCAGGTTGGTGGTGGGTTTGGTGGAGGAGGAGGCCGCGCAAGGGACAGAGACGGGGTCTGGAGGTGGGTATTCCACTGGTGCCAGTGGTGCAGTGCATGGGCAGGGACAGGAGGCAGCACAGGCCGCCGCGGAGGTGCCTGTGTGTAATCCTGTCCCCGATCCTGTGACTGCATCATCCCGCACCAGCAGGGATGCCTACGTCCAGACCCGTTTTCAGGGAGGGGATCCGCTTACAACAACTGGCCTTCCTCTCCCTGCGGACGTGGCTATCCGGGACCAGGTTGAGCCTGTCCTGGGTGGGGTGGCGTTGTGTCAACGGGACATGCGAGGTGACCTGCAGTCTTTTCATGGGGAGCCTGCACGCCATCTCGAATGGCTCGTTGACCACGTCAGCCTACTGGGACAGGTCACCCAGGCCGGATTCCTCCGTTTGCTGAACCTTGGTTCGACCCCCTCCTCCCCTGAACCCCCTATGCGCCAGTCGTCCTCCGTGCCATCTTCCCACCCATGTATCACCTGGGTACCCTGTGGAGCTGACTCTGACCGTGCGGGCAGGCTGGTGGAGGACACATCCCTGCCACAGTCGGGAATGGACGACCAGCAAGGGTGGCCACCTCAACACCTTCACCCCAGCTGGAGGAGGATGTGCAGGCAGCAGGAGCCAGGGCACGGGCACAGGCACCGCAACAGCAGCAACAAGGTGGAGCCATGATGGCTCGGGGCCTTCGACATCGGAGGGGCAGGCATCGGCCATAGGGCAGTAGGACCCAGGACGGGAAGTGTCTTCCGTGTGGCTGCGGTTAGGCCATGTTATAGTTGCGGAGCGGCAGCGGGCGGAAGAGGCACGGCTCACGATGGTCAGGGCGGAGAACTCCATGCAAAGGGCTCTGAGGTGGGCCGAGTGCCTCGAGGCAATTCGCAGGGACCTGGAGGTCCGGATGTCATCGTCCCTGCGAACCCTCGGGGCCATGGAAGAGGACCGCCTCCGGGACATCGAGCAGGAGTTTGATGATGCCCTGGCCCGGGAAATCAGGAAGTGAGCCGTCGGACTAGCCCGCTGCCATTGTATATAGTTAATTAGTGCTAGGTTTCCTTTTGGTTTTCATTTCATTTGGGGCGCTTGGACAATGCCCCACCTTTTTGTATATAGTTGTTCATTAGGTAGGGTTTTTGTAGGTTTCCTTTCAATGGTTGGGCTCATGGACCCTGGATTTGTACTTTGTATATAGTTCTACACTGGATTTCACTTCATTTAAGTTTCTTTTTTACCATGGATCAATGGATGTGTCTTATTTTTACACTTTGAATTTGGTTGGACGGACAGACTCTTTGGACCCATTTGCTTTTGGATTGATTTGGATTCTGCTTTCACACATTTTTTTTGAATATTTTGGACATGCAGCTTTTTCGTCATAATTTCCATTATTGTGTGATTTTGTTTGATTCATTTGGTTAATTATTGAATACACATTTATTATATACTTTACTGATGTGGTCTTATATCATTTGTTTTGTGCATGTCACAATGTTGATCTTTTCACAGTCATGTGTCACCATTGCGTGGGTCTGAGGGACATTGATTCATGGCCATGCTGGTTATGTATTTTCTATCATGACTTTGGGAATTCAATGTGGGGTATTTGGATTGGGGTGGGATTTGGTTGGCCATGAGGGGCATGGGTCTGGAGTTTGATGACCTGTCGGGGGGACATGTGTGGGGGCCTGCTGGCAGGTGCCCCTGACTGCTGGGGGGTGGGGGTGCAGGGGGACATGTGTGGGACATGTATGGGGGCCTGCTGGCAGGTGCCCCTGACTGCTGGGGGGTGGGGGTGCTGGAGGACATGTGTGGGGGCCTGCTGGCAGGTGCCCCTGACTGCTGGGGGCTGGGGTTGCAGGGGGACATGTGTGGGGGTCTTCTGGCAGGTGCTCATGACTGCTGGGGGGTGGGGGTGCTGGGGGACATGTGTGGGACATGAGTGGGGGCCTGCTGGCAGGTGCCCCTGACTGCTGGGGGGTGGGGTGCTGGGGGACATGTGTGGGGGCCTGCTGGCAGGTGCCCCTGACTGCTGGGGGGTGGGGGAGCAGGGAGACATGTGTGGGACATGAGTGGGGGCCTGCTGGCAGGTGCCCCTGACTGCTGGGGGGTGGGGGTGCAGGGGGACATGTGTGGGGGCCTGCTGGCAGGTACCCCTGACTGCCGGGGGGTAGGGGTGCTGGGGGACATGGTTGGGACATGTGTGGGGGCCTGCTGGCAGGTGCCCCTGACTGCTGGGGGGTGGGGTTGCAGGGGGACATGTGTGGGGGTCTGCTGGCAGGTGCCCCTGATTGCTGGGGGATGGGGGTGCTGGGGGACATGTGTGGGACATGAGTGGGGGCCTGCTGGCAGGTGCCCCTGACTGCTGGGGGTTGGGGGTGCAGGGGGACATGTGTGGGGGCCTTCTGGCAGGTGCCCTGCACTGCTGGGGGATGGAGGTGCTAGGGGACATGTGTGGGGGCCTGCTGGCAGGTGCCCTGCACTGCTGGGGGGTGGGGGTGCTGTGGGACATGTGTGGGGGGCCTGCTGGCAGGTGCCCCTTACTGCTGGGGGGTGGGCGTGCTGGGGGACATGAGTGGGACATGAGTGGGGGCCTGCTGGCAAGTGCCATGCACTGCTGGGGGGTGGGGGTGCTGGGGGACATGTGTGGGGGCCTGCTGGCAGGTGCCCCTGACTGCTGGGGGGTGGGGGTGCAGGGGGTCATGCGTTGGTGATCAGTAGTGCAAGGTAACATGTGGCTTGGCTGGGGGGCATGCCCATGGTGGATGGGCTGCCTGCGGGACATGACCAGGGGTGCAGGGTAGTCCCCTGTGGTGTGGGCTGCCTGCAGGGTCCGTGGAGGGTGTAGAGGGAACACCTGGGAGGACCCACACTGCCAATTCACGTGTAGGACTCCCCGGCACCCCCGAAATACATGTACCCTGCTGAAATCGCGTGTGAGACTTCCCACAAACCCCAGGAATACACGTACCCCACTCGCACAGGGCCAATCGCGTATGAACCTCCACGCGAACCCCAGTTATACACGTACCCCACTCGCACAGGCCCTATCGCGTGTGAAACTCAACGCGTACCCCAGAAATACACGTACCCCACTCGCACAGGCCCTTTCACGTGTGAAACTTCCCACGCACCCCAGAAATACACGTACCCCACTCGCACAGGCCCTTTCGCGTGTGAAACTTCCCGCGCACCCCAGAAATACACGTTCCCCACTCGCACAGGGCCAATCGCATGTGAAACTTCACGCGAACCCCAGAAATACGCGTACCCGGATCCAATCGCGTGTGAGACTTCACGCGAACCCCGGTTATATAAGTACCCCGCTCGCCCAAGGCCTATCGCATGTGAAACTTCCCGCGCACCCCCGAAATACACGCACATGCTATTTTTGACACAGCGGGTGTCCGTGTTTGTCGCATACCCCTTTGCACGTCATTTGTCCTAGAGGGCCACAGTATGGGACATTCATCAGAGCTGTATATATGTGCTTTTTGTTAGCGCACATTTTGGCGCACATTTTTTTCATGCACAGGGACGCTACCGCCTGCCTTCGTGTGGCGGACGTGTTTAGGCCTGTGCGCGTCTTTGCCCGTGCGCTGGTTTGCCCTATTCGATTCCATGAATACGTGTTGTAGGCGAGTGTGTGGATGTTCCGCGCACTTGCCTCCTGTACTTCCCCTGTGACACCCACATTTTCACGCATTGTTCCCCATTCTGCGTGTCACGCCCTGTGTTACGCCTACTTTTGTTATGTGTGCCGCGCTATGTGCGCGTTCGCTGTGGCCATAGTACACGCCGTTAGATGACCAGTGCGCCGGCGTGCACCACGCAGATTTTCAGCGCACATACCAGATTTTACTCGCGCACGGACTTCCATGAATCGATGTGCGCGGGTTTCGCTGCGATTTTCTCACTTGCACTGCGATTCGCACGGTTTCGCACGCTTGCGCAGGAATTTTCAGCGCACATTAATTCCATGAATCGGCCTTTATATAACTTAGAAGAGAAAATAGCATTCTGCTATCTTCTAGTCTTGGTTTATTGTGTAAAACACTGTGGCCCTCATTACGTATTTGCCGGTCCGGAAACAACGGTGCCGGTAAGTTTACCAGCACCGGTGTTTCAGGACCGGCAAAATATGCGTCTGCGGGCGGGTTGCCGCCCCGGCCGCCAGGTCTGCCCTAGCGGGCAGACTGGCACCTACCCGCAGACTTTCACTGTAACACCGGCACCGTCACTGACGGTGCCGGTGTTACAGTGGTTCCCATTCCCATAGAATCCTATGAGAATCTATGGGAATGGGGAACAACACAGTTACCGGCGCCTGACTTACTGGCAACCGGGGTTGTAATACCCTGGTGTTACCGGCAAGCCAGGCACCAGTAACTGTTTACACGTCTGATGGCAACCTGCCGAATTTACTGGCACGGCTACCGCACTCTCATAATAAGAGCCTGTGTATTTTAACATGTGCAAGTGTTTCCTATAAGTGCTAGGTTACATAAATGGTTCCATGTACATTATTTTGAATGTAAGGGAGTGTAGGCGCTGATGACTGTTTACATATGAAACAAGTTAACAGTATGTTGTAGATACAACAATGCATAGTGCTATTAAAATACAAAATCAAAATAACTTACTGAACAGGTTGGTTTGTTAAATGTAGAAAAAATGTCTATTGTGCAGTGTGGAGCTTTTAAAAAAGTCTGATAATCTATTCAGTCATTAAATCATGTATGTTCTTTAATTTTGTACTGTAGGTTTAAGATTATTGTGATTAGTTTCTAAGGTGTGTAGGTGGCCAGAAAAAGGACACACACCAAATTATTAAAGAAGTTAAGAAATACTAATGTAAATATAATTTGTATAAGTTAGAATACATTATGGTGTAGTAAAAAAAAATGTTTTTACCACTGTGTAGCAGTATTAGCACTAAAATAAATTGATATAATAATTTGTAGTTTTAACATTTTTGAAAATATGGTGTGTATAATATGAAATGTCCTTATGAACTTCTTATGTGTGTAGATGGCCAAACAAAGGACACACACAGATTGTATTAGAAGTATGGAAATGACATTGGTTAGGTTATTAGTGCCGTTTTTGCTAAGTATTAATATATTTATTCACAACAGTTTTGACTGTCTACTTATCATTTATAATATAGGTATGACTATATTTTAAAAAGATGAATACTCTAAATAATGTTACAGTGTTGGCATGTCTTCATGTATTTCTTTGTAAAACTGAAGACATGGTTATGCTACATGTCTTGGTTTCCTGGTGAAGGTTGCATAAACTAATTTGCAAAATGTAGGATAAAGTAATGTTTGTGTAGTTTTGTAACCTGTGTGCATTGTAATTTGATGCATTTAATAGTTTACAAACTATGGATGTTGCAGGCAATTCTTTTTCGAAGTTGCTGATGCAAAAACTAATTTGTAATAACTTAACTGTTGAATATTTAAAATAGCAGGACAGAGTTTTTTTTTCTCCAATGAGAAGTATTTTTCCCTCTACAGAATGATTAATGAATGCAACTTGGTAATAGTTGTGTACTTGGATTACAATCAGTATTCTTTTAGTATCATTATGAGAAACAAAACATAAATAACGTTGTATTCATTTTGTGTCACTACATGAAACTCTGGTGGTGATAGTGTCCGGTGTAAATGGCATTTAACATTAATATGAAGTATATTTCATTTTCTTTTACAGATCAAATATGAAAGAAAGAGTCAAGCATCTATGAAGGTATTTGGTAAGTATTTTGCTAAATGTATATGTTTAATGCACATGTGTGCACAAACACATATTTTTTTACATTTTTATTTCTAGACACAAGTTCATTAGCCAATGAATAGCAGGAGTGCTTTTACACGGCCAAGGTGAACAACGGCTGGAGTGCTTTTATCTGCACATAAACACCTCTATTGACCATGGCTACAGGCAAGAAATGGCAATTTTGAGTTCTGGAACTGCATAAAATACATTGCAATATTTTTGCAGGGCTATTATCTGCAGCCATTGGTGTTGGCCAGTGAGCCCAGCCTTTGTCATGGCCAAGTCCACAGCCTAAATTGTTATTAAGGTAATCAAAGTTTTCATGAGCTAACTTAAAAATGATGTTATGTCTAATTGCATTATAGATGTAATCAGTTATATACAATTCAATCAGTGTTGTCACCAGTGATGGCATCAGTGATGTGATCTCTGATGTCATCATTGTGGTCATAGTCTGCACAACAGGGGGCGCGAAGTTAAGGTGGCTTTAGCTGAATTTCCAGGGTATGTTGCATTAAGTGCTCTCCTTAACATCCCTGCAACTAAAGTTTTTTCCTTGAATATATAATTATATATGCGCCAATATGGCAAGGAATCCAGCCTCTCGGGAGTTTGGCCCGGTGATGAATGAAGATGGCTCATGTTGTTGATAATGTTGGTAGGCATTGGTAAAATATAACTGCGTGGTGATTCCGAATGAGATTACAAAATCCAAGCTATGACAGGCTTTCAACAGCAGAGTGATGGCAGTCTCGCACTGGCTCATAGGGCAGTGCCCGAAGGGCGGGTTGACAGGCCAGTGAGGGTACACTTTTCTTGGCCAATGTGGGGCACATTAATGAGTTAACTTCAGCTTCTAGGTGTTTTACTAATGCTACTGGCTCAATTTTACTTAAAAAGCACCGTTTCCAAAAATGTTACTAAAGCATGCGCCAACTGATACCACTGACAAACTAATAGTGTGTCTAATACAAAGAGTGCGTATTTACTGCCTGTAATAAAAACATTAATTAGCAGAAAAACAGCTGCTGAAAGTGCAATTTATTTAAACTCTAATTTAATTTATCACCTAGATTAGGCACAATCTATTTATACCACATTAACACTGCATGTGAGAAATACCAAATGATAGGTAGGTGTAGTAGCATGGGGGTGTTGAATTATACAACCGTTCTTGCTCCTATTATTGGGCAAGAGAAAGGGCGAGGGGCTCAGTAAGAAGCGCTAGCGTCTTCCTGTTAGTTGTCGTGGCTTTTATTGAATACAAGGTTTATATTCATTTAAAGAACGGGTTACAAATCGCAGCTTTTGCATTAGCCAATTTTCTTCGGCTCCATTTTGTCACAGCACTTTAAGTGCACAAGTCATCACATCCTTACCAGACCACAGCTGAATCAGTTAGGCGCAGAGGAAACTTGGAGGAGGCAGAAAGTTGAGCCAGGTCAGGGGTTGAGGTAGGCTGGGAGAGACATGTAGCAGGTGGAAACTCTCCACGGCACATGAGAAGAGAAAAATAGTGTCTGGGAATGTGGAAAAGGAGGGGCAAGGGTAATGGAAACAAGCCACAACAACATGTGTCAGTGCGGCTGCCTGTCAGTAAATATCCCCTTAGTCTACCATTCCCTGGTTTATGCAAGCGTTTTATAATTTGAAAATGAACTGCATTCCGTGCCGTATTTGTATAAAATAAGAACGCTAAAAACGTTTTTTCTTGCTGCCGTAATATTCGAAAAATGAAATGCCAAATATACCCGTGATGCTTTTTTGTCGCGTTTGATGTTGTGTGAAATTTAAATTATGATTAAATCTGTGTGATGAATAGTCGCTGTCAACGTAGCCTACCGTGTGAAGCATTTGCACATTGTGCATGATTCCATCAATATTATCCTGTAACTGTTACTTCACTTTTGTATTAAAACCGTATAATTCATTTGCCCCGACAGTTTCATTCACGTTTAGCTGAAACGAATATGCATTGCGTGAAGTAACATGGCGGCCGGTCGGCGAGGACCAAGCAGGGGTCAAGCGTCCGCCGCTGCCGTCTCTCTGCTTTAATAGGTAAAGCAAAGCTCTGCAACAATTGGCAGGACCCCTCCCCTCTTCCCGCGACGTGCTGGCGCTGTCAGGCCTCGTGGTTAGCCCAGATACTCCCTTTTATTTTTACGAGTTACATCCTGCTGGGCAGGACTGCCATTACCTCTAGCCCTATTATGCGTTTACAATCACCGCGTACCGACCAGGAATATAAATTCTGCTGAGCACTCCATGAACAATTGAAGTCCCCCCACCATCCCTCAATAGCCACCACAATGTCCATGTGCGCACAAAATTAAATTAAGCAGAAAGGTGCCTGCACCCCAACTCACCACAACACTGCATTCAAGAAGCTAAGTAACGTGTGTTGTTGATACACCTCCCAGTAGATGAAAACAATTCCCCATCAATGGCATGCTTTTCAATTTCCCTGCCGAATACAGGGCAATCCCGCAAAACAAACCACTGTGCATTAGTGTTCTGTTTCTGTTTGTGATGATGCCTAGCAGGCATTAGTCATAAATGTGGTAATGGATGCAAACAAACAACTAGCGAGAGAGTGTGATGTATCACTAGGAAGCAGCCAGTAAACTGGCAGGGTGCCTGAACACAAAACAAATAACCTGTGAATCCGTCCATTTGGACCCAATACATAATAACTGCTCATTCCACTTTCCCCCCAAGAAATGTGTAGAATGAGTCTTGTTTTTTGTTTTTGGCATAAAAAGGCCGCAGATTTATTTTCCACAACATCATAAAAAACCAAACTGCACACATTTGTGGAAATAACTCTGAAGATGCGGCGACTGCGCAGTGTCCGACAACCTGCTTCCCCCTTTCCTTCCAAAAGTCCAGTATAGGCCCAACTCTCCCAACCCTTTGCACCTGAGCCTCGCCTGGCCATGCAGGTGTTCCTGAGCGGGGAGAGTGCCGTTTCTTTGGGGGAAGCTGAGCCCTTGTAGTTCCCTCAAGATGCCCCTGCCGCTTAGGCTCCCAAGGGGCGCTGGTCTGAGAAGAGCGAAGACCCTTCCGGCTTTCTCCTGGCTCATCCAGAGTCTGTCTCTTGTGCTTGGCCGCCCATGCACCACCACACCACGGGTGGGTTTCCGCCCACCGTGGCTCCCCCCCTTATCTCCCCTCACATTTACAGGATTTTGGTACAGAGATTCCAGTAAAAAAGCTCCATCCCCATTGCTGACAAGTGTACCCCATCCTTGAGATAATACTCTGGTGATTTCAAGTTAATCAGGCTGTGCCTGATATGCCCAAATCCTCTGCCCCTGCAGAATTTGGCCCTTGCACCATTCAATTCGCGCCTGGATCTGTCCACTGCTGCGTGATTATCCGCACCCCTCCATTCTGGTCTTGGAAATTATCTCTGACCAGATGATTTCCGTTTCTCCCAGTTGTCCCGCCAGCTCCTGTAATAAGAACATAATTTCTCGCATTAACGCCCCCTTGCCCAGGTTTGTCAAATCGTTCCCTCCCAGCTGTATGACCAGTAAGTCTGGCTTTTGCTGCTTCCCCAGCAATTTTGCACACCTGCCACTGCAGTTGTGCCCATTTCCTTCCTGGCACCCCGTGCCACCCAATCCTGAACTCGCCAGCCGTCAGCTTTGGGACACTTGTGCCCCTGCCACCTTTCCATTTTGCTCCGCCTTTACCAGGGCGGGCCTGTTCCGGGACACTTCTGCCCCTGCCACCTTTCCAACTTGTTCCTCCTACTGCACCCGCCATAGGTTCCCCACCACTTTTAGCCGGCAAAGGCTCCCCAACCAGCTTATCTTTGCTCTGCCTGCCCTTGCAAGGGTTACCATGTTGGGAGAGCGCCGTTCCTGACGGGTGAGGTTGAGCTGTATTTGTTTTGCTTGATTTTCCAAAACCAACTTTTCCTTCATTGCCCCTTCTCTCACTCTTATACATCTCTTTCCTTTAAAGGAAGGCTCCCCATTTCCATACTCCTTGTCATGTGGACCCAATTCCCCCGACCCCTACTCCTTAGCGGATTGCTTGCCCTTGCAGGGAAGTGCAGCTCCTGACCTGGGATGACTGGGCCCTTCCCTACTTCTATTGCTTTGGCAGGCTGACGGCAGCGTTGGACTTGCTGACCTGATAAACCACACTCCAACCCTGCCAACCTACAGCACCAACACTGTACCCTGCTGCCTTGCTTACCACCATGCACCTTAAAACTATACTTTCGAACTGAACCCCCCTTACATCACCTTGTAGCTTGGTAACGCCTGCCACCTGTCCCCCAGACCTATCTCCAGACACCCCACTACCCAACCTTGCCATGACATGGTACCACCACCGTGTCCCGCGCCAGTCTGCCTTTCCATGCCTGAACATTTAGCCCCTTTAGCAAAATTACTAGCCGTATGCAACTCGTCCCTGGCTGGATAGACCGCAATTCAAGGCTCGGTTCCCCACCCCCAGTTAAATGAAAAGCATTGAATATCTTCTTTGAATTCATGAATCAACGCTGACCTTGGGTCTCGAACCACAGTTGTTAGGTTTGCAGGCCACCACCTCACTATATAACATGATGAAAAATTACAAATAAGTGAAGGTGAAAAGTCCCTTTTCGATACTGTGGGTTTCGGGGAAAGCATTTGTATTGGTTCTTGGAGGTTAGAAAATGCACACCTTTAAGGGGTTTCCACAACACTTTTAAACCTTGACCTGCTAATTTCTGGCAATGTCACCTCCCATCGTGTTTGTTGATGCGTCCCCCCACTTTAATTATTAGGACTTGACCTTGGCAGCAAATTGTAATTGCTGTGTGCCCACACTGGGCAGCAACCGTCCACCTCACCTTTACTTCACCCCAAAGGTGCTGGTTTACCCCAAAATTGGGCACCACAACCGTCCCCATAACCTTCACCTCAAAGGTACTGGTTTACCCAAAATGTGTTGCATGCAATAGCCCTGACACCCAGAGTTGTCTTATAGAGTTGCCGCACCTACCAAGCACTTCATCTTGTGTTATGAGGCTCTGGCCGAGAGAAAAGGAGAAAGAGGGAGGGTCATGCTAGCTTGGCCCACCAGTCTCCATTTGGAACGTCCAGGTAATAAGCGTACTCCAGTTATGCAGACTATGAAAGTGTACCAGTTTACCGTGTCCCTGACCTGTGGACAGACAGGTTTCTGGTGGCATGTAACAGGGAATGGGCGGCAGCCTGGCTTCACGCGCCGCGTACACTCTTAGAAGCCTCTGGGTATCAAGTGTCTTCTAAATAACCCATGAAATAAGGGGGCAGACTAGCCTAGGCATGCTGTGGGGCACCCTCAATGTCTCTACTCAAGCATTGCCCCCTCACACAGCCTGTAAATCATCTGCTTGTGCCCCCTCCCCTACTGACCCCTCATCTTATTCAGGTTAGTGACTATTCCCCGGCTTTACCCTGCCAAATTTACACTTGCACTCCATTCCTTCTCAGTTGGGTCACAATGCTCATAGTGCCGTTATGTCATACCCTTCTCATGGCGCTCGACATATTGAAACCTCGCTGTAAACATAAAATATTCCCTTAATGACACTTGTCAAAACATTGCATTGCTCGCCCATCCCAAATGGCGGCCGATCGGAAATTTGTGGGACACCAATGTTGCTGATGTCCTTTTCCCGTGAAGAAATGGGGCCAGAACAACAACTTATTACAAATCCTGTTTGAGAGTCGTCCTTTGGACACCGGACTGTCCAATCTCAAACTGTAACCTCACCCCTCTTTCAAATGAAACCATTGCATTATACTGCATTGTTGGTACTCAACCCCCGTGTCCAGAACACATTGCGCTACCAGGAACTCTGCCTGTTGTATAGAGTGCATCTGTGCTCCACCAAGGGCTGCCCACCTAACAATCTTCCCACATAATGCAAAGCCCACTGACCACCATATTATACCCGCCACACGCACCCCACAATGGCTGCTTGTTTTCCACACCAACCAGCCAGGCAACCATGCGCATTTAAAACCGCCACATGCATTCCCTTAATCACCCCAACTCCTATTATACTGCAGTGCAGGGGCATTTTGATAAGTAACGCCATGCCCTACCTTCCTAGCCTTAACGTGCGACAGTGTATTTAAAACCTAAGAACTGTTTTACCATAGCAGAGCTTCCAACGAGCTACCCCCCAATGTATTCCATCCAAGCCGTGCGCGGCCATTCCAAATGTACTACCATTCATACTACCCCAACGGTCCTGCTATACAACCGTGCATTTGCCCTCCTTTTTACTTATGTGCTTGTTAAAATCCACTCAGTATACACACTATGGTTTGGCGTCCCCGGATGCAGCGTTTCAGTGTGGCCACGCAGACTCATTGACATTTTTTCCCCTGTTCATTAACTTCGGCGGCTTGGGGTGCCCTCACAGAAAAGCGTACGTATTTGAAAGAACACCTTGATCTACCCCTTCTACCATCCAGGTCCCCCAAGTACCTCTTTGTCCCATGCGTTGTTCCTGTATTCCCTACAACCCCCAACCTGGGAACCTTACGCAACTACTACTTCATTGTAATCTTTCCAAAACTTGGTGATGTTGTAACTTGTGCATTTTAAAGACTACCGTACAGTAAAACTGGTCCAAACTACTAGATGCACTGTGACGTAACACCAAAATTGCCCACCATATTGAAAAAACAGGGCCCAGTTTCATACAACAACTGGCCCAAACTAGGACTCCCAACCTGGGAACCTTACGCAACTACTACTTCGTTTTAATCTTTCCGAAACTTGGTGATGTTGTAAATTGTGCATTTTAAAGACTACCGTACAGTAAAACTGGTCAAAACTACTAGATGCACCGTGACGTAACACTAAAATTGCCCACCATATTGAAAAAACGGCCCCAGTTTCATCCAACAACTGGCCCACACTAGGAACCCCAACCTGGGAACCTTATGCAACTAATACTTCGTTGTAATCTTTCCGAAACTTGGTGATGTTGTAAATTGTGCATTTTAAAGACTACCGTACAGTAAAACTGGTCAAAACTACTAGATGCACCGTGAAGTAACACCAAAATTGCCCACCTTATTGAAAAAACGTGCCCAGTTTTATCCAACTACTGGCCCACACTAGCACTTTGGTGCTGCAATCTGCCCTATTGACGTGTGCGCCTGGGCAGGAAGGGAAATATATACCGGGCGGCTTAACACTGTTCACATGATGGTGAGTTGAGAGTTATATAGAGCAGACAGCGGCATACACCAACGGGTGGGGTGGGAACCAAAAGCGGCCCTTGAAATAATGTTCAAAGTGTCCCCATTTTTTACATGTAAAAGCCCAACCCTTTTCCTATGATAACATTTGAAAATAAACTAGGTTACCACAAAACAGCGGTTCAGGGTGCAGAGGCCTGCCAGGAAATCTGCAGAGTTATATACAGCTGGTCCACCGAGTACTCAAAATGCAGTCATACCCACAGAGCATCCCTCACGGGAACACCTCTTCTCCTGATATTACTTCTTTCAGTACCGCGTATCATAGAATACAGTTATGGACCACGATAAATTCGGTCCACTAGCGTCCATCCATGGTAGCAGCGCTCCGTAAACCCCTTGTGCATAAAGGCTATATAGACAAACTATCCCATTTAATCCAATACCATCCCGTATCTAATTCCCCACCCTTGACTTGGAAGGATAATGAGGGGTGAACAGCAGCATTAATGCATTCAAAAAAGACCGGAGCCCCCATTGCAAGATTGCAGTACACGAGCTCCCTTCCTGGATTCTTGGATTTGTATTCCCAGCTGGGATCACGGGGAACCAACCGCCCCAAACAATGCCGCCAAGAAACACAGAAACATCCGAATCTCGTGCAGTTCCACTGCAACAGACAAAGGGCACACTCTGACTATGACGGAGCACAGCAAAAGCCACCCGTTGCGAGTGCCCGCAGGCAGGCAACCAGCATCCCTTCCAATCCTCATTCACTCCGTGGCCCCTCTGCTGACCCATCCCTGCATCAACCGCGTGTGCGTGTTGTCGTAATACTAGCAGTAGCAGGCTGTTTAACTTTAGCAAAGGGAGTGTGTGTTTTGGAAGTGCATTGGCTGGACAGAGCGTGTGTACGGCTTTCAGTTACTTGTAAACAGGCCGTGAAAAGCAGGGGCAAGCTGCGTGCACAGCAACAACCCGGTCAACATCTGGTCATTTTCTGGCACTGGGAAGCATATCACACATACCCTCTGCCCAAGGATACCCTGTGCTGGCGCAACATGCACCATTCCCTTACCAAAAAGGTGAGCACACGCGCTCGTTGTAACAGCCCAGCAAAACCAGTCCCAGATGTAACATCTCAGGAGAACCTATCCGCATGCCTCCCCCATCGATCCTTACTCACTAAAACTATTTTTGTTCCACGACGCCCCTAGGCGAAATAAGTGGAGGGAGGTATGGGTGCTAATCAGGAGGTCCTATGGGCCCGACCCGCCAAGGAACACGCCTATTCCTTGCCCCTCCCCCACACTTACCTCCGACCGCACATTCCTTCCTGCTTTCCATGATCCTTCTTCGCTGGCACAATGACCCGTCCTTCGCTGGAACACCTCTTATAACTGGAACACACCACCAACATCACTGCAGCACACGAACCAGAAGCAGGAAAACAAAATCCTCTTCCTGCTGCTTGCGGGCAGGTGTCCTTCTGCCAAGGCTGGTGGTAGTTGCCTGCAGTAAGGAGCCCGCCCGATATAAAGGGGGTAGCTCCGCCACTTTCTTTTGTAGCCCTTCGCAGGCTTTTCCTCTTTCTGCCGCGCTTTCCGCCGGCACCTCCCCTTCGTTCCCGAGGGGAAGAGGGGAGGATAGGAGGAGGACTCTGCCCGGGTTATCGGGGTGCCTTCTCCATTTTCTTCTGTTCTTGTTCGTCGTCACTGGCATAGTTCTCAGTGCATGTGGCAGTTTCAAAGGCCGTGTAGAGTTCTCATAACAGGCAGACTCTCTGGTGTCTAGGGCCTTCAGGAATTCCTACTGCATTGCTGTGCTTCTTAATTAGAAGGAGTGCAAGAAGGTGAGTGCCCATGGCCGCAGCACCAGGTTTCTCCCATGAACAAAAGTTTGCTTCAAAAAATGGTGTAATCTTTCCAAGGACATTCATTTGAATTCAAGGTACTTGACGCTGTCGGCACCAACAGTGTACTGCATTACCACCACGTCTTTGTTTTATTTTGATGTATTTATTGATAGAATTACAGGAAAGCAAAAGCAAATGCTTACAACAAAGTTCATAATTATAACAGAGCAGATGATGTGTAATAATTACACAGGAGACCAGAAATAGAGAAAAATGGGCTGTAAAGCAAACACACCAGTGCATGGCAGGGCTGCCCACTGCTCTGCCCCTCCCAGGACTGGCTCATCCTTATATACAAACGTAGTGACTAAATCCATTCTCCAATCAGTTGCGAAAGGCTTTCAATGCCATATATGTGGAGCAGCCTCTGGCCTTGAGATTTGAGCTAGCAGTGTCTTCGCTGTGTACATTCTCAGCAGGGGCCTCAACTAGCCTTGGTAGCCTGAGGCATCACGCATTCCACAGCTCTTCTCTGCTCTGCAACCTCGCTTAGCATGGGTGTTTCAGCTGTAGGACAGTCTCATTGCATCCGATATTCCTTAAAGAATGTTAAAGAAAATGCAGTATCAGAGATGGTAACATGCCTGATTTTTTTTCTCTTCACATTGTATCTATAAACCACTATAATCAGTGTCCAAAACCTTGTCCAGTTGTAATCTGCGACCCACTACATAAAGCAGACTGCAATAAAATACCTTGGAATGCTGGGGGTATTGGTACAGAGGCATCTGGGTGCTATTAGAGCTGGGACGGGGAAGTTCGGAGGCTCGGGCCCTCCTTCTCGAGGGATCGCTTTTCTCCGAGAGCTCTCAACCCGCTCGCGGCCTTGAGGGCACATTCCTTTTGGGGTACAAATGCTGGCAACTTGAGACAATGAAGGGTCTATGAATCTCTGCAGCTCTGGCCTTTCTAACTGGTGCCCAAGCTACAACCTCATGTATGCATACACTTATTTCTATGTGTGTGGTTAGGGCCTGTGGCCCTGGCTGCAGTGCAAAGCTAGGCCTAAATTTCAATATGACTGCGACTAAGATCTGTTTCATTCCCCATGTACTCTAGAGCTGAAGCATGCACCACCCTCCCTGCGCTATAGCCCATGTCACCACCCCCTTACCCCTGTACCCTCCCTGAGTCCCTACAGCACACTTTCAGGCCTCTGCCTCATCCAAAAGTACTTGGGGGTCAGGGACCATCGTCCCTCCTCCCCAACATTCCCTCCTTTCGTTAATACTACATGAACAAACTCCCAGGTGAGCTTCTCATCCTCCTTTATCATTCTTTCCCTATCCAAACGTTCCCCTGCTTGTGCATATTGCTCGGGCATACATCTCATATATATATATACACCCTCCATCCCCTTCTAAGTCTACCCAGTGTTCTGTGTAATTCTTGGGATCAGGTGGGGGCACTGTGGTGGTTCCTGGGGGGTGAAGATGTTGCTCTATTGCAAGCTTGCATGGCTTGACCAGGTCATCAGTTTGAACTGCACAATTATTTGTACCACAAGGTGCTTCCTCTACCCCCAATAGAAACCATCATAATTGCGCTGATAGGCAATACTTTGGCACAGCATCATTGTAAAAACACAGTTTGTATTCTTCTTGTTCGTGAACTTTCACTGGTTTTTCCATTGCCTCAATCCATGTGAGTTTTGCTACTTGCCCATTCCAGTACCCGCTGCATACTGCATTAACCTGAATATCACAAACCCCTACTCAGCCTACTCTCAGCTGTGCCTGCCGGCCCTACCTAACTATTTACCTCCCACATCAAGTCTCCAAATTAGCATCACCACTACAGCCGCTCTCACCACGCACCTAGAGGTCTAGCGAGCAACACCTCTGCTCGTCTATCCACGCATGCCTAATATGGCAACCGCAGAACACCTAATCCCATCCATCATCCCCCCTACCTATTTCCTACCATCGTTCTTCACCAAATGTAACTCTCCAGCAACCCAAGCTCACCCTACCAGACCCACTACGTGCCCAAGACCAATCAACACTAGGAACAAACTACTAGGTTTCCGCTCCAGACACCCACTCACCACCACACTGGCAAGCCTACACTCCTCGCAGACCACTGACACACCTAATCTCTCCAATAAAGAAATACCACTCAGGCTACCCAAAGATCACAACCTCCCGACTACCAAATGTGTTAATAACAATCCCAATCAAACATTGCCTCCACCCACACTGCAATGTGCACTGATTAATGCAAGATCTATCCCAGCACATGCCACTGAAATCCACAAACTCATCACCAACCTCAACCTCGATATCCTTGCCACCACAGAGACCAGGCTACATAGCGCAGCCGGGCCAGCCCTCAACCTGGTTATCCCACACTAGGATATTCATCATCAGACAGGACCGACCCACCACCACACGCGGAGGTGTAGCACTCATAATGAAAGACCACCTAGAGGTCAGACAAACCCCATCTAATCTAGGAGGAAACACTGATTCCCTTGGAGTAAAGATCTCCCTCTCCCCCAACTCCACCATCACCATCAACCTTGACTATCGCCCACCAGGCCCATTACAAGACTTCCATAAAAACTTCACCCACCTCCTAGCTGAAAACCTAAAGACTACATCCAAATCTATCCTGATAGGTGATTTCAACCTCGGTCTCAACGACAAGAAAGACAGACCATCCAAAGCCCTGGCGTGAGTCCTACAAGAACTAGGTTTTGTACATAAAGTTCAAGCACCCACGCACTGCAAAAGGCGTACCCTTGATTGGATTGCTGACCACAATTTTGGCATTGACATCAGCTCCATCACACCCACCGCGTGGTCGGACCATCTCCTAATACACTTCTTTATCCTGACCGGGGGAACCAACAACAAAAAACTCACTCCAGTCCCTCCAGCCTTGGCTAGAAGTGCTAAAAACATCACTAAAGAAAGGATCCTACCAAACTTAGACAGCGTTACCTCCAACCTCCCTGGAGCCTCAGACCCATCGGTACTGGCGGACATATACAAATCAACGATTAGCACTGCTATTGACATTATCGCTCCACTGCAAAAGAAAAAAGCCAAAAAGGTGAAACACCTGGTTCTCCCCAGAACTAAAAGAACTCCGCACCCAAAGAAACGCAAAGCAATGAACACATGTCAAAGCACCCCCAATGTAGCCATGCTATCCTCCTATAAAACACTTGCCACACTATATAAAAAAGCCATAGTCGCAGCGAAATCTGCCTATTACAACGACAGAATCACCAATTCCACCTCAGAATCCAAAGAGCTCTTTGCAATCTTCAGGGAACTATCAATCCCAGCCTCTTAATCACTAGACATCATCAAAGACCAAAACTGGTGTAACACAATACAAACTGCCCTACTAAGCAAAATTGAACTCCTGCAAAAGACAATTCAGGAGCACCACAAGAATCTCACCCAGCATATCAAAAGAACATGCAATGCAGAGCAAACGCTGGCCCCCACCACCTGTGTCCCACCCAGTGCAGAGAAACTGGTGGACAAAGACTCAATATACCCCTTTTAAATTCAGGGAAATCACTGAACTTGAAGTATTAGATATTATGAAGAAAATGAAGCCCTCCAATTGCAAAGGAGATGCCTGCCCAGCCAAGCTATTCAAAGACTGCGCAGAAACACTTGCCCCATTCCTCAAGTCTTTCATCAACGCATCATTTAATTCTAATACTGTCCCAGACAGCCTTAAAGAAGCCTGGGTGCACCCCCTTCTAAAACAAAACTACCCTGGACCCTTAAATGGCCAACAACTACAGACCCATCACCACTGTGCCTTTCCTGCTTAAGATACTGGATAAAGTCACATATACGCAAATTCAGCAATACTTAGAAGAAAACCACATCTTAGGAAAAAGACAATCAGGCTTCCGTCCAGGACATGGTACTGAGTCCGCCCTAGTCGATCTTAAAATTCAACTTGGCGACATCATGGACAAAGGCAAGCCGGCACTTCTCGTCCTCCTAGATCTGTCCGCTGCTTTTGACCTTGTCGACCAGGATATTTTAGGCATGCTCTTAAAAAGCGAGGCCCATTTCTCACCAGAGGCAATTGCCTGGGTGGCATCTTTCCTCAACGGTAAACTCATGAACGTCTTCTCTGACTCTGCCTGCGCTTCACCCACTACTATCCACTGTGGCATCCCACAGGGCTCATGCACTGCCCCCACTCTGTACAATATTTTCACCCTCCCGCTTTTCAACGATCTGGACTGCCAAGACAAGCATATACAAAGTACGCTGACGACACTCAGGTACTACTCTCCCTTACAGGCACATACGAACCAGACGCTGCAGCATTAACCAAGATCTACTCAGCCATTCAGGCCAGGATGGCGGCAAATGGTATATGCCTAAACGGGGACAAAACAGAGATCCTCATAGTAGGTTCAACAGACACGCTCAACAAGTTCCCACCACAGTACAAAACATTTACCATATACAACTCCACCATCACTGTCTCAGCAGCGGTAAAGACACTAGGAGTTTACCTAGACTCATCCCTATCCATGTCACGTCAGGTCAATGCTATAGCCTCCTCCGCCACACTCACCACTAGGGTGATCAATGCTGTCAAGCCCTTCCTCTCGAATAAAAACTGCCTATCCATAGCAAGAGCCACAGTAGGCACTAAAATAGACTACTGCAACACACTCTTCTTGGGCACATCTGCAAAAAACATCAACAAACTTCAAGTCACACAGAACAATTCCCTCGGGGCTGCCCTGAGTATTCCCAAAAGGGAACACATCTCACAGGCCAGAAAGAATGCACACTGGCTGCTGGTGAACGAGCGCATACTCTTCAAAACATTGGCCATAACACACAGGTGCCTCTCCTCCGATGGCCCACCCTACCTATCAGAAAGTATCACCCGCAACCCTTTTTAAACACAATTCTGTTTCTTTAAGTTTAAGTGAGCGAAACTGTGAAGTATATCAAATACTCTCTACCACATGTAAAGATTAAGCAAAGAATATGTTCGTCACAAGAGTGACAACCCATGTTTGAACTATACGTGTGTGGAAATTGATACTCATTGAATATTAAGGGACCACTGTCCAGCGTCTAATTATAAATTATTGGATCTCAGTCACCCAGAACAACCTTTGCAAACACTGGGACCTTAGGAGCTTTGTCCCTCTGAGATTCATCTGATAGGCTGCAGGAAACACAAAGAGGAAAACAACGCACACACTAGCGTGAGACCCACAGTCCCAAAAAGCTCTCAAACCGCTTTAACTGTCCATGAGAAAGTGTTTGTGTTGTAAAACAGTACAGGGGATTGGAGTTCCGAAATATCCTACTTGGTAGGATGGGGTAAAGGTGTTATAAGGAAGGGGATACCGCATCTCACTGTCCAGTATCCCACTCCCACTCCCCCCACCCCCAGGAACTTGATCCAAAAGCGATGGCGTCTCCTGGCCACCTGGATGACAGATCCCCGGGGACTAGTGGGTAAGACACCTTCTGATTTCTCACAATACCAACTATTACTTAATTCTGGATGGTGCATGTCTTCTATTGCGTCTAACCCAAGTCCTTGGTACTGGTCGTATTTGGCCCTTCTAGCTTGTCTTTTAAAACGTTTCGGGCTGACAAAATGTGGAACCCTCGGAGAGAAACTAGAAATTGCAATTATGTTAGAAAACACATCAGGAAATAATGATAACATGAGTACATTTGCAAGCTTCCCCATGGGTTGCTGGGTGACAAGTGTATCATTGACAGATGCAGTAAGCTGTGTATCATGGACCGCTCCCACAGTATTATTAATTTCAGTTACATTTGTAATGTTGTCATGTGTTAAAAAACCAAAAAGCCATTAGTAAAAGTTCCATAAGTAAAGGTTGCATTTCTTATCCCCCCATAAATATGACCACCTCATGTAACACTACAACCTAGATATATTCCCAATCAAAACATAGAAATAGCAAATAGACCAGCTACCCAGTGCATAACACATGTATATGTGTGGGAAAACACTGTTATTAGAAAATATTCCTGAAATCGAGAATGTTTCTTTTTATAAATGAAGTTGTTAGACCCGTGTACATCCGTTGCAGAGTGGAGAAAGAGAGAGAGTTATTTTGTGCAAATAGGCCATAGCAGCATATTCTGTGTGTCACAGAGGTAGATCGGTTGTAGGGCCTTCAAAATATAAAATAAAAAACACCCAGGGGGTGGGGGGACAGCAGTAAGTATGCTGTTACACATGCTTATTCAGTAATACAACTAGAAAGAGAAGGCCAGAGTGCAGTATTCAGCTTGCACCATTAGCATTTTACTGAACTGGGGTGGGTGGTGTGGTCTGAAGTGCTTTGTGGACATCAGACTGATGCATCCAATACCGCAACTCACAAACTTTCACCGCAAGGGGAGTAGCATAGACAACCTCAAATGGGCTATTATATATATCTAGGCTCACTCAACCGGCGGGCAATGTTCTTTATATAGACTAGGTCACCAGGGAAGAGCTGGAGAGGAGGTAACATTGGTGTAGTGTCAGATGCAGTGCTGGTCGTCTCTTCAGTTCTTGGTGGCGCTATCTGTTGATACATTTTATTGCTTTTGTTAAGGCTTATAAGTAACTTCCAAATTCGTCACCCAGAATAGACGCAGCCCTGTGAGCATCAGATGCTCTCTTCTTTAGAGATAGGGGCGTGTGCATATGCCGCCCCATTACCATCTCTTGAGGCGATAAGTGGTGATCCTTACAGGGTTGCATGCACATGCTAAACAGTGCAAGGGGCAAGCAGTGCACCCAGTTATTTTTCAATGTGGTACAAAGCTTTGATAATTTGCCTTTTAGAAGACCATTTATCCTCCACACAATCTCGTTGGCATGGGGGTGGTAAATTGTATACATCCAATGCTTGATACCCAGTAATTCTGTGATCTCTTTGAAGAGCTCATTGAAAAAGTGTGTTACGTTGTCAGACCTTAATATTTTGCACATGATGCATTGAGGGAAAACCTCTATGACAAAGTACTTGGCTGCACATTTTGCATCGGGGTGTGCACAAGGTCCAGCCCCCACCCACTGAGAGAAAGGACACACAGATACTATTAAGTAGCAGGCCTGTTACACCTTTCACCAATGTCCGTGTAGTCAACATGCAACTCACAGAAAGGCCCATTAGGGCTGGGCACTGTACCTCGGATTATTCTTATGGTGAGACCAGTGCTGTAAGTCTGACAGGTAGTACAGTTAATAACTATTTTATTTACTGCCTCCTGCAAAATGGGGACAACCCAGTCCTCCTGTATATCTGCAGCAATATGTTGTTTTGAAAATTGGGAAGGATGATAGAGCTGATTGACTGTGATCAGCAACAATTTGTGTGGCATAATTGCTTTGCTCAATGTTTCGTGTTGCCACAATAAATCTGTAGGGGACTTCTTGCATCCCCTTGCTAACCATAGATCTTTCTCCTCCTGCGGAGCCCACCCCTGCAACTCAATCAGCTGTGCAATTGGTAAGGAATTATAGGAGTCTGGTAGCTGTTCTCTGCTCTGTGCTACCACTGGGTACTCAGAAACACTGGGCACTGGTAAATACGCTGCTTGCTTGGCCGCCATGTCCGCAGCAGCATTACTGAGTGAAATCTTATCTGTGTCATTAGTATGGGTGGTGCATTTCACCACCGCAGTTAAAGATGGCTGGGCCAGAGGATCGATCAATTTATCCTAAAACCCCTCCTCTTCCAACGGCCAAGACCTGCGTGCACTGTGGTGATGATGTAAGCTGAATTAGAATAGATGGTGATACGGCAACCTTGAGATGCTGAAAGCACCTCAGTAAGTGCTATAAGTTCTGCTGCTTGGGCAGAATAGTGCATGGGTAGTCTTTTTTGTATGAATACCTCATAGATCCCATCTACTAGGTAGACCACTGCCATGCCAGTATGCCTCAAACCCGTTCCCTAATCGATAGTTGCTTACCCGTCAACGAAAAGCACCGCCGCCCTTGAGTGGGCTGTCTCTCGCTTTTGGATGTGGTCCTCCTCTCCCTTAAATGTCCCAAAGTCATGCAACGCAAGGTCTTCCACTGTTCACGTTTCTATCAAAAAGGACCCGCTTTGTAGTCAGAGTTGATTTTTCTGAGCCTCCTTGATGTCCTTGTATATGCAGTGTAATCTATAATGTACGCCCTGTAGTAGTTACACAACCCTAGACATTTCTGCATTTCCTTGACAGTTTTGGGCTGGGGAGTACTGTGCACTGAGGCGGTGAAATCGGGTACAATTATCTTCCTGTGGACAGAAATCAGCTGGCACAAACAGAGTTCTTCTTCAAGGAAATATTGCAGCTTCGCCTTATCTTGTACAGCTGCAGGAGGGTGATCGAGTCTTTCAGTCACTGATGCTCACTGTAACTACACACCAGCAAATCAACATACTGAATGATGGTACTGGGGATGTGAATGGTCCATAAATCAGCATGTAATATCCTGTTGAAGATGCAGGGGGACTCACAGTACCCCTGAGGCAATTCTGTGTGTTCAAAATGCATCTCCCATGCATAAACGCAGTGAGGTACTGCAAATCTGGGTGCATGGGTATGGTGCTGGAAAAGCTGCAGTGGACTCACAGCGGAGTCTTGAAGAGACTCTAGACTTCACAATCCCGGAGTTTCGGCAGCGGCGAAGGACGAGTCGAGCTCCTAGAGTCAAGGAGCTAAAAAGAAAAATGCATTTTTTAGGTCCACCACAGTGAAGTGGGTCGCCTCCTTGGGGATGCTGCACAATATCATTGCAGGGTCGAAACGACGGTAAATTCTGCCTGGATAATGTCATGTAGAGGGCAAAGGTCCACTATCATCCACCAACTCCCCTTTTCTGCCTTTTTTATCGGATAGATCATCATGTTGCATGTGGAGGTGGAGGGCACTATCATCCCCTGATTCAACAGTGCCACAATGGTATCCCGTATACCCTCCTCCGCCTCATTGGACAGCGGATACTATTTAGCTCTGGGCAACACCGCACCTGGATTGAGTGTTATTCGGACCACTGCCACCTCCGCAAGAGCCCTACATTGTGGGCGTTAGCTGTCCATAATCCTTCTGGGACCTGCTCTAAGTCACTTTCAGAGAGTTTTACCTGATAGTGGGAAGTTTCCCTCACTGATGCATGATTTAGTGGCACCTGTGTCGATCATAAAGATGAATTGCTTATTTCCTATCTCAGTGCCCATTAAGGGTGGCTTGTTAGGGTGGGTAGTTATGGACAGTACTGGGCACGCAAGAGCTTTCTGTGGGCTGACCTAATCAGGGTATGTATTGGTACCTGAGAACGGGAAGGGATTTCCTCCCATGATGCCAACCCCCGTGATACGTGCTACCATTCCATTCGGTACTGCATTGGATGTGGGTGTTTGGCCTCCGTACAGGGTGTTCTGCTGGTCCACTTGCGGTTGCGTATTGGGCGGTACTTGTGCTTGTTTGTTTGGGGGGTTTGGTGACAACTGGGTGTAGGCCTGGTGTATTTCATAAGGTATGGAGGTGAACCTCGGTGGGTGCAGCAGGGCAGGGTAAATATATGGGTCATGCCTCACCCTCTGCCTGCTTCTCAACTCTCTTGAAAAATGTCCCCACTTTCCACAGGTCCAACACTGAGACGGTCCCATACCACCTCTTGGTCCCATTCCAAAAAAAACCCTCTGACTCCTCTGCCCCCATGCAAGTCTCCTCTTTCCTGCTGTTGACCTCCTTGGTGCCATTCAGGATACTGGTGCGACTGTCTGCCGCCCCACAGCCCCTAAGCTCCACCTGGCCAAAACACTGCTATCCTTACATCTGCGTGAGCTGCAGCCTGCTCTGCTGAATTTCTCTCAGTGTTCGCCGTCACCGCCCCTCCACTGCTATTTTAGCTAACATTTTCTGCACCACTATCTCGTCAAGAGCTTTCTGATCTTCCTTATGCAATACCTTCTTAATAACAAAATAGAAAAAGATAACTGATCACCTGTCTCCGATGTGAACATCTCCTGTACTTTTAAAATGTACTGAGCAGCGTCATTGTCTCCCATTGTCCCCCATGGCTTACTGTATTATGGACTGTAAATTCGGTGTGTCAGGGTACACCCGCCGGAGCGCATCCTGCACTTGCTCTCTAATATTGTACAAAGGGACCCCATCATGCATGTCGTCATGTAATTTCACTCCTGGATATTCTGCCTTGACCCGCCCGTCCCCAGCCTGATCTCCCACAATTGCAACCAGTAAACCTTTCACGTCTTCTACCGCCAAAGGGATTCCTGCAGTCTGTTTTTCAAAGGCATCCATCTCCTTCCCAGACCCGGCAGTAAGGGGTGGGAATGTGTTGATAAATTATTCATATCAATCTGAGCCACGGCATATTAATGCGCCCTTCCAGGTCCCTTATGTAATAACGGCAGTGGCGTGCCCACTCCCCACCTCGCTTTCCGTCCATCACTTCTCTTTTTCCTTGCTACTGCTACCCTCCCAAACCTGCTCCTCAGTTGCTGGCCCAACAAGCTTTCTACTCTTGGCATAATTTCCAGAGCCCCTTATGCCTTCCCTTCCTTGTCTTCCAATTATTCCATGCTATCCCACCGTTCTTCTTGCACCTCTTGACGTGCTTCCCTGTCTGACCTCACTGTCCCAAAATTAGCACTTTCCACGCCTCTATCACCATCACCACTACTGTTCTTCTCAACACACACATCCTTAATGGTAGTGCTTACCTGTCTAAATAAAATGTCTCCCACCCTCAACTCGTCCAACCCACACCCCGGTTTGCTCTCCCCTTCCTTTATTGCCCTCAGATGGGCCAGCTCTGCTTGTGTTGTCTCTAATGTCTCCTGTAACATTTTCTGTGATTTATTTTCCCGTGGCATGAAGCTATTTGTTGTGGGTCGATATGGGGGTGGGGCGATGGCAGGCGGGGGCACATATATTGGGTTGGTGTATCCTGTGGCTGGGTGGGTGGTAACTGGATAAAAGCTGACTCTAAGTGCGGGCTCCGGCGCTGCCCCTGGTGCTGTTTCATTCACTATATTTGTGGTGGCACTATCTTCGCGCCAAGGCACACCCACTGCACAGTCACCCGTCCTTCCGAAATCCAGTTCATTTCTTGTACTTCTGTCAGAATGTGGGTTGTACTCGTAGCAGCAATCAACATAGCCTTTGGAAATATCTGTACCCTGCCTCTTTCTCCGTCCAGACACCTATTTGCCAAATCTGTCAGTGCACCACTTTTTCCCAGAATGTCCTCCTGCCCCTCTGTTGCACACAGTTGCCTCCTCCAGTACCCAGCCAGCCCGTGTCTCCTCCCTCTTCCTCTTCTTTCTGAGAAATACGTAGAGCCATCCCCACAGCATTTTGTGTCACCCACCCAAACCACACAGGCGCTGGCACTAGCACCTCACAATCTTGCCCCTCTGTGTGTTCTCCCTCCACCCACTCATTGCACTCCCACACCGGCACTACTTTACTCACTTTCAGGAAAGCGTCCTCAGATGTATTCATAATATATGTGCACCACTGGGCGAACCTTTACTTTTCTTCCACAACCACTTTACCCTTTCAATACCCTTGTTATGTTGTCTGGCGACCGCCGCAAACTTATGGCCGCCAAGAAAGTTTGTGTAGGCATTACTGCAAAATCCAAGGGTTTCTGATCCCTCCCTATCTTCATCACCATTATTGTATCTTTGTGCTTCCCTTGTAGTTCAGCACTATCTCCTCGGTCCCTTGCCTGCGGTACCCTTTGTAAATGCTGTTCCTGGGTGTCCCCAACCTCCTTATTCCATTGTACCAACTGGAGGACCACATTCCAAATGTCCACCATGCTCCTCAACCTCTCCAGCACTCCCCTGGACCCTGATTTATGTGACAGATCTGCCCCATACTCTGGCCCGGTCAGAGATCCGGCGTCCGCTATATTGTAACTGTAACTGTAATCTGTAACTTGTATCGGCCCTACTGCAGGTTTACTCAGACTTCCAACCTCACACTTCTACCCTGTGCTCTTTACTGCATCAACCCTACATCGTCTCTCCACTACTGGCGCTCTGACTGTATCACAGGTGCCAAAGGATGCTCTGACCCAATTGCAGTCCTGTAGTTGCCCTTGCAACCCTGTACTGTACCACTGCAGCACTATGAGGCACTGTCTCTGTATTATTCTTGGAAGACTCCAGAGTCCCATAGTCAAGGGCACAACAGGTAAAGCGAAAAACATTTTCACTAACCAGTTGTATTATTGCAAATCCCAGTCATACACGTCAAGATGGGGAGCTCCCGGGTATCGGCACCAATATATAACTGGCTCGTCCTGCTCCCCCAGGACACACTCCAGTCACTCGGAAACAAATGACTATGGACTATTGCAACAGCCTCTTTCTAAATCTTTCTGCCTCAACTCTTTGACATTTACAACTTATCCAGAACAGCACTGCAAGACTTGTCCTTTGCCTCAGGCCCAGGGATCGTATCTTTCCAGGTCTGAAATCTCTTCACTGGCTCCCTGTGGGTGCAGGGATCAAGTTCAAGACCCTCTGCATCATCCACAAGGCATTCTGGGGCCTGGGACCGCTTCACCTCCAACTTTCTCTTCCAAAACATCTTCCTTCTGGAGCTCTTCGCTCATCCACCTCCAACTTTCTGAGGGTCAGACGCTTCTCCAAGCAGAGAGTTGGGAGCAGATCTATCCATCTATCTGGGGCCTCTCTCTGGAACAGCCTCCCTGCCTCTCTCAAACTTGAGCAAAACCACCTCTAGTTCCGGAAGCAACACAAGACCTTCCTTTTCACTTCCGCTTTTTCTCTTCCTCTCTCCTGCTGATGCACCTGACTTCTCTGTGCACTGGTCACCTGGTCACTCTCTGAACTCCTGCATGTCCAGTTGCCCTCGCACTGCCTCCGGGCTCCCCAGCACTTAAGGGTCTTTATCTGCAACCCTACAGTCCCTTCTCTCTGCACTAATGAGCCACCCGCTGGCTGCACTTGTGAGTTAACTGTACTTCTCCATTGCCCTCGAACCTGGCACTCCTCCCCTTCCTGGCACTTGCATGATCTGAATGACACAAAGCCTAGTAAGATGGTTATTTTGTCCTCCCTTTGTTTCCCCCTCCTTGTCTTGTCACCCCTAGAAACACTTGTGTTGTCTTGTCACCTCTAGAAACACTTGTGTACAGACCCGTTATAAGTGCCACATCATATCATATCATATCATATCATATCATACTAAGTCCATTCTTTGCTTACCGTTAGTGACCCCGGTATAAGAACAATTATTAGGCAGCACTCTGAAGTTAGGCTCACCACTACACCACAAAATACCAAAAATACTGCCAACCAAAAATACAGCCAAAATACCTCTAACCAACTTGGTGCGTTGGCCAGGAACCAAACCTGGGTCAACTGCTTAGAAGGCAGCTATGCTCGCCACTATACCACCAACACCTATACACAGATCCGTAAAGTTCCAAAGGAACGACTGCAAGGTCATTAGCACGTTGCAAGATGATTTAGATGTAAAAGGAAAACTGTCACTCCAAAAGGAAGAAAATGGGGAATTAGACACACAATTGCAGGCCAAATGTAACAAGTTTACGTCTCGGCTGGCTCAGAGAGATAAACAATTTCCTGAAATTAACCAGGAATTAAATCATTTAAAAACAGTATTGGGTGTTGTAAGTCAGGACAAAGAGGCCATCACTTCAGAAATTCCAACCCATAAGAAAGATAATAGTGAAGGAGAAAAGGAATTCCGCACCATGGAGCAGAAAATATTTAAATTGCTGGATGAGAATGAAGAAAAAGCAAAAACAATTGACCGTTATCAGACACAGATTATAGAATTGCAGGGGATAGTCACTGAAGTCAAGGATGAGAATTTTAATTTTTGCCATGAAGCACAGCAGCTTGATGCGCAGTGCAGAAAATTGAAACAGCAAATCTTTGATCTTAAGTCTCAAGAAAAACAGCAATGCACCAGGTTTAATGAAGCTGAATTTGGTAAAAGTCCTAGCCAGGGAAATTTACCAGCAGATGTCCACATGGCCAGGGCTGGTTATGATCCAGTGTTAGGGTCTGAATCACCTGCAACTGCTCACACACCTTCTCACCCACAAGAGAACAGGAATGAGCGACAAAATGGCACATAACAAAACGCACCTAAAAAATGATTAAATCTATCATCACCTTGATTAGATGGTTCAAAAAAGGAATCGTTCCATAGAAGATCATTTGGAGGCGGTCCATGATATATTCAAAAACTTTCAGATTCCTAGGTAACAATTTGGACAGTATTTTCACCTGACTCTAGATGAGGCTTCTGTTAGTATTATCCGTGGTCTGAATGGAAAGGAAAATCTGTTGTGGGTAGACTTGGGGAAAGAAATTAGAACACAATTCTCGCCCTATCTGTCTATACAGCAAGCCAAGAAAGTTGCCTTTAGCATGGCTGCACAACAAAATGAATCCCCTCGCCAATTCTTTCTAAACTAAAAAAGGGCATTCGGAAGCGGATGCTAACTTATGTGTTTTTCAGCGTGTTTCAGTGAAGCAGTGCGGCTTGATGACCAGTTGAACGGCGCAGGGCGTACAGAGTGAACAGCGTGAACAGTGTTTTCCAATAACCCTGTAGAGCTCGAAAAGCTGCAGCGGAGTCTCGGCGGAGTCTTGAAGAGACTCGAGACTTCAGAGTCCCGGAGTTTCGGCAGCGGCGAAGGACGAGTCGAGCTCCTAGAGTCGAGGAGCTAAAAAAAATGCATTTTTGAGGTCCACCACAGTGAAGTGGGTCACCTCCTTGGGGATGCTGAACAATATCATTGCAGGGTTCGAACTACGGTAAATTCTGCCTGGATAATGTCATGTAGAGGGCAAAGGTCCACTATCATCCACCAACTCCCATTTTCTGCCTTTTTTATCGGATAGATCATCATGTTGCATGGGGAGGTGGAGGGCACTATTATCCCCCGATTCAACAGTGCCATAATGGTATCCTGTATACCCTCCTCCGCCTCATTGGACAGCGGATACTGTTTAGCTCTGGGCAACACCGCACCTGGATTGAGTGTTATTCGGACCACTGCCACCCCCGCAAGAGCCCTACATTGTGGGCGTTAGCTGTCCATAATCTTTCTGGGACCTGCTCTAAGTCACTTTCAGAGAGCTTTACCTGATAGTGGGAAGTTTCCCTCACTGATGCATGATTTAGTGGCACCTGTGTCGATCATAAAGATGAATTGCTTATTACCTATCTCAGCGCCCATTAAAGGTTCCTTGTCAGGGTGGGTAGTTATGGACAGTACTGGGCACGCAAGGGCTTTCTGTGGGCTGACCTAATCAGGGTATGTATTGGTACCTGAGAACGGGAAGGGGTTTCCTCCCATGATGCCAACCCCCACGATACGTGCTACCATTCCATTCGGTACTGCATTGGATGTGGGTGTTTGGCCTCCGTACAGGGTGTTCTGCTGGTGCACTTGCGGTTGCGTATTGGGCGGTACTTGTGCTTGTTTGTGTGTTGGGTTTGGTGGCAACTGGGTGTAGGCCTGGTATATTTCATAAGGTATGGAGGTGAACCTCGGTGGCTGCAGCAGGGCAGGGAAAATATATGGGTCATACCTCACCTGCCTGCTTCTCAACTCTCTTGAAAAATGTCCACACTTTCCACAGGTTCAACACTGAGACGGTCCCATACCACCTCTTGGTCCTATTCCACCGAACCCCCCCCCCCTGACTCCTCTGCCCCCATGGAAGTCT
Organism: Ambystoma mexicanum; assembly: GCF_040938575.1. NCBI lineage: Eukaryota > Metazoa > Chordata > Amphibia > Caudata > Ambystomatidae > Ambystoma > Ambystoma mexicanum. The sequence continues at coordinate 844,594,535 of NC_090924.1, read as the reverse complement.
CCTCTTCCCTGCTGCTGACCTCCTTGGTGCCATTCAGGATACTGGTGCGGCTGTCTGCCGCCCCACAGCCCCTGAGCTCCACCTGGCCAAAACACTGCTATCCTTACAATTGCGTGAGCTGCAGCCCGCTCTGCTGAATTTCTCTCAGTGTTCGTCATCACCGCCCCTCCACTGCTATTTTAGCTAACATTTTCTGCACCACTATCTTGTCAAGTGCTTTCTGATCTTCCTTACTCAATACCTTCTTAATAACAAAATAGAAAAAGATAACTGATCACCTGTCTCCGCTCTCCACATCTCCTGTACTTTTAAAATGTACTGAGCAGCGTCGTCATCGTCTCCCATCGTCCCCCATGGCGTAATGTATTATGGACTGTAAGTTCGGTGTGTCAGGGTACGTCTGCCGGAGCGCATCCTGCACTTGCTCTCTAATATTGTACAAAGGGGCCCCATCATGCACATCATCATGTAATTTCACTCCTGGATATTCTGCCTTGACCCGTCCGTGCCCAGCCTGATCTCCCACAATTGCAACCAGTAAACTTTTCATGTCTCCTACCGCCAAAGGGATTCCTGCAGTCTGTTTTTCAAATGCATATATCTCCTTCCCAGACCCGGCAGTAAGGGGTCGGAATGTGTTGATCAAATTATTCATATCAATCTGAGCCACGGCATATTAATGCTCCCTTCCAGGTCCCTTATATAATAATGGCAGTGGCGTGCCCACTTCCCACCTTGCTTTCCGTTTATCACTTCTCTTTTTCCTTGCTACTGCTATCCTCCCAAACCTGCTCCGCAATTGCTGGCCCCACAAGCTTTCTACTCTTGGCGTAATTTCCAGAGCCCCTTATGCCTCCCCTTCCATGTCCTCCAACTATTCCACGCTATTCCACCCTTCTTCTTGCACCTCTTGACGTGCTTCCCTGTCTGACCTCACTGTACCAAAATCAGCATTTTCCGCGCCTCTATCACCATCACCATTACCTTTCTTCTCAACACACACATCCTTAATGGCAGTGCTATCCAGTCTAAATAAAATGTCTCCCACCCTCAACTCGTTCAATCCACACCCAGGTTTGCTCTCCCCTTCCTTTATTGCCCTCAGACGGGCCAGCTCTGCTTGTGTTGTCTCTAGTGCCTCCTGTAACATTTTCTGTGATGTATGTTCCCGTGGAATGAAGCTATTTGTTGTGGGTCGATATGGGGGTGGGGCGGTGGCAGGCAGAAAGATTTAGAAAGAGGCGGTTGCAATAGTCCATAGTTATTTGTTGCACATGTGTTGGGTTGGTGTATCCTGTGGCTGGGTGGGTGGTAACTGGATACAGCTGACTCTAAGTGTGGGCTCTGGTGCTGCCCCTGGCACTGTTGCATTCACTATATTTGTAGTGGCACTATCTTGGTGCCAAGCCATACCCACTGCACAGTCACCCGTCCTTCCAAAATCCAGTTCATTTCTTGTACTTCTGTCAGAATGAGGGTGGTACTCGTAGAAGCAATCAACATAGCATTTGGAAATATCTGTACCCTGCCTCTTTCTCTCTCCAGACACCTATTTGCCAAATCTGTCAGTGCACCACTTTTTCAAAGAATGTCCTCCCGCCCCTCTGTTGCACACAGTTGCCTCCTCCAGTACCCAGCCAGCCCGTGTCTCCTCCCTCTTCCTCTTTTTTCTCAGAAATACGTAGAGCCATCCCCACAGCATTCTGTGTCACCCACCCGAACCACACAGGCGCTGGCACTAGCACCTCACAATCTTGCCCCTCTGTGTTTTCTCCCTCCACCCACTCATTGCACTCCCTCACCGGCACTTCTTTACTCACTTTCAGGAAAGCGTCATCAGATGTATTCATAATATACGTTCACCACTAGGCCAACCTTAACTTTTCTTCCACAACCACTTCCAATACCCTCGTTATGTTGTCTGGCAACAGCCGCAAAATTGTGGCCCCCAAGAAAGTTTTTGTAAGCATTACTGCAAAATCCATGGGTTTCTGATCCCTCCCTATCTTCATCACCATTATTGTATCTTTGTGCTTCCCTTGTAGTTCAGCACTATCTCCTCTGTCCCTTCCCTGCGGTACCCTTTGTAAATGCTGTTCCTGGGTGTCCCCCACCTCCTTATTCTGTTGTAGCAACTGGAGGACCACATCCAAAATGTCCACCATGCTCCTCAACCTCTCCAGCACTCCCCTGGATCCTGATTTATGTGACAGATCTGCCCCATACTGTGGCCCTGTCAGAGATCCGGTGTCCGCCATATTGTAACTGTAACTGTAATCTGTAACTGGTATCGGCCCTACTGCAGGTTTACTCAGACTTCCAACCTCACACTTCTACCTTGTGCTCTTTACAGCATCGACCCTACATCGTCTTTCCACTACCGGTGCTCTGACTGTATCACAGGTGCCTAAGAATGCCCTGACCCAATTGCAGTCCTGTAGTTGCCCTTGCAACCCTGTACTGTACCACTGCAGCACTATGAGGCACTGTCTCTGTATTATTCTTAGAAGACTCCAGTGTCCCATAGTCAAGGGCACAACAGGTAAAGCGAAAAACATTTTCACTAACCCATTGTATTATTGCAAATCCCAGTCATACATGTCAAGATGGGGAGCTCCTGGGTATCGGCACCAATATGTAACAGGCTCATCCTGTTCCCCCACGACACACTCCAGGCACTTGGAAACAAATAACTATGGACTATTGCAACCGCCTCTTTCTAAATCTTTCTGCCTCAACTCTTTGACCTTTACATCTTATCCAGAACAGCACTGCAAGACTTGTCCTTGGCCTCAGGCCCAGGGATCGTATCTCTCCAGGTCTGAAATCTCTTCACTGGCTCCCTGTGGCTGCAGGGATGAAGTTCATTCTGAGGCCTGGGACCGCTTCCCCTCCAACTTTCTCTTCCAAAACATCTTCCTTCCCGAGCTCTTCACTCATCCACCTCCAACTCTCTGAGGGTCAGACGCTTCTCCAAGCAGAGAGTTGGGAGCAGATCTATCCATCTATCTGGGGCCTCCCTCTGGAACAGCCTCCCTGCCTCTCTCAAACTTGAGCAGAACCGCCTCTGGTTCTGGAAGCAATGCAAGACCTTCCTTTTCACTTCCGCTTTTTCTCTTCCTCTCTCCTGCTGATGCACCTGACTTCTCTGTGCACTGGTCACCTGGTCACTCTCTGAACTCCTGCATGTCCAGTTGCCCTCGCACTGCCTCCGGGCTCCCCAGCACTTACGGGTCTTTATCTGCAACCCTACAGTCCCTTCTCTCTGCACTAATGAGCCACCTGCTGGCTGCACTTGTGAGTTAACTGCACTTCCCCATTCCCCTCGAACCTGGCACTCCTCCCCTTCCCGGCACTTGCATGATCTGAATGAAACAAGGCCTAATAAGATCGTTATTTTGTCCTCCCTTTGTTTCCCCCTCCTTGTCTTGTCACCCCTAGAAACACTTGTGTTGTCTTGTCACCCCTAGAAACACTTGTGTACAGACACGTTATAAGTGCCACATCATATCATATCACATCATATCATACTAAGTCCATTCTTTGCTTACCGTTAGTGACCCCGGTATAAGAACAATTATTAGGCAGTACTCTGAAGTTAGGCTCACCACTACACCACAAAATACCAAAAATACCACCAACCAAAAATACAGCCAAAATACCTCTAAACAACTTGGTGCGTTGGCCAGGAACCAAACCCGGGTCAACTGCTTGGAAGGCAGCTATGCTCACCACTATACCACCAACACCTATACACAGATCCATAAAGTTCCAAAGGAACGACTGCAAGGTCATTAGCACGTCACTCCAAAAGGAAGAAAATGGGGAATTAGACACGCAATTGCAGGCCAAATGTAGCAAGTTTACTGCTCTGCTGGCTCAGAGAGATAAACAATTTCCTGAAATTAACTAGGAATTAAATCATTTAAAAACAGTATTGGGTGTTGTAAGGCAGGACAAAGAGGCCATCACTTCAGAAATTCCAACCCATAAGAAAGATAATAGTGAAAGAGAAAAGGAATTCCGCACGATGGAGCAGAACATATTTAAATTGCTGGATGAGAATGAAGAAAAAGCAAAAACAGTTGACTGTTATCAGACACAGATTATAGAATTGCAGGGGATAGTCACTGAAGTCAGGGATGAGAATTCTAATTTTTGCCATGAAGCACAGGAGCTTGATGCGCAGTGCAGAAAATTGAATCAGCAAATCTTTGATCTGAAGTCTCAAGAAAAACAGTAATGCACCAGGTTTAATGAAGCTGAATTTGGTAAAAGTGGGGGGGCACATGGGGGCTCACGGGGTGGTGATTTTGATTGGACATGTTCGCCGTGATTTAGATAAAACTGCGGCAGCGGTCTTGGTAACTGACTAGCGAGTTAGCAGTCAGCCTGAAGCCTATAAAATCAAGCAGTACTTTTTTGCTAAACAACATAATAATCTTATTACCATACTGATTAGCATTAATCCCCTTTGATCCCACGACTATCCACTAGCTATTAGCTAGAGCCATTAATAAGATAAACAAGCAGGGAATTTGGTCCTGGGGTGTGGGTATTTCACACAGAGCTTCCCATAGGGCCACCCACGCATAAAACCCTCCCCCCCTCGTGACCTGGGGGCCAGCGAAGGATCACTGTTCTGAAAGATTTACTCCCCTGGGGAAAATTAGAGCAAAGGTGTTTAAAGGACCTGATCCAGGAGTCGTACTCCGTCGGAATGGAAGATAGGCATCGTGAATGCCTGGGACTGCATAAGCATTAAGAACCACCAACAATAGCCATTGGGTGAAGACTCTTAGTGCCCCCAACAGCTGTCCTTATTAAAGGCAGTATACTTAGGGAGGTAAGCAGTCACAGTCTCCCAAGGAGTGACGGAGTAGTGGATATTATCCATTCACCAGAATCGGATAAATCACGAGAAGTTCCTGGTAGTGAAAAAGCGGAAGAATTCCATTAAAAACCTCAAGAACAAGCACAAATTTTACAAAATGAAACGTAGGAGTACTGCCCTCTTAGAGTCAGCAAAAGTGCCAGAATGGGATGGATCATACTTCGAACCAGTGGAACAATCAACGGTTGCTGGAACACCCGAATGGGGGAGACACCTGCAATCCCATTCCAAATCTTGGGAACAACTACGGCCCAAATTCATAATTCAGATCAGCATCTCCAAGGAAGGATTACGGGGATGGAGAGCCAAAATGACCAGACCAATCATTGGAAAAGAGGGTTAGAATATACAGTAACTACCAAAAATATCCAAAGGAAAATCAAGGAATACTTTGGGAAAAGAAGAAGCAGAAGCTTAGATGAATTGGTAGATACAGCAGATCCAAACTGGGGTGATGTGATAGTGACCGGAAGAGAAATTGACAACCAATCGGTCGAAGCTCTAAGAGTGGTCGCCAATGAAGTGGAGGTAGGGGGAGTGATGAGAGAGAGCAGCTTTGGGGCAGGGGAGCAGGGGAGAGACCCACATGTGGAAGAAGATATACAGAAATAGGCTGTCATAGAAGCATAGAAACAAATCCATAGAAGCTTCACCCCCAAATGGTTCAACCTTAAAGGCTTTCAACTATGACCTAAACTCTCTGGTTTCCGTCTTTGAGATGCTGAAAGGAAAAGTACAATCCGAAGCAGGGATCTTGTTAGAGCTGACTAATAAGATGACGAAACGCAATGCATCAATGGTAGGTCTCAGCAACGTGGTTAACGCTATGCAAACCCCAATGATCCAGGTGATTAAGAGAGCAGCTACAAAACAAACAGAAAATATTGAGCTTCTTCATGTCCTATGTAGAAAGATTGTAAAGGAAAAAGAAATTACAAGAAACCAGATAAAGGAAATAATAACTAAGCCCCACTTGAAGGAAGTAGATTGCCAAGCGGGGAGACGGAAATGGGATTGCAGGAAGATTCACCTTTGTCGGAATCACCAGTAGAAGAACTTTTGAGGACAGTACAAATATGGGAAGAGAAGGAAAGCATTGTAGGAGATCAGCAACAAACAGCGGAAGAAATGTCAGAGGAAGATATAAATGGTTCCACTGTAGGTTGGTCGGAGGCCTGCAGCCAAAATTACAGAAGGAGAAGAAAGATGAAAAAGAAGAGGAAAGGAAATAAAGATAAAGTAGAGATCAGTCCCCACAAAAGAAACAGAAGTGCAAAGACAGAAATAATGAAGGGGAACAGAGAGAGAGGGAAAAATCCCATAAGCATACAGTGGTGGAGAAGGACTTGGGAAATTTTGTAGAGGAGGAAGCCAACTGTTAAGCTGCTTCTGTGCTCAAGAAAGGGGTTGTAAAACAAGGCAGGTAATGCAGAAAACCGATCTAGAAATTACAAAAGTAAGCGTGGGCTTACAAATTGAAGGGACAAAAAAGGAGAATGTTATTGGGACTCAAGGGGACAGAGGGTGGAAATTAGCCCCGATTTTCACCCAGAAGAAAAAATCAACCAATCAATTAGGGGGAGGAAGCACCATAAATGGTGGACTAACGGTTAAATTGGCGCTGATATTTATGAAAACTAATAAAGAAGATCAAAGACAACAAGTGGAGGACCAAAATCCCCGCCTGCGCCGATCATGAAGCTGGGAACTGGAAAATGTTGTTCTCTTCCAGAACTGAATGGGGCTCAGGGGGGAAGTGCTTTAGGAGGTGTCAACGGTCCGGAAGTTATAAACCATAAGATCAATCAAGAAAGGGCAATGGATCAACAGAAGAGTACTACTGGTTTTGAAATACCAAAGCTTTGGCTGAAAAAATTGTCCAAACCAGCCTACTTTAAATCATTAAATAGATCAGTGATTTTGTCAATATTGAAAAGAGTCATGCTTATTTTTATTCTCCACAAGTGACATTGAATATGTTAGGCTTCCGGACCAGAAGGACCTTTCTTTAGTGGAGATAGGATTGAACTCAGTAAAGGCGCACTCTGCAGTGTTAAAAGCGGCCAGTGACTTGGAAACTGAAGGCTTTACAGTCTTTAATAGTCGGCCGCATACCCTCCCTAATATTTTCTCCAAGCACAGTGGCGAACAAGATAATCCTCTTGAGCGAGAGGGAAGAGGCCTGCATGGCCCGGAAGGGATCAGGGGGGCAGGCTAGCAACAAGAACCTCTAAGCCAAGAGAGAGTATTGGCCTCCCTACCAGACATTTTATCCCAAGTACTGAAGAGCTTGGGACTGGGGGTGCAAGGTCTTCAGTCAAAAGGGTCTCAACATAGCAAGCTGGAACACAAGGGGCTTCAGCACATTTAGGGCCAGAAGTACAAGAGAATATCTGCTGGCGAAAATGGACATATTATTATTACAAGAAACATGGCTAGTTAACCCAATAGAGATTGAAGGGTTCATAATTCATTCTCTTCCAGCTAGTCAAAAAGCGAAAGGTCTGCCCACCGGTGGGTTGGTGTTGGCCTTTAAAAGTAGCTCTGTCAGATTTATGACCCCAATTTTTAAAGATGAATTAAGCATTTTGGCATGTAAAATACAGCTGACTACTAATTTGGGGATGGATGGATAGTGATTAATGTTTACTGGAACCCGGCGCAATCAGAGATTTTGTTATTTTTGGGCAGATTGTCAAAATTATTAGGGGGAATCAAGGAGGACTGGGAGGGAGTGAACATTCTCCTAGCAGGTGATTTCAATGCAGAATGTGTGCCTTATAGTAAGGGTGGAGGCCCCTAGACAATGTCGGTTAGAGGGAAGGCTTGGCTTGAATTTATGTCCGCTTGGGACTTATAAATGTTGTCTGTGGCGAACCAAGGAGATTTTGCACCTTGTATGACGTGGCATAGAGGAACCTCAGCCTCCATTTTGGACTATATCCTGATTAGTGAAGGTCTTGTAGCCCATTCTCCTATACTGGAGGTTAAGGAGGAAGGGGGTAGTGACCACTCGAGACTAGAACTTACATTTATGGATTTGCCACTGGCCCCAAAGATATTACACAATTAGGAGCTGACTGGAGCAAAAGGTAGAGTAAGACTAGTAAAGTACGCCCATGACGGAAGAAGATTAAATAACAAGATATATAGCATGCAAGACCATATAATTAGAGAGATGTGTTATCCAGAAGAATTTGTGAATGCTATTTGGTCTCTAGTCCCTCCAAAATCTCTGTTTAATAGAGCCAGTCATAAGCATATCCACAGCTTTGATGAGGAAATGTGGATAAAGAAACAGTCCCTAAGGAAATGTAATCGGGATCTTAAGGCCCTAAAGTTAAATAAACGTGAATATAGCACAAAAGTAAAACAATTTAGAAATAGCTATAGGGCATGGACAAAGAGTCAAAGGGCTATACACATTGAACGAGATGGGGAACATATGTTATGGTTGGTTTCGGAAGCAAACTCAAGAAATTTTTGGTCAGTGCTAAATGATTTAGAGCATCAATCTAGTGGCTCTCTGTGTAATTTGGATTGGATAATTTATCTTACGGGCATATTTAAAAAATCAGCAGGAGAAATTGACTGTAAACCGTTAGATCAAGAGTGGGAGCTAGGGGTGGAGGAGTCTGATATTGAAGACATAATAAAGCAGGCCCCATCTTCGAGAGCAGCAGGCCCGAATGGCCTAACCTATCAGATTATTAAAAAGGAGCCTCTACTCTGGGCAAACATTTTAAAACATCTGTTCTCATCAATCCTACGGCGAAGGCATCTCCCACCATCCTGGAAGATGGCTCTGGTGGTGCCATTCTTCAAGGAGGGCGATAGGACAAACCCAGCAAACTATCGTCCTATCACCCTCCTCGACATAGAGAGTAAAATCTTCATGAAGGCACTGCTAGGAGAGATTTTAGTCTGGGCAGAGGGGGAGAAAGTACTCTCTCGCTTCGAGACAGGTTTTAGAAAGGGGCTGTCAACAACAGTAAATAGCATTGTGCTGAACTTGCTTGGTGAATTTACAGCGAATAAGGAGTGTAGACCATTATATGGGGCATAGATAGATCTCTCCAAGGCGTTCGACCATATTGATAGGGCGAAGCTATGGTATAAACTTAGGAGCAAAGGAATCCCAGAAAGACTGCTCTCAATGTTAATGGAATTTCATAAAGGGAACACAATAAGGGTGAGATTAGATAACAAGGGGCATTTATCTGAGACAATCCCAGTGGAAAGAGGAGTAAGATAGGGATGCCTGGGAGTGCCCATGTTCTTTAACTTATTCTTGGCAGATGTAGGTGCTCATCTATCATCGTGGGCGCTGGCCAGTCTGAAATTAAACGTGAAAAAGATCTTTTGGCTAGCTCATGCCGACGACATTGTTTTACTAAATAACACTGCTATAGGTTTACAACGGTTGTTAAATGGAATGGGAGACTATGCCGCTAAAAATGGTCTGAAAATAAACCCAAGTAAATCAAAGATAATGGTATTCAGGCATCCTCTGAAGAAAAGGATGTTTGAACCCTGGGTATTGGAAGGCCAAACAATCCCGCAAGTGGAAGAACTGATATATTTGAGATACAAGCTTTATGCCCGCCCAACAATCCACAAAGTAGAACAAGACATTATGAGCAAAGGTCTCCGTTTCGTTCCCCACTTGAAAAAAATGAACACTAAATATTGCAGATTCTCAATCATCCCGATGCAAAAATACTATTTGATGAAAGTTGTTCCCATTTTGTTATACGGGCTGGAAGCTAAGCCGCAGATATGAGATTTTGATTGGGCAAAATTGCAATGTAGAATATGGAAGGGGGCCCTAAACCTTCCCTGTAGTACTCCAGGATGGCATCTGAGGTTCAAACTAGGCCTAAAATTTCTAGGGTGCTTGGCCACATGGAAACTGATGTCACTATTTAGAGAAATTATAAGGCCGAAAGCAGACTCTTTATATGAGGACATTAACGCACACCTGGGCAACATAGAATGGTACAAGAGCTAGCCAAAATAGGTTTAGACCGAGAGATCCTAATAGCGAATCCCTTAAAAGTAAAGCGAGCGATGGAACTACCAGACTGGATAGATACCATTGCAAAAGTTAGGACGTCAAGCCCGCGGAGCTGTTTTCTGGAGGTTGATTCGAAACTAGGTTTCCTTCCGCGTTACCTAGTAAAATTCCCAGACAGTAGAATTAGGAATTATTTTTTAAGGGCGAGGCTTAATATACTGCCCACAGGAGAGATTCTGGCTATTAGAAATCAAGAGTCAAAAGCAGCACAATATTGTAATGAATGTAATCCACCGATAAATCCATCACTTAAGCACTTGCTGCTAGACTGCAAAGGGACACGGAAACTTAGGGAAAAAAAGCTAGGAAGATTTGTAGAGAGATTGGAATGGGTAACATCTGAAAATATGTGGCACAGAATGATCTCAGGATATAATGTCCAAATTACAGCAACGGTAGTGGAGATCTTGAGAGCCCTAAATCTCCTGCGAGAAAACGAAACTCATTCTCAGGGGACAGACTGCGGGGCGTGGGGCCGTAGGGGGTAAGATAATGGAAAGCCGTAGGGCTGCTAGGTATTTATACATTTTTAGGGAAGATTTTGAGAAGATTCTTTTAGAGAAAGGAAGGAGAGGGGTGGGGAGGTTTGTATTATGGTTATTATGTGTGTTTTAGAAATTTTAATTTTAATTTTCAAACACAGTTCTGTTCATTTTGAAAGATGTGATATTATAAAGGTGTGTCTATATTGAGTTTATGGATTATAACCAAACACAATAAATAAAAAAAAGGGCATTCTCACATTTTGATCTGACCTTTAACCCTAACTCGGTAGAATTTAAAACTGCATATTTCTAGGGGCTCCAAAAAGAAAATGTCTCCTAATGAATCCGCGAATTTGACAGGGAAAAACCATTATAATAGATAATTGAACAGGCGACCAAACTGTATGAGGTGATATTTAATCAGAAAGAGGAGGGGCAGAGGAATAGAGGCAACATCAAAGTCTAAAGAATTCACACCAGTGATTTTTCAGGTAAAGTCTGTTGTGATGCCGCTAGAATAAACCCAAACTCGGGCAAAGAATGACATGACACCTAATCAAAGGGGTGTGGCCCCGCAGAGAACACAACCCCAGACTCCTATGTTCCAATCCATTGATCTCAGCAACAGAAGTTCTTACATTAGTCCTTGTTACCTTGGTAGCTCTCCTATAGTGTGGTTTCAACTTGAAATGCCAGGCCTAAATAACAGTCAAACTCAGATTTACAATGGCCCTTGCCAGACATTAGTGGCCCAGAGTAGATTTCACCCAAACACAATGATGTAAGACCACCAAGAAAGACCAATGTGTGTGGATAGATTCATTGAAAATGGAAATCATCTTAGGGAACAGTTCCCACCAAATGAAAGGAAAAATATGAATTATGTACCCCGCCAGTATAGTCAGTCCCCACCAAGGGTTGACCATGGTCAGAGGATGGTTACCCCACAGTCATTACCGGCCTAGACCACAAAGAGAGGAATTCAAAGATATGGACAGGTTTCAGTGCAAGCCCAGGATAAGATGTTGTCTGAACAAATAGGGAAACTATGTGCAGTTCAAAAGCAACAACCAAGTAAAGGTGCAGAAGGTCATAGGAATGAGCTTGCATGTAGTGACAAGTGATTAGCTAGTCACCTCTGCCATGATGAAAATCCAAATGCCCACGAATCACCTTTGAATAAAAATACTGAATTGCTTGCCGATTTAAAAATAAGAAAACAAACAAATGAAAGTGAGACAGGGAATTATAAAACACACAAAAAGGGAGTGTGGTTTAACTTGGAGTTGTGAAGTGAAGTTGTGTGAAGATGAAGAGCAAAAAGGAGAAAATGAATTCTGAAAAACCTAAAGAACAGAGAGGTCAATTAAAAAAGAATATGCAATGTGAAAATGAAACACAAAATGAAGAGTCAGGATCAATAGATAGTTCACCCTTACCTGATAATGAAAATGGTGTTGATACCCCCACAGAAGTAAAAATTCCCCAAAGGGCAGGGACAGGTCAGTCTCCTGAGGAGTATTTTGAACCACAGATATTCCAAGCGACAGAAATGACAGGCACTGTACAAAATGCAGATGCGTGTCACACACCAGAAACTGACATGCTGTCATGTGACATTTGTGAAAATACCCGGCCAAGAGGTCCCAAAGTAGAGGACCCAGACAAAGGGGATGGCACAATGTGAAATTGTTGTGTGAACACTGGTTTACCCAAATCAAAGGGGCAGTCAGCGGCTTCACTTCAAATGGGTTCTGAGCCCAGGAAAATGGGCAAAGAAAATTAAAAAAGAAATGGGCAAAAGGGAGGGGATAATGTCATTTCATATGCCCCTTTGTCTAGCAAAAAGACAGGTTGATCTGAGAAAAGTAATTACTGAGATCCGTAACAATTCACATTTACTTCTCGTACTGTAAGATGTTGAGGATAGATATTATGCTCCCATCATTGTTGAAGAGAAATGTAACCTGCTTGCTATGATTAAAACAGGTGCTCAAGCAACAATAATCTCAAAGGAACTGATGCAAAGTATCAATGAGGGGAGATCCTATGTAAAGGTGAGACAAAGGGAAGGACCTGTGCCCAGTTTCAACGGGGAAGAAATACCTATCGACAATGTCACTGAGGTTGACATAAAGATTGGCAAGCATAGAATGAGACAGGAAGTGTTAGTCACACCCATTAAGGAAATGCCCTTCCTCATAGGGACAAATATCCTGAAGAAACGCTTGCCGCTCATTGATGGGGTCCTTAGCCAAAAAAACATTTAAACCTAAGAAAATAATGACCCAAAGCAACAGCGTAAAAGAATGCCACACCATTGCTAAATCAGAAAGTGCAGTGGAAGTATATCTTCAGAATGGCAGTGTGGCTAGCATCACTGTCATTCTCATGTGTCAGGATGAAATTTGAGGAGAAAAGAGAAGCAATCTTTGGAGATTTATTTGAACCCTAAGAAAAACTGGCAAACAGAAATAGATGAAAACACATTGCGTTTGTATCTAAATGAAGAAACATACAAAAACTAATATTACTCCAGAGTCAGATCATGAAAAATGCATTTCAACAATTGCAGAAATACACATGGGACAAGGGGAGCCATGGAACCCTATCCATGTCAATGGGCATTCTGAAATGATTGAAGCCACTTTGACACTTTGACGCTTGAGCAGGAAAGGAGTTTCATTAATACTTGACAGAGAGGAGATTCCAAAGTTTAAAATAAAAAATCAACACATCTTTGGCCTAGATGCCTCTGAATTTGGACTAATCATTGTAGGAAGGTGCATGCTAAAGATTACAATTTGTTCTAAAAGCATTCATCACAATGTGTGGATTGTGAGTGGAACACAAAACAAATTCTATTTAGGAAATGACATCATGCACAGAATGTGTATGGTGTTTGACTTTCTAAATCAAATGCTCTGGTCCAGATTGGTTGGAGCTGCACCTGAATTTGAAGACAAGAGACAAGCTTACCATTGTACCCAAATGATGCCATATGCAATTGAACCTCAAGTGAAAAAGAATCTTACCATTCCCGCATTTACCAGACAATTTACAGTAGCATTAAAATACAGGAAGGGGCAACAGATGAAAGGTTCTGATGCATTTGTGTGCCTAAATCCATAATACAGCAAGGATTAGAATGTGAACATACACCATTGGCAGAGATTGGGAATGGACCCATTCAAATCCTGGTGGACAATAAAGGGTGTCAAGACATTAATTTGGAAGAAAATATAGCGTTAGGAATGGCAGTACAGAAATCTTACTACACTGCTGATTTCAGTAACCCAGTGATCGGGAATATCCCAGAAAGATATGTGACTGCACAGGGTGAATTAGCAGAATCATTGGATTTAAAGTTCAGTCTATGTACCCTTATGAGTCAAGTGAAATAATATGCTGTGATCAGGAGGATTGTGACCTCTTTGAATTCGGTGAATCTAGCAGAGAAAATAAGCATATTGAAGTGGAGGTCAATATTCCAAAATATTTAAGGGTAGCGGCTCTCCAAAGAGTCACTACAACGTGGTTAAAAGAAAGCACAGAAGTCCCTCCTTTGGAGGATTTCCCAGAGTTTTCTAAAATGGTAGAGGAGCAGATGCTTGCGCAAATGAAGAAGAAAAAGACCAGTTGAGGAAACTATGTATTGAGTTCAAACAGGTTTTTGCCAAAGATGCCTATGACTGTAGGCTGACTGATTTGCATGTTGCCACACTACCAGAAGGGCATGGTAGGGAGCGGGTATTTGGGTAACAATATAGGTTACCCCTGGCATGTCTGGAGTCACTGGCTGAAATAATCAAAAATGTATAATCTAGAGGCATCATTGGGCCTATTCATAGTACATCAAATACTCCCATATTAGGTGTGCTAAAAAGCAATGGCCAATGGTGTTTGTGTGCAGACTTAACACAATTGAACAGGAGGGTACCTTTTTCATGATGGCCACTTCCATTTATTGATCAGGGCCTTGCACAGGTTCATGGGTCAAAGGTCTTTACCACCTTGGATCATATGGCTGGATACTGGTGTGTGCCACTAGCTGAAGACATACAAAATGTATTTACATTTTCGTTTGACAAATCACAATATGCATTGTCCTGGACCCCTTTTAGGTATGTCAATAGTGGGAGTGAGTTTGGTATATCCCTGAGCAAGGCAGTCCCAGATACAGCTGAAAGAGGAACAATAGGTTGTGGATGATGTTCTAATCAAAAATGAAGATTTGAAAAACCATTACAATGAAATTAGACATGTACTCAGCCAGCTACAGAAGGGTGTGATATGATATGATGAAGTGGGAGAATGGAAGACTAGGCTCCCGTCCTTCACCTCTCGCATCTGGCCTAGAGGGTCACGACCCAGACACCCGCCGCGAGAAGAATTTGTCCATCTACCAGACGACCAGGTACCCTGGTACAGGAACATACGGATGTGTCCACCTGCCTGCCCAGCAGCCCGCACTGGCCATGCCGACACCTGCGGCTCGGATCAGCTAGACTAAAAACCACACGTCGTTAGAGATGCCATGACGACCTAGACAACGGGAAGCACATCTGTATAAAAATACACACTTAACATTCCCACACCAATCTACACGAAGAATATACTCAGTGCTGACGTAGGCGACAGGCATATTCACGGACGTGCATCTTTATTATTTTTACATAGGCTTTCAGAATACAGAAACGCAAGACGCATCATGAACTCATCTATAACGCTTGCTCATGCTTCCCTTGAAACCCATTACCACCGTGAGAGGTATAATGGAAACACGATCTTGGTCATGGAAATATATGCCACTATAATCTAAAGCACCCATGCACGAACTGGATCACTTATGCACCAGACCCAAGTAGGCCTCAAGCAAGAGTTCCGTGGACATTAACAAAGCAAAAATCAGGTTGCTGATCCTGCAGAATGAGCTTGGTGGAGCACCCAGCCAAGGTCGTAATGTTGCAAACCCACATCCAAGAACAAATCATCAAAGGCACGATGTTGCAATCTCGCACTCCGCGTACCAACGATAGAATCATATCTACAAATTAAACCAGACACACAGTGGAAAAACAATATTAATTGTGCAGAATTCTGCCTCAAACACGGTCCCGCCTCACGTGACCAAGCCGAACCTGACGAGATGCCAAAAACCCAGGAGAGACAGGGCGTCTGGGTCCCTCACTACGAGGCACAGGCCGGGACACTTGAAAGGCTCAATGGACACCTGCTACAGTGGGAACGGTCGGCTCCCACCTATGAATAAATCCTCACATTGTCTGCATGTACCCATATTGAAACATTGTTGCAAACACGGGTACACCGAGAGCTGGGAACAACGGTGGTCCCAGGCTGGGGAGCTCACGGATGCACCAATCAAAACATGGGGCTCTTATCTCAGACGTCAGTAATATTAGCCAATCCTCAAGGGTCTTCATGTAACAATTCTTATGTATCTAATTGAAGGGACAACCCAGATATACCACCTGACTACACCTTGACCACTAATATCATTCTCTATATGTATACTATATTAACCCTACCACTCGAACAACCAATTAAGAGTGGCAATAGGTTTTTTGTTAACTTTCTGAAGTGACGCAAGTAGCGCGTCATAATGTAGTAAAAAGGGCCTGCGAGCCCCACGATTGTGTGTGTGTCAGGACGGACGCGTACGCTCCTTGACCCATCCCTGCCGTTTTGCATAAATAAACAGCAGAGTCGCCTTGCTCCTTGTGTGCGTCTCATACTCTATCTCACACCTGGGATATACGGGAGGTTGTTGGGGCCTCCCTGCCCGGAGGTCTGCGGACGGCCCGGCCGACCCCGGCAGAATTTCCCCCCCGACAAGTTGGAGGCACTGCTGAGATCTGTTTAAGATCAACTTTTATTTTTAGTTTTCCAGGCACTCCCGTTGCGAGGAGGCCCGGCGGTGCGGCCCCCTCTGCCGTTGCCCCCTTCTGAGGACTACAGGACCATCGCGGAGCTGCGAGAAGACCGGACAGCGCAATCCGGATATTGGCCCTCGGGAGCCGGTTGAGAAGTATCCCGCCCGCGGTCGGCGAGTGTCCAGACGTGGTCCAGACGAGGGGAGGTGGCGAGCCGCTTGGAGGGTGCACGCAGTCGAGCGGCCCTGCATCGAGAGAACTTGGTGAGCATGACACGCACAACAAGCAATGCGAAATTGTGAGGGAGGGGGAGGAAGTAAATAAGGGAGGGGGGAGGTATTGTAGAGATGTGCGGCGAAGGTTCAACTGAGTGGTGCAAATGGAATGAATGGTAGCGAAACGAGTGCGAGAACAGTGAGCTAACGTTACGCGAAAAAGGGGGCGGGGCACGAAAACATCACGTGCAGCCGCTCGTAACAAGTGAGCTAACATTACGCGAAAAAGGGGGGCGGGGCACGAAAACATCACGTGCAGCCGCTCGTAGCAAGTGAGCTAACGTTACGCGAAGGAGGGGGGCGGGGCACGAAAACATCACGTGCAGCCGCTCGTAAGACACTGATGATCTAAATTGCGATTAAGAGTGAGGATGGGTGTGTGTGGTTTCCTACGACTTGACATTTATTGATCAATGAGTAGATGAGGTTCCCTATTGTTCGAGCAAGAAACTCGATAGGTAGATGAGGTTCCCTATTGTTCGAGCAAGAAACTCGATAGGTAGATGACGTTTCCCTGTGGCCGGTAGCTAGTCACATAGTTGCCCAAAACGGAAGATAATTGGCTGGTTAAGCCCTCCTGTTGAGGGGCGTATCACACGCGAGGCGACGCAGCGTGCGCAGTCCGGTTATAATATTGGTGAGATTACCTTGTTCCAGGAGAGACAGGAAGACAGCTGTAGGGTTAGCGGGGTAGATTGTAAGTGTATTTTGAACTTAAAAAAAAAAAAAAAAAAAAAAAAAAAAAAAAAAAAACCATAACAAGTATATACCAGTAGCTCGAAGAAATAGGTGACGTCACCAGTAGGGATTTAATAGGATATAGCGAGCACAAGGAATTTTGGATTTCAGAGTGGTGGGAAAGAGAAGCATGATAAAGGAGCTGGTACGGAGATAAACTATAAACCCGTGGATAGAAAGAAGAAGGGGAAAGGGGCGTGGCTGCGCACGGAGAACGCCGGCCACGGCAAATGTAAAAGGGGGAGGAGAACGGAGAAACAGGACGACTGTATAATATCATCGTAAGGGGTACGCAGCCGCAGGGGGCTGCGTGCGCTTCGGCCGCAGGGGGCCGTAGGGGAAGGAATATATATATATTATAACATCATATCTATTATTATTGCATAATTTGTCAGAGGATTATCGTAAGTCCCCACATTTACGGGGCGAGGTAAGCAATACAAGGTTGTATATTGTAAACTGCTAAGTAAGGGGAAGGGCAACACGGGGAGTGAAATTATGTCATACGGGAAAGGGTCGGGAGGGTGGGGGAACACCCTCACTACCCCACTACAGCACATATGCACCACACTGCCACCACATAGGGAGAAGTTAATTAAGTACAGCATAGAGTGGACCCAGGGGACAGACAATAAAATGTTAACACCATGGCCGCCTAATGGCAGTTTCGATCCATATGCCCAACATTCACTACTAAACCATCTGCACAATACATACAAGGGGAAGAAGTTAGCAAACCATGTGGAGGTGTTTAACTTATGGAGGATGTTCCAGGGGTCTAGACCAGGACCGAATGGAATGTTCACTATGGGGGAAACACCGGAAGAAAAGGAGATTAAGAAAGAAGGAACGGATGGGGAAAAGGAGTGCGAAAGAACAAAGAATACGGGGAACGAAAGACAGGGGGGAGAAAAGATTGATAAATCAGACGACATAAAAAAGGAACCGACAAATGGGATACCCATAACACCGGCAGTGAAAACAGAGGGAGGAGGGTTGTACCCTTTAAGAGAATTAGGAGAAATAGCAGGACAGTTAAGGGCGGCTGAAGGATACTCAAACCCGGCATACAGCCCTCCACCATATGTGGCTCATGGGAAGATACCAATGGGGGACAGAAGGATTAGAGAAGAACAGACTGTAGAGATAGGAAACGATGAGTGGATAGCTGCACAGATATTGCTGAAGTTACGAGGCTCACTAACTGGAGAAGAAAGGGAGGCGGTAGAGAGAACAAACGAGGATAATACCAGAGAGAGTGAAATGAGGGGAGGGGAGCTACTAAGGCAGAAGGAAGAGATTTTGGAGGGAAGATTAGCAGAACTAAGGGATGAGCAGAATGAACTGGTTAAACAACTTGAGCGGGAGGAAAGAGAGAGAGTGAGGAAAAGGAAAGAAGGTAGGGACGAATTGGAAAAATTAAGGGAACGAAGTGAGGAGAAAAAGAGAGAAGCTGAAAGGGTAAAAGGAGCAGCAGATAGGATATCGAGAGTAGTGCTGAGAGAGAAGAAGAAGGAAGAAGAAGAAAAGGAAAAAGAAATGGAAATATGGAGGAGGAGGATAATATCAGAGGCAACTAAGAAGTATGAAGAGGGGAAGGTAATAGAGAGTATAGTAGAAAGAGAAAGGGTGAAATGGGAAAGGAAGAAAGAGGATGAAAGGATATTGGAACAGATGAGCAACGAAGTAATGGAGGAGTTGAAAAGGAAAAGGGAGGAAAATAGTAGGGAAATGGAGGAGAGGAGTGAAGGAGGAAGAGAAGAGAGGGGTTGGGAGAGTGAAAAATGGGGAGATGTATATAAAAATAGAGAGGTAGCAACAACATCAGCACAAAGGGGAACAGTTGGTAACAACAGAAAGGGAGAAAGAGACCTAATAGACTTAAAAACAGTAACAATAAAAGGAAAAAAGGCAGAATGGGGGGTGGAATTTATGAATGATTTTTGTAGTGAGGAGGAAGGAGGAGTGGAGAAGGATGGAAGGAAGAGTGAAAGGGAAAGCTTAGATAAACTATACCTTACTAGAACAAACATAGATTCGCCCTGGATGAGTAGAAGATGGGAGGAGCTGGAGAGAAGTAAGGAGGAAATGAAAAGAATAGGGGAAACACAAACCAATGAAACCACGCCACCCACATCACCACCGCGCCCTCCCACGTCACGCCCTACATGTTCAACTACCGCGCGCTCTCTGCACAGAATAAAGCTCGCGCCCTTCATGAATGAACTTACACCTTATGCATGTCAGCTTAGGGACCTCCCTAGTCGTAGGCAAGACAGGCAAATAAACATACCTATATTTAACACAGGAAATGATGAAAAAAGGGGAAAGGAAGAAGAGGGAGGTAGGAGCAGAGGTAGTAAGGAAGAATTTGAAGTAGTAAACGAAATGGGGGAAGAGGAGGGGTGTGAAGACTCAACATTATGGAGCGTAAAGGGTGACGAAAGACAGAATTTAATGCCACTGCTAGAGAGAGGAGGGGCTAGACCACAGTATGTACCTTGGAAACATACGGATAAGGAAAATATAAAATGTAGGCTTCCATCACTAAGCGGAGGTGCAGGTAAGTGGATATATGAAATGGAAAAACACACCGCAGGACAGAAACTAGCCGTAGGAGACGTGAAGGGCCTGTTAATATCAATATTAGGGGATAGAGCGGATGACATCTGGAAAAGAGCGGGATTCCATGGGGTAACAATAACGAACACATCGCATGATGGGGCACCATTTGCAAATTGCAGACATGCGCTATGGCAGGCACTGAGAGTACAGTACCCAGACACATCAGACATAGGAGCCATTACTTCCCGTAAGATGGGCGAAAATGAGGATCCTGTTGATTATATCCAGGATATTCAAGAGAAGTGGCGCATGGAAACTAGAGAACAATGGGACAAAACACCAGCCATATTTTATCATATACTAGTACAAGGGCTCCCAGAAGGAGTTCAAAAACAACTAAAGAAAGTAGTGGGGATGGAAGTAAAACCATGGCCAGAAATACAACTGACTATAGTACATCACTGCAGAACATGGCAAGGAAAAATGAAACAAAAGGAAGAGGATAGGAAAACAGAAGAGGCCAAACTAGTACAGAAAAAACTTACTAAATACACAATGGAAGGGGCACTAATAACTACGCCCACACCAATGGCCCAAAGCCCAACGCAAGTAGTGGCTGCACAAGATCCCGCTCAAATAGCGCCTCCACAAGGGGTAATAGAGCAAGTGCCGCCTCTGCAATTACACGCACCAAACATGGGAGGAGGGTACCCAATGCAAGGAACTGGGTATTATAGTTATAACAGAGGGAGAGGAGGGTTTATGAGAGGGAGAGGATATGGATATAATACCCAACAACAGGCTGGGGGACTTAGAAATAACTACTCCACAGGGCAACCCGTATACCAAGACAACGCAGGGAGCTTCCCATGGCAAAACAGGGAACCACCTGTGTGTTGGAGCTGCGGAATATTAGGACACATGTCACGTACATGTAGGGTCAGGCCAGGAACACCAGCATGGAATGAACAAGCACAATTTAGGACATCACAAGAACAGCAGGGCATACAACAGCAGCAGATGTCACAACAAGGGAGTGGCCAACCACAACAACCACAACAGCAACAAACTTATTCACTGCCACAACAACAAATAACACAGTATCTGCCACCGCCACAACAACAAGTAGCGTTAATACAACCACCACCACCACAAAATGAACGAACCCAATTGGGTGGGGTGACGGTGTTGGGACACAACCCTTACACAGGGAATGGCCAATCATTGTACCCCCAATAGGCCAGCCCACAGACGGCCTTGGTGTGTCCCATCCTGTCAGTAACACCTAATAGTGCGGAGGAACCACGCATAGAGGTAACGATAGGTGACAAAAAATTATCATTTCTTGTTGACACCGGGGCAACCCGGTCTTGCATAAGGGAAGGTAAATTTAAGATGTCAGGCGAAGCCATGAACACCCAAGGATTTTCTGGGGCTAAAGGGTTGGTTCCTTTTACTGATAACGTTCCGTTATCTATTGGAGATTATGATCTGTCAGTTCCACTTTTGTATTATAGCGCCTCACCAGTAAATATACTGGGGAGGGACATAATGAACAGGTTGAACATGACGATCTCGTTTACAGAGGATGGCATAATTTGCTCTACTCCAGGGATTAATATGCTCGCAGCACGACAGATTTTGCAAGCATACTGTGGACAGACAGCGATTAGGGCGGAGCCAGTAGATGGCGAGATATTTCAATATGGCACTGACATGGCATTTGCATGGATGCCAGGGATAGAAGGGAAAATATGGAGGAGACCAGCAGCCTATCTATTCCGACCAGAAACACCAGGTAATGAACTAGAAGGGAAGGTGTTTGCAGTGGACATTGAGAGTATTATTGCAACAGCAGATTATGTTGCTGTGCACGCCCAAGATACAGAAGGGAGAGCATGGAGGGCGGTGATAGCACTAGCAGAAGGATGTAGGTTGACCCAGGTGTCAGATGAAGAGCTGTTCTCAGAAGAAAAAGAAGAAAATGAAATGGTGTTCATGATGAGTGTAGAAATATGGCTAAGAGTGGCTCACAAACAAATAGCACAGAAAATTGCCATGGCACTTGAGGCACCCGCAGGCACCCCAGTCCCATTTTTTAAGGAGGATATGTCAAAGGTGCCTAAATCATTATGGACTATTAGCCCTTATGACGTAGGATGCATTAAAAGCATAGGGGGCGTAAGGATAAAGTTGAAAAAGGGTGCAATACTACCAAGAGTGAAACAGTACCCATTGTCAAAAGAGGCGGATGAGGGAATATATGAAACCATAACGGCCCTTATAAACAATGGCATATTGGTCCCCTCAGAATCACCATGTAACACAGCTGTGTACCCGGTGCGCAAGGCTAAAGGGGGGTCTTGGCGCTTCATACAGGACCTCAGACCCTTGAACAACATAGTAGAGGCAGAGTATCCAGTAACAGCAAATCCGGCCACAATATTGTGTGGCATTCCGGCAGAAGCATCACGTTTTACAGTGATTGACCTTAAAAATGCTTTTTTCTCAATACCATTGCACCCAGACTCACAAGATTTGACAAGCTTTACTTACCGAAATACAAAGTGGAAACATACCAGATTGCCACAGGGGTATTGTGAATCACCCTCAATTTTCAATAGAGTAATACAGATGGATTTGGGTAACGTTGAGGTGGAAAGCACAGTGTTACAGTATGTGGATGACATAATAATTTGTAGTACAAATGAAAGCAAATGTAGAGAGGACTCCTTAAAAATGTTGACGATACTGGCAGAAAAGGGGTACAAGGTAGATATGGAAAAGATACAATACTGTCAGGAACAGGTACTTTACATTGGCCAACTGATATCCCAACATGGAAGAAGGATTGCACCACAAAGAGCACAGGCCATCTCAAGCACTCCCGTGCCACAAACTGTGAGAGAACTACAGCAATTTCTGGGGCTGTGTAACTACTGTAGAGCATGGGTATTTGATTACAGCTCATACATAGGACCCCTGCTTGAGGGTTTGAAGGAAGCAAATAAAGGGGAGAAAAAGTTGGAATGGACTATGGAAATGAGGGAGGCATTTGACGAATTGAAAGACGCAATATCAACTGCTCCAGTACTGGCATCGCCAGACTATGAGCGGCGCTTCTTTATATTCTCACATTGCGACTCAGCAGTGATGAAAGCAGTATTGGCCCAAAAAACTAGCATGGGCTATAAACCAGTAGCATTTTACAGCGGTCACTTAGACCCTATAATGTTAGGTCACTTCTCTTGTGAACAAGGTCTCGCTGCAGCTGCTTTTGCAGTAGAAAAAGCATCAGCAATAACTATGGGGTGTCCAACTACACTATTTGTGGAACATGCACTATTTGCGATATTGAATAAACCTAAGTCCACATTAACGACACAGAGGGCATCAGGTTATGAGATTATTTTATCTAAAGCTGAACTAGCAATTGTTAGATGTAGCACGGTTAACCCTGCAAGGTTCCTAGCAGAAGTAATTGAAGAAGGAGATTATGCCCACGACTGTACCCAAATAACTGAACTATACTCATGTACTAGGAAAGTTGAGGAAAACGCACTAGAGGGAGGTGAGCTTTTGTTCATTGATGGGTCATCAACTATTGATCAAGGGGATGGGATACGACGGACTGGGGCAGCAGTAGTAAAAATGATGGAGGCGCCGGTGTGTGTGGCTATGAAGTGTGTACAATTACCACAGCATTACTCTGCTCAAGCGGCGGAACTCGTTGCACTCATATTGGCATTAAAGGAAAGTTTCAATAAAAGAGTAACCATATATTCCGACAGTGCATATGTTACATCCACTGTCCACTCAGGGCTATCAAAATGGAGAAGAAGAGGGTTTAGGAGAGCTGATGGCACTCCAGTACAACATGCCCTCTTGTTGGCTGAACTAATTGAAGTAATAAACGATCCCCAAGAACTAGCCCTAGTAAAATGCACCGCACACACCAATGGAGAAGACTACGTGTCAAAAGGAAATGCAGCAGCAGACGCACATGCGAAATATGCTGCATATTTTGGTGAGATATGGAACCCCACCGACTCACAGAGAGGGAGAGGGAGGGGAATAGCGAGGGAGATGTTAATAAGAGAAGGGTACACCCATCTCCCAGCCACACAGATTATGGAGCTACAAGCGGCTGCACCAATGGCCGAAAAAGAAGTGTGGGTGAAAAGAGGATGCACAATGTCACCAACCGACGCACTATGGCGCCAGGGTGGCACTGGGAAAGTTGTAATACCAGTGGCACTGTTAAATACCGCCTTGAGCCAATTACATCACCCTGCCCATACAGGCAAGGAAATAATTGCAGCACGAATTAGAGAAGATTGGTTTTGTCCCGAGTTAACCTCCCATGTGTCAAATTTTATCAGCAATTGCCTCACATGCCAACAGTTTACGGCCGGTCATACTTTAAAAGTGATAAGAGGTACAATACCCCGGCCAGAAGGACCTTTTCGGCACCTTCACATTGACTATGTTGATATGATCAACATCTGTCAAGGCAATAGGTATATGATTGTAGTAGTATGCCCATTTTCTAGGTGGATTGAAGCAGGGCCCTGTTCACACCCTGATGCGTTTAGAGCAGCCAAATTCATAGTAAGGGAGGTCTTCCCCAGATGGGGAGTGTGCGAGGTGTTAAGATCAGATAACGGCCCACATTTCGCAAATGAAATGTTCCAGCATATCACATCCCTGCTCAACATTAAACACAAATTTGCATGTGCATACCACCCACAGGCTAATGGTGTATGTGAACGCCTGAATGGCCTGTTGAAGGAGGCAATTGCTAAAATACAACAAACAACAAAGAAAAGTTGGTTGTATTGCCTTCCGTTGGCATTGTTTGAACTTAGAAACAGGCCAGGGTCCGACCACCACCTCACCCCACACGAAGTGGTTACTGGACGTCAAATGCGCCTTCCCCTAACTCCAACGTCAAGGGCATTCACCGATAACGAAAGTTCAGCGAATGTGCTAGGAGATGAAATGTATCAATATGTGTCTTCTTTGATTACTAGTGTGGTGTTTGTGTCTCAACAGCTCGAGCGCACACGGGGCGGGTCCACCAGCAATCAAGAAAAAGACGAAAGTACGGAATTGGGAAAGGAGAACTCCTGCAAACTTGCCAAAGGTGACCACGTACTACTTCGCAATTTCAATAGAAGGTGGCACGAGAAAAGGTTCACTGGCCCCCATCTGGTAGAGGACGTATCAACAAGAGCAGTAAAACTAAAGGATAAGCGTGCCTGGAACCACCTACATGACGTAAAGATCTACAAACTGCAGACCCGCCCCAGCGCCAACGACAGGTCCGTTGGACGAACAGCAACAACATCGCCGACAGCGGAAGAAAGTTCAACCACAGACAACGACCCAATTGTTCTCTCGGAGACGATAACTGACGAAGAAAGGGGCGATCCCCATACTGCCCACCCCATGGTCACGCGCTCAAAGAGTAAAAATACTTTCGCCATCTGAGCGCAAAAAACCCCCCCCCATTGACTCCTAAGTACAATTGTAACTAAAATTAAAGGACATTGCGCACACCAATACACATGTAAACACGTGAATGTTCTCTTTTTCTCTCGCACATACAGGAACTGCGTGTAATATTGTATTGTTAAGAAAAGTTAATTAACAAATTCAGTGTACAGGCGTAGATGGTGCTGCCAGACGATAACTACCCAGAAGAATTGTCACACCAATTTGTATACGAAATAAAGAGGCCAACATACCTAAAAAAGAGAAGGGTACGTGTATACTACATAGCCTTCCTCCTGGCCATAGAATATCACATGCCCCACCTCCACCCATACTTGCCAGTGCTAAGAGACCCATCACTTAGAGTAGCATGGGAGCAGCTCTTCGCCTGGGCACTGAATGACTACTTAATAGGGAGAGCTTAAAGGTAACAAAACTAACATCTAATAACCAGCACTTCTGAGAATTTTCAGGCGGGCAACTGTAACGTCGCAAGAATAAGCTGCCAGGACCGCAGCAAGGTAAGAGCAAAATGCCGGTGAAATTAGCATATGTAATAAAAATAATAGGGATTTTTATGATCACCGGGTTCTTGGCTGCTTCTGTCTGGCAGTACAGCTATGCTATTGATTTTATTGCTGCACCCAACCTTAATATACCCCCGTCCCCTGCTGCAATAGGTGTTACGTCAGGTGGTAATAGTAATTTTGCACCCAAGCAAGATAGAGTTAAACGCAGCACATACTCAGACAATAAGGGTATTGATAATTATGTACAAGATTCAGCACACGTCACAAACAACATATGGTACCAACACATGACCCGCATTGGTAAGCAGACAACTGAGGATAGCTGTTACGTTTGCTCCTTAATACCATACGCCATGAGCGCTTCACGAACATTTGTTGCCACAGAAATAGATGAAAAAACAGCCCAGTGCGTAATATATTTGGCCCTGTTCCAAACGAAAGGAAGATTTCAAGGAACAGTAGTGCACATGACATGGAAAACACGAGACTCATACCCATACGAAAACAACTTCCTCAAGACCTATCTGAGTTATCACAAGACCAGTTTACATGCTGAAGCATTCAGGTACATAACAAGTGGCCCTGCAAAAGGAGAAACAAAGAAGGTAACACTGCAGTACCTACCATGTGATTGGTACGCCACTGAAGTTCCGGGTAAACAAGGATGCTGGGAAAGGCCGCTACTGACGATAACAGGAAAGGTGTTCCTGGGCAACGGCTGGGAGATAGGAGTAATTGGCAGCAACATGATAACAAAAGAAACTATCTCAACTATCGAGACACACAATCATCGATGTTGGACGACGTGGATCAAGTATGTACCAATGCTCACATGGGTAGAAGAAGATGAAGACCCGATAACTATACTACCGTTGACTGCACCCAAAGTATGCTACCAGCATAAAGGAGAGGTGGATGTAGGATATAACACCAATTGTGCAAACGTGATGGAGTTACCTGAGGGGGGAGCGGGAACAGCAGTAATAATGGACCATTATTGGGCCTGTGGGGAAAAGGCATATCATACATTGCCTCCCCTGTGGAATGGTGTGTGCACAATGGTACACGTCAATGTACCATCACTAGTGGTACCTAAGAAGCATGTCGATGTGGCGAAATTTCCTAAAATGGATGAAGGGGATAAGAGAAGAAAGAGATCTGCACCACTCCAGAAGGAGCAAGGAAACAGGACCAACAGCAATGATACTGTCCTAAACAGGAGAAAAAGACAAGGAGAGCCATTGACAGGAAATTACCTGTGGGGAAGGTCGGAAACGGAACTAACATCAATACCGCCAGAACATAGACTATTCAGTAGAGCAGCAATGTTCTTCTCCTCAATAATACATCCGGGGCTGCAGGCATATGCAAACGCAAAATGGCTCCAAATAACCAGGTGGGAACTAATGATGACCATCAATTCAACAGTAAATGGGTTCAACGCAATTAAAGAGGAGCTGCGAGCTGTAAGGATGGTAGCACTTCAGAACAGATATGTATTGGACCTCCTCACAGCAATGGAAGGAGGAGTTTGTGCAAAGATAGGACAATCTTGCTGCACGTTTATACCTGCCAACGATGCTGACAATGGTACGCTGACAGAAGCAGTTTCACAATTGGCTCAGATGCACTCCAAAATGATGGACGAAAGTAACGGTGTGAACAAGGATAAGAGCTGGTTTTCACTATTATGGTCATGGATGCCATCGTGGCTGTCAGATGGACTGAAAATAATAGTGGGATGTGCTATTTTGGCTGGAGCTGCCCTGATCGTAATTAGGTTTTGGAAGGCCCGGAAGGCACGCACGACTGACGAGTTGCTAGAAATGGTGGGAATGCACCCCTTAATGCCAGCAGATGACGGCCAGCATACAGGTGTGATAATACAAGAAAGGGAGAAGTTGCGCACCCAAATTATCACCAATCATCTAGACCCACCATCAGTAAAGATCGAAAACCCAAGGAACCCCAGGAGCTACATAGGAAGATGGGTATACTGTACTCCTGGAGGAACATGTGAATACATGTATTGGTCATTTGAAGATCATGTAAACCATTATGGACATCTCGGCGGGATAACTAAGATATGGAGGGTAAGAGGAGATAACGAGAAGGATATGTTTGTGGTCGACAAGTCGACCAGAGGGGGGACTGAAGTGGGAGAATGGAAGACTAGGCTCCCGTCCTTCACCTCTCGCATCTGGCCTAGAGGGTCACGACCCAGACACCCGCCGCGAGAAGAATTTGTCCATCTACCAGACGACCAGGTACCCTGGTACAGGAACATACGGATGTGTCCACCTGCCTGCCCAGCAGCCCGCACTGGCCATGCCGACACCTGCGGCTCGGATCAGCTAGACTAAAAACCACACGTCGTTAGAGATGCCATGACGACCTAGACAACGGGAAGCACATCTGTATAAAAATACACACTTAACATTCCCACACCAATCTACACGAAGAATATACTCAGTGCTGACGTAGGCGACAGGCATATTCACGGACGTGCATCTTTATTATTTTTACATAGGCTTTCAGAATACAGAAACGCAAGACGCATCATGAACTCATCTATAACGCTTGCTCATGCTTCCCTTGAAACCCATTACCACCGTGAGAGGTATAATGGAAACACGATCTTGGTCATGGAAATATATGCCACTATAATCTAAAGCACCCATGCACGAACTGGATCACTTATGCACCAGACCCAAGTAGGCCTCAAGCAAGAGTTCCGTGGACATTAACAAAGCAAAAATCAGGTTGCTGATCCTGCAGAATGAGCTTGGTGGAGCACCCAGCCAAGGTCGTAATGTTGCAAACCCACATCCAAGAACAAATCATCAAAGGCACGATGTTGCAATCTCGCACTCCGCGTACCAACGATAGAATCATATCTACAAATTAAACCAGACACACAGTGGAAAAACAATATTAATTGTGCAGAATTCTGCCTCAAACACGGTCCCGCCTCACGTGACCAAGCCGAACCTGACGAGATGCCAAAAACCCAGGAGAGACAGGGCGTCTGGGTCCCTCACTACGAGGCACAGGCCGGGACACTTGAAAGGCTCAATGGACACCTGCTACAGTGGGAACGGTCGGCTCCCACCTATGAATAAATCCTCACATTGTCTGCATGTACCCATATTGAAACATTGTTGCAAACACGGGTACACCGAGAGCTGGGAACAACGGTGGTCCCAGGCTGGGGAGCTCACGGATGCACCAATCAAAACATGGGGCTCTTATCTCAGACGTCAGTAATATTAGCCAATCCTCAAGGGTCTTCATGTAACAATTCTTATGTATCTAATTGAAGGGACAACCCAGATATACCACCTGACTACACCTTGACCACTAATATCATTCTCTATATGTATACTATATTAACCCTACCACTCGAACAACCAATTAAGAGTGGCAATAGGTTTTTTGTTAACTTTCTGAAGTGACGCAAGTAGCGCGTCATAATGTAGTAAAAAGGGCCTGCGAGCCCCACGATTGTGTGTGTGTCAGGACGGACGCGTACGCTCCTTGACCCATCCCTGCCGTTTTGCATAAATAAACAGCAGAGTCGCCTTGCTCCTTGTGTGCGTCTCATACTCTATCTCACACCTGGGATATACGGGAGGTTGTTGGGGCCTCCCTGCCCGGAGGTCTGCGGACGGCCCGGCCGACCCCGGCAGAATTTCCCCCCCGACAATGATATGATAAGTAATTTATGTTATTTATATGATAGGTTATTTATAACCTGCTTAATACCCAGAGGTTTCTAAGCACAGACCCAGTGATAGAACATATGTTGCTCTGTGTTGTCTTGCTTCCAAGGCGAGCAGGTTGCCTGTGAGCTATCCTCCCGAGACTAAGGGAGTTTTGCTGAGTGTGGTAAAAGTATCTCTACAGAAAGAACACTCATGTAGAAAAAGAGTACATTCCTAGGCCATGAAGTGACAGAACATGGGTTAAACCCACAAAAGAAAAGGGTGGAAGCAATTCAGAAAGTAAAAGATCCCACTAATATGAAAAGTTTAAAAAGCTTGGTAGGAATGGCAGACTACAATAGGAAATGTATTGAAAATTATTCAGAGATTACACAATCTTTGACGAGGTTACTGAAGCAGGGTGTACCCCGGAAATGGGAGAAGGAACAAAGTCAGGCAGTGGCCATGTTAAAAGGCTGTATGATGAAGGTGCCATGTTTGGCGTATCCAATAAAAAAACAGCATTTCTTTGTAGAAATAGGAATCACAGTTCAATGTGTATCAGCAGTGTTATAAAAAAAACATGATTCACATAATAAAACCATTGCATTTGCCAGCAAGGCATTGTCACAGTTAGAGAGCACATTTTGTGAATGTGAAAAAGAGCTTCTGACCACTGTCTGGGCATTACAACATTTCCGTCCCATAATTCAAGGGGAGCAAATGATTGTTGAAACAAATCACCAGCCTCTTCAGTTCTTGCAAAGTAAAAGGATCCGATCAGGGAATTTGGCCCAATCAAGAATCACTTCATGGACATTAGCACTTCAGGGATTTCCAGTGGAGGTGAGATATGGACAGAACAAAAGTTGCTCCAGGGCTAGAATAATTACATGACTGTGCAGCTGTTTCTGCACCTGAAGACACAGAATAAGAAAACCATTTAGGTGAATTTGAGCAATCCCCACACAAGGCTTTCAATAAGAAACATGCAAGGATCTCCCAACAATGTATGTAGATGGATGTGCGTATCACGTGGAAGGTGATTCTGAAAAAGAACTAGTGGCAGTAATAGGAAAGTGGTGGACTAAATGTGATGGCATCTCTAGAGAAAGCAGGAGACTAGGCCACAAAAGCAGTCAAGTTGCATGAATGGCCGCCATTTATAAGGCAATATCTACACCGGTGGAAAATGAATTTAAAGAAATAGATTTGTCAGTCAATAGTCAGTCAATATGTTCATTCGGATTCAAAATACATCAAACATATAAATAAACAAGCACAAAATTAATTACAATCAGTAAAATCCCTTCCCTTACAGTGCCACAATAATTCAACACAGCATATTACATATCAAATTACAATGCATAAAATGTCATTACAAAAAGACCAATGCTAAAAGCATGGGATAAAATACAAGAGGACATTCACAACAGCAGCCATCTAGAGAACAAGATCCAATAATCAAAGACCCCAATTCTTGGGGAAAGTAATAGAGCAGTACAGATAGCCAGATGGAATCATTCACCTAGCAACCCCTTCCTGTAGTGCATGGCTCTTTTTGAAAAAGAAAGTAAGGCCCACGCAGATAAAACAGAGTCAGCACTCAGTAGAAACAGGATCGCAGGCCTATGTATGCGTATATTAGTCTCCCTTAGGACTGGCAATAAGCTTGATCGTCTGATACAACTGTAACCAGGACAAAACAATAGCAGATGGGCCAAGTCCTCTTTTATATAGCCACACACCGGACACCCCGTCCAGTCCGGGTAACCACTCCATTTAGCTGTGTTTCCCTTCAGGAGAAGGCAATCAAATCTTGCACGTGTGATTAACCAGCAGTCTTTCCCAGTAGTGCCCCAAATTAGACAGGGCTGTATCTCCTTTGCCCGGCTAATCACTGTGTGCTCTTTGTCTGAATTAGTCACATGCTCCAGAAAGGTTCTTTTCACTGCAAATACGTCCCTCAAAATGCATTTGTAGCTCCTCGTCTGAAATTTAGTCAGAAGTGTATCTGGGGAAGAAAGAACCCTTATATTGCCCTCAACCAAGGCTTTGTCGATATAATATTATTTGTCGTATTATTCTCCAACCATCCCTGGATATTAGATCCCTGATTATAAAATGGCATAGTGATGCACGATCATTTGCCCATATTCTGACCCTGAAAATTATAGGGGCCAACACCCACTGGTCCCCCCAAAATTCCATACCCAGTTCTCTATGAATGGAGATACAGGTAGATGAACTCGGGAGCCCCAATAGCCTCCTAAATAACTGGTTCTCCTTCAATTGTAACTCATGGGCTTTTTGAAAACCCCATTGTGGAGTGCCATACAGAGTAACAGCTTTCGTTTGTGCCGAATACATTTTCAACAAGCATCTAACGGTTGGCCCTCACAGCGAGACAGAAAACTAGATATTCCGCCTTCTTGTTGGGTTAATTTGACTGATTGTTTTTTATGTGGGCCATCCCCATAAGAGATTTAGAGAATCTAATCCCAAGGTAATCAAAGTCCTTCACCCTTGGGATAATTTCTCCATTACATACCATAGGACGCATTTTTGCTGACCGCTTTCTACCCAGACAGGCCATTACAGCTGATTTCTTAGTGTTGACCTTGGGCCCCAAGTTTCCCATAAAGATCGAATATGCATTAAGAAGAATCTGTAATGCTCTAGGGGTCCTAGCTAGCAACATGGTTTCATCTGCATATGCCAGCACAGGAAAAGCCCTGCACCCCAAAACCAGACAATCGGCCTCCATATCAATCAGATCCTTTAGAAAACACATCCCTGGCGGACAACACACTCAACCTTAAAACAACCTGTGCAGTGCTCCCCCGGGCCACTGCGAACACAGGCCTCATTATCTCTGTGTATTTCCTCTAAAACATTCCGGATATCCTCCAGGCAGCCCATGGACCTGAGCATGGCCCATAATCTTTACCTATCTACTTTGTCAAAGGCCGTGCTCAGGTCCATGAATGCAAAGTACACCCCCTCACCCCAACAGAAAATGGAGTTGGCCACCAATAGATACAGTTTGAGGCTCTGCTCCATGGTACCCACCCCGGGACCAGAACCAAATTACACATCGGACAAAACCGACTCCTAACAGAGCCAGGCCTCTATTAACCCCAGCAAAACCCTACCAAAAATCTTAAAGGATATGTCCGAGAGCGAAATCCATACAAGTGTTAAACACTACAATTAGTAGCAGGGCCCACAAATCTAAGGGATCCAGAAATAAATCTGAAGGAATCACATCAGGACCCGGCAGACGATTGCCGGCTTGCTGGCTAATTGCTTGGGACACATCCTCCAACTTAAACTTCAAACAAGAATGACTCTGGCCAGATCTATCCACTAGATTCTCTCCACTAAACAAGTTCCCGAAATGATCCAGCCATGCTGCCTCATCCACATGGGTCCCACTTGACCTTTCCATTATGGATTGAGAGGCACCCCCTTCACATAGTCCCAAAAAGCCTTCTTATTGTTATGTTTGGAAGTGTCCAGACAACTGCACAGGCTTCTCCTTCAACCTCCAATTTGCTTCTCTTAAGCTCCCCCGCCCCGATATTTAGCTCTGCCGGGAGCAATCTCGCTTGTACAACAAACCAGAGCCTTTAGGGCCTTCAGCAGTGCTCTCTTAGCACCTTTACAAGCCTTGTCAAACCAGCCGGTATTAGGGACCTTCCCATTCCTCTTACTGAGTACCGTTAAAATGTTTAGAGAAGGCCCCCAACAAGTCAACAAAGTGATCCACAATCAACCCAGGGGTTTTGGGGCCCTCCAAAATACAGAGTATTAAAGCTAATTTCTCGGATATAGTGGATATATGCAAATTGGCGTCCCAGATCTTGTCCCATTTAATTCTCCTAGTACAGGGAGCTAACACATTTACAGGGTACACCAAAATATCTTGTGGACCCCCTACCCCAGCAACCGCTTCACTGTCAAACTTATAGGATGATGATAACTATTGACATCCGGCAGTACTTCAAAACCCACAGCGCTATCCCAAATGTCCAGTGAAATACAAAAATAATCGATTATGGACGAACCTAGATGGTTATTAAAGGTCAAATGGCCTGGTATGTCTGGTGCTAGGTGACCATTAACCGTGCAAAACCCCCATTCTGTGACACATAAACACATTTGAAGGCCCTTAGCACATCCCCTAACATCTCTCATCTGCGGCTGTAGAATTCATAGCATCTTGTCCTCTAGCGGATCTAATAAATCTTTGGGTAAACCAATGCCCATTTTGAGGTTCAAATCCCCAGCCCATATGTAGCGCTCATTCCTATTCTTCCTATTAACTAAAGATCATCAATATACGCCTTCACCCTTGATAACCTATCTGCCTCCGCTTTATGGGGGCTATTATACACATTTATAATTAAAAGGGGCTTGTGTGACAACAGTTCCCGTCTCAGTTTCTATCACCCGGCCGCTGCGTAGTTTGGACATGATGCAGCAGTTATATGGGCGGCACGGAATTAAGAGGTAAGGGAATAAGGAAGTACCCAAAGGGATACGAGAGAAAACAACACGCTGGGCACAGTTTTGCCACACAGATTCACTCCTCTATATTTCGAATTCCTAGAGGTACTTTAATAAAAGATCGAGTCATGCGAGAAGTAGCTGTCAGATCAGCACGACGCAGCAGTATGGACACAATGGATTCACAAAAGTGTAAATTAATGACAGTTGGTTGTTGTGTCAGCACTGTAGGTATTACATTGGCCGCACTTAATGTGTTTCCGGCAGCGAAGAATTGAAGAAGCAGCTGGCAGCAAACAACAGACTGCAGACTGCTCACTTGACAACTCACTTCTCAGCTCACGCGCACGCTCATGAGCTATTTTCACATATTTCAAAGGGCGACAGGTATGTCCAGGCAGTAGATTCCGGCACTGCCAATTGAGTCGCCAAAAACAACTGAGCACAGACACGAAGCACAGGGACCTCCCTGCAGACTGCTCACTTGACAAATCACTTCCCAGTATTTCATCTGTATCAAAAATCAGTGCGTCCTTATTTGACCCTATGCTGGCTATAATGGGTGCCACAGGTGTAACGGGCTCCCACATCCCCCGCGGTGAGGGGGGCCCCACTATCACATGTCCTGCCATGGGGCCCACTCTGGGGGGAAAAAATTAAAAAAATAAAACAAATATTTTTTCTATTTTTTTTAATGTTTCTTTTTGAATTCACTCTGCATTCACAAAGAAATCATTTCTGTAACAGAAATAATTTCTTTATGAAGGCAGAGTAACTACAAAAAGAAACTTTCTTCTTTTAAGTCTGAGGGCTCCCACACCCCATGACATCGAAGACCCCAGGCTGGAGGCCTCCAGGTCATGGTGTGAGGGGAGCCCTATAACTTCAAAAAGAAATAGTTTATTTTTGAAGTCACTCTGCCTTCATAAATAAATTACTTCCGTTATGATTCAGTCCTTAAGGGAAATAATGTCTTTCTGAAGTCAGAGTGACTTCAAAATGAGACAAATTATTTTGAAGTTATAGGGCTTTTTGAAGTTATAGGGCTCCCCTCAGCCCCATGACGTGTACGTGTGTGAGTATATGGCGAAATAGTGTACATTTAAATGTGTAGGTGGCTGCCTATGAGTGTATGGTGAAAGGGTGCACACAAATGTGTGGGTGGCTGCCTGGGTGTGCCTGTATGGTGAAAGGGTGCACACTTAAATGTGTAGGTGGCTGCCTGGGTGAGTGCATGGTGAAAGGGTGCACACAAATGTATGGGTGGCTGGGTGTGTGTGTATGGTTAAAGGATGCACACTAAAATGTATGGGTGGGAGGCTGTCTGGGTATGCCTGTATGGTGAAAGAGTGCACACTTAAATGTATGGATGGCTGGGTGTGCGTGTGTGTAGATGGTAAATGGTGTGTGTGCTTGTGTTCAGGGGCACAACAAAACCTACATTTCAGGGGGACTAATCCTTCAAATGTTGGGTGAGGTGCTAACGTCACGGGCGGTGGGTGAGGGGCAAACTTATTTGTGTGGGGGCATCTAACTTCTTTATGCATTTTACTGAGACTTTTCTAGTGCAGCTTCAATTTTACAAGCAGTTACCTCTCTCCTTCAAGTCTGAAAGCACCCACTTATGGACTGCTGTGAGAATGAGCGGTCTCCTGTTCCCTCTCTACCCTTCCAATCACTCCCCTGGCATGCAAGTACTAAACCCACATCACGATTTAAATTGCCTAAAAGATTTGGCCTAACAGTGAAATGTTTTACGTTAGTAATTGAAGGTCAGCCAGGTTGCGTCAACATAGCCCAAAATTTCAGGAGCCCAGTCAACTCAATGGTGTTACACCACTATTTGTGTTTAATGCCTTGATTACTTATTGGTAATCGTCATTACTCCTAGCCCTATTCTTCCTCTTCGCTCTACTTGTGTATGAGGCAGTACTTGTGTATGAGACACTCATACACAAGTACTGGAATGAGGTAGAGGTAATACCTGACGTAGCTACTTGTGATTTTCATTACTCCTAGTCCCACTCTTCCTCGTGCCAGTACTTACTTATGAGGCAAGGAGCCTCATGCGTAAGCTCTGGGACAAGGAAGAGGGACGTGAAGGTAATTCGGGCCACAGAGCTGATTTTGGAGGTTGTGGTAGGGGGTGGGAGGGAGAGGAGATGTGTGGGGGGGAGATGTGTGGTGGGGGTGGGATTGTGCGATAAATCTTAATGGTTGTCCATGTCCAGGCTAAGAAGGCATGATATGTGGTATTAGTGGCTAGAAAGGCATTTTGGTGCAGCCAGTCTAGCCATTTCTTACTGCAGCAATGTATATATTTTTTGGCCACTGTGATAAAATGATATGATATGATATACGTCATTTATAACACACCTGTACACAAGTGTTTCTAGGAGCGACAAGACAAGGGAGGGAAGAGAGAGGGCGGACAAGACAAATGATCTTACTAGGCCTTCTATCATTCAGATCGTGCGAGAACGAGAAATGCAAGGGGGAAGTGAGGGGGGTGCAAGGAAGAGGGGAGGGGAAAACATGACTGTAGGTTTACAGTTAGAACCCCTAAGTGTGTGGTATGCCTGGAAGCAGTGCAAGGGCGACCGTTCAAGAAAGAGCCTGGACTCAGTGAGACTCTGAAGGGTAGCCAAGCAACCAGTCAGTACAGCAGACCGGTAGGTCAGCAGGGGAGGGTGAGCAAGAAAGCAGAGGAGAAGAGGAACGTTTTGAGCTGCTTCCAGAACTTCAGGTGGTCTGCTCAAGTTTGAGAGGGGCAGGGAGGCCATTCTAGAGGGTGGTACCTGCAGAGGAGAGATATCTACCCCCTACTCTCTGCCTGGAGAAGCACCTAACCCTTAGAGAGTTGGAGGTAGCTGGGGGAAGGGCTTGAGAAGGAAGGTATTTTGGAAGAGAGCGTTGGATGTAGTGTTGGCCCCAACCCCAGAAAGCCTTGTGGACAATGCAAAGGGTCTTGACCTTGATCCTTGCAGCCACCGGGAGCCAGTGGAGAGATTTCAGGGCTGGGCTTGAGGCCAAGGATAGGTCTTGCAGTCCTGATCTGGATTGGTTGCAGAGGGCAGAGAGTAGAGGAAGGCAGATTGAGAAAGAGGCTGTTGCAGTAGTCCAGCCTAGAGAGAAACAGGGCTTTCTGGGGGAAAGTGAAAAGGGAAGAGTCCCTTTGAGGAGGAGCAGCTGGTAGTGGGACTTCTTGGCGACGTCCGAGGTGAATTTTAGCAGAGAAGTGAGAGGCCAGAGCCATACAGAGGGCCTGGTAGGGAACAGGAGAGGTAGAGACTGCAACAGGATTGACCAGTTCCTTGCAGATTTTTAAGAGTTTGGCAGTGTTGTTTAGAGCTGCAGAGACCCGGGCTTGAATGTGTGCGCTCTTCTTGATGAGTGTTATTGCTTCGACTGGTATTTTGGTATAACCAGTCTAGGTATGTCTAAATTTGGCCTGGAATGCTTTACTGTAATATTATTACGTGTCTATACTCTTCTACATTGTGCAGCCAGTGAGACATGTTTTCAATGTGGCATGGCATTTTTAATAGCAAAGCATTAATGTTCCTGTGCACTGTTGGTAACTTGCATGTATTGGATTGGTGTTACCCTATAAAACAATTGCAAACACTCTGGCTTTTTAGCCCATTTTCCAGAAAGTGTGCTGTATATTGCATTAAAACACATTTATATCTTTCTTCTAGTGCAGTGTGCGGTGCGGCGTACCCCTTCAGCAGCACGTTCATGCGTATTGTGCAATCGTGATAATCTAGGCTGGCCCAGAGTGTGGCACGACCCGTGATTTGTTGCCGAGTTGGCTGGGTCCCCTCAGTATGGCTCGCAGGGGGACCCCCACATTTTGTGTTACGCCACTGATGGGTGATTGTTCAGGTAAAGAATCGACCCCAAAATATTTATTAATAAACTTCTTCAGCTTTGGTCAGAGAAATATTTTCGATAAAAAAAACCAAAATCTTTTCGAGTCGTGGGACTTTAAGGTGATGTATATTGCTCTCCAACCTGCTGTATATCGTGAGCTTTTATAGCACCTTAGCCAGTTTTTGTATTTACAACTACGAGCACTGATGCCGGAGCGTTTATCTCTGGGACAAAGTGTTTTTTCTTTGTTCATTTGGTGACAATTCTTTTGTAAATGTTTCTTTTTTGCACGAATGTTAAAATCGTAAGGAGCTCCATATTTAGGAATATTATTGTAAGTACGCAATTTGTTTGGGAATTGTTTTATAACATTCCGCAAGGTCTGCCCCATACCCCCAACCGCTATTTTTCAACAGTATTATTCGAGGGGTACAGCTTTCAGCCAAGGAAGTTTTTACCTTTATTACAATATTTTGTGTTTACCTTTATTACAACATTTTGTGACCACAGGATACGGTTTCCTTGAACATTACATGTGGCTTCCCGTGAACTTCCCGTGATCTATTCAGAATCTACTTTTAATGGAGCATGGGCGCTCATATCAGTACACTTGTTGCTATATTCTTTCACCAGAACTCGCAAATCTTGAGTGACAATGCAGTCCAGATTAGAAAAGCAATTCTCATTACCCCAAGTCATAACATTATGTAATGAGCCATTGTCACTCGGAATTAGTGGCAGAAGAGCAAAGTCTACCAACATGTTTGTCCATTCCATTCTCTTCCCTCTGCTAGCAGCCTTTGCAGGCGTTTCACTCGGGAGGTAATAGTGCTCAGCCCAGCTGCTTGTTCTTCAAGCAAATATTCCTCATCCCTGGGACTTCAGCAATGTACATTTACCCCCAAGGAGAATTGATCCATTTCGATGTTTATCTCGGCAGCCTTGTATAAGTCTTTTAGGTTGTGTGTGCAAGGCAGAAGATACAGTCCTTCTTTTGGACCACATTAAGGGATCAACAAGGTTTTGGTGTGTGTCTGTGAGAGGTAGTCAACCGTTGTACATAAAATATTTGGGTCAGCATCACCATCTGTTGAATACATTTTGAAATTCAACTCAATTTGAGCTCCTATACATAATCCTCCTTTTGGCCCATCAATACCACAACCTTGAGCCATCCGAGACAGCAAAACAAAACCACATAAGGCTAGTTCTTGCTTAAGCCATGTTTTTTGAAGGAAAGAAATAGATGGTTCAGAGTGCATTTGTTTGTTCCTGTTGGTTTATGAAGGATGTGTGCCCACATGTGTTCCAGGACACCATTTGTAGTACCATTAACTGACAAATAAAAAATAAAATGAATAGATACTAAAAGGTTGATGATTATTATGATTATGATGATGATTATTATTATTATTGTATTTATTGAGTACAGACATAGCTTCGAGAAGCAACAAAGTGCTTTACAGAGGTATACAGCAATACAGATACCCAACAGAGCACTTTACAGAGGTATAAAACAGTACAGATGCCTAACAGAGTGCTTTTCAGAGGTAACAACAGAACAGATATACAGTGGGGGGTAGGATACAGAGGGGCACAGAGGACGGGTACAGCTGTACATGGTGGTGGGGAGGAAACGGGCGGACGGTGTACATCAAGTCAGGTGGCGTGGGGGTGACATAATGGCCTAGGTGTTGAGGAGAGACTCCTTAAAGAGGTGGGTTTTGAGTTCTTTTCTGAAATGTAGGCAATTGGGGGAGAGTCTGATGCTGACAGGGAGGAGGTTCCATAGTCTTGGGTCATAGGCAGAGAAGGCTTGTTTTCTGGTCCTTTCCTTTATGCAGTGGTGGATTTCAAGTCTGCACGTGTCCTGGCTTCTGGTGGTGTGCTGTCCGCCTTTAATGCAGTGTTTCTCCGTGAGGTAGCTGGGTGACTTGAGGGTGACTGCCTTATAGATGATGCAGCAAGACTTGAAGGTAATTTGTCCGTGCAGTGGGAGTCAGTGAAGGTTGATGAGGGCCGGGAAGATGTGTTTGTATCTGCGTAGACACTTGATGGGGTGTGCAGCCGCGTGTAGGACACTTCTCCGGGGTACTAGGGAGGATGATGGTAGGCCATTGAGGAGGGCATTGCCCCCATCTAGGTAGGATAGGACCAGTGTTTGACTGGTGGATCTAAAGCCTACATGAGGGAGGAAGGACTTGAATTTCCACAGGAGGGAGAGCTGTTACCAGTTTATTTATATTATCTTTTATTGGTTAACCAAGTCAGACTTTAAAATTAAATAAAGTCAATCAACAAACTTAAAAGGAAAAATGAAAAAGACCAAAAGAAAAAGAGGACTAACACAGATTAAAACCTAACAAAGTGTTCTAAAAAACGAATTATAAAAAGAACACTTAGTTTTCCATACTCCCAAAAAGAATTTCAGATATAACAGACAGATCATAGCAACTAATAGGGATGAAACTATTTTACAGCTGACCCTTCTCAAGTTTCAGCGAGTCCAGGAATGCCACCACTGCATTAACAATTGATGTGAGGTTCCCGCACAAACAGCAGTAACAAATTAAGTTCTCTCTCTCAGTTCTTTCTCCTACAAATTTGTACAGATATTTAGTCTGAGCTTTTAACAAGGCAGAACAACCCAATAACAAATGCCGAGTTGTTTCTTTATCCATCACACTCTTACAAAACCTACAAAAGGACTCTGCCTGATTGGCCAGCCATATCTTAGTAGGATCGCCCTTGTTCTTAAGAGATTTAGCCTAAATCCTAGAAAGGTAGAGCAAGCCCCTCTGCTAGCATATATAGATAAATAGGGGGCCAAGCATCCCTGCTCTTTGTGATCAAAGACAATATGGGATGCAACAGGGTGTGCATGGAAGTCTGCAACTGTATGCGCCCAGTCGGCCTTAAAGAAAAGTGTTTTCACCCCTTCCGGATTTTCTATCAGTTTTTTTTCAGAGAAACCAACCTCCTGCAGTGCCACATAGGCAAGATCTTTTATTTCTACCAGGGCACTTCATCCCCCTACCCTTCGCCACCTCACCAAACATATCCCAGAGAGAATCACCTGCCGGAATAAGTGACTTCCTAAAAAAAAAAATGTATTGCCACAATGCCCTGGCTTTCAAAGAAACCAGTCCTAGTTCATATCTAATGCTAGAATGAGGGACGGAAGGAGAGAAAAGCAATACTTTGCGCCAGATGAGAGCTTCCAGAGTCAGCAAGTGTTCAATCAATCTGGGATTATAAATCTCGATTCCATAGATTCATTTTGGAATGATCTTACCCATATAGAATTGAATACAGAGGATTTGGCTGAAATGATTAACCCTACACAGATGAAAGACTCAATGCTCTCAACTGGGGTGTCTTGCGTGTTCCATCTATAAAAAGCTGGTCTCCACCTATTTGAGATTTCCATAACTTTGGTTTTGACTGGATTCACCTTCAAAGCATTCTCATGTACAGGCATTGAGTACCCGCTGCAGACCCAAAGGAGTCCTATAAAAAATAAGAAAATCATTGGCGTACCCTGTCCACACCACTGTGTTTTGAGCTATGTTGGGTGAAGCCAAAGCAGCGGCTTGTAAATGGGGTCCTAAATCTGCCATATATACATTGTAGAAGAACGGGACCAGGATACACCCCTGTCTCACTCCTCTAAATGTTTTAACTGAGCGAGATAGGTTGCCTTGTTGATTCCGGCAAACGTGAATAGCTGATTCCTTGTGTATCCCTATAAGAAGTCTTAGTAGCCCCATAGGAATTCCCCATCTCTGTAGCTTACTCCACAATAGTGCTTGGTCAACCTAATCAAAAGCTGCGGCCAGATCTATTGAGGCCAGGTATACCGGGCGTGCCCCCTGAGCCCATGCCAGCCCCTGTAAACATTTCACCAGCATGCCATTTAGGAGCATCCCCTTTCCCTTCCTAAAGCCTGTCCCAACCCTCCATGTGTTCTAGAAGTAATATAGAGAACATTTTAGAATCTGCATCGTGGATAGCGATGGACCTGTAGTTTTGCGGGTAATCTCTCTCCCCCACTTATATATCGGGATAATGTGAGCAGTATCCCAAGAGGGGGGAAATTGTAGAGTACGAACTATGTCCGTAAATAAGTAGTGTAGTATTTCCGCCCACACAGGTGGGCTTGTTTTCAGCAAATGATTTGAGAGACTGTTTGGGCCCGGTGCATTAGAGTTACTACATCTACTTATTACAGTTATCAATTACTTGACCAACAGGTCCAGAGAAAACCCCTTCTCTTTACCCGCCATATGACTCTATACTTGTCCCTCACAAGGTTGGAGATGCATACGGACCCTCAAAAATGCTACCCCCACTTTGCCTTCCCCACCACATTCACCAAAGATCCAACAGGCCCATTTCCTCCAGATTTAATGAGAGATCAAAAGGCACCAGTGTTTTTTTTTTAACCAGCACTGCCAACATGGACTCAGCATCTCTCTGTAGACCCTCTGCCCTGGTGTGTCTGACCCAATTCTTCTGGGCCTGTTGGATCTTTCTAATTTTTCATGCTTTAAGCAGGGAGTTAAGAGGGCATCCTTCTTCTTATGAGTTCCCTCACTTCCCTTCTTTTTCTAACCAGGTCCATAAACGTGAGGGTGCAATTGCGTAGTCGTTTTTCCCTATCACCTTGTGATGCCCCAGCCATTGCATTCGAGATAAATGGTTCACAGTTATCAACCACAAAGACTACCTCCTTTCCATTACTAGACATTTGTGCCAGTCTTCCCACAAGGCCCTTATTAGCTCTATTTATTTGTGAGGGTGACCAGAAGAGTCTATTCCCTTGCAGGTTAGATGTAAACATGCCTCTACCTGGGGCCAATTGCTCCACCTACAAGAATGACAAATACAGATCTTCCCAAAAAAGTAGGCAACCAGAAGTGAATGATCAATGATATTCATAGGAAGACCTCAAAATCTACACAGCTTTTCACAAAAACAAAATCAATGGCAGGAGGAACTCTTTACATTCGTCCATGTGGATGAGTATGGGATGTCTCCACTAAAGGCACCATTAAGGGAGGAATGACCCAAATTCATGAGACAGTCCAACCAAGCTCTCACATTTTTCATTTTTTTCCCCTCCTTACTCCGCTAAGAATGACAGTGTGCCAAGACCCCTATACAATCTGAGTTTAGGTCCCCCACCACCATAACCTGGCCTCTTGATGTTAAATTAATCCAATCCGCCACACAACCTGATATTAGATACAAACAGGGCACTATCTGGTCCACTATGCCAGTAAATATTTAGCATCAAGATGTTCCGGGAGTTAAATCTAATATGAGTGACCAGTATTCTAAATGAAAGATCACTTGAGGACAGTTTCAGAAAACAGAGAGGATTTGATGAGAGTAACCAGGCCCCCAAAAGGATGCCCGTTCACCCCTTGATATGCTGCTTGATATAAGACCATGTAGCCATCAACAGTCGGTGACTTCTTTAGCCAAAGCTCCTGCAAGTTAATCAATATTGTTTCATGCAGGCTGCCAACTCCCAGTTATTTTACAGGTGAGCATGGCCTCTCGTGTTGAGACAGGCAACTGAGAACAATCTTGCATGATTAGTTTGGGGACCTGGAGTGGGCTGAACATTGAAAGAGCATCCAAATGCAGGTGTAACTCAAATGAGACGGTAACAGCCAAGACCAATCTCTAGATTCCTCTGATGCCATTATTTTGCTCTTTAGAGACAGGACTTGTTCTTCAACTAAAGCCTGTCTCGGCAGATATTGTTGGGAGTTCCTTCTTCCCCTTTTTACCAGGTCAGCTCACCCTGCCTGTCCACTTGATGATTTAGGGACACAGGTAACCATATCATATTCAGGTCATCTAAGACTGTCTCTTTCTTTCAGGACAGTGTCCATAACCAGTTTTGACTTAAACAACAGCATTACCTGATCCAATCTAGAAATACCT
Organism: Ambystoma mexicanum; assembly: GCF_040938575.1. Classification (NCBI taxonomy): domain Eukaryota; kingdom Metazoa; phylum Chordata; class Amphibia; order Caudata; family Ambystomatidae; genus Ambystoma; species Ambystoma mexicanum. The sequence continues at coordinate 844,550,531 of NC_090924.1, read as the reverse complement.
GCAAAGAATATCCTAGCAATGTCATTCGATTTAATACCTCTCGGGCCGGGATCCCTTGAAGAAGAGATAATAGTGTGAGTCGATTCGGGGCCATATCACGAGTTTCTGGTATCACACTTTCCAAAAGCACTAACAGTAATTCCTCTTGAGGCAGCAATGGACAGTCTCCCATGGCACGAGACAAGTTAGTCGGCCCCATAGGAAAACGTTGACGGGTCCTTCCCAAATCTCACCTCTATTCACTTGCTTGCGTTATCCTGGCCATGCACTCAACTGCCCCAGCCCTACTAGGTTCTCCAGATGGCCAGGGTGGAATGGCAGTATTTACTGATGGAGGCAATATAGGGTTAGGCACCATTACAAAGTCTGTCAGTGCCACTATTTCAGGCTGGATCTGAGGCACAACTTCCTTTTGTTGATCGCTTCATGGAGGGACTGGCAGATCCTCCCCCCTGGGGACCCCATCCCCTCCGAGCAGCTTCCTCCATTAACCTGCTTCAGTTGTGATAAGGCTGTTTTTACCGCCTGTTGCGCAAATAAGGAGTTTATGAAGGTTCTAGTTCCCACATTCCTCAGTTTTTTGTGGACTTTATTTTTTGTTTTCTTTTGCAAGGGCCCCTTCAGTTGTTTTTTCTTTGTTGAGAAGCGCCGCCCACCCACGTCGCCCTTCGTGTTTGTTGGAGCCATAGCCAGTATCTCTTTAATGCAGGCCTCCTCCGACACTTCTTGAGTGGAAACATTAATTACTTCACAGACCAAAGGAGTTTCCTGGCTTCCCTTTTTGCCCCCTTGTGTAGGTCCTTGTATCATGGCCCCTTGCAGGCCAGTCTGCTCTTGTATCTCATCATGGGGTTGCGGGGCCCGAGTCCCCTCATTCTCCTGTTTGTCCAAGTCAATGTGAACAACCGCAGGCTTAGCAGCGACTTCTGCTTCCTTTGTTTCCACCCTGGACCCCAAGGTCCCTCCAAAAGCTAGTGGATTATGGGCAGCGAGAAAGTCCCGCACTGCCACATACATTCGGATATGATCAAATTTAAAAACTAGAGATTCCAATAGGGCTGTGTTGTGCTTAGGCTCACATTGCAGGCCCTCATATAGTGAGACCAGAATACAGAGAACTGGATTGATTTCCATGCACAGAGCGCTGCCTTCTCAGCCTGTAACCCCTGTCCAATCTCCTCAGTAGTGCTGATAGCCTCCTTGGAGGAAATGGATTGGGAGACGGGGCAGGTGACGAGGCAAAACATTCTGTGCCTGAGATTTGAGCATTCTAGGCTCCAAATGGTGAACAATCCTGAAGTTCCCCCAAGTCTGGAGATGTGTCTTCAATGAAAGTCTCCTGATTGATGGTATTACTAATCCTTCCAAGTGAACCACTCCCTGCAGTCAGCTCGGACCGCTCCAATACTGGATAGCCTAGGCCCGCTCCTTGACCAAGCATGGGCCAACTGCCCACATTGTTCACAGCCTGAAAGGCTTGAGATGACTCTGGTAAATTAGTGGTTTCACTTATCTTGCAAGACAGAGGGGCTCCTTGTTGCATCTGTTGCACCCTATTAGCCTTTCATGGTCATCCGGGCTTACTAAGCTCATACTAGTCAACTGAACTGATGGGAGCAAATGAGTTAACTGATCCTTATGGCTATTAGCATTACCAACAGCCGCAGTGCCTGCCTGCGTTAATGCTCCGATTATTGCCATTGTTGTCCACCAAGCCCCTCTCCCAAAGTTGGTGGGCCTTTCTCCTGTTCAGTCTCTGATGGCAGATTTATCGCTATTGAAGCCTCAATGGCCATATTAATTGCAGGTGTCAGTGGAAAGAAAGATGAAATTAACTTTGGGCCGAAGTTTTTATGTTTCTCTCTTTTCCAATTTTTCTTATCTGCCACTGGCCGCGGTGAGAGAGGGATTGCCTGAGTTGGTGCAACCGGCAGCTTCGTAGGAGACAAAGTGAGAGGAAGGAGGTATGCAGCCAGTATTTCCACATCAGAAATTGGAGTGAGCGAAGGAGCAGCAGATAGCCCACCACTCCGGAGTTCATAAATCATATTTGAAGCACTTGCCATGGACGATAGTTTCTGGGGCTCCCCTGAATTTCAGGGACTAATGTCAAGCTTACTGCTTACCGTCTATTTCCGTAATCTGAAGATTCCGATGATGGTCTGCCTTCATTAGTCCGGCACTACTCGGCTGCCTCGGGTGCCTCCTACCTCCAACCACCAAACGCAAAACACATTGCCGGTGTAAGGGTTTTGAATTAAATATCTGCCTCTAGATGAGAAACAGCAAGGAAAGACTCCACAAAGTCGTGCTGGTACTGCTGTTTCATCCGGTAGGATGGCAAAAGTCTCTCTTTCGAACAACCACTTCCTAAGGATGGCAAAAGTGTCTCCTTCAAACAATAAAGCCTTACAGAGAACCTCTTGGTATAATCCCCTGCCAGAAGGACTTTAGTAGGTTTATCAGATCCCCAGGTATATTCTCCTGCCAGGTATCTTACCACAATGTCAACATTTGTATTTAATTTCAACTTGTCTGGTGCTTGGACTACTAGGACATCTTTTCATCTGGTTCTTACAGATCACCTGGTATACTCTCCTGCCAGATATCTGGCCACAATATGTGTGTCCTCTGTGTATTTCTGTCATGCGCCGCTTTCTCACCTGGCGTCTTTGGCCCCGCTGCCGCTTACGGACTTCCTGATTTCCGTCACGCTTGACGCTGCGTTCACTAAGCGGTCTAGTCTTTTTCCGCTTGGTTGACCGTAGCGTTATTTAACCACTCCTCTCCCATGGTCCAGCGCGTTGCAACCTTCCACGGTCAGCTGCTTTTCCTCGCTGCCGCGGTCTTGCTACACGCTGTTTACCTCTTGCTCCTCGAGCCTTACCTCTTGCTCCTTCCTTTCTCTTCCCGGTCCTTCTCCGGCCCTCGCCTTCAGTTCTCTCCCTCCTTCCTCCTTTCACTCCTTCGTGCCCGGCTTTCTGCCTTTCGTTTGTTTACTTGCTTTTCCGGTGTTTGCTGGAGTTTACTTATCCTGGTGTGTCCTGTTGCTGCCTTCTCCCATTTATCGTCTGCTTACACGAGCACAGCTGCCATCAGGATACCTGCCGGTTCAAGGGTTTTTTTGCCTATTCTGGCTTTTTTCCCCCTTTTTGTCCCTCCCGGGAGGGGGACACGGTCAGGACGTACTTACACGCTCTCACTGTGGCTTCCTCTTGTGGGAGACACGCTCAGCCTCGAAAAAAGGAAAAGGACTACACGGCACATCGAGCGCTCAGCCCAGTTGAGGAGGATTTCGACTCCACAGGTGAGGAGGTTGAAGAGATAAAAAAGGGAACTACAACTGTATTAGAAGTTGGTGCTGACAGTTTGCAACGTCCACAAACAACAACCATGGCAACTCCTGAGCAAGTGCAAGAACTAATTGCTGCAGTACAAAGCCTCTCTCTAGAAATGCAGAATATGAAAACCGAAAACAACCTGTTAAAACAAATGGTGGCAGTGAGGGAGCCCCCAACACAGACCTGCCTCCTATGTCATTGTCTTCGGGGAAGTACGATGGTTCCCCCAAAACCCTAAAAGAATTTCTTGACGCCTGCAGGGTGTATTTTTCCTTCAGAACCCACACCTACGCCTCTGATCATGCCAAGGTTGGATTCTTGGTGTCCAATATGACAGGGAACGCTCTTGCTTGGGCCACCCCCCTAGTCACCGGAAATGACCCTGTCCTTCAGAATTTCGATGCCTTTGTTGATTTTGTCAAACGAACCTTTGAAAGACCCGAAATTTCAATGGCAGCTGGAGAAGACTTGATGGACATTCGTCAAGGACAAGTTGATGTGCTGTCTTATATCTCCTCCTTTAAGAGATTGGCCATGGAGACGGGTTGGTCTGAGCAATCCCAATTTATTCTGTTCCGCCGAGGCCTTAGGGAAGAATTAAAAGACGAAATGGCTCACTTCCCTCGTCCTACTTCCCTGCAGGATCTGATGACGGCCGCCCTTCAGATGGAGTTCAGGATGCAAGAAAGACGCCAAGAAAGAAGAAAGACACGTACCTCCTTTTCAAGGACATCCTCACCACCTTCAACAGTGCTCAAACCTCACGATGAGCCCATGCAAATCGGCACTACTCGCCGTTCTCTAACGCCTGAAGAAAGAAAGAGGAGAAGGGAACAGGGCCTATGTGCCTATTGTGCCTCTGATCGCCACACGGTGCATAATTGTACTGAACTAACCAAGAAACCGGCGGAAAACGCAAACCCTCGAGCCTAGTTGGGACGGGTTATCGAGGGCAGTCTTCCAGTCCCTACGTGACTATGTCTATTGATTCCTCGAACCCTTCAGAGGATTCCCGACTGATGGTTATAACGGTTAAGGTTACTATCCATTGCAGCCCTGTAGAGACTCTGGCTCTCTTGGATTGTGGGGCCGCAGGGACCTTCGCTGACACCCTTTGGGTAGACAAAGTTGGTGCTTCACGGATAGATCGCGGACATGGCCAGAAAGTAGAAGGAGTTGACGGTACACCTTTGAGCTCAGGACTCATCGTTCAGACGACCAAACCCCTTCCTCTAACTATTTTTCAGCATTCAGAAGTCATTACTTTTGACATCATTCGAGCAGCCCATTTTCCCCTAATCTTGGGGATTACCTGGCTGCGACAACATAATCCCCATGTCGACTGGAAGTCTAATTGTTTGCATTTTAATTCCAGTTATTGCCAAACACACTGTTTTCAAGAAGCACACTACCAGGAGGTAAAGATATCTCCCACTGTTCTCCCCACGAGTATAGGGGTGCATTCCATTGACAAGGTATTGGAAGAATACCCTATGGTGTTTGCTGAATCCGCCCCCATGGCATTACCACCCCATAGACCGGAGGACTGCTCCATCGAGCTGATACCCAATGCCCTGGTGCCATTTGGCAAAATGTTTGCTTTATCCAAGACTGAAAAGGACGCTTTACGAAAGTATTTGGATGACAATTTATGCAACGGTCTCATCAGATCCTCTAAGTCCCCGCCGGGTGCTCCCTTGTTTTTTATCCCAAAGAGGGATTTTAAAGACCTCAGGCCATGCATCGACTACAGGGGACTCAATAAGGTAACTCGCAAGGACAGGTACCCCATGCCCCTCATTCCTGACATCTTGGAATCGGTACAGGGAGCGACAGTTTTCTCCAAATTGGATCTGCACAATGCATATCACTTACTCAGAGTAAGTCCCGGAGATGAATGGAAGACGGCCTTTAGGACGCCATTTGGCCTGTACGAATACTACGTAATGCCCTTCGGACTAGTCAATGCTCCAGCAATTTTTCAAAGGTTCATAGACCGGATATTTTCAGATTTATTGTTTATTTCAGTAGTAGTTTACCTTGACGACATACTTGTTTTTTCACAGACTATGTCGGAGCATCTGCTGCATCTCACAGAGGTCTTGGAGCGCCTTAAGAAACATCATTTATTGGCCAAACGTGAAAAGTGTGTATTTGGGGCATCTTCGGTCCCTTACTTGGGGTTTATCCTCTCACCACAAGGAGTACAAATGGATCAAAAGAAGGTCAAGGCTATTCTCCATTGGCAGGCTCCTTCCCCAGTCAAAGAGGTTCAGAGATTCCTGGGCCTGGCTAATTTTTATAGGCGTTTCGTGCCAGGTTTTTCCAACACTGTTCTACCGATTACCAACTTGTTAAAGAAGACATCTGTGCCTTTCATCTGGAGCCCTCAAGCTGAAGAGAGCTTTCAGCTCTTGAAGAAGAGCTTCTGCAGCGCTACCATCCTATGCCAGCCGGACCAAAACAAACCTTTTATCGTTGAGACAGATGCCTCTGCCGCAGCTATAGGAGCTGTTCTACTACAAGAGCATGACAACGCGGAAACACCCAATAGCTTATCTGTCAAAAACTCTCACTACTAGTCAACGGAATTATTCCGTAATTGAACGTGAACTTCTGGCTATGAAAAAAGCCTGTGAAGTCTGGAGACACCTCCTACAGGGGTGCAGTCACCCTTTTGTAATCCGGACCGACCATAAGAATTTACAAGTTCTACAGTCAATGGAGTGCATCAATTCCAGACAAGCCCGATGGGCGCATTTTTTCTCACAATATGACTTTACCATCACTTATATTCCTGGAAGCCAAAATACTTTGGCAGATGCCCTGTCCAGGAAATCTTTTTCCTCCCATGTTGCCTCATCCTGCCCGGAGAAGTTGTTTCCCAGGAACCGCATTGTTGCCACTTTCTCCTCCTTGTTTCAACGGATAAAAGAAGCCGTCTCCTTACATCCAGAACCCCGCGGCATGATTTGAAAGGATGGTTTATTCTTGAAGAATCAGAGGATCTAGGTACCATCCAAACCTCTTCAGAAAGACATATTGTCCTGGTGCCATGATCATAAGACTGCAGGCCATCGGGGACAGGCGAGTACCTTGGACCTGATCAGTAGAGCCTTTTATTGGCCAAGTTTGTCTGAAGACGTTAAACGTTACGTCAGGTCCTGCAGAGTCTACTGTCAGAGTAAAAACAACACAAAGAGACCCATAGGTCTGCTGCAACAAGATTCCATCCCGGAACGTCCGTGGAGTCATATATCTACTGACTTCATTGTGGACTTACCTTTGTCTCAAGGATGTTCATGCATAATGGTGACCATCGATTCCCTCACCAAGATGGCTCATTTCTCTCCACTCCCTGGTATACCAACTGCCAATGGTATGGCATTGGTTTTCATTAAAGATGTGTTTCGACTCCATGGTCTCCCAGACAAGATAGTATCAGACCGAGGGAGCCAATACGTCTCCAAATTCTGGAAGTCCTTATGCGCCGCTCTTAATATTCAGCTCGCATTGTCATCGGGATATCATCCCCACACCAATGGGCAGACGGAGCGGTTAAACGCCACCTTGGAACAATATTTGCTCAGCTACACCAACTTGGAACAAGACAACTGGGTGGATATGCTGCCGACGGCGGAGTTCGCATATAATAATGCCAGTCATTCCGCAAGCAGAATGTCTCCCTTCTATTGCTCATATGGATTTCATCCCCGAGCCATCATTCCCCATTTTTCCTGCAAACCTGCACTTCCGGCGGTAGAGGAGGTACTAGTCCGAATAAGGGAAATCCAGGACAAAGCTAAGTTGAACCTCAGAGATAGCCTCCAGGCATACAAGAAGCAAGCCGACCGGCACCGGCAGGTAGTACCTGATTGGGAGGTGGGCTCCAAGGTGTGGTTATCCACTAAATACCTTCCTAGATGGTCTCGGCCATCTAAGCTGTCCCCCAGGTTTATTGGTCCCTATCCCATTACTGCCAAGATCAATCCAGTGGCCTTCCGCCTAAAGCTGCCACATTCTCTTAGGCGGATTCACCCAGTGTTTCACGCATCACTTTTGAAGAGTGCCGAACAGTCACTAAGGGCTCGTCCTTTCCCCACTCTCTCTCACTCACCTGATACACCTGAGTATGAAGTATCCAGGTTGCTGGACTCCAGGTACCGCAAAGGGCGCCTGGAATACCTGGTACATTGGAAGCGTTTTTCCCATGCGGAGGACTCCCGGGAACCCAAAGCACACATCCACGCTCCTGTCCTTCTCCGGAAGTTTCACCGATTACATCCCGGTAAACCGGGAGGTCTGGGCCTTGGCGGGGGGCATACTGTCATGCGCTGCTTTCTCACCTGGCGTCTTTGGCCCCGCTGCCGCTTACGGACTTCCTGATTTCCGTCACGCTTGACGCTGCGTTCACTAAGCAGTCTAGTCTTTTTCCGCTTGGTTGACCGTAGCGTTATTTAACCACTCCTCTCCCATGGTCCAGCGCGTTGCAACCTTCCACGGTCAGCTGCTTTTCCTCACTGCCACGGTCTTGCTACACGCTGTTTACCTCTTGCTCCTCGAGCCATACCTCTTGCTCCTTCCTTTCTCTTCCCGGTCCTTCTCCGGCCCCCGCCTTCAGTTCTCTCCCTCCTTCCTCCTTTCACTCCTTCGTGCCCGGCTTTCTGCCTTTCGTTTGTTTACTTGCTTTTCCGGTGTTTGCTGGAGTTTACTTATCCTGGTGTGTCCTGTTGCTGCCTTCTCCCATTTATCGTCTGCTTACACGAGCCCAGCTGCCATCAGGATACCTGCCGGTTCAAGGGTTTTTTTGCCTATTCTGGCTTTTTTCCCCCTTTTTGTCCCTCCCGGGAGGGGGACACGGTCAGGGCGTACTTACACGCTCTCACTGTGGCTTCCTCTTGTGGGAGACACGCTCAGCCTCGAAAAAAGGAAAAGGACTACACGGCACATCGAGCGCTCAGCCCAGTTGAGGAGGATTTCGACTCCACAGGTGAGGAGGTTGAAGAGATAAAAAAGGGAACTACAACTGTATTAGAAGTTGGTGCTGACAATTTCAAATTGATTACCTGATGTACTCCCCTGCCAGGAATCCCTTTTCTGGAGCTTGCAGATCCCCTGGCATGCTTCTCTGCCATGTATCCCCTCCCCAAAATATGTGTTGCCTGATGTGCTTCTTTCACCAGGAGTTTAAAGTTCTCACTGTCTTTCAGTATAGCACAGTTCTATTCCTTCACTGTCTATACTTTCTTGACTTGGGGCACTACTTGTTCCAACTTTCCCCACACTGGTATCTCATATATGGAGACTTATTCAAGTACAACCTTTTAACTTCTTCAGTAGTATTCATCTGCTTTTGGTAACATTTTCTCCAATGTTCTCCATATTGATATTTCATGTATAGACTTGTTCAACTTTTGTCTTTTAACTCCTTCACTAGTATTCATTGGCTTGTCACAATACTTGCTCCAACCTTCTCTACATTGACATCTCATACATGAGGATTTGGGCAAATTATGTATTTGTTTTCTACTTGGTTGGTATTCAAAATGAGTTCTTAATGGCTTGTATGCCTGTCAGTACGCCTCGGGGTCCCCAATATCTCTCGTCAAACTCTGCGGTGTCTAGCAGCGTTTCCCCGACTCATGGCAGATTCCTGTGGTGAAGCTTTCACTTTGGAATGGCATTCTCTGCTCTTCCGACCTTCTCTCAGCTCTCCTGCCGGGACCGCGAGCGTCTTCTAGTAAGCCTACTGCTTCTGAACACGACCATGTTCCTGACAGCTTTGCTGCTGCTGTCGGCACCCCGGCAGTTGACTTATGGTGCCTGCAGTGTCTTCGGTGGCCTTGATTACATAAAAAGAAAGACGAGTGCCAAACACTAGGATCAAAAAAAGAAAAGCGTTTTTATTCATACATATAAAAATGAATAACTATGAACCTGAAAGTAAATAAATCAAATGATTAATCCCTAAACATGTCTCACATGAAAGCCTACAAATGACACCATATATTGTACACCTAGTGTATCAAAAACAAGAAGTGTTCAAACTATCCTAGAGGAGAATTTAGAGGAGAACTGGTGGTCCTTCGTAAAATGTTGTAAGTATGTGTTGAAGTACCTCTACCTAACACTTAATGTATAATATTAGAAGCACTGGTTGTGCTTAATAATGTACAAATTGGGATGTCTAAAACACATGAGGCATGAACATGTTTCTGTCCAAAAAGGCTCAATACCAATGTCAGGGGTGAACGTCAACCATTAAAGACAACAACTCCTACGGGGTACAGTTTCGCCATGTGAATGTTTACATACGATCTTCAGAGGTGGGGGTTACCAGACACGAACATTAGTGCTGTAGATCATTGCATGACTGAAAATTAAAAAACAAATAAACATAATTACAAAGGAGCCAATTGATATAAAATATAAGTGTGATATATTAATTAGTCACATCAATGTAGCCAATTACACAGAAACACCTTTAAACAAAACCATACTTGTAATAGAAAAATGAAGCAGACAGGTAAAACCACGCGTCAAATGTGGCGACACATCCAAGGTGTCAAATACAAAAATCTATATGAATGAGAGCAGGGACGAACTTAAATAATGCGTCGCCAACACAATCAAATACTACAAAGTGCATGACAGAAGGGTGGTGAGCACCGCTGCAAACCCAAGAGAAAATGCACCAAGTAGGAGAAAAAGCACTAAGTGTGAAAATAATTCATCATCAACACAGAATGCCACTCAAGCTTAAAGACCACTCAGAAGTCCAATAGTGAACCAAGGACAACACAGTAGGATAAAGCCATCACCAGACAGGTGCAGAAAGGCCAATCACGAACTTGGCGGTGCATGAATAAATCACCAAAACATACATTAATGTATTTCCGATAAGATGTAGCAAAAGTACAGCTGCAAAGCTGCACGTCAGTCAAGTGGAACCAAGATCACTTAATAAGGTAAACAAGTCCGCTACAATAAATGCAATGGGAAGCAAATGAGAAACCAACATTCTATAATAATTATAGTTAATCAAGTCTTAAACGGACGAAGAAATGATAGCTTGTATGGACATTTTATGTGTTGCTAAAAGTTTATGTTTAAACTAAATCTGCAAATAAATAATAATTTAAAAAAAACAAGTCTTGCAATAGTGCCTATCATGAAGAAACACCAAAACGCCGGATTCAAGCTCGCCGACTAAAATTATATAAGCCTTCCACCACATGATTTGGGATGCAGCATACACACTGCACGGCTGCCGAGGAAGTCTGTTAAGAATGTCTCCAAGTATCACGTGAACAGGCACGTCGCCGAAAAGACGTGTATCGTTTTAAAGTAATACTCCAATGATAGGGGCACATAATTAGGTGCATCAGTGAAGCGTACACCACAACAGGCTACTAAGTGCAACATGTGAGTGACCTAATTATCACAAAGCTACCAGATGCGTAAACTACTAAACACATCAGTGACACAAGAATAAGCACTCATTGGTGCTAAAGTTTAAGCACAGTCCGGGTGCCAAACACTGTATGCACAAAACGAAGTTGTAAGAGGATTCAATTCAACACTACAGCTAAGTCAATGCCTAGTCTGGGATACTGAATGGAAACCCTTATTGATATATCTTTATGTCCAGTTCATGCGTTCTGGATGACTACCCCTATATAACACCCCTCTCTTGGAATCCCCCTGACCCCACTGAGCCAAGAAGTAGTTCTGTTTTGCAAGTTAAAAGGTTTATTTGAGAATTTAAACAATATATATATATATCACACTTTATAATAAATTAATAATTGAAGATCACACTTAATCTGATATGATAAAGATTAACAACGGAGAATCTGGCACTAGCCCACTTCTTTATAATCACTAAGGAGTTGACATGAAATGGATAAGGTAGCACACTGGTAAATAGGGACAGAAGAATAATGTGGTAGAGAATGCTTTATAGGGTTCAAGGAAATGCAAGGTTGAATGAATGAAATGCAGTATAGAAAATAAACTGATATGGTTTCACAAAAGACAAGGTAATCACTTTCCCTTTGTGGCAATTCACCCCCCCTATACAATGTAAGGAGATGGAAGGAAGAGCACATGGTTCAGGTATACAATCACAATGTAATACAGAGTTCCAGTTTCCCAGCAAGCTTAGAGGAGAATAGATATGAGTTTTACACAGGCTCAAAATGCTTTAAAATGTGATAGCAATATATTGGAAAATGTGCTAAAATGCTTTTAATTCCCTTCAGGAGGTTCAGGTTGAGGATTAGTTGGTTTAAATTAGTTCAGGCTTACTTTAGCAATGTTCTAGGAATGATTGGCAGGTTAAACGAATTTTTGGCAAATGAAAGCAAGGAAGCTGCTGTTTTCACACGTGGAGAAATTTGCAAATCGCGGTAAAATTCGCGAGTGCGTTTTTCAAGATTGCGGCAAAAGTATAGGGAATAGGAATGCGGTTCTAGGTTCGTTGAAAAGCCAGGATTCCCAGCTTTCAGAGGAAAGTTACTGCAAGTCTCTAAGACAAACGGTCACGGAGATATGAGCGATATGGTAAAGGTCGTTTTTCAGATTTGAAATTTTAAAAGTTCAAAGTGACAAGTTACAGCTAGCAACTAGAAATGACAGGTGACAGCTTTGCAAATGACAGGTGACAGTTAGGAGACAGTTCTGGTTAGATTAAAATAGATTGAATTATATTATTTTAACTAAGAGATTGGTTCTGCACAGTTCTGCTAGGTACTCCCAATATATTTAGAAATAGAATGGGCCTCGCCACGGATCTGGTCAGGTTTTCTTCACTCGCCACGGACGGTCTCTGCGCACAGCGTCTGGGTCAGCTCTCTAGTTCTGCGAACAGCGGTCTGGGTCAGCTCTGCTCTGCCTCTGGTTCTGGATACTGCTCTGCTTTCTCTGGGTACAGCACTGCTTCTGGATCTTTCTGCACAGCTTTCTCTGGACCCAGCGCTGATCTGCACGGCTCCTGGATGCTGCTATCGCTGTTAGGTTTGCTGGATGCTGAGGCCCACTGAGAAGAGTTCTCAGTTTGTGGGTTTAGGCCCTTGCTTTGAGTTCTGAATCAGGTTCTTTGTAGTTTTAAAGTCTAAGTGTTGAATCTAGTATCTTCTGGATGTTGTGTGGTCCGGCAGAGCGCGTTGCAGCAAATGGAATTGAATGTCCCTATCTGTCCTGACTGTCTGCTTTTATGTGTTTTGAAAGTGGGTGGAGAGGCTAGCTTTCTAGACCCTACCCCTCTCCACTTGTCATTGGCCACTTCATCCTCTTCCCCTTGATTGGGGGAATGAAATGAAGTGTCATCATGATGAGGTCTGTTTATGATACAGAGAACCCACCCCTGTCAAATTACACACAATCTATATTTTGACCCAAAAGACATATTTGCACAGGTACACATTTGTTTAAAATTACATGCACCCATCACATATCACAGGAGGTATACCCTGTCCAAATCTGCTCTTCCTGAGAGCTTGCATTGAGAAATGACAACATTTGCACTTTTTAACTGGTTTTGCAATATCGGACATTAACCCAAATTTACACACATGTGCGCAAGGAGTATGGACATTAATTGATGAAGTGTCAGATTTGTAACATGCATACATTTTAAGTAATACCCTCTTAACTGCTAGCTTGCCCCAGATCATACCACTGGTTCTAAAAACCTCTTAAAATGTGGGCAGAAAAATCACAAGAATTATGGTATCATTTATAAAATTTTCACAAGTCCGCTCTATGAATGATCCATCTTTTTAGAGTTATGTTCTGGCCCCAAAGGGGTGTGGTTTCCCCCCAGCACAAGGTTGAATTTCTGGTTTTTCCAGTTCTGCCAAGCCAGCTTGCTCTCACATGCAGTGCTCCTCCCCTTTCCTTCCAGGAAGAAGCCACATTTACGACTCCCACCAATAAAACATTTGCCTGAGTCAGGACAGGGCTTTGTTCAATTTCCTGCAGAGCCCAGGTAATTCAATCAGAGAAGTGTCATATCCCTTTTGGTGGGAACAGCAAAAGGCAGCTAGGCCTGGGAACACAGCTGTTGTGCAAGTCTCATCTCCTGTCGGTGGTAGCTGGTGGGCAGAATTCAGTTCCTTAAGCCAGGCCCCAGCTAATGTCACTTTTAGTTACCCAGTTTTCTGCATTCAAATAAAACTAACCATTTTTACATATGCAGCTAGAATGCTGATTCTAAGTTTAAAACTATGACATTTAAACAATTGCAACCTATGTGACACTCAAAAGTAGGTCACTCATTTCTTTTAAACATTTAGATTTTTAGTGTCTTTCAGTCCAAATTTACTTAAACTGCTGAAATCCACAGCTCAGCCAGTCTTGTTATAAACCTTCAAGTCACTTCAGAATATAACTTTACATTGTATCCACCCCTCAGTAAGTCTTTCTTTGGCCTGCTTTGGGTTCATTTATTCAGTTTTACACAAAAAAAAAAGTCTGGTGTTGTTTTAAAACGCCGGCTTTCTGATAGTGGTGAGTACTGGTAATGCACCCATTTTTGGGATTTAAGAAAATGAATTCCCCACAATTCTAGGTTGCTCTTGGCAATCAGCATTGCCATTCCCAATGGTTTCAGGCTACTGTGTGGGTAGTCCAATGGGGTTTTAGGCAGTGCCCTTCTGTGCCCATAACATCGGCAAAAATGGGTGGCAGCCTATTCTTCATGCATTTCCCTGGGCATTTTCTGGGAAGCTCTGGCCATCATGATGTTTTCAATGCCAGTACTGCACAGTTTTTGAGGTAGGGCTCGGATGCATGGGTAAAAAAATCCCACAAGCCCCCCTCTTGCGATGGCCATTCTGTTTCACTGATGGGACTCGCAAGACCTGGGATGTTTCCTCATCTTCTTCCAATAGATGGCACAGTTCAGCATCTTTTCCTCCATCCGGTACTGATCGATCGGTTCTCCTCGCCGGTCCTGATGGGAGTATTGGGCGGTACACTGGGCCCCTTGCGTCTCTGCTCCCGGTCTCCGGATCGTCCTCCTTGGCCCGTCTCCAGGTTTTCTTTCTCCTAGGACGACAAAGGAAGAGCGGCAATACCTATTCATGGACATTTCTCCCCCACCATTGATATAGTGGGGTGGCATATAAATTTATAGTCAAAACATATGAACATGCACATTTCTTTTTGCATTCAAAAACCAAAACACCCACATTGAGAAACTCAGAATTTGATAGGCGATATGTAGGATATTTTAAGTTAGAACTGAATTAATCTGAGACAGCACCCTCTAGGATTCCAGAGGATTCCTCCAGTTGTTGCAGAGTGTGCCTGGGATGGCAACACTTCAACTGGTTAATGTGGACCCACTTGTCTTCCCCCTCTGCCAAACCACCTTTGGGGATGCGGATCTTGTAGGCCACAGGGGAGATTTTGTCTATAATCTCAAAGGGTCCCTTCCATGTAGGCAAAAATTTTCGCTGTTTTGCCTGGTTTCTTTGGAAGTTGTATAGATAGACCCGGTCCCCCACCTGATATTCCTTCCTGGAAGTTTTCAGGTCATAGTGGGTCTTCATGCTATCAGCTGATCTTTCTAGATTCCGCTGGGCATAAGCAAAAGCATGTTGAAGGTGTTTCCTTAAATTCTCCACATACTCATGAGTTGTGGAGGCATTTATTAGTGTCTGCTCTTGGGTTCTGTAGAGCAAATGCTGAGGAAGCACCATCTTGCGTCCAGTCATCAACTCAAATGGTGACATTTTGGTTGCAGATGAAGGGGTAGATTTGATGGCCATTAGGACCAGAGGTAATCGGCTATCCCAACTTGGCCCAGAATCTGCCACAAACTTCTTTAATATGCTCACAATGGTTCGGTTATATCTCTCTACTGCCCCAGAAGAAGCTGGCCGGTAAGCAATATGCAACTTCCTTTTGACCCCCAGTATCTCCCACATCTTTGTCATCACTTCACTGGTGAAGTGGCTACCTCTGTCTGACTCAATCCTTTGAGGTAGGCCGAAACGGGAAAAGATGTGGTTAATCATCAGGGCAGCTGCAGTTTCTGCCTTGCAATTTGGGGCTGGGAGACATTCCACCCACTTGGTAAACAAGCATGTAACGGTCAACATGTACTTGTTTCCTCTAGACGAGCGAATCATAGGGCCTACAAAGTCGATTTGCAAATCTGACCATGGCAGTGTCATCCCCCGCTTTTGGAGAGGCGCGCGGTGTGTGAGGGACGTCGGCTGAAATTGCGCACACACAAGACACCCCTTCAAGTATTGGTCAAGGTCTTGCCCCATGTGTGGCCAGTATGCAACCTCTCTTAAGATTTCCAGTGTTGTGTGAAACCCCCTATGACCGGCGGTGGCCGCATCATGGGCGTGACTTAACATCAGGCTTCGGAATGAGGTAGGAACCACCCACTGATCGTGGCCAGCTTTGGATTTCCTTTCCAGCAAACCGTCTTGGATTCGGAACATTTTTGGACATTTCATCAACACTCTTCGGTCCTCTTTCCCAATATAATCGGTATCCGTCAGGGGAAAGTTCTCAGGGTCCTCAAGGTGTTGGTAAAACTTACCAATAATTGGATCCCCCTTCTGAGCGGTAATCAAATCAGCATCAGGGGTCTCCTTACTCCATTGTGCAATTGAAAGGTCGTTGTGAGCATTTGTCTGGGACCTAGTGATAGCAGTGACCTGGATTTCCCCCAACAGGGACTCAATCTCAATTAGATCCCCTTGGATGGCCCCGGTTTTGGCCAGCTGATCAGCTAAGTCATTTCCAGTTTTGTCTGGTCCCTCTACTTTGGAATGACCCTTGATCTTCTTCCAATAGATGGTCATTCCTTTCGAGGTGACCAGATCATCAATGTTTTGGATCAACTTCCCATGTTTCAAGGGTTTGTTATTAGCACATAACATGCCTCTGGTTTTCCAATTAACCAGGTGCTCCACGAACCCGTTCCGTACATAATCCGAATCTGTGATTATGACCAGTTCGTGGAGTTGATGCTGGACAGCAGTGAGGATGGCCTGATGCACAGCCATCAATTCTGCCACCTGACTACTTCGGGGACCAATTTTGTATCCAGCGGAGGGTTCTGGGGACTCATTCACCCATGCATTCCCTACGCCGGCCACCAGTTCTTTCTCCCCGTTGTTGTCAACATGGTAAGAGCATCCATCCACATAGACAGTGGGCATTCCCTCACACTTGTCCTCTTCAAAGACTTTGTGTGGGGAATTAAGGTATGCCTCCATGTTGTCCTTGATTTTTAGACTTTCGTCCTCGAGACAGCTTTCTCTGGCACAATCATGCAAGTCAGCCAGACCTTGCGCGAGGGGACTCTTCTTGATTTGGCCATATCTGACCTCCACAGGAAAGCCTTGCATTGACAGAATCCAGGAAGTAATTCGGGAATTACTCACATTTCCGGCCCGGATTCTGTCACTTTGGAGATATTGCAGAGGCTGGTGTGGGGTCTCCACTATGATGTGTTCCCCCTGGATAAACGGGCGGTAATTCTTCAATGCCCACACCGTTGCCAGGAGTGCCTTCTCACAATCGTTGAATTTTTCCTCCACAGAGGATAAAGTTTTGCTCGCATAGGAGATTACTTTATTGACCTTGTCATGCTTTAGGTATAATACTGCCGTCAAGCACGTATTAGAGAACCCCGTCTCCAGGAAGAACTCCTTGTTTCTGACAGGGTAAGCTAGGCAAGGCGCTTTTGAGAGGCTTCTTTTGAGTTGTTTTACTGCCTCGGCTTGTTCTGGACCCCATTCCCACTTGACCCCCCCCCTTCAGGAGATGAATCAGGGGTCTGGTGATCTCTGCGTAGCCCTCAATGAACTTTCTGCTGTAATTAGTCAGTCCAAGGAGGCTCCTTAGTTCCCGCAGAGTTGTGGGGTCTTTCAGTTTCTGAAGTGCTTCCACTTTCTTTTCCTGGGGACAGAGACCCTGAGGAGTAATCTCATGCCCCAAGAAATTAACACGGGTTCTGCACCACAGTGCTTTTTGAAAGGAAAGTTTTGCTCCGGCGGCCCTCAACTGTGTCAGAACATAACGGATCTCCGCCATGTGTTCCTCAACAGTTGAGCTTTTGATGAGGACATCATCTACATAAGCCAGGTTACCCCTCGCACCCAGGTCGGGCATGGCCTTATGTAGGAAAATATTGAACTCATTACCAGAGTTAAGGTATCCGAAGGGAGTCCGGGTCCATGTGTACTGCTGGCCCCCAAAGGTAAAAGCCAGTTTGTATTGGTCCTCCCTGCTGACAGGCACGGTCCAGTATCCATTGGTCAGGTCTATTGCAGTGAATACCTGTGACCCCTGAATCTGGGCCAGCCCTTGGTCAATGTAGGGAAGAGGCCATCGGGAAGTATGGACCCGTTTGTTGAGCTCCCTGAGGTCGGCGCAGAGTCTCCACTGGCCGTTTGGCTTCAATATTCCCAGCACCGGATTATTGAAGGTGCTGTGGACTGGACGGATTATTCCCCGGGACTCAAGGTTCTTAATTATTTCAGTAAGGGACTCCATTGATGCGAGAGGCAAGCGATATTGCTTCACAAACACAGGAGTCATGCCAGGGTCCGTGGGGATTGTTGTTGTGTGGATGTCAGTGCGACCACAGTCATATGAGTCTACCGCAAAGAGATCTTGGAAATCCAAGAAAACTTGTTTCAACTTTTGCTTTTGTTCCAGAGTCACACAGGCATCAGCTAGGTTGACTCTCTCTTCCACCATCTGCCTGAAGCCTGGAAAGACTTCTGGTTTGGCTATCTCCGCGGCCTCCTCCAGCTGGGTGGAGAAGTCCCTGGTCAGAGTGCTGATTTGGACCGGAGGCTTCAGGTGGGAAAGGCAGCCCTCATGGACCTGGAAAATCACCTCATCCCTCCTGAAGTCACAAGTCACATCTTCCTTACCATAGGGGCAGGAAGTGTACACCAGGAAGTTCCCCCCATGCCGGGTAAAAATCCTGTCTGGTGTTGTATTGTCCTCACTGTCACTGTCAACGCAGTCCTTGGGGATTGGCCCTAACAGTTCATTACCTAAATCAATGGAAAAATGTCGGTCATCAACCGCCATTCCAATAATGGTGCCTGCGGCTAGAGTAATACTCTTTAAGTCGCTGTTATCCACCTCTATTGGAATGGTGTCATGTTCTATGTTGACTACTGGTGTTGGGTTTACCCCTAACCCTTGCTGTTGGAGAGAAGCATTTAGATGTATGTAAGCATCAGGGTTTTGCAAATATTGTCCTCTTTTAGCTTTCACTTCCAGGGAGAATTGTCAGGTCCTTTCTGGGATGGTGACTTCCTCTTTGATCTGAATTTCAACTGCATAAGGTAGCAATTGAGCTGACCTAAATGCTTTTTCTGGATCATCAAAGCCCATGGGATTATCCGCTAATCGGGACCAAGCTTTGAAGTTTATTAGGTCCAAACTAATGGCAAAGCGATTGAGAATGTCACTGCCTAAGTAAAAGGCGGCAGGGACGTCTCGCACGACCCAACAATTGTGGACTATGCTCTTGTTGCCAATGGAGATTTTGAGCATACACCTGCTTGGCAGGAGATGTTTGGAATTAGGTGCTTCCAGGTCCATTTCCCATTTGTCTATCAGTTTGAAGGTGGGAATGGCTGGATCTTTTGGGAGTTGGCGAAACATGGCTTCGCTGATGAAGCTCTTACCATTGTTCACGCACACTCGAGCGAGAACAGAGTCCTTCCCATCATTTAACTCGACAGGGATGAACAACTGCTCTCCAATTTGCTGAATATCAGCCAGGCTCTGAGCTGATTTCACATCTTTCTGGACTATAGGAGTGGGAGTTTCTGATTGTGGATTAGTAAAGAATTTCAGGGTGTTCCCTTCCAGTGTGGAATACCACCTTAAACTGGAAGAAAGGTTGATTTTCAGAAATAGAGAGGACCCCCCATCACCAGTCTGTTGTCCTACTGCTATTACTGTCACGTCTGGAATTTGGTTGTTCTGGAAATGAAATTCTACTTGGTCAGATTTTTGTTCAACCATGTGGCAGGTGCCGTTTAAACTAACATGGTTGACACTCTATTTTAATTTTATTGGTCGGCTAGTCTGGGTCCAGAGGACCTTGTTTACACAATCTATTAAGGGTGACAACCTCCTCAGGAGGTCATTCCCCAGTAAACAAGGGGTGCCCTCTGGAGTCACTACTATGACCGGGTGTTTCACCTTGTGTCGCCCGATCTTAATGTCCAAGTCTGCAGTCCCCTCAACGGGAATTTCCTTCCCGTCAAAGTTCTGCAGTTGTCCAGGAAGAGAGGTGAGAGGAATTTGGTAATTTTCTCCCTTTCCTGCATTCAGTTCGTCAAAGGCCCTTCTGGACAGAAGGGTAGCTTGAGATCCAGTGTCCACCAGTGCCAAAATTGTACCCTGCCCCTGTACTTGTACCGGGGCATAGTATCTTCCCTCCTTCTCCTCAAGGGGGCACAGATAATGCACATTTTTGGACAACTGGTGGGCTAACTTTCTGGTTTTGGACATCGCTAGCGAAGAGATTTGGGCAGAATTCTGTGGAGAGCCTTGGGAATCTGAAAGAAAAAGTTGGCAACTGGAGATCAGAGCCATTGTGGGTTCCCCTGGCTCTGGTTCTGGGCCGCCCCCCCCTTTTTGGAGGCAGTCACCAGGATGGGTTTGAACCAGGGGATTTTCTTGCTGTTGGTTCTGGGATGAGATGGTGGGCGGCGGTAGCTCAGTCTCCCCATCTCCCCAGTCTGGATTTGCATCCCTAGGGACCCATTTTTCTTTGGGAGGAGTTCCCCCCTCTCTGAAGGAGAAGATCCTTTTCCCAGGATCCTCTGAGGATCCCTCTCCCTCAAATTGGAAGATCTGTACCTCCTCCTCAAACTGAGTCTGTTTGGGTCTTTTGTTTCTCCTACCCCCCCTCTGCTCCTTAGGAGGCAGACTTTCAGGGGGAAGAGATTTTGTTTCCGGTTCCTGGGTTTCCAGGGGCTGTTTACAAGTGAGGAAGGAAGCTTCCTCCAAGGCTTTACACCCCCCTTCCCTTTGTGCCTCCTCCCTGGGAACCGGTGAGTTATCAGGGTGCTGCCCCCGTCATTGTTCTGGAGCACCAGGTCCAGAGTTGGGTGTGTTCTGCGCCGGCATGCCGATCTGAGGGTTCTGCTGAGCCCTCAGTATGTGACCCAGATCCCGCGCCATGTTTTGAACCTGGCGCTCTAACTGGGAAACCCGCTCAGGCTGATACGGGGCCCTGTTTTCTCCCCTGGGCTGATCCCGGGAAGGGTAGCTATCCCTTCTTTGGTGGTACCCCTGGTTGGGAAGATTTGGATACCCCTCCACCATTGGCCTCCCCTCTCCCGGATTCGGTTGTCTGGGCTCAGGGAATTGGGGAAAGAAGGGTGGAGGATTTTGGGGCTGGAAGTTGGGTGGATACCTGGGGAAGAAGTTCTGCCCAGGGTTTGGTGAGTTTCTGCCCTCCTGTGAGAAGTTGGGAGGGAAGTTCTCTGGGTTAGGTGCTTGGCTGGATCCCCCCCCTTGGGCTGGAGGAGTCCACACATAACCCAGGATGGGTCTGTTTCCCTTGTAACGGGGGCTTACATAATCAGGAGAGCGAGGGACCCCATTTGTGGGGCTGCCTCCCTGGCTCCCTGTCTGTGACTGGCCCGAGGACCTTCTGGGCCTAGCATTATTAGGTGCAGGTAGGTTTTTAGGCCCCCCCATCTCCAAATCTAAAACGGGGGTGACCTTTACCTCTGCCACCTTGGCAGCAGCAGGGGTGTTGTTGGCTTTGGGGTTTTTGGGCGCATTATTTTTATTTTCTATTGGCTTCTGCACCTCATAGATCCGGGTCGCCTGTTCAATGACCCAGTCTAAAAATCTTTTCTCGTGAAAATCCCTCATGAGCTGGGTCATTATGTATTTGGGCAAGGCATGGAAAAACGTATTAATAAATTCTCTGCTATCCGTGCGCACCCTTCTTGTGGTCTGTGCAAAAGCACGCTTTAACTCCTGCACAAATTCTTGTGGGGCCTGATCCTCCCCACATTGTAAATTGTAGGCTGCCTTGCGAGCCTCTTGAGGATTTCTATAAGTAGAAAAATGTTTCAAGATGGCCGCCTTATAGGTGGACCATCTTAAATGATTTTGGTCCTCCAGCCCCGCAAAGAAACTGGAGTATTCCGGGGAGAAGGTCCACTTTACATATTGAATACAGCTTTGGCTGTCCTTCAAATGGAAAGTCTCCATCATTTGCTCAAACAACTCTAAGTGCTCCCAAACAGAATACTTGGCGTTCTTATGATAAGGCGTGATGACGCTCCTGATTGCCTTAATCTGCTTTAAGGGGTCCTTAAGCAAGGCCCTTTTTGTCTTATTGGCCCTTTTGGTCCGGGTAACCCTGGTCCATTCATCTTCTGACTCAGAGGCACTGCTCCCAGAGGTTCCCGTCTGTTCTTCCAGGTTTTCCCGGATTCTGCGAGCCTGGGAATGGCTGGCAGAATGTGGGGACCTGGTCTCCTGTGTCCTGTACCGCTCAGAGGAGTCTTCAGATCCCTCCTTGCTGCCAGGATTTGATGGGTACCCCCCCCCCACTGACCTAACTGGGCAGAGGTTTTCAGGATGCCCTTAATGGGCCTACTCTCCTGGGGTTTCCCATTAAATTGCACTGTGCTTGGGTGCCCATACCCGGATGCCCGCCCCTCCATTCCTGGGTGGTACTGGCCTATGAGCCCCATGCTTCTGGCTGGATAGTAATCTGCCATCCCTGTGGCCCTGAGGTCATGTGCGCCAGGGTACATGGGGGTGGCAGAGTCCAGGGACTGAGAGATATAAAGGCCTCTGGTACTAGGGCTCCTGGGGTTATGCTCAGGAGTTTCTCTTTCCCAGCGAACCTCATCTCTATCCGCCCCTGCTCCCTGTTGCAATGCAAGAGCCTGCGCCTTCAGTTCCTCAGTTAAGGCCTTACTAGACTCTATCAGTCTCTCCTGCATCGCTACCTGTTGTTGGAGTCTATCATTGTGCTGGCAGAGAGCCTCATTCTCTCTCTGTGCCTCCTGATTGGTCCTGGAGCACTGGGCCAGTTTTTGCTGCAGGAGGGTTACCTCCTGAGCTGTGTCACTATTGGACTGCTCCTTTCTTGCCAGAGCATCCTCCACCCTCCTGGTGTGTTCTAATAAGTTCTGGTGTTCTTTTTGGAGGTCACCCAGCCCCTGGAGGGCCAAGTGATTTTCTTCTGTTTTTCTTTTTAAATGGCAGACTTCCTGGCCTAAGGCGTCTCTTTCCTGACTAAGAGCCTGCATTTGTGCCGCCAGGTCGTCCCTCTGCCTTTGAAAGGCACCAGCTTTCTGGCGTTCTTCATCAAACTCTGCCTGGGTATCCAGGTCTTTCAAAATCAGCTTGTTGCTCTCTGCCTTCACTCTATCTAGATGACTTTGCAGGGTGGCTACCTGCTCCGTGCATGCCCTGTTAAAGTCTAATTGTTGCTCCAGCTTTTTCTGGCTCTGCAGTAAGGAGTCCAAACTGTCTTGGTGCTCCTTCTGCAGGGCCAGAAATCTAGTATCCTGGTCAGCCTTTTCCTGTTGCAGTATATCCATGTCCTCTTTTATTTTAATGATATACTGCCTACTATCATTTTCTGACTCCTGGCTCCTCTGCAGCCTCTGCTCAGAAGAGTCCAGATCAGATTGGGCCTTCTGTAATGCCAGCAGTTGCCTACTCGCCAGATCTTGGCCTTCAGCACATTTGTCCTGCATGGCTCCCATATGTAAATATAAATATACCGCTAACCTGGCAATCTTGTTGTGCTCATCCTTGGCCTTAGAGGACATATATAGTTCACTCAGGGCCACATGTAAGGGACCCTGGTCTCTCCATATATCTGACCCTGTTTCCGTGATCTGGGGTGCGATTGCTTGCAACCAGACCGTCTGGTCCTGATGAGTCCACTCACCTCTCACAAATAGCTTATGTAAGAAGTGCTCTCTGGCTATTTTCATATCTACCAAGGTCGTCATTCTGGAATTTGAGTTCCTTCCTGACTTACAGAAGTTTGTATTTTATTTTTGCAAAACAGACCTTTTCCTTAGAGCGTTCCTTTGAGGAGTGCTTTACAGCGTGGTGATCCGACCGAATATGTGTATCTGGTCAGCTGGCACACTGTATTAATCTGCACAAGTGATAGATCTAATCCGGAATCCCCGGCTACGAAACCCCAATTTGTAAGAGGATTCAATTCAACACTACAGCTAAGTCAATGCCTAGTCTGGGATACTGAATGGAAACCCTTATTGATATATCTTTATGTCCAGTTCATGCGTTCTGGATGACTACCCCTATATAACACCCCTCTCTTGGAATCCCCCTGACCCCACTGAGCCAAGAAGTAGTTCTGTTTTGCAAGTTATAAGGTTTATTTGAGAATTTAAACAATATATATATATATCACACTTTATAATAAATTAATAATTGAAGATCACACTTAATCTGATATGATAAAGATTAACAACGGAGAATCTGGCACTAGCCCACTTCTTTATAATCACTAAGGAGTTGACATGAAATGGATAAGGTAGCACACTGGTAAATAGGGACAGAAGAATAATGTGGTAGAGAATGCTTTATAGGGTTCAAGGAAATGCAAGGTTGAATGAATGAAATGCAGTATAGAAAATAAACTGATATGGTTTCACAAAAGACAAGGTAATCACTTTCCCTTTGTGGCAATTCACCCCCCCTATACAATGTAAGGAGATGGAAGGAAGAGCACACGGTTCAGGTATACAATCACAATGTAATACAGAGTTCCAGTTTCCCAGCAAGCTTAGAGGAGAATAGATATGAGTTTTACACAGGCTCAAAATGCTTTAAAATGTGATAGCAATATATTGGAAAATGTGCTAAAATGCTTTTAATTCCCTTCAGGAGGTTCAGGTTGAGGATTAGTTGGTTTAAATTAGTTCAGGCTTACTTTAGCAATGTTCTAGGAATGATTGGCAGGTTAAACGAATTTTTGGCAAATGAAAGCAAGGAAGCTGCTGTTTTCACACGTGGAGAAATTTGCAAATCGCGGTAAAATTCGCGAGTGCGTTTTTCGCGATTGCGGCAAAAGTATAGGGAATAGGAATGCGGTTCTAGGTTCGTTGAAAAGCCAAGTTTCCCAGCTTTCAGAGGAAAGTTACTGCAGGTCTCTAAGACAAACGGTCACGGAGATATGAGCGATATGGTAAAGGTCGTTTTTCAGATTTGAAATTTTAAAAGTTCAAAGTGACAAGTTACAGCTAGCAACTAGAAATGACAGGTGACAGCTTTGCAAATGACAGGTGACAGTTAGGAGACAGTTCTGGTTAGATTAAAATAGATTGAATTATATTATTTTAACTAAGAGATTGGTTCTGCACAGTTCTGCTCGGTACTCACAATATATTTAGAAATAGAATGGGCCTCGCCACGGATCTGGTCAGGTTTTCTTCACTCGCCACGGACGGTCTCTGCGCACAGCGTCTGGGTCAGCTCTCTAGTTCTGCGAACAGCGGTCTGGGTCAGCTCTGCTCTGCCTCTGGTTCTGGATACTGCTCTGCTTTCTCTGGGTACAGCACTGCTTCTGGATCTTTCTGCACAGCTTTCTCTGGACCCAGCGCTGATCTGCACGGCTCCTGGATGCTGCTGGTTACCAGTCAAATGGTCGAAAACATTTGGTCGACAGACAATTTGGTCGACACCATTTGGTCGAATGCCAAATGGTCGAATTTTTTTTTTTTTTTTTTTTTTACCCATTTTTTGGTTTTTTTTGGGGGGGTCCCCCCCCAACCCCCTTTTTTTTCTTTTTTCTTTTTTTTCCCCACACGAAAACCCACAAAACACATATATATAAAAAAAAAAAAAAAATTCGACCATTTGGCATTCGACCAAATGGTGTCGACCAAATTGCAGTCGACCAAATTGCAGTCGACCAGTTGACTGGACACCGATGCTGCTATCGCTGTTAGGTTTGCTGGATGCTGAGGCCCACTGAGAAGAGTTCTCAGTTTGTGGGTTTAGGCACTTGCTTTGAGTTCTGAATCAAGTTCTTTGTAGTTTTAAAGTCTAAGTGTTGAATCTAGTATCTTCTGGATGTTGTGTGGTCCGGCAGAGCGCGTTGCAGCAAATGGAATTGAATGTCCCTATCTGTCCTGACTGTCTGCTTTTATGTGTTTTGAAAGTGGGTGGAGAGGCTAGCTTTCTAGACCCTACCCCTCTCCACTTGTCATTGGCCACTTCATTCTCTTCCCCTTGATTGGGGGAATGAAATGAAGTGTCATCATGATGAGGTCTGTTTATGATACAGAGAACCCACCCCTGTCAAATTACACACAATCTATATTTTGACCCAAAAGACATATTTGCACAGGTACACATTTGTTTAAAATTACATGCACCCATCACATATCACAGGAGGTATACCCTGTCCAAATCTGCTCTTCCTGAGAGCTTGCATTGAGAAATGGCAACATTTGCACTTTTTAACTGGTTTTGCAATATCGGACATTAACCCAAATTTACACACATGTGCGCAAGGAGTATGGACATTAATTGATGAAGTGTCAGATTTTTAACATGCATACATTTTAAGTAATACCCTCTTAACTGCTAGCTTGCCCCCAGATCATACCACCGGTTCTAAAAACCTCTTAAAATGTGGGCAGAAAAATCACAAGAATTATGGTATCATTTATAAAATTTTCACAAGTCCGCTCTATGAATGATCCATCTTTTTAGAGTTATGTTCTGGCCCCAAAGGGGTGTGGTTTCCCCCCAGCACAAGGTTGAATTTCTAGTTTTTCCAGTTCTGCCAAGCCAGCTTGCTCTCACATGCAGTGCTCCTCCCCTTTCCTTCCAGGAGGAAGCCACATTTACGACTCCCACCAATAAAACATTTGCCTGAGTCAGGACAGGGCTTTGTTCAATTTCCTGCAGAGCCCAGGTAATTCAATCAGCGAAGTGTCATATCCCTTTTGGTGGGAACAGCAAAAGGCAGCTAGGCCTGGGAACACAGCTGTTGTGCAAGTCTCATCTCCTGTCGGGGGTAGCTGGTGGGCAGAATTCAGTTCCTTAAGCCAGGCCCCAGCTAATGTCACTTTTAGTTACCCAGTTTTCTGCATTCAAATAAAACTAACCATTTTTACATATGCAGCTAGAATGCTGATTCTAAGTTTAAAACTATGACATTTAAACAATTGCAACCTATGTGACACTCAAAAGTAGGTCACTCATTTCTTTTAAACATTTAGATTTTTAGTGTCTTTCAGTCCAAATTTACTTAAACTGCTGAAATCCACAGCTCAGCCAGTCTTGTTATAAACCTTCAAGTCACTTCAGAATATAACTTTACATTGTATCCACCCCTCAGTAAGTCTTTCTTTGGCCTGCTTTGGGTTCATGTATTCAGTTTTACACAAAAAAAAAAAAAGTCTGGTGTTGTTTTAAAACGCCGGCTTTCTGATAGTGGTGAGTACTGGTAATGCACCCATTTTTGGGATTTAAGAAAATGAATTCCCCACAATTCTAGGTTGCTCTTGGCAATCAGCATTGCCATTCCCAATGGTTTCAGGCTACTGTGTGGGTAGTCCAATGGGGTTTTAGGCAGTGCCCTTCTGTGCCCATAACATCGGCAAAAATGGGTGGCAGCCTATTCTTCATGCATTTCCCTGGGCATTTTCTGGGAAGCTCTGGCCATCATGATGTTTTCAATGCCAGTACTGGACAGTTTTTGAGGTAGGGCTCGGATGCATGGGTAAAAACATCCCACAAAGTGCATCAATCCCTCAACTCATTTTAAAGCTACTACATTGTCAGCATGTCCCGGGTGATGTCCAGGATGTGCTGTGGGACTTGAGAAACTGGGTCTCAGGGGTGCATTCACCAAAGTCCGTGTCCACATACATCGGCAGAGTCATCATCTGCAGGAGTTTTATCAGCGTCCTGAAGGTGATGCAACGGCTGTGCACAGGAGGAGGATAAAGAGGAAGGAATGGCAGGCAGGAGTGAATGGAATATTTTGATTTTATTTGGATTTTATTTGGATGTTATTAAGTGCCTTAAATCAAAGCACTGTATAGAGGATGAGGAACGGTACAATAAAAATTAATAAACAAAATTCAGAGAACAATCACTCAGGGATGTTGGAGTAAACAAGACTTCAGGGAACCACAGAACAAAGAGTAGACAGAGATAGAACGGACAGAAAAAGGAAGAGCATTCCAGTGAAGAGGGGCAAGAAGTTCAAAAGAGCAAAAACGAGATTGAGCACAGGCAAGACGGGTGGCTACCAATAAGAACTGAGAAGAAGAGCGCAGAGAGCGACAAGGAATATAGAAAGATATCAATGGAGTAAGATAACTAGGAGCCATACCTTGACGAGATTTGAAAACAAGACAGAGAACATTACATTTCATTTGAGAATAAAAGGGTAACCATCCAAGAGTTGCAAGGGAGTAAGAGATAGAATCCCGAAACGAGAGAAGAACCAAAAGACGAATATAGGAATTGAATACTGATTTAAGAGGAGCAAGACGAGAGCTGGGAAGTCCAAAGAGGGCAGCTGAACAGTAGAAAAGTCTGGAGAAAATGAAAGAAGAAATTAGGAGTTTAGATGCTTGAAAAGTAAGAAATGGGTGAGCTTTACGAATATTGAGAAGATGAAAACGACAGAAACGAGAAGTTAATGAAATGTGTTAAGAAAAAGAAAGAGCAGTGTCAAAATGAAGGCTAAGATTTTATTCCGTGGGTGAGATTAAGAGTTTAGATGGGGAAAGAATATAAAAGAAGGTGAAGGATGGGGAGGAAGGGTGTTAGCGGGAAAAAACAATACATCAGTCTTAGAGGAGCAGCGTCCATCTGTACAATGTCCACCTTAGAAGCTAATGGGGTGTGTATTATGGCGCTTGGGATATGTGCAGGAAAGCAGGCAGGTGAGGCACTCTGGGGGTCCAGGCAACAGTCTCCCTTGAGCCAGAGAAGGTGGTGGTAATGGTGATAGTTCGTGCCACAGAGTAACCTCAGCCAGAGAGGGGCTGCCTCCCTGACTGTTTTGGCAACAGGCTCCCCTGAGCTAATGGTGGTGGCGTCAACTGTGGTGGATTTTTCCATGGGCTCCCTGATGCGCAAAGTAGGTGGACAGCATGCAAATACACCAAGCTAAGAATGACAAGGGGAAGTGACCACAGAACAATGCAAAGATGCACCAAATCCTGATTCACAAAACCTGACCACTGGATTTGCTCCAGAATATGCTGGGTACTGTGTTTGTGTTGCCATTGATTGCACCAATGTGGCCCTCATACCTGACCATAGAAAACATGTACTGGAATGAGAGGACACTAGGAAGTAGAACCTTTTCCATGTAGCTATCTTGCAATCACACTGCCAGTTTTTACACAATGATAGGAATTAAAGGCATAATCCTACTCTACACCACCACAATCGTAGACATCACTCTGCAACATTCCTGAATGACTTCGCATAATTACCACCTGAGACATTTAAATGTATACAATCACTCCCATGGCAAGTGATCCACTTTACAAAGTGATGCTGAAGTTGAACAATATGCCGTGTCTTATTCTCAGATTTATTATGCACATAAGACAAAAAAGAGAATGAACATTAAACATATTTTCGATGCTCATGACAACATTTGCACATTAAAAAGTGGCCAGCTGACAGATGCGTCAAAATTGTGCAAAAATGTGCACATCCCCTCAGATGCGCTATTAAATGCCCACTTATTTGAACCTCTTTTGCACTACAATTGAGATGCACAATGGCACAGGCCCATCTTTGCACCATTGCGCATCTCATTGTGATGCGCCAGTTTTTGAAAATCTTCCACTTATTATCTCTCCTTTTCTTATGCACATGATTTACCACTTAAAATCTTTTTCATACTACATCATGACTGTATAACTATAACTATAATTATAAGCCATATCTTCCCGGACATATCTCACTACGGGTTTGCGATTACACAAACGTTGTCTTTAAATTCCTCACTGTGTTCCGGCGATTTTGATTTGATTTGTTAATTTATAATGTGCATATTTCCTCATTAATGGACTCAGGTGATATTCAAGGTGAGAGAGCAGAGTTATTCAAATAGCAGCTTACTGTGAGAGATGCATCTGCTGGCCGAATTTCTGAATCACCTTCAAACAGTTTTAATCTTGCTAGCAGAATATAACGTTTCAACGTGTCTGTTTAAAGATGATGTGACATTTTTCATGTTGCCTTACAGAACTGATTGTGAACTGTGTGACTTTTTAACCATTTTATTTTTACGGAAAGGGGGCCTCATAATAACTTTGCCAGTGTGGAATTAATGTGCCGGTGTTACTGTATACCGGCACGTTTCCGCACTGGCAAAGTACAAGTTTGTCAGTGGGGTGGAGGAATTACCTCCAGCTAACAGCTGGAGGTAATTCCACTAACCTATCAGCAAAAATAGCAGGTATTACAAGTGCCACTAATACCAGAAACCCCCCCCGTGGACTCCATGGAATGTGTATTTACAACCTTCACCCGCACTCGTAATCGAGCAATAATACCACCGGACTGAGTGCCGGTAATGGTGTTACCATTTGCCGGTATCCTGATGGAATTACCATCAGGATGCCAGCAAAGATATAATGAAGCCCAGTGTATTGTAAAATGCATCATTTAAACCATTAATTAAAAGAATTCTCGAGGGGGAGAATCACTGACCACTTGTTTGGTTCTTCCTCCCCCAGTTTCCTCAGTCGCTCTTTCATATTCATAGGAAAAGTCAGGGGATGCGCTAAGCGTAGAGAGGGCATGTAGCATACAATGCCATAGCTGCTACACACAGCAGGACACCCCTGGGGGCCTATCTACCGATCCCCCTCCAACAATAAGAACCTGCAGGGGTGGGGGGGCCCTCCTCAGGCTGGATAGCACCAGTCCCTGGAACAGGAACAAGGGAGGGAACAGGAAGGGGAGAAAAGGGGCATAGGGAGGGGGGTGAGCTAGACCACCCCCTATGTCGAGCTGATAAGCACAGCATAGTTGGAAAGCAGTCCCATTTGCCCACTATGCGTAAGGAAGATAGAAAGACACCTGCCCACCCGAACCACATAAGCAAAGCATGTTGTGATTATCGAATGGATATGTCTTTGAATTTTACATCAGGATTGTCGCAGTGGAGGTACATGGTGCTCCTGGCTGGTAGGCCTGCTGGAATCCACAAGGGACTGGCAGTGTCCTAGTTTGTCGGCAGCGGAGTACTTAACTCAGCAAACCAGGGGAAAGGGGGAGGTCATGTGTGGGTGATGGGAGGGAATGGGAGCTGGAAAGGTGCAAGGATCAAGTCTGGTGCGGTGGACTGGGCAAAGGGCGATAGGGGCTAGCAGGCATAAGGTAACAGGGCGTAGGGGAATCCAGTCTGTCAGGAAAGGGGGAAGGGGACAAATGTAGAGAAAGCAGCACAGCTACTTGGGGAGTTGGTAGAGGACTAGTGGTCGGGTACCAGGGGGGAGCAAAGGGGGAGGAGAGTGGGGGGAGGAACAACGAGGAGCAGGCAAGGGGGGTAAGGGATGGGGGCAAGGGCAATGGGGAATGAAGGAGAACAGAAACCCAATGGAACAATGGGGAGTCGCACAGGCAACGGGGAGCGAGTAGTAGGCCAGGGGACCGGGTGGAAAGGGCAGAGGTCAGGTACGTAAGGAGGGGGGGTGAGGAGGCGAGAGAGCGGTAGGACACCGGGGGGCGAGGAATAAAAGAGGGACCCGGAAGCTGGGGGGCCGGGGTAAGGAAGGGTTTGGGTGGAGGGAAGGTTTAGAGCGCATACACCTGGTCAAGGGGTGTGCAAAGGGGGGGGCAGGTGACAGAGAGGGGTAAAAGGGGCAAAAGTTTAACGATCCTGCACCTGGGAAAGTAGTAAAAGTTGAACCGGCTGGAGTGTTCGAAGTACAAGCAACAAGTTAAAGTGAAAGTTGACGGGGTCAGCTCCGCACAAACGGAGGTTGCCCACCATCAAGTTGGAGTTCATGCAGAGCTAAAGAGGAAAGGAATGGTGTCAGTTCTACTGATAGGATGCTGTTCGCCATCAAGTCTGAGTTCATGCTAAAGCTAAAGTGGAGAAGTAACAGCGTCAGGACCGCTTAACGGATGCTGCTTGCCATCAAGTTCGAGTTCATGCAAACTACAGTAGAAAATTGCAGCGTCAGTTCCGCTTATCGGATGTTGCTCGCCAGCAAGGTGAATTTATTACAAAGTTAAGTGCAAAATTAACAGCATTAGTTCCGCTTACTGGATGCTGCTCGCCATCCAATGGGGAATGTAAAGGTGTGCAGCGCAGAGTAGAAAACCCTGAGGCTGCACTATCTAATAACAAATAACTGAGCACCTGTAAATTACCTCCTGCCTAATAAAGCAACTGCGGCCTGTACATCCACAACCTGAGTCAGTGTCTTATTTCTGGGGGGTTTGAATGGAGGGTATGGCAAAGGGGAGTGTGTGGAAGGCCAAAGGTTAAGCGAAGGGGAATTTGGAAATCAGATAAACCAAATGTTGGGCCCCAGGGAGGCCGGTGTGGGCTGTTGCGGCTATGTTTATTCCCCTCCCATTAAAAACCTCATCAGCTGCCACTGAAGTCACCTGCCTTGCGATCTCGTTACTCATCCAAGTGTATCGGTTCTGCTCTTTGTGCATGTGCATTGCCTGCCTCAGACACAGCAGGATGACTGCAAGTGTATGTCTTGCCATTCAGTTCAGGTTTTGTTATTAGCTAAGGGGCAGCGATCTTCGCACTTTCTGGCTGCATGTTCCCACCTGCTGTTGCACCGATACGTCTAGGCCAGCTTTATGCAGTGTGCTGCTCACTGTCAGTTTCAGGTTCCCCTCTGTCCCTCCTACTGTGTCTCCTTATAGATGGGGGCTATAGGGATGCAGACTCTGGCTTTAAAGGAATGGTTCGGTCAAAATATTTTATTGTCCCTACGGGTCGGCCATGTGTTTTTAAGCCTAAGTTGCTAGATTTTAGAAAAATTTCCTATGGACCTTACCCGAGTTTTCGTCCACGCAAAAACAGGCACCAGGGCACTGCCATTTTGTGATAATCCTATCACTTGCTGCATAGCCCTGGCTGACCTGCTTTTGAGGCACTAAATCATATCCCCTGCCTCTGAGCCTGTCATCAGCAGATGCGTACCGCTCATTTCACAACACCAAAGCACGTCTCGTGTCAACAATCGCTGCGCTTCAGCTAACGACATGTCGCCATGGAAATGGCAAGATGCCTCTTTCCTCAATAAGTATAAACAGACCGTTTCACAACACACAGCAGCAGATTTTCGATTCCATTCCTCTCTGTGTGTTACTTTGAGTATTCTGTGACTCGTTTCTGTGCTATGGTCAGCTACCTTTGCCGCTTGTAGCCCGCGTGAACACCTGTACCATCGCTATAAATTATTTTAGTTTGTTTACCACACAATGGCTACAATAATGCCCTACATGTACGAGCCTGAGTATACAGAGGAGGAACTACTGGAAAGGGAAACACGCAAAAACGATGGGGCTTCGGACGGCAGTTGGCAGGACGAATCAACAGATGAAGACACTGGACCTAGTCGCATGGACGGTGTTTCCACCTGGTTCACATGCAATCGGTGCGAGCTAATGCCAACCGAGGAGGAGAACTGCTGCTGCTGTGAAAACTCGGGATGCGTGGCCTACATTTCGGAAGGCGAGCCACCACCGCAATGCATCACCGAGCTGCCAGACTTCAGGGCAGCCTGCCTCACACGGTCCGTGTTGAGGATAATGATGGTGCTTATGCACAAACTTCGCGCAACTGTTCGTCCTCGTAATCCGAGTAACGAGTAAGTATAATCTGCTTGTGATGCCACTACTATGGTCGTCTCCTATATCCAAAATTACATCTACATATCATTGTAACGCATGAAAGTCGTTCAATAGTGTGCAGTGTCTAGATAGCATTTGTCCGAGCAGAATGCCATTAGTTACAAGAATTGTCATTGACAACAAACATGTAATCAACTTATCTTGGTCATTTAAAAACAGTTTGTATCATTATTTTTCACAGGTGGTACCGGCTGGTGGCCTATCGTTCCTTTACATGGTGGCTTCACGGGAGGCTTGGACACCGCGTTCGAAGAGTAATACCCGCCTGTGCCGTTCGTGCCATAAGAGAAACTTTCCCGAGTGACAGTGGTCAGTACAGGGGATTTTCCCTCGCTGTGCTGCAACCTGACCTGTACAATGTGTAAAGTTTTGTATTTTTGTGCCATCAAAAAAAGAAACAAAATAAAACATCACATATATTTTAACAACGGTTGTTTCGATTTTTTAAATGAATCAAGTGTGTCTCCATTCAGCAGTCTTCCTGTGCCTTATCTGCACGCCCCAGGCCCATCCATCCCACCCCCCTCTATCAAAGGCCAAGGTGCCAAACAGCATGTACACTTCAAAAGGTATCCCACGCCAAGGGCCCATTGCTCACATGGCCTCCTCAGATTTCGTATCTCCAGGCAGGGCTCCCACTTGAAGCAGGCTGCCCCCTGCAATCCACATAAGCGTGTCTCCATTCAACAGTCTTCCTGTACCTTATCTGCACGTCCCAGGCCCATCCATCCCACCCCCCTCTATCAAAGGCGGTTCGCGCCAGTGGATGCGCGCTGCCATGGGGGGCTGACAGGGGCGCGAACGGCCAAGGTGCCAAACAGCATGTACACTTCAAAAGGTATCCCACGCCAAGGGCCCATCGCTCACATGGCCTCCTCAGACTCCGTGTCTCCAGGCAGGGCTCCCCCTTGAAGCAGGCCGCCCCCTTGCAATCCACATAAGTGTGTCTCCATTCAGCAGTCTTCCTGTGCATTATCTGCACGCCCCCGGCCCATCCATCCCACTCCCCTCTATCAAAAGCGGTTCACGCCAGTGGATGCACGCTGCCATGGGGGGCTGTCAGGGGCACGAACGGCCAAGGTGCCAAACAGCATGTACACTTCAAAAGGTATCCCACGCCAAGGGCCCATCGCTCACATGGCCTCCTCAGACTCCGTGTCTCCAGGCAGGGCTCCCCCTTGAAGCAGGCCGCCCCCCTGCAATCCACATAAGTGTGTCTCCATTCAGCAGTCTTCCTGTGCCTTATCTGCACGCCCCCAGCCCATCCATCCCACCCCCCTCTATCAAAGGCGGTTCATGCCAGTGGATGCCCGCTACCATGGGGGCTGTCAGGGGCGCGAACGGCCAAGGTGCCAAACAGCATGTACACTTCAAAAGGTATCCCACGTCAAGGGTCCATCGCTCACATGGCCTCCTCAGACTCCCCTGGCAAACCACATAATACCACGACATACACACGTAATTCATTCACAAACACACCCCTGTTTGTAATACTTTATAAACCACTTGATATGTCTCATGAGAACATCTTTGTGCTTTGCAAGTCAACTCCTGAACGTGCTACCTGAGAACCACTGAGATCTATGCTAATCTGCTTGTCGTCGTGCTATCCGTGAACTTCTGTGACCGCTTCGAGCAAACTCGTCAGTGTGCTACCTGTGGCCATCTACCTGTTCTCCTGCAACATACTGCTCTGCTTGCTGAATCCAACTGTTTGTTGGTCAAGGTAAGGCCATGTATCCTAGTCATGTTTCGCTGATTTTTAAATTTCTATCTATTTGCGTGTAGAGTACTCAATAGTGCTAGGTTCATTGGTCTCATTGATATTGACTTGAGTTTCCATTGTTATGCTATCAATAGATCTATTTATTTTCATCTCTGTCAATTGTCATCGAATTGCATCCTTTGAGGGTCCAGTCTATAATGTAAGCATGTTTCCTTCTCTGCAAGACAGAACATCCAAGGGACGAGTCACATGTTCAGAGTTTAGTCACATCATTTATACATTTCTGCAATTTATGCAAATGCTAAGCCGCACATGATGAACTGGTATAGTTCCTGTGACCAAAACAAACCTTGCATTGAACATTGTATGGTTCATTTACTTTTGTATCACATTTTTATTCATCAAGATTGTATAATAATGTCGATATTTACTTTTCAGAATTTTCAACAATGCCTGCTTGTTCGATTAGCGGGTTGCCCTTCGAAGACCCATGCTAAATCTGAAGGCACTACAATGCATGTATTCCCGAAAACTGTTGATCGAATAAGAGAATGGGTCAGACATTGCGGATATCCACTGGATGAGCTGGAAAGTAGAGTCCAACAAGTCTTAGAGGACAAGAGGGGTGATCGATACCGCATCTACAGCCGGCACTTTTCCTCGAACATGCACACAACATCTTGGGTAACAGAGAAGAATAAACGGCGAACGACACGAAAATTGCTCGCGAACGCTATTCCCACTCTATTCGTCCACATTCCGCCACTGGTGAGTCAAGTGTCCAGATTTAGCTTTAGGTCTTGCGGTAGTGTGTAGGTAGCCGAATGGATTCATTGATATTTTAGGTGTTGTATCCCTTGTAATACTTTCAACATTGATATGAGTGTATAGATTTTTGAATAATGACATTTATCAATATATTCTTTTTCGATTTCATAACCCACAAATGAAATCTATATATGGGCACAGGGAACTGTGCTATATTGCGCATTTTCAATAGCATTACTCTCAAGTATTCTGTCTCCTTACATGGCAATTTTTAATATTGGCATTTCATTATCAATCAATAATTTACCTTTACAACTGCTTGACTATCCCTTGAATCTGAAGCAAGAACATTCTACATCTGTGACGTGCTCGCAGTTATCAACCACTTCTAGCGCGTATCAGTTAATCTTACTTGGCTATTCTGCTACAGACTTGTTTTATGCATGTCAAGTAATATTTTTATTGTATCGTCTAATTATTTTACCGAATGTTTGGTTAGTGCTTTCCAATTGATATACACCTTAGTTATCCTCCACTGGTGTTTGTTTTCAGTTATGATTAGTGTTATCCATAGTAATGGAAGTACTGTCTTTCAGGGAGATGCTGAAGCGTCCCCCACATTGACAACATCCCTAGATGTTCTTCAGCAGCACAAGGTATGGATACTGACAGCTCCATCGAACTAGATCATATGTACCTGTGCGGTCGACCTCAAGTGTATTTTATGTTTTCAATATTATAATCCTTACTAATGCAAGTACTATCTTTCAGGCAGTTGATGGCGCGTCAACCCCTGCACTTGATGCAGAGCCTGACATTTAAGTAATTCCAGGGGAAGTGGAAGCAGGACCTTGCGTATACGAATCGGCGCAACAGCTTTCGGAAGTGCGCACTACATTTACAACATCCCTACATAATCTTCGGCAGCATGAGGTATGGATACTGACAGCTCCATCGAGCGTCATCATATAACGTGATTCCATTTGCTATACTTTCTTCCCAATTAACAAAAGTACTGTGTTTCAGGGAGACGACGGAGCTTCCACTACAATAACAACATCCCATTTAGATGATGCAGATGTAAATAAATCGGAGAAATAAGTCGATGAAATCTGATCATATTTAGATATTCCTTGATTCTTTTAGACAATGCATCATTTGTGGTTATCTCTTTATATGTACCTGTGCCGTCGACCCCAAGTGTGTGTTATGTTTCCAATATTGAAAACCTGTAACGCTCACCTGATTCTCGCAGAGGCGCCGGTCTTGACTGGGCGACTACCGTATCTTCAAAGGTGATGTGCAGCACCCGGTTGGCTCTTTGGGCTGGACCTCTGTGCCCTGTATGCCTGACGTGCAGAGTAAGATGTCTGCAGATAGAAAATACGGGGTTAATGAACTGGGGTTATTGGGGTGTCCCTATCTCTTTCCTCTTCTCCTCTCCTGTAGACCCCCACAGGTTAACGCTCTCACCTTAGGTAAGTGAATGCCGAGCTCTCCATCTGCCTCGGGGCAGGGTGCTGTAACCAGTTTCTTCACTGGATAGGTAGCGCAGGCCTCTTGACTTCAGAGGACTGCTGTCAGTCGTTTACTGCACGAACGGTAAGTTTCGAGTAACTCAAATGTCTTTAAAGTCTTTAATAATGATGTCTCTTGTTTTGCAGGGTTCCGGCGATGGCGGATGACGGGCTGAAGTGAGTTGAAGATGGAGCCCGTGTGATGAATAGAAGCGCCTGGAAGCACGTAAGTAAGCGCTTGTTGCCAGCTTCACGATGCGCTCTAACTGTCTTTTTATTTTGCAGGTACAAGTTCGGAGCGGCTGCAGGGTGCCGGGATACCCACTGGGTTAGATGTGGAAAGGAGTAATGGCACGTGAGTATTAAAGTTCCCCAATGTCTTTAAACGCACCTTGTTTTGTCTTTCAGATGCGGGATGCAGCGCCGACGGCCTCCGGAGCGTGCGAAGAGTTGGTAAGCTTTTGTCTTTCAGATGCCGGAATGCAGTGTGAAGACATCCGGAGCGCACGAAGAGTAGGTAAGCCTTTGCCTTTCAGATGCCGGAATGCTAACCTGTTCTTTCTTGTCTTTATAGGTGTTGCTGAAGACTGGATTCAGGATGGTAAGCCTTTTTCCTTAGGCCCAGGACCGGATGCAGAAGACACGATGAGCGTTCTGCTGCAGAGGGTGCAGAATAACGCAAAGCAAGATTCATCCACCGGGTGTGGTTTAAATAGCCTCCTGTAGTGCTTAGGTGTCTCCTTCCACAGCCACGCCTAAGTAAGAAAAGAGTTCCTGGTAAGAAAAGAGTTCCTGCCTTCCAGAAGAGTTCCAGTGTTCTGAATCTAGGGAGTGGCTCCAGCCCCACCCAACAGGAAAAGTAGTTCCAAACAGAAGAGGATCAGAGGCTCAACTGGCAGGCAAGTAAGCAGCATGGTCTGCTGCAGGTAAGTCCACCCAAGCATTATGAGCCCGGCGCTTCCAGCGCTGGGACTGGGCATATTTATGAGCCTGGTGCCACTGGCGCCAGGACTGGGTCCAAAAGGTCCCAATTGGGACTGGTTGGCACTTGGAACCTGGGTTATGGATCTGCTTCCAAGGGAGTTGGGAAAACCCTGACCTTTTGGAAGCAGAGATCATGACAGTACCCCCCCTCAAGGCCCCTCCCAAACCGGGCTTCTCCGGGGGTTTTGGCTTGTCAGGAAATGTTCGGTGAAATCTTTTGATTAGGCGAGGAGCGTGGACATATTCAGCAGGTTCCCAGGATCTCTCTTGGGGGCTGTAGCCTTTCCAGTCAATTAGGTAGAATAGTTTAGATTTGGAGATCTTGGAGTCCAGAATGCTTTTGACTTCAAACTCGAGTTCTCCATCAACTAGGATAGGTTTTGGAGATTTGGTTAGTCGGGTTTGAGGTTGCACGGGTTTTAACAGAGAGACGTGGAAGACCGGATGTATCTTCATGTGCGGGGGCAAGTCCAACTCCGAGGTTCGAGGGTGACTGCCGTACAAAAGAAAAAACAGGGTTTTCCCAGTTCCCGAATGGACAGAGTTATTGTAGGCATACTCGGCTATCCAAAGGATATCTTTCCAAGTTTTTTCAGTTTGTTGCAGCATGCAGCGTAAATACTGTTCCAGAGTTTGATTGGTCCTCTCGGTTTGTCCGTCGGTCTGAGGGTGGTGACTGGTCGATAGTCTCACATCAATTTGAGCCGACCGACAGCAACTTCGCCAAAAATGAGAAATAAATTGACTACCTCGATCCGAAATTAGAACCGAAGGAAAACCGTGCAGTCGGACGATGTTTTCGAGAAATTCTCGGGCCAGAGTTGCTGCTGTTGGCAAGCCTTTGAGCGGAATGAAATGCGCCATCTTGGAGAATAAGTCCACGATTACTAGAATCGTGATGTATCCGGAGCATGGAGGTAGATCGGTGATGAAGTCCAAAGAAAGCGTATGCCAAGGGCGAGGTGGGATGTCAATAGGGCGTAAGAGGCCTGCTGGTCTTTCCTTTTGACTCTTGTTTTGGGCGCATACTCCACAGGACATTATAAAGTCTCTGATATCTTTTTTCCAAGACGGCCACCAGAAGTAGCGCTTGATCTTTTCTGAGGTCTTGGCTATACCGGGATGACCTTCCATTAAAGAGTCGTGATAACAAGAGATTACTTTTTTCTGTAATTCTGTGCTGGGTAGGTATAATCGTTCTTGGAAATACAATAAGTTGTCCTTTACTACAAAGTCCTTTCCCTGCAGATGCCAATTCTGTATGTCTGCTGGAGATACAAGTTGCCTGGCTTTATCCTTAACTTCCTCTATGGATTCTGTGGCGATTACACCCAGAATTCTTTGTTCGGGAATGATTGGTACAGGTTTAGGGTTGATCAAGTGTTCTTCCACTCCCATCCGAGAAAGGGCATCGGCTTTACCGTTCTTTGTACCAGGTCGATAGGTAATTATGAAGTCAAACTCGGCAAAGAATAATGCCCAACGGAGTTGTCTAGAGGATTGGGCTTTTGCGGTTTTCAAATATTGCAGGTTTCGGTGATCCGTAATCACAGTAACGGTGTGTCGGGCCCCCAGCAGATAATGCCACCAAGCCTTAAAGGCAGACTTGATAGCCAGAAGTTCCTTGTCAGTAATCGTGTAATTGACTTCAGGAGGCGAGAATTTGCGGGACCAAAATGCCACGGGATGCAACTGATTGGTTACCGGGTCCTTTTGTGATAGAACTGCCCCCATGGCAAGGCTTGAAGCATCAGTTTCCACGATGTAGGGGAGTTCGGGGCGAGGGTGTTTTAAGATTGGTGCAGAGATAAATTTAGTCTTCAAATCCTGGAAAGCTTGTTCCGCCTCGGTAGACCATTCAAAACGTTTGTTTTTCTTTAACAAGGCAGTGATGGGCTGAACTATTCGAGAGAACTCGGGGATAAACCTGCGGTAAAAGTTAGCAAAGCCTAACATGCTTTGCACACCTTTTACGGAGGATGGTGATGGCCATTTGAGAGCTGCATCGACCTTCTTTGAATCCATACGCACTCCGCCAGGTGATAATATGAATCCCAAGAATTCAACTTCAGTCACGTTGAAAACACATTTTTCCAACTTAGCGAAAAGTTTGTGTTGACGCAATCTTTCGAGGACCATTTTCACGTGTTTCCGATGTTCAGATTCCGATGAAGAATAAACGAGAATGTCGTCGATGTAAACAACAACACACACATCTATGAGCTCTCTGAGGACATCGTTCATAAAATATTGAAAGGCGGCCGGGGCATTGCAAAGTCCGAAGGGCATGACCTGATATTCAAATAGCCCATACTTGGTGCGGAAGGCCGTCTTCCATTCATCGCCCTCTTTTACTCGTACCAAGTGGTAAGCTCCTCTAAGATCCAGCTTTGTATATATGCATGCTTTTCTGACTTGGTCCAGGAGTTCAGGGATCAAAGGTAACGGATATCTATTCTTAACGGTGATCTGGTTCAGGGAGCGATAATCGATACAAGTTCTAAGGTCTCCTTCCTTTTTTGGAACGAAGAACAAAGCTGAAGAGGCAGGGGACTTGGAAGGACGAATAAACCCATTTGCCAGGTATTGATCCAGGTATTGTCGAAGGTGAAGGTTCTCAGGCTCGGTGAGGGCATAAATTCTACTACAAGGAGGAGTAGATCCAGGTATCAGGTCTATCTGGCAGTCATAAGACCTATGAGGAGGTAGAGAGTTAGCCTGCTCCTTCTGGAAAACATCTTGGTATTCTAGGTATTCGGGAGGTAACTGGGGAGTCTCTGAAGAAATTGCTGCCAGTGCAACACCAGGTGGAGGGTGACAAGTAGAGACACATTCTAGAAACTGGACCGTTCTTGCTCGCCAATCGATCAGAGGATTGTGTTTCTCTAACCAAGGTATTCCTAGAATAATCTGGAACTGAGGGGCCTTGATCACATCGAACACGATCTTCTCATGGTGTCCATCTTGACTTACTAGCGTCACCTCTTGAGTGGTATGCGTTACTGGCCCGGAGGCTATCTCCGTACCATCCACCGTAGTAATGACGTCCTTTACAGCCTTGGGACAAAGAGTTAGATTCATCCTCAAAACCATTTCATGATCCACATAATTGCCGATGGCACCGCTGTCGACGTAAGCTTCAATTGCATGTAATCGATCCGGATTATCAGGGCTAATGAGGACCATAGGTATCACGAAATGCGAGGTCACGGAACTGGTTTTCACGCTCGGCAAGAGGACCTCTATTCTTGTCGGGCGAGGTTGTTTCCCTGCTCAGAGTTTGTAACTGTGGTAACTGCAGCTCCTACTGCCTTCTTGGCAGGTTTCACCGGACAGTCTCGAAGAAAGTGCCCTGAGTTTCCGCAATATAGGCATAATTGCAACTGTTTTCTCCTTTCCCGCTCCCTTTGTGTTAGAGGACCTTTCAGACCCCCTATTTGCATGGGTTCCCCGGAGTCTACTCCCTTGGAAGGAGTTGGCGGTTTGGAAAATACTCGAGCATCAAACTTGGAACGATCGGCCTTCCTGTTCTGCAGTCTGTGATCTATTTGAACGACCAAGTCTATATAATCCGAACAGTCTTGTGGGGGATTCACTACTTGGGCTAAAACGTCTTTGAGCTCTCCACGTAGACCTCTATAAAACAGCGTAATCCTTTTGTCCTCAGGCCATTGAGTTTCCACTATTAGTCTATTGAAAGATGCAATATAAGCCAAAAGGTCTTGATTACCCTGTCGCAACGAAAGAAGCTCATTGTCCAAGGCCTGCCCCTGTGCATGTCTTGCGAACAGTTTTTCCATACTAAGCTGAAAGGCTTGAAAATCATGGAGAACCGGATCATCTTGATTAACTAGAGGGATCGACCAGTCTGCCGCATTTCCACTAAGGTACGAAAGTACAAAAGCTACTTTAGCTTGATCAGTTGGAAAAGCTGCTGGCCGGCATAAGAAGTGCAACCGGCACTGATTGATAAATACCGCAAACCTCTTTGGGTCACCAGAAAATCGTTCGGGCGGAGCCAGAGGTACATTCCCAGGTAGGTTGATCTGCACTGGATTCATAGAGGATGTTGAAGGAAGATTTGCCCCTGATGCGGGTAGCGGGGTCTGTCCGGCTTGTGACTGTAGCAATTGTCTAGCAAGATCATCTGTCCTCTCCTTGGAAATAATTAGTTCCCTTCTTAGAGCGTTCGTTTCCTGACGAGCTGCATGCACTTCTGCCCTTAGTTCCCCAAGTAACCGGGCTAGATGGTCAGTATCCGAGGTTTCCATAGCGCCTGGGCGAGAGTTTTGCGGTAGGCTTTGCGTTCTGTAACGCTCACCTGATTCTCGCAGAGGCGCCGGTCTTGACTGGGCGACTACCGTATCTTCAAAGGTGATGTGCAGCACCCGGTTGGCTCTTTGGGCTGGACCTCTGTGCCCTGTATGCCTGACGTGCAGAGTAAGATGTCTGCAGATAGAAAATACGGGGTTAATGAACTGGGGTTATTGGGGTGTCCCTATCTCTTTCCTCTTCTCCTCTCCTGTAGACCCCCACAGGTTAACGCTCTCACCTTAGGTAAGTGAATGCCGAGCTCTCCATCTGCCTCGGGGCAGGGTGCTGTAACCAGTTTCTTCACTGGATAGGTAGCGCAGGCCTCTTGACTTCAGAGGACTGCTGTCCGTCGTTTACTGCACGAACGGTAAGTTTCGAGTAACTCAAATGTCTTTAAAGTCTTTAATAATGATGTCTCTTGTTTTGCAGGGTTCCGGCGATGGCGGATGACGGGCTGAAGTGAGTTGAAGATGGAGCCCGTGTGATGAATAGAAGCGCCTGGAAGCACGTAAGTAAGCGCTTGTTGCCAGCTTCACGATGCGCTCTAACTGTCTTTTTATTTTGCAGGTACAAGTTCGGAGCGGCTGCAGGGTGCCGGGATACCCACTGGGTTAGATGTGGAAAGGAGTAATGGCACGTGAGTATTAAAGTTCCCCAATGTCTTTAAACGCACCTTGTTTTGTCTTTCAGATGCGGGATGCAGCGCCGACGGCCTCCGGAGCGTGCGAAGAATTGGTAAGCTTTTGTCTTTCAGATGCCGGAATGCAGTGTGAAGACATCCGGAGCGCACGAAGAGTAGGTAAGCCTTTGCCTTTCAGATGCCGGAATGCTAAC
The DNA here is from genome assembly GCF_040938575.1 of Ambystoma mexicanum. NCBI lineage: Eukaryota > Metazoa > Chordata > Amphibia > Caudata > Ambystomatidae > Ambystoma > Ambystoma mexicanum. Next base: position 844,507,143 of record NC_090924.1, on the reverse strand, counting down.
CTGTTCTTTCTTGTCTTTATAGGTGTTGCTGAAGACTGGATTCAGGATGGTAAGCCTTTTTCCTTAGGCCCAGGACCGGATGCAGAAGACACGATGAGCGTTCTGCTGCAGAGGGTGCAGAATAACGCAAAGCAAGATTCATCCACCGGGTGTGGTTTAAATAGCCTCCTGTAGTGCTTAGGTGTCTCCTTCCACAGCCACGCCTAAGTAAGAAAAGAGTTCCTGGTAAGAAAAGAGTTCCTGCCTTCCAGAAGAGTTCCAGTGTTCTGAATCTAGGGAGTGGCTCCAGCCCCACCCAACAGGAAAAGTAGTTCCAAACAGAAGAGGATCAGAGGCTCAACTGGCAGGCAAGTAAGCAGCATGGTCTGCTGCAGGTAAATCCACCCAAGCATTATGAGCCCGGCGCTTCCAGCGCTGGGACTGGGCATATTTATGAGCCTGGTGCCACTGGCGCCAGGACTGGGTCCAAAAGGTCCCAATTGGGACTGGTTGGCACTTGGAACCTGGGTTATGGATCTGCTTCCAAGGGAGTTGGGAAAACCCTGACCTTTTGGAAGCAGAGATCATGACAAAACCATACTAATGCAAGTACTGTGTTTCAGGGAGTTGCTGATGCCTCCTCTCCAATACAACTATTCATGGCAGTCCATGCGGAGCCAGAGGTATGGATACTGACAGTTCCATCGAACTAGATCATCAGAGCTCGAATACTTGTGGTTTGATTGTTCTACAGAATTTTTAATTCGTGTTTAGCTATTGAGATGTACCTGTGTGTTCGTCCACACGTGTGTTTTATGTTTTCAATATTGTGATTCATAGTAATGAAAGTACTATGTTTTAGGGAGTCGATGGAGCGTCATTCCGTGCTATCTATGCGGATCCAGAAAATATAGTCGTTGCAGCGCAAGAGGAAGGGAAGACATGCGGAAACTAATCGGAGCAACAGCGTGAAGATGTTGAAGTTCGAGTCAAGAAAGTTGCAAAGAAAAGAAACAAAAATAAGGTTTGTTACAAACAGTTCATAATTTTAGGAATTGTTTTGTGTTGGGGACTATATTATGTTTTTTTCCTGTCAATTGTACTATACTTTATATTGTGTTTAAAATGAACATCCCTTTTCCAATCTGTCCTCTAGTTACCCGTGGGTGTACGAACTATACATACACAGACAGTGAAGCAAATGAGAGATGTTGCTTGTCAGACCATTTACACTATGGAGGAACTATTAATTCAGACGCGGCGTGTTGAGACTCGGGATGCTCATGTCCAATGGCCAGAACATGAATTGAAAGTGTCCGGAGAATCCAGTAAAGTTGTATTGGTCGATTGCTAGAGTTCGACTGCACCACCAAAAGAAGATGATACTGAATGTATTGAAGATAGCTCTGAAGTAGTCGCAGATCAATTCACACAATCTACACCCGCCAAAAAAATGCCACCCAAAAAGCTGTCGACAATGTTGTGTTCTCCCATCAATGCTGAAGTAACAGATGTTGAAATGACAGAGAATGAACCAGCAGCAGCACCCAACGACGCATCAGAACTTGATATCAGCAATATTTCTTTCGAATTTCTTGATATGTCCTCAACAGCACAGTCTGAAACAACTTTCACGCCGGATGACAGTCTAATGAAAGAGGGCAAATACATAGTATTCGACAGTTGTTTGATGGATATTATAAGTATGCTGAAATGTGGGCATTCAGTTGGAGGGGAAGTATGTGAGGAGCCATTGATTCATGTGACTCGTCAAAAACAACGCAGTAACGTCAAAATACATGCCACCTGTAGATTAAATCATGCGTTCTCATGGTCTGCACAACCGATGCTGGGGAAGCTGCCAGCAGGCAATCTACTGTGTGCATCTGCCTCGCTTTTTAGTGGGTCCAGTTTTAGAAAGTTAGAGTCTTTCTTTCAGTTTGTGGGACTCCATTTCATTTCTAAAACACAGTACTACAAATACCAACATGATTATCTGTTTCCGGTCATTAGTGATGGTTGGAAAATTGAACAATTGTCTCTAGCAAGTACATTCGAAGGGAAACGATTCAGGCTAGCCGGCGATGGACAGTGCGACAGCCCTGGATTTTCTGCCAAGTACTGCACCTACCACTTTCAGGACATGGTAGTAAGAAAATTGTGAGTTCGGTGGTCGTGCAGGTGTCCCAATGTAAATTCTCAGTGGCCATGGTGAAACTAGGATTTATAAAATCATTGCAATATCTACAATCAAGGGGAATGCACATCGACCTCACAGCCACGGACAGACACGTTTCAATTGCCAAGACAATGAGAGAGCAGTTCCCACATATTAAACATCAATTTGACGTATGGCATCTTGCTAAATCAATCAATAAGAATATCTCAGCTGCAGGGGAAAAAAAAGGGTTTGAAAGTATTGCACAGTGGTCCCAGTCTATCAGTAACCATCTTTGGTGGAGCTCCAAAACTTGTGAAGGGTCAGTGGAAATCCTACTTGAAAAATGGCGGTCCCTGATGCACCACTGTACCAACGTTCACAGCTGGACAGAAAACCAACATTTCCACCAATGTGAACATGGCCCTTTGTCCACAGAGGAAGCACGGAAGAAGAAGTGGTTGATTGCATCTTCACCTACACACAAAGCCATTCAGAAGATTGTTTTCGATAAAACTCTATCAAGAGATTTGAGGGGACTGACAGAATTCTGTCACACAGGAGAATGGGAGGTGTTCCACAATATGTGCCTAAAGTACAGGCCAAAGCGATTTCATTTCAGCTTACATGGCATGAAACATAGGACTCTACTAGCGGTCTTGCCCCATAACGAGAATGTGGGCCGTGAACAGTCTAGGACTACGGGAAATGTAGGGATGACTCGCTACACTACGACCTTTGGAAAAACAACTAAGAAATGGGGGGTAAAACCAGTATATGAGGAAATGGAGTTCGCCTTTGTTAAAGGCCTTATTGTTAGTGTACTAGAGAAGCACAGATATGGAATTTTGAGCGTTTCTGTGCAGAGCACTGATGCATTGCCACCAAACATTGCCACTGCGCCATGTCCACCCAAATCAGAGCTCGTTGAGAAGTTCAAATCCCGGTTTAAATAAATCATTGTAATCTGATTGTCTTTTTGAAAATAAATGTTATTGTACAGTGTGCATACAAAGTATGCTAACCCTAAACCCTCCATTCACCATGCTGGGTAGCGAACAACATGGGTGTCATCTTTGACTTCTCTATCTATTCACCACATATCACTGACCTTGTGAATATGTGTATGTATATATTTTTGTTGCTGTAACTAAGTTTCGCAATCTCATGTAAATGCTGCGCACTGTTAACTGAGGGGAGGCTTGCATATTGCAAATAATAAAATAAATAAACAATAAATCTCACTTTCAACTCAACTCCTCAGGTACTTTATACTTTCCCTGACCTTCCCCCAAAAAGTCAATGTCTCCATAGTTATGGTTCTCTAGGGCTGCAAAGCTCGCGGACAATGAGGACAAAATTTGGGGCATTAGAACGCGCCAAGCGAGGCGTTGCAGATGGGAGAGAAGCCAGTTTGCATTTGCACATTGAGGCCTAGTACAAACATGGAGTCGAAAATTCAAGTTCTCACAGATGGCTTTACACAAGAAGTTGCAAAGTAAGAATGTACGCTCATGCAGAGTGAAGGTCAGCGGCTTTGATTTTATGCTCGTGGGCAGAAGAGGCCCGCGAATCGCACGGGCAGTATAAGGTTCTATTGTTTTTTGACCTTGAGAGACAGGGACCATGCCGAATGGACTTCATTTGAAGAAGGTGGGCAATAACGTAAGAGACGATAAGGCTGAAAATTCTGAAACTAGACCGAGTTTCATGTTAGTTCAGTATATGAAAAATCGTTGGCACGAACACAGTGGGATTTACGGACTGCATTACGCAGAGATACAATGGAAATGGCAAATATAATGTAAGTAACTCTTTAGATGCTTTTATACCGGAATGAATGAATGAATGAATGAATGAATGAATGAATGGCAAGTACAACATTTGTGGGATCGTCTTTCTACCGGGCACATATGCATGCATGTGCCCATTTGACACGCATGTAGACAAACAGTTGTTTCTCAGTGGTTCAACGGTAAAAAAGAACATTAGTTTGTGTGTTTCCCTCGATTTATTTCGTTAGTTTTCGCATTGCTTTTAGAGCCGAACATACTCCATTGCACTATCCTCGCAAGCAAATAGTTTCATCTCGCCCGTAATAAATAAAATGAATAATAGTAATAAAGATCGGCTGGTGAGACTAATTTCAATTTTTATGTTTTCTAAACAGGTACATCCTACCATATTGCCACTGCCACCTATTCCAGACCCCGGCAGACGGCTTCTTCAACCGCTATCTGCAGCTTCTTGTACAACTGCACTACATTGACCATCTTATGGGACGATCGCCAAGGAGCCATATGCCCTTACGCGGTACTAGCAGCTAGAAGCAACATAACAACCTTTACGGTGGCCTAGTGCCTAGTTGATGGAACAGCCTTGCGGTTCAGCGTCCAAAGTGCTTCTTTTAATGAAAACCAACACCCTGTGTACCATAAAGGAACAGCGCGTGACTCACAATAAACTTTTACGGATTTGCGGATCGAGAGAAAAGAAAAAAAAATCCATTCCGATTTAATATGCCAATTGCTGAATATTCTCTAAACATTTAATGTCAAATAAATGTACTTTACCAAATGTACCGTATTGCTGTTTGATTTTAAAGTACAGTTTCATATTCAGAATTGTGGCGCGCTGTGTTGTGATTTGATCTGTGTTGGTTTCCGGGTTCTGTGTGAAGTCGCGTAGAAGACGACTGGGCGCGTTTGACTATGCAGCACAGTAACGTCACGGAGATAGGCGGGGAATAAGAATGTTTTGATAATGTCAGGCTCAGGGGAGGGGGATATGATTTAGTGCCGCAAAAGCAGTTCAGCCAGGGCGATGCGACAAGTGATAGGATTATCACAAAATGGCATCGCCCTGGTGCCTGTTTTCGCGTGCGTTTAATGGACGAAAACTCGGGTAAGGGCCATAGGAAATTTTTCTAAAATCGAGCGACTTAGGCTTAAAAACACATGGCCGACCCGTAGGGACAATAAAACATTTTGACCGAACCATTCCTTTAAGGAAATTCTAACTTTCCTTGAGGTCCTCACAGTCACAAGGCATTGTTCCCACAGCCATCACCTTGTGGTACCAAGTCAATGTATCTAAAACATTGCAGAGCGGTACATTTAATCCCAGACTATAACAGTGAAAAACACAGAAAGCATTAAATAAATATATAAATGGTTGTGGGGTAAGGGGTTAAAATGGGTCAGGATGGGGTACGGGTGGTTTTATATGGCTGGAAAATTGTGGGTTTGGGGGGGGGAACCCCCAAATTAAAAAAAAAGAATTCAGTGTTTTGACTGCTATGAAATGTACTACTCTGTAATGTTCGTCAGTAAAATCACATATAACCCACTTTGTCCTTTATCTTTGCCCAGATGGCTGTCTTCCTGTGTGAATATAATTTTATTTTGGGCTCCTCAGAGCTCCTGCGCAAAAGTAACTGCCTCGTCAGCCAGCACGGTGGGTTTTGCCTCTGCGAATATAGGCTATCAGAGCCTCATTTCTGGAAGCATGGTTTTTAATTTTTCACCATACATGATGTGGCCCTCCTTCACCTAGGATGGCATCAAGATACGGGAGAAATAGAATGGATTGAGTTTTTCAAACTGGCACCATTTTCCATTTCAGACGTGACCCTATTTATGGCCAGAGGTAATTTTGACGTTTTATGAAACAATTGCTGTTAGGTAAATCCTCCAAATACAGCTTCTAGTAAAGGTAATCTGCCCAAAAATTGAAGATTTAGCACATGGTAAGGATTTTTTCTACCTCACATGGAATTACTGTTACCACCAGGCGATTGTTGAATGTTCGAGGGCTTCTAATATGGCAGTAATTGTGATCTGGTGGAATTACTGCCAAATTTACCAAAAAATTCTAAACGACCGCCATTATGTGTAATTTGTGCTGTGGCTTAATGGCAAATTCTGCCAGAATGTGTTCTGCATTTCTTTCAACATTTTTATGGATTGCTATTCTAATATTTACTGTCACCTGCGGAATTTAGTAAATATCAGTTTGCATTATAGATAGGTATTTTATTGGTTAGTCACTCACCCGCGTTCCATGAACACACGTTCGTTAAGCATGGTTAAGCAAATGATGTACTTCTGAATATGTGCTTGTTTGTTGTTAAATGGCTTGCTTCAGCGTACGGATATCAGTAAAAAATGTCAGAAAACGGGAACAAAGGCAAAGCTGATATTTAATCAGTTCAGAAACATGACTTGGCCATTGTGTACCTGCAATGGAAGGGTCAGGCCTGAATCCAAGCTCACAGCAGACGCCCTGGTCATCGAGCTTTCCACCTCCACTGTAATATCCAGAGTCCAGCAGAGGTCTCCGTAGGGCAAAGGCAGTGCATATGAACAAACGAGCAGGACAAATATAACTCTGTTATCTGGTGAAATCCCTAGGATGGATGTTTTAAATATCAGTACTGACGTCTACAAGAGGGCGAGTTGCCAAATCCATTGCATGCAGCAGCCTGCATTGCAATTCCCTTGCCAGATTTATCTGAATGATAATCACATCCTTTCTTGCCTCCTACATACACATCTCGTTTGCACCCTTAACCCCTCCTCCACCTAGCACTCACCTAACAAACAGTGTAGTATTGTTTATTTGCCTCAATCTTTGAGGGGAGAAAACTGGCTCACAATTGATGCAGCCATGAGTGACTTACGAGTAACTTCAACCTGCAGCATGCACCATAAACGGTTAATATTGTTATCATTATACACTGCAGTCTGTTAAACCATTCATAATTGGCTAGTTGTGCAGCTCACACCTAACAGAATCACTTCAAGATGATATACTTGCCACCTAAGGAAACTGAGGGGGGTGAGTGGAGTGCAAAATAAAAGCATAAAAGCAAGGCGTGTTGATTTTGCTTTTGCATTGCCAAACCTTCAATAATCAAAAACATACCCTTGTATTAGGGAGGGGCTTTCTTGACACTGCACTAAACATGCATCTACAACCCCTCCAGTTGTTTTTGACTACAGATCACATAAGCAATAGCAGGTAAAGTCAATGGTGAGGGGTTCTGGGAGTTGCAGTACAAAATAACTGGAGAGTTTCAGGTTGCAGAGCTTAACTTGTATTGCTACAATGTGTGTTTACTGTACAGTCTGTACATCAGGTACAGGCCTTGCAACCATAGCCGTGGTGCCTGGGATCCATTTTAGGATTCCTTAGCTTAGATCTACAGTATACAAAGTTGGGGAGACAATCTTTCCACATCTATCAGGGTTAAGAGTGTAGCAGCATATTCTCTCTAAATTCCTGCCACATCTGAAGCCCTCGGTCGGGCGATTACATTAGATGGCCTGGCCGTAGATTTTTTTCAGCACATTTGCTAATACAATAGCCCCCAGATTACTAGAAATTACTAGAAATATACTGTGGGTACACACAGGACGAGCATCCCCAGGTGACGTTTTATGAAGCCATGACACATGTGATAACAAAACCGGGTAGGGACGCATACTTGGTGTGAAACTACCAAACTATATCACTGATTAATGCAGAGGCAAAATTCTTTGCAAAGTGTCTAGCCACTCTTACTAGAATCAGTCGTGTTTTGTTAAGGGAAGACTTGGGACGGTGAACACTCACCTGTTATGTGACGTGATGGACATGGCAGGGAGTTCCAGTAGGCCATGAGCCGCAATAACGCTTGATGCCGAGAAGGCCTTTATTAGGGTGGGGTGGACTCTTTTGATAGAGGCCCTGCAATGGCACAGGTTTGATTCTAGATTCATCTATTTTATTTTCACACTTTACCAACATCCCAGGTCATCTGTGTACATCAAAGGCAGGCTTTTGTGGTGTGTCTCACTCAGTCGCGGGACGAAGCAGGGTTGCCCTCTCTCACCTCTCCTGTTCATACTCACTTTGGAACCCTTGCTGCAGCGCATTAGGATTAAGGAAGACATTCGGGGGGTGTGGGGGTACACAGTGGTAAAAGAATCAAAGTGGCGGCTTATGCCGATGACATTGTAGCCTTACTAGAAGATCCCCATACTTCCTTACCCCCATTCTTGCAGGAGATTAGGCTGTATTCGGATGTTTCAGGTTACAGGCTGAATTCAGAGAAGACTGAAATGATGCCCCCGAATAATCTTTGCCTTAAGTCGCACTGTGTGGGGGCAGGCTTTGTGAGGAAACCCCAAGGAATGGAATAACTGGGTATCAGGTTTTTGGGCAATGTCGGGAGCATGGCAAAAGCAAACGCTTATTGGGTCCTGTCCAAGGTGGAGTCTTTGTTGTCTAAGTGGTCTCCGCTCTGCTTGACATAGTGGGGTAGGATGCAAACAGTTAAAACGTTGGTGGCACTGGTGGTTATATATACATTTTGATGTTGCCTGCACTTTGACCACCGCAATTCACACGGCCTTCGCTATAAAACAGGGGTTAAGGTGGGTCTCATATTATATGCATAATAACGCACCCAGGTGGCTTGAGTTGGAATCAGACCTGGCAGCTTCCTATAGATCCTCCGAAATCCCCCATCTGATGGGTAAACCACAGCTTCGAGGCATATCCACTATCATGTTCACATGTGAAACTTTACAGAACCGGTTTTACGCTGCTGGGCTCCACAAGGGGTTGAATGTGCACCAACCGTTTTGGTATAATGATTAGATCAAGATAGACAGGAATTCAATATTTTGGCCCGCGTGTGTGCCGACTGGGATACTATGTGCCAAACAAATGTCAGATGGGGCATTGGATCTTTCCAGCAGCTACAGAACAGGTATGCGTTACCGAATGGTGAGTTTCTGAGGTATTGGCAGCTAGTGAAAGGCAGTAGAAACATTGTCAGCCCACACAATAAGGCAAACTGTGCTGTTAAACCCCTCCCTGCATCAGCAGCGGAGATGTACAGAACTCTATCCTCCCTTGTAAGCCCCCAATCTTATGACTGAGTAATCCTGGGCAGCAATGTGCAGAGGGGACATACCGGTGGATAGTTTGCCTGATATATGGATGAAAATAAGGAGCGTGTCATTGTCCACCTTGGTCACTCAGACCTTATACATGTAAAATAACTGGGCTCTTTTCACTCCTAAGCTGGCCAGGGCTCCTCGAGAAGGGAAGAAGACTTTGTGCTGGTCATGTAAGGTGGGCACATGCACATTGCGCCATATGCTATATGATTGTAAGCTACGTTTTTGCTTTGGGAATCAATATGGCCAACAATAAACAGTATATGAGTTTGTGTGAGGTCCACATACAAATGCCACTGGCATCGATAATATGTGGTAGCATGCATCCTCAATTTCGGGGAAATGAAGCTAAGCAGTATTTGTTTGATGTCCTGATAGCGTTAGCCCTTACGCATATAACATCGAACTGGAAAGACTTAGAGTCCCTGACGCAGGCGAGACGGTGGAACCTGGTGGCTTACACCCACTGCATGGAATCTTTTCTGCTGAGGAAGGATGCTGGAAGCGCACGAAAGCATAGAGCTTGGTCCCTTTTGGAGGTATTTATGGACGTCAACAAGCATTGGCCCATTCATGCATTGCATGCTCCAAACATTTCATAAAGTTTGGTTACATCTTACATGTCTTTGGAACTGTTGCAGTAAAAAGGATCTTTTAGACGAGGCAGATCTCCCTCCCACCTTTTATTTTTTATCTCCCCAGGATAAATCATTGGCCTTAAGTGGTTTGGGTCTGGGTATGCCTCTCAGAAAATGTTAAAACACCTGTGTTATAATCAATGCAGTATTATTACGTATAGTACCTAGTATATTTCTCTTTACCTATCCCTCTCTTTTCACCTAACTCTCACTTTTATTTTTCTTACTCTCTCTTCGTTTTCTATATTAATGTTATTATTTTCTTTGCATTTCTTACATGTCATTATGGACAGATATATATATATCTTGTTGGATCACCACAGTGGTAAAGATGTCATGGTTTGTTTTGTCCTTTTTCATCTCCTTCCGGAGCATGCGGCTCCGGTACCAAAGGAGTGATGTGAGACCAGTACATACTGGTGTACTGATATCCATAGGGCATGATCAATTGGGCTGTATGACATTTGTGACATTCTTCAATAAAAATGATTAAAGTTAAAACAATAAAATGAAAAAAACATTTGTGCTGAATAAACAGTGACGCAAGAGAGTGAACTTTGATGAATTGGACAATGCATGCCTTCCTGTTCTTCCATCATCCTCACCTTTGTGCACGCATGTTTGAGGGTAAGTACACCCAGCTTGGTAAGAACTAAATGAACAACTTCCTGTGGGTGCAAATGCAGAACCAATGCCCAAACCCTGCACCCTCCCTTTCCCGATTTACCACCCACTCTTTGGTCCCCCATCAACCTTTTCGCAAGTGCCTCCACCTACTGCTCCTGCCCTTGACACCCAACACTAGCAGCTGTCAACATTCTGCCAGTAACACACCCACTGCTCCTACATTTTGTTCCTCGAAACTAGTGGCAGCAACCAATCCTCCTCGCCTGTTGACTCTGACTATTCCTTCACCTTCCCCTCCATTGGGAACACTGAGTAGACAACTCTTTGGCTTTACGAAATACTTAACCATACTATGCTGCACTTTTCTGGCTCACAAAAAAGTGTGCCAACAACTGTAATATTATATGTACGTCTTTATTGTACTGTACTAACTGGGTCAATGGTGCGGTATAAAAGCTATGCAAATGAGTTACATAACACAACAGTACGAGATTTCAGAGGGAACATATTACACTGTATTTATATATTGGTCACTGCCCCAATTGCACCCAATGACCATGGGGAGCATCTTCTTAAGATTGTTTTTCATCCTTGCACAGCTTTATGGGGCAGTTGGAACCCAAGTGAGTCCCTTTTATGCAATAATGGCTGTTGGAGAGGAGTACTTAGGTCATTGCCCTGTTTGCTGCCTAATGTGTGGGTGTCCACCAGGTACTTCCTCCCATGCATACAGCAGCATCAACATCATGATCATAACCTTTGTCTATTATCCCCTCAAATTAAATGTGGGTCCTGGGCCTTTGCTGGCACCATGCCACCCTCGACATGGAGTTTCATTAGTTACTTTGGTGGGCTTGCTTGAAACATTGCCTTCCTTTTGTTTCGAATGCCATCTTGTTGAATCTTTCAAGAGCAACTGTTCTCTTGTCTGTGAATAGGACACAAAATCTCATTGTCTCCTCACAACTCTTCAATGAACCATCCACTTTTCACAATTGAAATTTTTCAGCCCGGGCAAGCAGAAATCCCCCACGTCAAAAGATGGGTTCTATGGGATATTTTCGAATATTAATGTTCAAAATATATCAATATTCAGCCCCAAACCCCTCTGAAAAACAATTTTCCGCCTGCCCTCACGCTTCAAATCCCTCTTAATCCCATACCCCTCCCCGCCACAACTATGCCTGCCCACCCCTTCACAGAGATACATGCACACTCGAAACACATACACACACACAGAAAAATACACACCTACTTGCCCACACATCCCCTCCCCTCCATGCAACAAAACCTTTTCCACACAAACACACACCGTCTTACCAGCCCACTCCCCTCCACTGTACAAACATTATCCAACAACATACACAGAAACACAGGCATGCAGACAAACACTCACCTTACTGTCGACTTCCGTCTTCCCCTGCCTATTCTGGTAGCACCTGTCAACCCCTGCATGCACTTGTGTGCGGCAGGGGCATGACAGTTAGGTTTAGCAAGACTGCTCTGAGCGGTCGCAGAGCAGTCTTTCTAAATTGTTCTTTTTAATTTGACAAAATTATAAAGACCGGTTTCACTTAATACCCAAAAGATGTGAGCACCTTGTAATTGGCCAAAGCGGCAGCAGGCACTCCACAGGAGGTTAACATCTCCATATCAGAGGCTGGCTTTATCTTTAATTTCATTCATGTCTGTTCCCTTTTCTACTGTTTATGGATTAAGGCTTGTCTTTAAAACAGCAGAATAAAGAGGCAAAGAGGTCCAAAACAACAACATAGAATGCCAAGTCATTGCTCTTGCTCAACTTTTCCCCTTGGCCATTCAAGACACACGATTAGATTAATGCGGCATTGCATATGACACAATTTGTCCTATTTTACATCACAATGCACTTGGCTCAGACAAAAACGTGCACCTGCGCAGGATGGTTTCCACTTAGTGCCACACCATGGAAAGAGTGGAGAAGTGCACTTACTTTCTCTTTAGGCATATCAGTGAAGGGAAGAAGAAAATAAATCAAGCAGAGGTCACCGAGAAGCTAACGGGTCTCATGCCAGGACCAAGGGTGCATTGCGTGTCGGATGATATTTCAGTTCATGAGGACAGATACTGTACCCTCCTGTGGGTTGGTTGTATTATCAATAAAGGACAGATGTTATTTTCATTATATAAAAAAGGCAGGAAGATGATGGTTTCCAAGATGCCAAGGAAATGTGAAGTTTTGGTTGTTAATCTGGATGTCTACGGACGTATATGAGCCTCATACAGAGCAGATCCACTGTCATATTTGTGGCACTAACGTGGTAGCCGCAGCTATGCTAGCAGAGGTGGAGCAGAGAGAAAGGATTGATTGGTAAGCACATGAGTGCCCATAAGGCTGTGCAAGCATGAGAGAAAGAGGATTGATTGGTAAGCACATGAGTGCCCATAAGGCTGTGCAAGCATGAGAGAAAGAGGATTGATTGGTAAGCACATGAGTGCCCATAAGGCTGTGCAAGCATGATTTATGCCATCGTCAGAGGCACAGGTACGGCCACGTATATGTCCCGCTTTAGCTGCCTGACAACCGGAACACCAGTCACGTGAATACTGTGTCTGCAGTTCGGTAATAATATGTTTAATGGAAAGATCCCCTAGAGTAGGTGACTTGTATCCTGGGGACAGGCCGAGCGGAATAATACCAGGCTCAGGTGGTCCTGTAAAGCCATGCCCACAGGATTTACCGTTAGGAAGTACATTATTAATGGAATGGACTACATGTATCATACTGACTTTTCTGTATGACACCCATTGTTTGAAACTGTATAAAACATCAGAGGGTTCTATATTCAAGGGCTGCATTTTTAGGACAGGGAAACTACATCGGTTTCCAGACCTGTTTCTGTACAGCTGCATAGAAATAAACATTGTCTCTGACTTTTCTGCCAGTGTCTCTATTGGATTATTTGGGCATGTACTATGGGTTTCTACATCTGGTGTCGGGACTTTCATTCACCATGCCCAGCTAAGATGGTAAAGGATGGGCTTTCGAACAATGGTGGCACCACATTCAAGGGGCACACTTCCCAGTCACTGTACGAACCCATCATCATAATCTGCAGATTCTACCAAGTCTTCAGTGTCGGAACAACCGTCAAACCTGTTGGGTGTTCTTCTTTTCCCAATATGAGTGTACTTTGACATGCATATCTGGACCCGCTAACAAGAGAACAGATGCTCTAGCTCCTTCCCTGGTTCATAGAAAACCTATGTGTTTACTGACTGAATCTCTTACTGGACCATTTCCCTTCAAACGCCTCTGTGCACACGCAGATGGGTAAGGGGCCTAACTGAAACCTCTTAAAAGGGTTTTTTGGAGGAGACCTTTTCATGTTTCTCCATAGGCTGTGCAAAACCAGGATTAATTATAAGGCAGCTGTGGCAGATACTCGATAAAATTAAGGGGAGGGGGCCTTATAGAGATCTATAATAATGATAAATCTAAGTGGGAATAACTCGTTAGATTAAACACAAAGCAGTAATCAAATTGTAAGTGTCAGCAATATGCATAAAATGGAGTAGATGGGTACTCAGGCAGAGGCCAGAGGAGAAAAAGTGCTTAGGGCAACGGCCGGGAACATTTCCTAAGAACTTCTGTGCTTTAGTTTCAAGGTGAAAAAAAACGAGAAATTAAAGGTGGTGGGAAATTGCAATGCCAATAAGTTTAGGAACAGAAAACAAGAGTACTAAAATGGAGAGGAACCAGTATAAAGAACAAATAAAACGAGATCGGGGCACAGCAGCGTACGTTATCCATGAAAGATACTGACCAGAAACATGCAGGTAGGTAGAAAAATATAAGGCTCAACGAAGACACACATAGACTGTTCTCTGTGAGACACACATAGACTGTTCTCTGTGAATAGGACATTTGATATGATAAAATCTTTACATTTAAGAGGTTTTTTTAGAAGCCAGTGGCTCATCAATTAAATCAGCAGAATATGACATTTTCTTAAAAATTGGTTTGCAGAGGGATCAAAAAGATGAGTGGATTCAAGGCTAAGAAATTTAAAAGTCTGAAACTAAAAAAGGAAAGAACTGAAGAGGAGAGGCCTACCGTTTCTGTTCTTATGAATAAACTATGCCCTTAATTAACAGAGGCTAGCTAATACAAATGAAGAAAAGGAAGACATGAAGACAGAGGATATTATGGAGACCTTAGGATATGGGCACCCGTAGAATTGTTTAGATTTAAAAACATGAATGAGATATTTGTTTGAATTTCAGCTGAATGAAAATTTCGAACAGCCGAAAATATCCAACAAATATCAGTTTGGTGCCATTATAGAGAACAAGGGGAGCAAAGGTTGTGGGGGTGTCCTCAGCACTGTTCTTTGCTGTAATGCCATCAGGTGTTGCGGGGGTGTCCCCCTTTCTCGAGAAAATAAAGTTAGATGACAATAAATAAATGAAAAAAAAAGGATCCTGTGGCACTGGTTCCCATCCACATAAGTGAAGAGAACCGCCGTTGCAGAGAGATGGAGGAGTCCGCGGCACACAAGGTGTGCCGTCAACAGTTAAGTAGTGGGTCGGGTGGGGGATCATGATTTGACCGAGGGGTGCATTTCAAATTTGGCATTGCCGCATTCAACAATTTCGAATTCGAAATTTTGCGCCTCAGTCAAATCATAGACATTTTAGAAAATGTAGGCACAAACCGTGCAAACTTGTCATGAACCCTCTCGGTTGGCGATGGATGCTGTTGTTACGGCTTCGCCGCCATTAAACACTGCCACCACGTTGTTCAAGTTTCTCTGTTTACGGTCTAGTGTTTTCCTCTGTTCTTTCCTCTCGCCTATTTACTTCCTGCTACCCATGGTTCCTTGAGTTGCAACCGTCTCCTTTCGTTTTCACGGTGAGACGCTTACAGTGCTTTTTCTCTCCCTTGCTCCTTTTCTCCCCTTTCAGGGATCTCCTCCTCCTTTTCTCCTTCCTCTCTGCCCCCCTGGCGGCCCCCCTCTTCCGCCGGTTTCTCTCTGCTTTTGCGTCTCGGCGCTTACCTGCTTTCTGCCAGTGTTCTTTCCCTCCTTGTCATTTTTTCTCCGGATGAATCTTTGCATTGTTTACCTCGAGGATTCTCGATGCAATTGAATTCTACTACAACTACGGCTACATATCTCATCGCAATCCACGGCCAGCAGTCCTACCGCGACACAGGGGTTTTTTCCGCCTTCGGGCTTTTTCCCCTTACCCGCCTGCATACGGGACCGGAGCCGAGGTGGTAACCAATTCACAGTTCCACCACGGCTTCGTTCCGTGTCAGAGCTCTAACAACGAAGAGTAAAAAGGATTACCTTGCCCACCGACACGGCGTCGGAGCGTCAGACCCTGAAGATTCAGGTGAGGAGAGTGGTGCATCGGGTGGGAAAGCGGAGCATTTGGACAATACCCCTACGGTAACTTCAAGTCTTACACAAAGTTGTGACAGTTTGCAACGCCCGAAGATACCAATGGCTACTCCAGAACAGCTGCAGGATCAGATACAAGAGCTATGGAAAGCGGTGCAGACTCTTTCTCAAGAGCTTCAGACTGTTAAGGCAGAAAATGTTGTATTAAAACAATTGGTTTCCGGTAGAGAACCTCCCCCTCACCCAGAATTGCCACCGGTGGGCCTACCTTCGGGGAAGTTCGACGGTTCTTCCAAGAAGCTTAAAGAGTTTTTGGAAGCTGCCACTATTTACTTCACTTTCCGCCCTCGCATGTTTTCTTCTGATCAGGCTAAGGTTGGCTTCCTCATTTCGAATATGGTGGGCAATGCCCTTGCGTGGGCTACTCCTATTGAGACAGGAGAGGATCCCGTTTTACAGAATTACGGGAATTTTAAGGCTCTTCTCAGAGAATCCTTTGAAAGACATGAGCTCACCTACACTGCTTGTGAGGATCTCCTGGATGTGAAACAGGGATCCTCAGACCTCCTCACTTACATCACTAAGTTTAAGACCCTGGCTGCAGGGCCTGACTGGCCTGAACAGGCACAATTTGCCATTTTTCGTAGAGGTCTTAAAGAAGAGATAAAGGACGAATTAGCCCGGTCTCCCCGACCTGCCTCTTTTTCAGATCTTTTATCCTCGGTCCTACAGATTGAACATCGACTCCAGGAGAGGCGTAATGAAAAAAAACGTAACAGAGAAAATCCCTCTACCATCGGTGCATCATCCAACATTCTTCCTCCATCTTCTAAACAGAGTGAAGAACCTATGCAGATCGGAATCACCCGAGCACCACTCACCGCGGAAGAAAGAAGGAGACGGAGAGAAAGAGGTCTTTGCGCCTACTGTGGGTCTGACAAACATCTGCTCAAAGACTGTTCCGAACTACCTCAACGGCGTTCGGGAAACGAATCACCCCGGTTTTAAAAGGGACAGAAAACCGGTGGTTATCTAAATTTTCCAGTCCCTACGTTTCATTGGCGGTATCCACAAAGAAGACACCAGAAGATTCCAGACTCATGGTTATCAATATCAGCGTGATGATCCAAGACCAGCTCGTAGAGACTTTGGTACTCTTAGACTGCGGAGCAGCCGGTAACTTTGTTGATACCTTATGGGTTGACAAGGTGGGCCTCAAAAGGCTAGCAAGACTCTAAGATCAGAAGGTGGAGGGTGTAGATGGTACTCCCTTGTCTTCAGGACCAATAACGCAGACTACCGAGGAGCTAGAAGTCCGGATTTCCCAGCATGTGGAGAGTCTAAAATTCGACATCATTAGAGCTGCCCATTTTCCTGTTATTTTGGGGATCACTTGGCTCAGGAGACATAACCCACAAATAGATTGGGTATCTAATTTGCTACGTTTCGAGTCTGAGTTTTGCAAGAAGCATTGTATTCCTCAACAATCTTATTTACAACTACAGGTCACCCCAGCTTCTTGTCAAGAATTCTCAACTGTCCATAATATGGCACATCTTGGTGAGACTTTCAGAGAGGTTTTCACAGAAGTCAAGCCAGCACCTTTGCCACCCCATCGTCCTGAGGACTGTTCTATCGATCTTGAGCCTAACGCCTTGGTTCCGTTCGGTCGTATGTTTTCCTTGTCCAGATCTGAGAAGGAGGTCTTACGAACTTACCTGGACGTGAATCTTCACAATGGCCTCATCCAACCGTCAAAATCTCCTGCCGGGGCTCCCTTATTCTTCATCTCCAAGAGGGATTCCAAAGAATTACGACCTTGCATAGATTATAGAGGTCTCAACAAGGTCACAGTCAGAGACCGCTATCCCATGCCACTCATCACAGACATTCTTGAGGCGGTTCAAGGTGCTCACATTTTCACTAAGTTGGATCTTCGCAATGCGTACCATCTATTACGCATTGCTAAGGGTGATGAATGGAAGACTGCTTTTCGAACACCCTTCGGATTGTTTGAATATAGAATCATGCCCTTTGGGCTAGTTAACGCTCCTGCAGTTTTCCAAAGATTTATGGACCGCATGTTTTCGGATCTCTTGTTTGTTTCAGTGATCATCTATCTAGATGATATTCTTGTATTTTCCATCAACAAGGAAGAACATGAACAGCATGTACGGACAGTACTTACTCGACTAAAGGAGAACAGTTTACTGGCCAAGCCTGAGAAATGCCAGTTCGGGGTCTCGAGCATTCCCTATTTGGGGTTTATTTTGTCTGACCGGGGTATATCCATGGACCCTTGCAAGGTGTCTGCCATTTTGGAGTGGTATTCTCCCACCTCTGTCAAGGAGGTTCAGAGAATCTTGGGTTTAACAAACTTTTACAGAAGATTTATACCCCGTTCTCCGAGATGGTGTTACCCATAACAACACTTCTCAAGAAATCTTCTGGAACCTTTGTGTGGTCCTCGGTGGCAGAATCTAGCTTCAGACATCTCAAGACTTTGTTTTGCTCAGCGCCCATATTGCTCCAGGCCGATCAAACTAAACAGTTTATAGTGGAAACTGATGCCTCTTCCGCCGCCACTGGTGCTGCCTTGCTCCAGGAGTTCGAAGGTATAGAACACCCAATGGCCTACCTCTCTCGCACTCTGACCATCAGTCAACTTCACTATACCGTCCTTGAAAAGGAGTTACTAGCTATGAAATTGGCATGTGAGGAATGGCGACATCTGCTATTGGGTGCCAGTATTCCCTTCATCATACGTACGGACCATAAGAATCTAAATGTCCTGCAGTCCCTCGAATGTGCCAACTCTCGCCAAGAGCGATGGGCTTACTTTTTTCCCAATACGATTTCACCATTACCTATCTACCAGGCTCTCAGAATGTCCTAGCCGACGCCTTGTCTCGCAAGGAGTTGGTTACTGACTCGGGTTGCCTCTCAACCGAACTTATGTTTCCACCTACTCGCACAGTGGCACCTCTACATACTTTCCTACAGGAGGTCAAAGAGGCTTCGGACTCTGAACCCTGCATTAGAGATAAACGCTTGGCATCTCAGTTTCGCACCAAAGATGGTCTCTGGTTCTACAAGAACCGACTTTACATACCTTCAGCACATCTCTGCAAGAGGATTCTCTACTGGTGCCACGACAGCCGAGTTGCAGGACATCGAGGCCAGGCAAACACCATTGAATTCATGAAACGCTCGTTTTACTGGCCCAACCTTCAACAAGAAGTCCAGTCCTACATAAAGGCATGCCCGGTTTGCGCTATGGCTAAGAATCCAACAGGCAAACCGTTGGGTCTCCTTACTCAGCCCGACTTACCACAAAGGCCATGGGGGAACCTGTCTACCGACTTCATTGTGGATTTACCCTTATCCGAGTCCTGTTCTTGCATTATGGTAACGGTAGATTCATTTACCAAGATGGCCCATTTCTCTCCACTGGAGGGCTCACCTACGGCTAATCGCTTGGCTGAAGTGTTTGCCAGAGATATATTTCGTCTTCATGGCTTGCCCGATAAAATTACTTCGGACCGTGGTAGCCAATATATTTCTAAGTTCTGGAAGGCTTTGTGTTCTCGTTTAGGTATTGACCGTGCTCTTTCCTCTGGGTACCATCCCCAGACTAATGGTCAGGCGGAAAGACTCAATTCCACTCTGGAACAATATCTCAGGTGCTACATTAATAGACTTCAGGATAATTGGGTACAACTCCTCCCCATGGCAGAATTCACTTACAACAACTCTAAACACAGCGCCACGGGTATCTCTCCTTTTTACTGCAACTACGGACTTCATCCCAAGTCCATTTGGCCCATTGCTTCCCATACCAGTAACTCTCCTGCTGCTGAAGCCGCTTTATCGGAAATTTCTGAGGCTCACCGGACTGCCAGAGACAGTGTAGCGAGGAACCTTAGAACCTACAAGACTCTTGCTGATCAACATCGCCAACTTGCCCCGTTTGGGCTAAAGAGACGAAGGTATGGCTTTCGACCAAATACCTACCAAGGTGGTTAGTTCCTCCAAGTTGTCTCCTCGATTCCTGGGCCCGTTTCCTATCCTAGAAAGAATCAACCCTGTTGCCTACAAGATTCAACTACCCTCCTACCTTCGCCGGGTGCACCCGGTGTTTCATACCTCTCTTCTCAAGGAGTCACGAACTGAACCACACTTTAGGTCAAGATCCTTGCAGGACATTTCACCCAGAGACTCCCAGGAGGTTTATGAAGTTTCTAAAATCCGAGACTCCCGCTACTACCGGGGACGTTTACAATATCTTATTTCCTGGAAGGGGTATCCCAGGTCTGAAGATTCCTGGGAACCTGTGCATTTTGTCAAGGCGCCCCGTCTAGTAGCTAAATTTCATCGGATGCATCCTGGTAAGCCGGGCGGGGTCGGCAGTAAGAGGGGGCATACTGTCATGAACCCTCTCGGTTGGCGATGGATGCCGTTGTTACGGCTTCGCCGCCATTAAACACTGCCACCACGTTGTTCACGTTTCTCTGTTTACGGTCTAGTGTTTTCCTCTGTTCTTTCCTCTTGCCTATTTACTTCCTGCTACCCATGGTTCCTTGCGTTGCAACGTCTCCTTTCGTTTTCACAGTGAGACGCTTACAGTGCTTTTTCTCTCCCTTGCTCCTTTTCTCCCCTTTCAGGGATCTCCTCCTCCTTTTCTCCTTCCTCTCTGCCTCCCTGGCGGCCCCCCTCTTCCGCCGGTTTCTCTCTGCTTTTGCGTCTCGGCGCTTACCTGCTTTCTGCCAGTGTTCTTTCCCTCCTTGTAATTTTTTCTCCGGATGAATCTTCGCATTGTTTACCTCAAGGATTCTCGATGCAATTGAATTCTACTACAACTACGGCTACATATCTCATCGCAATCCACGGCCAGCAGTTCTACCGCGACACAGGGGTTTTTTCCGCCTTCAGGCTTTTTCCCCTTACCCGCCTGCATACGGGACGGGAGCCGAGGTGGTAACCAATTCAGAGTTTCACCAAGGCTTCGTTCCGTGTCAGAGCTCTAACAACGAAGAGTAAAAAGGATTACCTTGCCCACCGACACGGCGTCAGAGCGTCAGACCCTGAAGATTCAGGTGAGGAGAGTGGTGCATCGGGTGGGAAAGCGGAGCATTTGGACAATACCCCTACGGTAACTTCAAGTCTTACACAAAGTTGTGACAAAACTACACAACTAGTGCAACCGATGCAAGAACAGGAACAACCTCAAGGCGTGGTGACAGTGCTACCTCAGTCCTATGTTCTGGCTGGCCAAGCAGGAGGCATATACACCACCAGATCTTCCCACACTTCAACAGGCACAATTTACAGCGTGCTTACAAGCCCCACTGAGACAGTTCCAGAAGTAGGTGTTGATGGAGCTGGTGGCTAGGATTTGAGGAATTTATGTAAAGAATTTCCAAATGTTAGAGAAGAACCTGAAAATGTGTGCACTGTGATAAATGATATCATCTTTAATGGGTTGATCAAAAGGAGCTCATGAGAACAGAAAACGGTGTGTATTGGATGTTAAAAGACTAAACAACGCCCCTTTAAGAGTTCATTTCAGTAGACAATCATTGAGCCTCAAAGTTTGCCGGTCCAGTAACAACAGTAGCGGTAAGCTTGCTGGTACTGTTGTTACCGGACTGGCAAACTACAAGTTCTGCTTGCGGATGCCTTTTCTCCCACCAGGTCTGACCTGGCGGGTGGACCGGCACCCACAAGCTGACCATGTCGGATGTACCGACACCATTGTTTAATGGTGCCGGTGCATCTGGTCTCCCCATTCCCATTGAGCCCTATGGGGCTCAAATGGGAATAGGGAGCATATTTTTCTGGCGCCTGGGAATGGGCCAGGAATGGGCTATTACTGGGTCCGCTGAGGCTAAAATGCCCTGTGAATTGCCCATTCCCGGCTACCACTGGTCTCATAGTGAGGCCCATTGTGTTTTTTGTCAAGAGCAAAGAAAATAGGTGTGTAAGGGTACGTTGATGGGCTTGCAGGTGCAAAATGTGAGGCAACAACAGCAGGCCATGGGGTAGAGGGAGGTGATACTTATGAATATGGTAGATGGGGCCCTGCACCACGAAGAGGGACCAAGTGTGCCCGCAAAAAGAGTTAGAGGCATGACGGTGGTACTCCTGTCCAACCAGGGAGGCAATGGAAATATGAGCACCAAAATTGAATTCAGCTCGAAACCAAAGAAGTAGCAATGCCCCTCACATTGTTTACTAAATGTGACAAAAAAGCTGATTCAGAACACACAACAGAACAAAGGATAGGACTGCCAAATGGAAGTTGACATCATTTTACATGCTTTAACAATTGGTTTCTTACGGATTACCTTTTGTACCTAATCAAGGATGAAATAATGACAATGTTTGTGCCACATCGAATTGAGGCTGTACTTCTGAGTCTGGCGAATGACGACATATTATTCCGCTGATTCTATTAGGAATATTGGTGGTGATACATATGCTGATCAAGTGTTGCTTTAAAGCTAACTGTGAAGGCTATCAAGAAGTGAGGCTCCTATTCAAGCGAACAAGTGTTTTTTTCTCCATTAAATGGATATTTACTGTGCATGAAGAGCAGACAAAGTGTTTTTATGAGAAATGTCACCCAAGACACAAGATTTGTAAACTAAATAAGAGCTGAAACAGGATAACCCTTTATGAATGTTCTACCGAAGTTGTGTGAGGGACAGAAACATGTTGGGTTCTTCTTATGCAGGTAAATGAGTTGGATCATTATGTCAATATTTGTTCTATTGTGTCTAAGTGTTATGTTTTAGAAAAAGTGCTGTGTAAATTTCATGTTTATGAATTTTTGTTCTGTTTTTTGTATCTTGAGTGGTGTTGTATTGGTGATATAAATTTGTTTTAGATTTGTTCTTTTATGAAATATATAAAACAAAATTGGATGTATACTTTTTGACTACTGGATCAATTTTTGTCAGGACTTACAGTAATGCTGAGTAGTAGTTAGTCACCATTGAACCTTTTGAATGTTATTTCCTAGCTCTTCTTTGTAGTTATTATTAATCATTGTGGACCAGGAAGGTCTCTGTGTAAACTGTAAAACTAATGATGAAGAAGTCCCATGTTTAGTAGACACAGTTGCAAATTGATCTGAAATAAAGTCCAAAGATTGTAAAGCATTCCATTTGTCCTCTGAAACAGTTAGAGCTGTTAGTATTTCCAATAACCCAGTAATTCATCCTATGATGGAACCCATAGTGGTATCCATTGAAAAATAGTCCTTTTAGCTACGCCCCTTATCCCAAGTTAACTTACTAGGGAGAGATTTAGTATGTACATTATGGTGCACTTTCTATTGAAAACTTGATGGGGTGCATTTAGATATTCCTAGTGAACATGAGGCAATTGCCATGTTGCAATATGAATAGAAAAAGGGTGTGAGTTATGGGCCAGACAGTGAAGACATTTATTTAGATGAGCCATTAGCTCAGGTGCCCCAGGAGTTATGGTCTCAACATGCAAATGATGTGGATCTAATCCGTAATAGTGAAACAGTATGAATCCAAGTATTCCTTAGCAAGCCATTACAGAGAAAACCACTATACCCATTAACACCAGAAGCAGAAGCAAGAAAGCATATGGTGTTATATTCAATGTTAAAACAGGAAATATTGGTATCCACCACCAGCCCATGTTCTAGCTGAATCTTACTAATGAGGAAACCTGGTCATGATGTCTATAGATTTTATCAGGAACCAGCCACTAAATTGTTCTCATGTATACTGTTCACTGCTATGTAGTTCACAGTAGTCGGCCTGTGTTCAATTTTCTGCTCAGTCCCAGTACACCCCTACAGTCAACACATTTTCATATTTTCACACGTAGGGCACCAGATAACATGGACCTTGTTACTACAGGAGTACATGGGAAATCAACTCCTATTCAGTCAAGCCCTTTACTGCCTGTCCCCCTCTCTCTCTATTTTTTGCCGAGCTGCTGTGAGTTTGCACAGTGGACTATTGCAGGGTGCATATATAACGGCAAGATGTGGTGGTTCATGCCTGTTCGATAATCGCCAAGGAGGATGTTCACTTAGCAGGTACTATAATGAGAGACAGCATCATGGTAATACTCGCTGACAATTTATAAATGCATTTGTGTGGCTTGTGTGTGCTTGATCAAATCAAGGCAGTACTATAGAAAGGCCTTATGGTACCTTAGGTACTGCATGCAGCGATTATTACAGACCAAAAGGAGGGAACTAGAACACAGACTGAGATGCACCAAACATAATAGTATCGCTGGTGTACCAAATACATTGCATTACCTCGACATCCATCGTCCCTGCCTTAATACTTACTCTATGGGGCTCCAGCCTTCCTGACAGGAACTCTCTCCAATTTTGTTCTCCTTTATTTGGGTTCTGCTGCCTATTGAGTGAGGCATGAAACGCCTCTCTCCCCATCATGCCACACTTCCATATCCTAGCTCTTTATGGGTCCAGACATCCCCAGGGGGCCCCCAGTATTCCTCCTGGCAGGAGAGCACATGCTTTCCTGTAAGGAGAAGCCCCGCCAAATGCCACAAACTATTGGCGTGTAGGCAATCCTGTGCCCTATGCAAATATGTCATCAATGCCACTTTGTTGCCTCATGAGAGGAAGAATTCAGAGAAAATGCTGGCAGGCCACTTCTTGTGATTGCTGGAATGTTTCCACTACCTTGCCTCTAAAGATTAGATCACAGGATAACTCTAGGGCCTCTGGAAGTACCTGAAGAAATGAGGCTTTAGGAAGAGAGCTGCAATATCTCGCTATTCTCAGGTCGAGGTTATAGCCACCAATAAATTTATTTTCATAGTCAAGTGCTTTAATTTGACTAACACCATGGGTTCAAAAGGAGCTTCATGAAGGGCTATCGAAGCAAAGATAGAACCAATGCTGGAACCTTTGATGGGACTGGTGCCTCAATTGAGAGAAGCTCTTCAGCATCTTGTTAAACAGCCCCCCCACACCCAACACTTTACTATCAGCTCCCTAACCACACTAATCACAAACCATTGAGCTCTTAAAGAAGACACTGATAGCCTGAATAAAAACCCTTCCTTCTCAAACTGTAAAATAATTGGTACGGGCAATCGATTGGCGAAAACTCATATCTTTCTCACCAACCAGCAAAATCCTTCCTGTCACAGGGCTTCCATGTCGAGCGTCTCCTAACCACTTCAACGATGGAATCCACCTGGGAAGTCAAACCATGTCTCTCCCATCCTTCCCTTGTAATTTCCAGCACCCGCCCATTGGATCACCTTGCATCACTTGCGCTCCGCACCTGAGACAATCGGACCCAGACTCTCCACCTACAGTAGCCTATGTTCTGTGGCCAGCTCCAGTGAGAGGGGGAACCAAGACCTTCTTGACCATATGAGAATTATGAGTATGACCAGTGATGGAGTCCCTGGTCGCCACCAACAACTTGGGCAGGAGTACAAGCAACACAATGCATCCTAACAAATGGAAACTACTTTGATATGTGTGTCAGTATGTTTGGCCCACATTTCTTAGCACCAATATTTGTAGCAGTGTGTCAATAATTAATGGACGGCTCAAGTTGCAGAAAGTCACTTTGGCCTTGTTTGATTCTCATACAGCTCAGGTTTTGAGAAGGCCTAAGGGAAGTGCAACGTAACAGGGGCATACTTAAACACACAATTGAAAGGGTGCTTGAGAGGTACACAGAAACATGCAAGGGAACACTACAATAAATAGAACTTACTGCCCTGCATCCAGATTTGCCTGATCTTAAAAGGTCCAAATGCAAGGCTGTATTGCACTCGCAGTTTGTTTGCCAAGTCCCAGTACATTCCTTTAAGAGTCTTGGCACCAAAGGGAACTTCTGGGCTGATGTGCAGGCTTCAGTTTTCTCTGTTTTGAGTCGGATTGCATGTTTTTCTTCATCCTTGTAAATTTTAGGGTGCAGGCATTCTTCTGCCCCCCAAGCCAAGGGTGCCAAGGTATTGCAAGAGCCTTTTAAAGGCATGCCCTCGCTAAGGGTTCACCTCACTCTAGGGTTCTGGATTCTTGCCTGAGTGGGCTTCCCACTTTCCCCTTCAATGTGGTCTTGAAACAGTCCATTTGCAAGGTCATTAGTTTGCAGGACCCAAGACTGAATTACATCTTCCAATTATGCGTTTCCTCACTACTCTCCTTCTCCTCACCCCTACTTGCCACTCTCTTCTCCCCGCTCTTCTTCCTTCTTTCTTTCCTACTCCTACTTTTCTCATTCGAGGCTCTTTATCTGGGTACTGGTACTTCATGTTAGGCTGTCTTTGTCATTGGTTGGCGTGGCCAACTCCTGCCTTTTTCACAGGTGCTCTGCCTATTGTTCTCAGAAGCCCTGGGTGTGTCTAGGATGTCTTCCTCCAATCAATCACGCTTGTTTCCACGTCCACAGCTCTGAAGGGGAAAGTCGCGTGACTGTGAAATTCGCTCACTGCATGTGGGAGCTGCGAGCCAATTATGTCTTTCTGACAGTAATGTATACAAGCGGGCTGGCCTGGCCTGAGAATTATTTGCACTGTTGCACAGTCCTCCAGAAATACAAAAGCCACTTTTGTGAATGCAGTTCTTAAAAAAAGCGCTTCGTCTATGCTCCTTTTGAACTTGCATGACCCGTTGTGTATCGTACGGAGAGTCGTTAACAAAGAGAGTGACAAAAGAATCCATGCAGGCATGACATACATGTGCTGACCAAAAAAGAAACGTAGTTTCAGATTAAAGGGGAAATCCTCTAAGTTACACTTCCCTTTTTGGTCCTAGGTGCCTTAACAAAGGGGAACTTATCATATGCATATTAGCTCAACTTTGCTGACAAGATGCATCCCTCCCTAAAACAGGAGATAAAATGCCCTAAATATGTTTTTCTGTCTTTTTTCACTCTTTGGTTTCTTTCACGCAAGGTGTTTTTGCTTATCTGTCATCGCCCTTTTTTTTCTAACTTTCTGCCTGATGGGACCCAGTGAACTAAAAATACAGACTTCCTTTTGCGAAAGCCCCATTGGTTAGGCGCTACTGACACATCCCCGCCTGTCTCTTATCACCATGGTGATCTTTCTGTCCTGGTGCCTACCATAAAAAGGAGAACATCACATTTCTTTCCAAACTTATACAATCCGGTCGAGCTACTGCAAATCTTAAGTTTACATTCTAAAGCTAAGACTCCCGAAACATGTGCCTAATTGTGAAGCTGCTGTTGTGGGGCAAATTTTCCAGGTTAACCATGATGCACAATGTTTGCCCATGTGTGCGTGTGAGTAGACATTGCACATTTGCTGTGTTCCATATAAGAGAATGAGGCTTCCCCTTATATTTGCATTTTTTTCCAGTTTTTATTGACATCTCTGACAAAGAAATGCCTCTTTGTAATAAAGAGGCACACAGGTATAAGCTTTGGCGTAAGCTTTATTTAAGCCCCCGGAGCACAGGACCGCCGGGAGTGGAATGATCATGAACGTTCCGTTGCACACGGAACGTTCTATTACTTTGGAGTTCCACTGACAGTAATGTCAATGTATTCTATATAACATCTCCCTTTCTTAAACAAAGCAGAGGATGGGAAATTAAAGGAAAACAGGAGCGGGGAAGAGAGAAAGAGGGGAAAGAAGGGAAAGAAATGAACTATTTTGCAAACTTAACATAGGTATGAAAATAACATTACATTGGTTTCTTATGGCCAAAAAGGATACTGTGATGAGTACTAATAGTAGAGATAGTCACTGTTGAAGTTCCGGATGGCCCTCCGATTTCTCTTAGACAGTCCTCCAACTGGAGCTTCTTCATTTGCGTCACAGGACCTGTCACCTTCCTCGTTCCCACGGTGAGGTGCTTCTGCTGATGCCAAATTATCTTCTAATCGTATGTCTTTGTCTTTGGTTGTGCTTGGACTGTTGCTTTTGTCCTTACTTGGTTTGTTGAAGTCTTTTTCTATTTTCACGAGATCATCACCGGACCATCTCTTTCCGTCATCCAACACCACAGACTTGCCATGACAGCTCACCACCCTTTGTGGGGACCTGAAGCTGGATTCACCTTTGGGTGTTTTCTTGGGCTCTCTAATGCATACCCAATCTCCTTCTTGGATCACCATTTCCTTTACTCTATTTCTTGAGTCATAGTATGCTTTGAATTTCGCCTGCTTTTCCTTCACAGTTTTCTGGACATGATCTATGTTCAATTTTGCTTCTCCAGTGTCCATGAAAATCCACGCAGGTCTAAGTCGTTTGGATGTAACTCTGTCTCGCATCATGGTGAACGGTTCAATGTTGGTGGTAGTGTGTAGAGTTGTCCTATATGCACATAGGGCGTCCTTAAGTGTCTCTCTCCATGGAAAGGTGTTGGCTATAGCCAATTGAATCACGCTCTTTACCAGCCTGTTCATCCTTTCTACAAGTCCATTTGAAATTGGATGATACAAGGATGTTATTTTGTGATCGATTGATCTATCTCTGAGGAATCCCTGAAATTCCAATGACGTGAATTGGGATCCATTGTCGGAGACTAATTCCTTGGGGTCTCCTTCTCTGTTGAACACCTCTGTTAAAAAGTCTGTGATTTTTTTTTGTGGTTACATTTGTTTCTGATATTCCCCACTATGCCCATTTAGAGGTGTAGTCCACGAGTACTATGATGTATATTCTAACAGCTTCAAGGTTTTCAAATCGACCCATGATGATTATTGCCAGTTTAGACTACACATTTTTGGGAGGTTCTATTGGTTGTAACAGTGTTTTTCTTAGAATTTTGGATTTGTCACTTGTGGCACAGGCGGAACAATTCTTGACAATTTCTTCTGCTTCTCTCCACATGTTCAGCCACCAATAATTGCTCCTCACTCTGTTCTTTGTCAAGCTCCTCCCTAGGTGTCCTTCATGAGCTAAGTTGAGTAGTTTTTTCCTAAGTTGTACAGGTGGAATTACCCTATCGCCTCTATAGACGTGTTCATCATCCATGGATATCTCTTCCTTGATGGGCATGAAATCTGCCAGAACTTGATCAGGTTCTCTCCAGTCGTTGTCTATGGCTCTCCTAATCTCTTGCTGTTCTGGATCAGCGCAGGCTATGCTTTTCCACTCATCTTTGGGAATGGCTGGATTTATAGCAGCTACGATGTCTCCATCCAGACATTCCATCTCAGTGTCTTGGTTGGTCGATAACATGGAGAAACAGTCAGCCACTTGATTCTGTGCACCTGGAGTATAAAACACTGGGAGATTATATTGCATAATGTCAAGAATCCATCGCCTGATTCTCGGTGATATGAGGTGATGTGTTTTGAACTGGAGGACATGCACTAATGGCTTGTGGTCTGTTCTGAGCAGGGCGGGCAGTCCCCAGATCAAGTTCCTCAAATGTTGTAGGATCCACTTCACCCCTAGGGCTTCCCTCTCGATTGTGGAATAATTCAATTCTGGTCTTTTCAGTACCCTTGATGTAAAGGCAATTGTCACCATATTTTTATTTTGTAGCTGTTCTAGGACTCCACCCAAACCGACCTTACTGGCATCCACCGATATGATTGTCTTAGCCTTGCAGTCGAACATTGGATTTTATTTCTTCAAACTCATTCTTACACTGGTCAGACCACACGAACTTGGTTGCCTTCTTCATGAGGCTCCTCATATTCCTGGTCTTGTTGGCGTAGTCACCTATGAATTTGGAGTAATACTCTGTCATGCCGAGGAAACTCCTCAGTTGGTCTTTATTTTCTGGCTCGGCAATACCCAAAATGGTGTCCATTAACTCTTTCTTGGGACTGATGCCTTGGGCATCTATGGAATGACCGAGGTAGGACACCTTGTTGCATTTGATGTTGCATTTGTCCAACTTTAGAGTGAGGCCACTCTTTTGGATTACTTGTAAAACACCCATCAGTTTTGTGTCGTGCTTTTCCTCTGTGATGGCTGAGATAAGGATGTTGTCTTGGAAGCAGTGTACACCTTCTAGGCCCCCAAACAGGTGTGACATCAACCTCTAAAACACGGCGGCAGCCGATGCGAGTCCGAATGGCAAATCTCTTGAACATAAATGCCCCCAAAGGAGTGACAAATGATGTAAGGCTTCTCGAGTTCTCCTCCAGCGCAATTTGGTGATAGCCTGAGGATAAGTCCAAGGTGCTGAAATATTTTTCCGGCTTCATGGTTGTTAACAGTTCAGATATGTTCGGAAGGGGATGTATATCGACCCAGATGTTTTTGTTCAGGTCCCTCAAATCGACACACATTCTTATGGAGTTATCAGGCTTTTTCCCTAGAACTATTGGAGCGAGCCACTCTGAACTTTCTATGGGCTGTATGATATTTTGTTCGCACAGGCACGCAAGTTCATTCTTTAGTGCTTCTTTTGTCCCAAGAGGAACTCCATGAACCCTGTGGGCAATTGGAATGGCACCCTTCTTCAGGACAATTCTGTGTTGGAAACCCTCCAGGAGTCCAATTTTCCCGCTAAACACTTCGCCAATTCCGTCTTGATATCAATGTCTTCCTTTAATACACTTAATATGGGGATCTCCTCTCCAGGGTGGATTCTCACTCGGAGGGCGGCTTGTTCCTCCCAACCTACCACGGATGAACCATTTCTTGCTATGAAAAACCTGCAATACGTTTCTCTGTCACGGAACTTGAGTCTTACCCACGTACACCCGATGATGTCTATGGGTGTCTTCCCATAACCTGTTGCTCTTACTACAGTGATCTGTATATCTTGTATCTTGCTGGACAATTCCCCAAGGAAGGTTTTGACATCCACCATGGTGTATGGGCACCCGGTGTCTACCATTATGGGCAAGGATATGCCATTTATTTGCATATTGACCCACAGACCTTTAGATTGTTGTAAAGATGTGACAGTGAGTATTTATACTGGTGGATTTCTTTGATTGATGGTCAGCATATCATCACGTCCTTGATCTTCTTCGACAACTCTCACGGTACCTCCCGGTGTCCTGGCGAAGGGTCATCAGGTAAACCTGCTAAACCTACTGAACCTTCCTCGTGTGTTTCTGCAGACTTTTGCAAAATGCCCAATTTGGCTACATCTGTAACACTCAATAGCTACCGCCGGGCATTCTTTATTAGTGTTGTTGTGTTTGTACCAGCCACACCTTTGGCAACGTCCGGGATTTTGATTGCCATATTCTGAAATTCTTCTTCTCATGGAGTTGAGCCTTGAACCATGTGTTGATGCTCTCCTCACCACTGCCACTAGAGGTTCACCTATATCCCCTTCGGAATTATTCTCAATGGATTTCACCTCTGCATTCAATACTTGGTCAAACCTTTCCTTCATGCAGCGATCACCCAATTCCATACTTCTCGCTATTTCCATGGCTTGATCTAATGATGGGTTCTTTGTTTGCCATAGTTTTTGTTGTATTCGTGGATCAGCTACATTTAGCACAAGTTGGTCCCTTAAATATTCGTCTCCGACGCCTGTGAAATTGCAGGTTGACATGAGTGCCCTGAGGGATGCCATGTAGGTGTCGATTGATTCGCCCTTCAGTTGTTTCCTGGAGAAGAATCTGTACCTCTCCAGCACCACATTAGTCTTATTGCCGAAATGTTTGGCAAATTTGGCTAAAGCACTCTCAAATTTGCAGTTGCCATCCCCTCCTGCATCATCGGATTCAGGAAGGGCCCTGAAGATCCTTAGGGCCTCTGCTCCTGCGCAATTTAATACAGCTGTTCCTTGAGGTCATCGCTACATTTATTTCCACCAATGGCTCTCAAATACACTTGGAAGCCATCAATCCATTGCTCCCACGGGCACACAGGGTTCCCAGGACATGGAAGGAATTTTGTTGGAGGCGGGATGTTTTGCATGGCGAGGCTTATCGATAATTCAGTGGTTAGGCTCTGTGGCCTCACTCAAAGTGTTGCTTTAACTAACTGTCTTCGAATGATGCACCATAAGTAGAATGAAATGTTTTGTCAGCTTTGTGCCACTTCTGTGTCGGTTAAGATTTGAAAATGGATGGACTTTGAGTTCACACAGCATGTGGCAGGGGCACAATTATCATTGACAGATATTTGACTGTTCTGTGCATTAGTATTTCTCAGTTCATATGTGGGTTTTGACACTTTTATTGTGATATTTGGCAGTCCACGGGCTTCTCAAACATTGTTTTGTTGATAATTAATCTTGTCGGAGCATTTCATAAGAGACGGCACTTGTACCGTGCTCCGTGCTCCCTCCGTAATGTCGTTGTCACGGCAACATGTATACAAGCACGGAAAATGACAGCACGCAGTCTCACGTTCTAAGGTCCTTTTCTTGAATCGCTAGCGTCTGCCATTGGCTAGCGATTCGTAAGATGCCTTCACTCGCTCCTTTCGTTCAGCGCTCAGGTAGGATTAACATATGCTCTTTACTTCACTTCATGAGACTCATACCTCCAATGTCCACATATGGCTCTTCTTTTGGCGTGGTCAGGGAAGGCAGGCAGTGCAGGCAGCTCAGGGCCATCATCAAACGCTGGTCGCCCTGCACTGTGGGGTGCAGTGTTCACCGGCGGTCGGTCGGGCAAGCTCCGGGGGCCTTTACTGGGTACTCCTCGTCGCCAATTGTAATAAAGAGGCACACATGTATAAGCTTTGGTGTAAGCTTTATTTAAGCGCTCGGAGCACAGGACCGCTGGGAGTGGAATGATCATGAACGCTCCGTTGCACAGGACGTTCTATTACTTCGGAGTTCCACTGACAGTGATGTCAGTGTATTCTATATAACACTCTTTAATAAGAGTAAACACCAGCCACATGCAGAAAGGAGTCCATACAGTCCTATACAATTACAAGCACCTTCTGACCCAATACATCTTGCTTAGTGAATGGATTTATTTATGGCCAATGTTTAATAAAGGTTGACATGCTCATCAGAGACTGAGCATGAGGATGCATGTTGTTTACAGATTAGTACGATATTGTTTGTCAAGAGGTGTGGTACACTTGCTTTGGACATATTTGTTTGAGGAAGAAGTGTAGCTTGCCTGCCATTGCTGTGATGGCTGTCATTTGTTTCATGAATACTGTATGTGAGCAAAAGAGGTTGCATATTTGCTGTTAATATAATATTTGGAGACAAGGGGGCAGATTCTCAAAAATATGCGCATCTCAATTATATGCACAATGATGCAAAGATGCGCATGCCATTGCAGCACATGCATTCTCAAAGGAAACACCCAAAAATGACCCCTGTCCAACGGGGCATCAATTGTTGCGCAAAAGCTGCGCAAATAATTTGACATTTTATGGCGAGATGTGCCTGTTTCTTGCACATCTATTAGATGCACACGTTTTATGTGCAAATGCCTTCATGGGAATCACATTGCAACAAAAACCTGTGCCTCCCATCAGATGCCCCACAAATGAGTGCAACTACACTTAAAAAATACAGGCCAAGCATTTCAGACAGTTTGTAAATGGTTCATTCTCTTTTTGTATTATGTGCATAAGTCTTAAAATAAGACAATAATTAATGTATGTATGTATGTGTTGTTTAAAGCGCGGACCTTGCTCGAGAGCACTGATGTGCTGTACAGGGTGTGTGAATATTTCATAACTTCAGATGTATGGAAACAGCGGACAGAAGCAAGTACTGGCCTTTACGTGGTGAGACAGTGCATTAAAAGTCGGCAGGTATGGAAGGCTGACGGAATGCCTGAGATAAGAAAGAACGGGGTATGTGAGAAAAAAGCGAAGTGCTGTAATTTACGTAGGCGCTGTACTATGGGCCCTGCTGATGGTAGCTAAGTGGCCGCCAAAAAATCTCGAATTGAATATACAAACACAGCGTGACTACCTAAGATGTCTGGAAGTAGCTTTGGCTATTTTTACTAGAGGCACGGGTACTACGCAAAAGACAGGATGTGAATATTATAATTTCACACGTGTAGAAGTAAGAAACAAAGGGTTATAGAAGGTTGGGCTAAAGATAAGTAAGCTCACGGCATGCAGCACGGCAGAAGTAAACCGGCAAAACAACACTGATGCAATTTCCTGTTTGTCTGTTAGCGAATTAGCCGAGAACTATAGGATTTTGTGTAACTAATTGGTGACCTTCCAATTTATGCGGAAAAAAGATCATTGTGTTTTCATTATTGGAGAGACACTAGAATGATGTCATTCTTCTAATCATACAAACACATACAGATCTTCAGGAAACCTAGGATGGGAAGAGGGGCCAGAACCATTGGAAGACCTCGTGGAGGAACGATTGGAAGCCTGTAACTTGGCAAGCTCCAATTGGTGATCCCTATCTTTCTATCTGTCTACTTTCTCCAACTCAAATTTGGCCATGCTGAACTCAAGGTCTTTCTCTCTGAGTCTAAGCTTTTGTTTCTTAAGCTCTAGCATGGATACTACTTCAGAGGAAACAGTTAAAACATTGGATAAATCATCATCATTCTCCTCTTCTCTCTCACACTGATGGCAGCAACTGTAACACCTTCACTGTTATTGGGAGCAGCCCCAGCACCTTCTGCACAATCAATGGAGGTACAATCGTACTTTCTTGTCAATCTATAATCTTTTGGAATAACTCAGCTTTGGTACCAAGGTAGATACAGCTTTCTTAGATTTTCAGTGTTTGAAGCATTTAAAACAGTGGCAACGATTTTTTCCACATTATTGGTTTAGTAAGTGATTTATAATTACTAAGCAATAAAAAATCACAGTGTTTCTGTGTAACTATAATTCAGGCACTACACCAGTATGCAACAATGGAGTACCTCTGATCTTATCCTCACCGATGTTTTGAAGGCCACCCTTGTTAGATGAACAGGGGAACACTTCTGGAAAGAAAGCCAGACCAATTCACGGTAGCTTGGAGAGCAGTCAAGGCTAAATCTCAGGAGAAGTGATGGCGATCAGGGGTCTCCAATGAGCACACACAGTGAAACACCAAAAATTAGAATTAGACAGTAGTATGATATGATATGGCATTTATAACGTGCCTATACACAAGTGTTTCAAAGCGCGATGAGGCAAGGGAGGGTGAACAGAGGGAAAACAAAGACAACAATCTTACTAGGCCAGGAGATATTGAGATTGCGCAAGTGCAGGGGTGGGGGGAAGGGGAAAGTGCAGGGTTCAAGGGGGCAGTTCAGTGCAGTACATAGGATAACAGAAAAATACAAAAAATTAAAAGTGCGGCCAGCTGGTGGCAGGTGCAAGGGTAAGTGCAGACATCAGATGTCAAGTGCTGGTAAGGGGCTGTAGGGATACAGAAGCAGTCCCCAACTGCAAAGGTTGCCAGGGGGGCAGTGCAAGCGGGGAGGGGACCTGGACACGAGATCACAGGTTAGCCAGGTAACCAGTGCCGTTTCAGCCAGGAGATCAGCAGGGGAGAGGAGGAGAGAAAGCAGAAGCAAAGAGGAAGATCTTCAGATGCTTCTGGTACCGGAGATGGTTCTCCTCAAGTTTCTGAGAGGCAGAGAGGCTGTTCCAGAGGGAGGCCCCTGCAGAAGAGAGAGATCTACCCCCAACTCGTTGCTTGGAGAAGCGACTAACCCTGAGTGAGTAAGAGGCGGATGATCGAAGAGCTTGAGAAGGAATATATTTAGGAAGAGAGATTTGAAGGTATTGAAGCCGCAGGCCCCAGAAGGCCTTGTGGACAATGCAAAGGGTTTTGAACTTAATCCTCGCTGCCTCTGGTAGCCAGTGCAGAGATTTCAGTCCTGGAGAGATAAGATCTCTGGGCTTCAGGCCAAGGACAAGTCTTGCAGTCCTGTTTTGGATAAGTTTCAGAGGGCGGAGAGTGAAGGCAGGCACATTTAGAAAGAGGCAGTTGCAGTAGTCCAGCATAGAGAGAACCAGTGCTCTGGGGACAGTGAGCTTCTGGGGAAGGAGAGGAAAGGAAAAATAACTCTGAGGAGGTGCAGCTGGTAGTGTGACTTCTTAGAGACATCGGAGATGTGAGGAGAGAAGGAAAGTGTGAAGTCAAAGATGACCCCAGGGTTTTTAGCCTCACAGGTGGGAGCAGGAAGAGGGCCAAGAGAGGCTGGCCAGAGAGTGACAGGAAAGGAGGGAGCAGTTGTGCCGATGAGGAGAATCTCAATCTTACTAACATTAAGGCAGAGATCATTGGCGACACACCACTCCTGGATAGCAGACAGACAGAGATGAGAGAAGGAGAAGAGGTGGCGGAAGGGAGCCTGAAAATGAGTTGAGTGTCATCCGCATAGCACTGAATGTTGGGGCAGAGAGTGGCAATGCAGTGGGCAAGAAGGGACAGGTAGAGGTTGAACAGCCAGGGAGAGAGGTTAGACCCCTGGGGACCACCATAGGATGTGATAGAGATAGAGGAGAGAAAGGACCCAAGTTGGACCTGGGTGGGTCGATCAGAGAGAAAATAAGTCAGCCAAGCCAGGGCCTGATCAGTGATACCCAGGTTATCACAGAGACGGTCGAGCAGGATGGCATGGTTGACTGTGTCAAAGGCAGAAGAGATATCAAGTAAGGTGAGGACATAGGGGGTGTTGGAATCGAGGTTGGAGAGCAGGTCTTCATGGATGTTCAGGAGAGCAGTTTCTGTGCTTCTGGCAGCTCTGAAGCCAGACTGATGGTCATGGAGACAGCCAACAGATTCAGTGTGAAGATTAAGCTGGGAGATTGCCAGCTTTTCCAGGAGTTTGCCCAAGAAAGGAGTGATGGAGATTGAGCGATAGTTAGCTGAGCAGGAAGGGTCTGCAGAGGGTTTGTTAAGAAGAGGGTGCACAAGGGAGTGCTTTAGGGGGAAGGGAAGACTCCAGTGGCGAAGGAGTGGTTGCAGAAGTCAGCGAGAGCACGAGCCAGGGTGTCAATGTGGTCCTTGATGGTTTTTTGAGGAACAGGGGTGAACCTGTTTTGACGAGACTTTCATAGATCAGATTTGTCTAAAAACCTTGTCTGTGGAGAACAGGGGAAAGGCAGAGTAGGAGGGAGGAAAGGTTGCCGAAGAAGGGCCAGGGGAAGAGCAGGGAGTAGAAGGGGGGGAGAAGAGAGAGAGAGGACAGGATGTCCTGAGTTTTAGAGTTGAACTGAGAAGCCAGGGCTGTGCAGAGGGCCTGGGAGGAGACAGGAGATGTAGAGACTGCAGCAGGATTGGCCAGCTCCTTGCAGATTCACATTTTAAGGAGTTTGGCCGAGTTGTTAAATGCTGCAGAGATGCAGGCTTGAATGTGGGCTCTCTTCTTGGTGCGGACAGAGAGCCGGTATTGCCTTTGGAGCAGGCAGCAGGCCAGTTTGTCAGAGTATGTACCTGAAGCACGCATTTCCTCTCAGCCACCCTGCACTTGCATTAAAGGGTGACGAGGTATGGGAGGGCAAAAGGGGCACTTGCCCAGGGCCCCCACCTTGGAGGGGGGCCCATAAGGCTGCCTGATCTAAAGAAGTTAGATTCCTTTGTTCAAGCACACATCAGGATATTTTATGGCATGGTGGTGAGGCTCTAAACCTATTGCCTGTCTGTTTTGGCAAGCACACTCTGCCTCAATCAATTCATCATGTAATGCTTTCTGTGTTCACTGTGCACTACATAGTTTGTGTGTTCCTTGCGGCACAACTCCTGTAGCATTCTTTCCTTCCTGTGGGAATTATGTTAATCATGTGCAATAGTCACATTTCTAATGCATATTGTTAAATTGAGTGCCACAATGGTTCAGAAGTTAGCTCAGTGTGTTAAGCACTCATTGCAGAGAGTGTTCCTGTGCAAGACTAGAATAGCACATTTCTGTAAGGCTGGCTGAGCCTTTCCTATCTCTGAAGTTTAAAAACCTGCCTGTGTATGTACTTGGTCTTGCTGCACAACATGTGCTATTATCAGAAAGGTACCTGCACCTGATAGGGGTTGTTATAAAAAATGAACATGTCATCCTTATGGTGAAGGTCTAGAAATTGGGTTGTTCAGATAGGGCGTTGAAAAACCTAGGCAATCGCCTCCAACGATGAGCATACATTTTAGTCCAAGAGATGAATACGTATCCAAATTAGAAACCAAAGCATTCATGCTTGTATCCTGGCTTTGCCAGAAGACAATACAGTGATCCTGGTCAAATCATCTAATATCTTGCACATTGCTGTACTGTCTTCTGTGAAGTTTGTCTCCTCGCATGCTGGTGCCATCGTTTCGTCCATTACTTGATCTTTCTTCTTATGTAGGCCATTTGAGTGCAAGGGGTGGTACACAGATGGGAGCGGACCAGAAGGTGCAGGACTCGGGCAAGCATATTTTAAAGTCTGCTCGTTTGACACAAAAAAACTTTACATTTTTGTAAATGTCAAAACTTTTTCTGCTCGTTTATAAATGACAATTTCACAAGCCAGTGTTTTGGAACTATGTAAAGCTTTAAAATACAAAAGACCAACTCAGATACAGGCCGATTCATGGAATAATTAGCGCGGCGCAAGTGGGCAAAAACGTGCGAATCGCAGTGGAATAGCGAAAATCGCAGTGCAATTGCGAAAATCGCACGAAAAGCAGCGCACGTCGATTCATGGAAGGCCGTGCGCGAGAAAACCAGCGGATGTGCGATAAAAAAGTGCGCGGCGCACGTTGGCGCACAGGCCATCTAACAGCGTGCGCCAGGTCACAGCGAAAATCGCACAGGCCACAGCGAAATTCGCACATAGCGCGGCGCACGCAACAAAAGTAGGCGGAACACGGGCGTAACACTCGGAATGGGGAACAACTTGCCAAAACGTGGGCGTCACGGGGGAAGTACAGGGCACAAGTGCGCGGAACGCCCACACGCTCGCCTACAACACGTATTCATGGAATAGAATAGGGGAAAAAAGCGCACGCTCAAACCAGCGCACAGGCACAAACACGACCGCCACAAGAAAGCAGGCGGTAGCGTCTCTGCGGCTGTAAGAAATGTGCGCCAAAAGGTGCGCCAACAAATAGCACCTATATACTGCCATGATGAATGTCCCATACTGTGGCCCTCCAGGAAAAATGACGTGCAAAGGGGTACCCACAAACACGGACACCCGCTGACAAAAAATACGTGTGCGTGTATACTGGGGTGCGCGGGAAGTCTAACACGCGATTTCAGCAGGGTACGTGCATCACAGGGGTTCGCGTGAAGTTATTCACGCGATCGGGCCTGGGGGAGCGGGCTACGTGTATTTCAGGGGTTCGCGTGAAGTTTCTCACGCGATCGGGCCTGGGGGAGCGTGCTACGTGTATTTCAGGGGTTCGCGTGAAGTTTCACACGCGATCGGGTCTGGGGGAGCGGGCTACGTGTATTACAGGGGTTCGCGTGAAGTCCCTCACGCGATCGGGCCTGGGGGAGCGTGCTACGTGTATTTCAGGGGTTCGCGTGAAGTTTCACACGCGATCGGGCCTGGGGGAGCGGGCTACGTGTATTACAGGGGTTCGCGTGAAGTTCCTCACGCGATCGGGCCTGGGGTAGCGGGCTACGTGTATTACAGGGGTTCGCGTGAAGTTCCTCACGCGATCGGGCCTGGGGGAGCGGGCTACGTGTATTCCAGGGGTGCACGGGAAGTTCCACACGCGAATAGCCTGGGCGCGTGTATTTGAGGGGTGCGCGGGAAGTTCCACACGCGAATAGCCTGGGCGCGTGTATTTCAGGGGTGCGCGGGAAGTTCCACACGCGAATAGCCTGGGCGCGTGTATTTCAGGGGTGCGCGGGAAGTTCCACACGCGAATAGCCTGGGGGCGCGTGTATTTCAGGGGTGCGCGGGGAGTTCCACACGCGAATAGCCTGGGTGCGCGTGTATTTCAGGGGTGCGCGGGGAGTTCCACACGCGAATAGCCTGGGTGCGTGTATTTCAGGGGTGCGCAGGAAGTTCCACACGCGAATAGCCTGGGCGCGTGTATTTCAGGGGTGCGCGGGAAGTTCCACATGTGATTTGACAGTGTGGGTCCTCCCAGGTGTAACCTGTACACCCTCCACGGCCCCTGCAGGCAGCCCACACCACAGGAGACTACCCTGCATCCCTGGTCATGTCCCGCAGGCAGCCCACCCAACATGGGCATGCCCCCCAGCAAAGGCACATGTCTCCTTGAACTAATGAACACCAACTCATGTCCCCTTGCACCCCCACCCCCCAGCACTGTGGGGCACCTGCCAGCAGGCCCCCACCCATGTCCAACTCATGTCTCCCACCACCCCCACACCCCAGCCACCAGGGGCACCCTCCACCAGGCCCCCACTCATGTCTCCCACCACCCCCACACCCCAGCAGTGCAGGGGCACCCTCCACCAGGCCCCCACTCATGTCACCCACCACCCCCAACCCCAGCCACCAGGGGCACCCTCCACCAGGCCCCCACTCATGTCTCCCACCACCCCCACACCCCAGCCACCAGGGGCACCCTCCACCAGGCCCCCACTCATGTCTCCCACCACCCCCACACCCCAGCAGTGCAGGGGCACCCTCCACCAGGCCCCCACTCATGTCACCCACCACCCCCACCCCCCAGCCACCAGGGGCACCCTCCACCAGGCCCCCACTCATGTCTCCCACCACCCCCACACCCCAGCAGTGCAGGGTCACCCTCCACCAGGCCCCCACTCATGTCTCCCACCACCCCCACACCCCAGCAGTGCAGGGGCAGCCTCCACCAGGCCCCCACTCATGTCACCCACCACCCCCACCCCCCAGCCACCAGGGGCACCCTCCACCAGGCCCCCACTCATGTCTCCCACCACCCCCACACCCCAGCCACCAGGGGCACCCTCCACCAGGCCCCCACTCATGTCTCCCACCACCCCCACACCCCAGCAGTGCAGGGGCACCGTCCACCAGGCCCCCACTCATGTCACCCACCACCCCCACCCCCCAGCCACCAGGGGCACCCTCCACCAGGCCCCCACTCATGTCTCCCACCACCCCCACACCCCAGCAGTGCAGGGTCACCCTCCACCAGGCCCCCACTCATGTCTCCCACCACCCCCACACCCCAGCAGTGCAGGGGCAGCCTCCACCAGGCCCCCACTCATGTCACCCACCACCCCCACCCCCCAGCCACCAGGGGCACCCTCCACCAGGCCCCCACTCATGTCTCCCACCACCCCCACACCCCAGCAGTGCAGGGTCACCCTCCACCAGGCCCCCACTCATGTCTCCCACCACCCCCACACCCCAGCAGTGCAGGGGCAGCCTCCACCAGGCCCCCACTCATGTCACCCACCACCCCCACCCCCCAGCACTGTGGGGCACCTGCCAGCAGGCCCCCACCCATGTCCAACTCATGTCTCCCACCACCCCCACACCCCAGCCACCAGGGGCACCCTCCACCAGGCCCCCACTCATGTCTCCCACCACCCCCACACCCCAGCAGTGCAGGGTCACCCTCCACCAGGCCCCCACTCATGTCTCCCACCACCCCCACACCCCAGCAGTGCAGGGTCACCCTCCACCAGGCCCCCACTCATGTCTCCCACCACCCCCACACCCCAGCCACCAGGGGCACCCTCCACCAGGCCCCCACTCATGTCTCCCACCACCCCCACACCCCAGCAGTGCAGGGGCACCCTCCACCAGGCCCCCACTCATGTCACCCACCACCCCCACCCCCCAGCCACCAGGGGCACCCTCCACCAGGCCCCCACTCATGTCTCCCACCACCCCCACACCCCAGCAGTGCAGGGTCACCCTCCACCAGGCCCCCACTCATGTCTCCCACCACCCCCACACCCCAGCAGTGCAGGGGAAGCCTCCACCAGGCCCCCACTCATGTCACCCACCCCCCCCACCCCCCAGCACTGTGGGGCACCTGCCAGCAGGCCCCCACCCATGTCCAACTCATGTCTCCCACCACCCCCACACCCCAGCCACCAGGGGCACCCTCCACCAGGCCCCCACTCATGTCTCCCACCACCCCCACACCCCAGCAGTGCAGGGTCACCCTCCACCAGGCCCCCACTCCTGTCTCCCACCACCCCCACACCCCAGCAGTGCAGGGTCACCCTCCACCAGGCCCCCACTCATGTCTCCCACCACCCCCACACCCCAGCAGTGCAGGGTCACCCTCCACCAGGCCCCCACTCATGTCTCCCACCACCCCCACACCCCAGCAGTGCAGGGGCAGCCTCCACCAGGCCCCCACTCATGTCACCCACCACCCCCACCCCCCAGCCACCAGGGGCACCCTCCACCAGGCCTCCACTCATGTCTCCCACCACCCCCACACCCCAGCAGTGCAGGGTCACCCTCCACCAGGCCCCCACTCATGTCTCCCACCACCCCCACACCCCAGCAGTGCAGGGTCACCCTCCACCAGGCCCCCACTCATGTCTCCCACCACCCCCACACCCCAGCAGTGCAGGGGCAGCCTCCACCAGGCCCCCACTCATGTCACCCACCACCCCCACCCCCCAGCCACCAGGGGCACCCTCCACCAGGCCCCCACTCATGTCTCCCACCACCCCCACACCCCAGCAGTGCAGGGGCAGCCTCCACCAGGCCCCCACTCATGTCTCCCACCACCCCCACACCCCAGCAGTGCAGGGGCAGCCTCCACCAGGCCCCCACTCATGTCACCCACCACCCCCACCCCCCAGCACTGTGGGGCACCTGCCAGCAGGCCCCCACCCATGTCCAACTCATGTCTCCCACCACCCCCACACCCCAGCCACCAGGGGCACCCTCCACCAGGCCCCCACTCATGTCTCCCACCACCCCCACACCCCAGCAGTGCAGGGTCACCCTCCACCAGGCCCCCACTCATGTCTCCCACCACCCCCACACCCCAGCAGTGCAGGGTCACCCTCCACCAGGCCCCCACTCATGTCTCCCACCACCCTCACACCCCAGCAGTGCAGGGGCAACCTCCACCAGGCCCCCACTCATGTCACCCACCACCCCCACACCCCAGCAGTGCAGGGGCAGCCTCCACCAGGCCCCCACTCATGTCACCCACCACCCCCACACCCCAGCACTGTGGGGCACCTGCCAGCAGGCCCCCACCCATGTCCAACTCATGTCTCCCACCACCCCCACACCCCAGCAGTGCAGGGGCAGCCTCCACCAGGCCCCCACTCATGTCACCCACCACCCCCACACCCCAGCAGTGCAGGGGCAGCCTCCACCAGGCCCCCACTCATGTCACCCACCACCCCCACCCCCCAGCACTGTGGGGCACCTGCCAGCAGGCCCCCACCCATGTCCAACTCATGTCTCCCACCACCCCCACACCCCAGCAGTGCAGGGGCAGCCTCCACCAGGCCCCCACTCATGTCTCCCACCACCCCCACACCCCAGCAGTGCAGGGGCACCGTCCACCAGGCCCCCACTCATGTCACCCACCACCCCCACCCCCAGCCACCAGGGGCACCCTCCACCAGGCCCCCACTCATGTCTCCCACCACCCCCACACCCCAGCAGTGCAGGGTCACCCTCCACCAGGCCCCCACTCATGTCTCCCACCACCCCCACACCCCAGCAGTGCAGGGTCACCCTCCACCAGGCCCCCACTCATGTCTCCCACCACCCCCACACCCCAGCAGTGCAGGGGCAGCCTCCACCAGGCCCCCACTCATGTCACCCACCACCCCCACCCCCTAGCCACCAGGGGCACCCTCCACCAGGCCCCCACTCATGTCTCCCACCACCCCCACACCCCAGCAGTGCAGGGTCACCCTCCACCAGGCCCCCACTCATGTCTCCCACCACCCCCACACCCCAGCAGTGCAGGGTCACCCTCCACCAGGCCCCCACTCATGTCTCCCACCACCCCCACACCCCAGCAGTGCAGGGTCACCCTCCACCAGGCCCCCACTCATGTCTCCCACCACCCCCACACCCCAGCAGTGCA
Organism: Ambystoma mexicanum; assembly: GCF_040938575.1. Lineage (NCBI taxonomy): Eukaryota > Metazoa > Chordata > Amphibia > Caudata > Ambystomatidae > Ambystoma > Ambystoma mexicanum. The sequence continues at coordinate 844,463,608 of NC_090924.1, read as the reverse complement.
GGGTCACCCTCCACCAGGCCCCCACTCATGTCTCCCACCACCCCCACACCCCAGCAGTGCAGGGGCAGCCTCCACCAGGCCCCCACTCATGTCACCCACCACCCCCACCCCCCAGCCACCAGGGGCACCCTCCACCAGGCCCCCACTCATGTCTCCCACCACCCCCACACCCCAGCAGTGCAGGGTCACCCTCCACCAGGCCCCCACTCATGTCTCCCACCACCCCCACACCCCAGCAGGGCAGGGTCACCCTCCATCAGGCCCCCACTCATGTCTCCCACCACCCCCACACCCCAGCAGTGCAGGGGCAGCCTCCACCAGGCCCCCACTCATGTCACCCACCACCCCCACCCCCCAGCCACCAGGGGCACCCTCCACCAGGCCCCCACTCATGTCTCCCACCACCCCCACACCCCAGCAGTGCAGGGGCAGCCTCCACCAGGCCCCCACTCATGTCTCCCACCACCCCCACACCCCAGCAGTGCAGGGGCAGCCTCCACCAGGCCCCCACTCATGTCACCCACCACCCCCACCCCCCAGCACTGTGGGGCACCTGCCAGCAGGCCCACACCCATGTCCAACTCATGTCTCCCACCACCCCCACACCCCAGCCACCAGGGGCACCCTCCACCAGGCCCCCACTCATGTCTCCCACCACCCCCACACCCCAGCAGTGCAGGGTCACCCTCCACCAGGCCCCCACTCATGTCTCCCACCACCCCCACACCCCAGCAGTGCAGGGTCACCCTCCACCAGGCCCCCACTCATGTCTCCCACCACCCCCACACCCCAGCAGTGCAGGGGCAGCCTCCACCAGGCCCCCACTCATGTCACCCACCACCCCCACCCCCCAGCCACCAGGGGCACCCTTCACTAGGCCCCCACTCATGTCTCCCACCACCCCCACACCCCAGCAGTGCAGGGTCACCCTCCACCAGGCCCCCACTCATGTCTCCCACCACCCCCACACCCCAGCAGTGCAGGGGCAGCCTCCACCAGGCCCCCACTCATGTCACCCACCACCCCCACCCCCCAGCACTGTGGGGCACCTGCCAGCAGGCCCCCACCCATGTCCAACTCATGTCTCCCACCACCCCCACACCCCAGCAGTGCAGGGGCACCCTCCACCAGGCCCCCACTCATGTCCCCCTGCCCCCAGGTCCTGACGATACACAATCATGGCAGTAATGGGCAGCATACCCAGCACAAACACCCAGGCAAGGATTGCATCCACCCACATAGTGAATGCAATTACATGACACAACCCCAATGGCAAGTATGTAAATGAACACATGTCCGTCACACACACATACACAATGGCTATGAATGTCAAGTGAATGTCAAAACCCATATCATGACATGTATGAAACCAAAGACAAAATAAGACAAGTTGAAGTAAAAATAAAAAATGTATTAAAGATTAAAAATAAGTAAACAAATCAAACATACAACTATGTGGATAATAAAATAAATGGTCCATGTTGGAGAACAAAAGTAAAAATCAAAAAACGAAAAAGGAATACAAAAACAAATGTTGACCAAAGCAATATCAAGTAGAAGCAAAAGAATGAAAAACCATTTCCACATGGTGAACACAATAATGAAAAAAAGAAAATGTTCCTTCAAAAAACAAACTAAATACAGGAATGTACCATGGTCCATGAGCCCAACACCATAAAGGAAACCTACTACTACCTAATGAAAAAAATATATACAAAAAAGTGGCCATTGTCCGAGCGGTCCAAAATAATAAAAACAAATAAAGGAAACCTAACACTAACTAACTATATAACTATATACAAAGGCAGCGGGCAAGTCCTGCGGCTCACTTGTTGATGTTGCTGGCCAGGGCATCATGGAACTCCATGTCGATGTCCTGGAGGCGGGACTCTGTCCTGGCCCCGAGGTCTCGCAGGGATAACCCCATGTTCAGCTCAAACTCCCTGCGAGCTTCCTCGAGGCACTCAGCCCGCCTCAACGCCCGACGCATGGAGAACTCCGCCCTGACCATGGCGAGCCACTCCTCTTCCGCCCGCTGCCGCTCCGCACCTATCCGCTGGACCAACTGCTCCCACACGGAAGACACCACCATCCCAGGGTTGCCCTGCCCTCCGGCCGATGCCTGCCCCTCTGATCTTGATGGCCCCGAGCCATGATGCCTCCCACGTCGAGCCCGCTGCTGCCTCCGACGCCACTGCCTCTGCCAGCACGACGGCATCCAGGCTGATGGAAACCACCGACGCCGGCGTGCACGTGCCCTGCCTGATGATGCTGTCACATCTTCCATCTGCTGGGGTCCAGTTGCTGTGTTGTCCACCCCTGCTGGACCTCCGACTCCCAACTGTGGCAGGGATGGGATCCCCACCGAGCTGGCTGCATTGGTCGGGGCAGGTCCACAGGGGGCCCTGGTGGCATCTGGGCTGGAAGACGGCAAGGGGAACGACTGGTGGATAGCCTGCACAGAGGAGGAGAGGGCCGCCACATTGGCCAACACATGCAGGAAACCCCCGAACATGGCCGATCCCAATTGGGCCACGTCGGCACGGTGCACTTCGTGATGACGTGCGTGCTCCTCCCGGGAAGCACGCACGGCATCACGAATCACAGCCGTGCGCATCGCGACCCCAATCAGGACCTTCTCCGCACGGCCAGGGGTTCCCACGTCCGCAGGTGGAGGGGAGTCAGGTGACATGGACATCCCCTCTACCTGCGGACAGGCCTGGGACGGGGCATCCCTGCTGGTGCATGGTGGTGCACTCACAGGGTCAGGGACAGCGACATGCACAGGCCCCTCCACTGTGACCTGTGCTGCCTCCTGCCCCTGGCCCTGGACTGCACCACTTGCACCAGCAGGGATGCCCCCACCAGGCCCCATGTGTGCCCCAGTGGCGGCCTCCTCCTCCTCTGTGCAAACCACCAACCTGGATGGCTCCTCACCGTCTCCCACCGTAGCAGGCCCCTGTGGGGGCTCACCCACCCCTTCCGCTGCAGCCGTGGGGGCATCCCCGCCGCCTTGCTCCACAGCGCCGTCTCCGCCCTCTTCTTCACTAGCCGCTGCGTAGAGGGAGACAAAGAACACAAGCATCAGGGCACTGTACAATGGTCCCCTAGACAGGAAGCAATAGCAGATGAGCACCACTGTCAAAGTACACTTCCATCTTGTCCCTCCACAACACATGGGTCAGTCCAGGCAAAACACACACAGTAACAGGCATGGTGCATGCCATGGACATTTCCATGCATGTCCAATGGACTCTTGAAACATTCAATGATATGTAACTCACATGCATCATGGCTCATGCCTATCACATGCACACACTTCACCTCAGTCACAGCCATCTGGCCCCAAACACACCAAACACAGCGGATACAAGGGTAATTTGGCTGCTTCACTGAATCTGTGCATTGTCACACACATGTGTCATGCATCCATGGCATGCACAAGTCACAGACACGCAGGACAGGCACACAGACATGGCTACCATATATGTACCTGGCATCAGCACCCATCCCTCACCCCCACCCATGTCCAGGTACAGAGACTGGCATGCTCTCATGTTCAAAATCTGCATAGGGCTCCCCATGCGGCATTTCAACACATGCAACAACCATGTGGATCACACATCACTGGTCGCACATGCATTACCATGATGTCCCTGCACACATACATGCATACATGGCCTATGGCACACATACAGGCAAGTATCATAGAACCAGCTCACCGCAACATGCCCTGTCTCACACAGTAATGCTTGGACACTTACCGCTCAACTCCAGACGGGCCTCCCTCTCAAGGATCTGGGCGTGGAGCGCTGGGCGTACGCGTTCCAGGACCCTCATCTGGATGGAACTCATGCCGCCCCGGCCCCCCTCCACGAGGCGCCGGGCCTTCACAAGGGTCCTGGACCTCAAGTCCTCCCAGCGCTTCTTGATCTTCAGGACGTCGCGGGTTGCCACCCCCTCCGCGTTGATGGCAACCACACAGTCGGCCCAGATCCTCTGCCGTCCTTCCTTGCTGGCGCGGGACGATCCAAAGAGGGCATCATACTGCCCCAGGACATGCTCCACCAGGACACCAACTTCGGTGACAGTGAAGCTGGTGCCCCTCTGCCCCTCTGGCCTGGGGTTGCCACTGGTGCCAGATGTGGAAGTGCCCGACATGGCAACCCCAGAGGCAGGTGTGGGTGGGCAACTGGGTCCTGGGGCTGGGCTGTGGAGCGATGTAATCCCAGTCGGGAGTCTTCAGTTCCAGCAGGGGTGGACACAGCAACTGGACCCCTGCAGATGGCTGATGTGCAGGCACCAAATGGCAGGGCACGGTGGCAGCAGGCAGGCAGGCAGGCAGGCAGCAGCAGATGGCACGTGGGAGGCTGCTCGGGGCACTGGGGGGCAGTAACTCGGCCTTCTGGGCAGGAGCGTGGTCTTCCGTGTGTTTTCGCGTGGCCAGCTTGATACGGAGTGATTTGGCACGTGAAAATCCTGCACGTCAGCGTGAAATCCGAGGAAAGGCCCTTAGCGCGTAAGCGCGTCAGCACGCATACGCGATTCTATTGGACCAGAGTCCCTCAGCGCGTAAGCGCGTCTGTGACGTGACCCGCACGGGTGTTCCCCACTCAGCACGTGATGACGGGGCACACGTGGAAATACTGCACGTCAGAGTGTCATCGCGTGTAATTGGACAAAAGTGCGCGTACACGCGATTGGCCTATGTACGTGTATTTAATGGGTGCGCGGGCACTTACACACGCAAGTACGTCAGCGAACCTGTATCCCGTGGTGCGTGTGAATTTCCACACGCTATTGGACTGGGAACTGGATTCCAGGGGTGCGCGGGTCACACGCTGTATCCCGTGGTGCGTGTGAATTTCCACACGCTATTGGACTGGGAACTGGATTCCAGGTGTGCGCGGGTCACACGCTCGCCTAGAACACACGCAAAGCATAAATTTGCGGACTTTAACAATAACAAGCTCAGACGCCAGGATGAACATACCGGTTCTAGCAGCAGTGGCAGTGGGCTACCAAAGGAGGAGGAGGAGGATAGTCAGGGCCAGAATATTCACACCCAGAACCAGCCTTTTCGGGATGCCTGATGACCAGGTGTATGGGAGGTACAGGTTTCCACCACACATTATACTGGACCTGGTGAGTGAGTGGGAGGATGACCTCACATCACCCACCCTGTGCTCCCAAGCACTCAGCCCCCTGGAGAAGGTCCTCAATGTACTGCACTTCTTAGCCACTGGATCATTTCAGCGGACAAGTGCCATAGTGGGTGGGGTGTCACAGGCCACCCAGTCACGCTGCCTACACCAGGTCTTGAACATCATCACTGCACGCCCATCAGTCCGCAGGCACATATACCTGCCCAGAACACCTGCAGAAAGGCATGCTGCCGCCCTGGATTTTTACGCTGTGGCACGATTCCCCAAAGTGCTAGGTGCCATCGACTGCACCCATGTGGCTCTACGTCCCCCCAGGGCATCTGAGCACATCTATAGGAACCGCAAGCACTGGCATTCCATCAACGTGCAGGTAGCATGTAATGCCAAGGGAATCATCACCTCAGTATATGCCAACTATCCCGGCTCCACCCACGACAGCTTCATTTACCGAATGTCCACCCTAAGCCGGGACCTAGAAGCTGGGCGGCATGGCGATACATGGCTGCTTGGTGAGTATGTATGCCACTGCACATGCATGCATGTTGGATACTGAGCAAGGTCACAACCCCACCAATGATAGCAATCACCACCTCCACAGGGGACAGTGCCTACCCTCTCAGCCCACACATGATGACGCCAATTCGGAACCCCACCACGCCACCCCAGGTAAGATATAACACAGCCCACATTACAACCAGGGGCATAGTGGAGCGCACATTCGGAGTGCTAAAGTCACGCTTTCGCTCCCTTGACCGTTCTGGCGGGCAGCTGTTATACGCTCCCCCAGTAGTGTGCAGGATCATAGTGGCAGCATGTGTCCTGCACAACGTTGCAACACGCCGGGGCCTGGCCGTGGACATGGTGGTGGCCCCACATCCCCAACCACATGCACAGCCGCTGCGCATGGGAGGGGAAAGGGCACGGGGGGAGGCAGCCCGTACACAGCTAGTGGCTAATTACTTCACATAGAAATCACACCCCTGTGGAGTGCACACTGCCCTGGCACATTCCATCTGACAATCAATGATGACTCAACCTGACACTGATCCTGAATGTCTGGAGAATGAACCGGGAATACCATGTCAGCCTGAGATTGTTCACCTGGAAGTGTCACAATGTGTGCATCCCTACCCACACAGACACCACCAATGCAGTTTTGTGAAGTTACACATTCAAGCAGCTAAAATGAATACCCACTTGCAAAATGCAACAAGAGGACAGTGCCATGTCAGCCAACCCAACCCCAGCACCGCCACACGACACACCGTGCCATGTCATGCTAATTGCAGGTAAACAAAGTAATCCCCACAACATGACATCAGTCTCACTATGTACAGTGGCACTATTAGAAACCTGCAACACCTGAAATGCTCACAGCAATGCCGGACCAACAACATACTTGAGCACGTACTACCATTAACATGACATCACAAATGTTACATATTAGTAGTCTCACCACCTGGAAATGCCTGCACTCCCACCACTACCAACTGTGCAGTGTTGTCGCCATGTAGAGTTGTAGGTGCACTGCTGCCAACATGGACCCCATCTCCAGACTAGAGGTCCTTGTGTGGACATGAGGAAGGGACCTGCAAATTGGGAGGTAGACACAGAAGAAGAGTTACACATCAATGCAACATGCAGTGTACAACACAACAGCAATATGCACTAGGAATGTATACAGAGTATTGACTACAGACTGCCCACACAGCTCATGGGAGTCCAACGTCACTGTGTAATTCACTGTCACTTGGGCACACCCTTTGCAAGCCCATGGAAACGGGAAGCAGGAGGGGTGTGTGTGACTCAAACCCAAGCATCTGAACCAAATACATTACAAGCCTGCATGTGCCCAGCCACAATGCAGCGTATGCCCACAGGAACCACGGAAGCCAACAGATCGTCCCAAAAAAATTGGGAATAAAAGAAATCAAAATAAAAATAAAAATAAGAAACAATCAAAAATGGCCATTGATGGGCCCGGGGGGGTTGGGGAGGCCACCCAGGAAGTCCGAGGACAGGATGCACACCAGAACCCACCTGCGTGGATCCCGGGAAGATAAAACACCTCCATGGGCTCATGGCCCACACGGCTACCCTATTGTGGGAGTATCACTGCTGTCGCTATTATCACCCTGTGCAGCTGCATCCGGAGGTGGTTGCACTATGGGAGGCAGCCCACGCAAGGCCCTAGTCTGCTCCTCCATGGCTGCAAGCATGCGGGTGTGGTAGGTCTGGTTCTGGAGGATGAGTGTGCGGAGGTCCCCATGCAACAACTCACGGGATGCCCGGACCTCCGCCCTCGTTGCCTGCATCTCAGCTGAGAGCGTACGGGTGAGACGCTCCAGCTGCTGTTCTGTCCTTTGGTGTGTTGAAGCCTTAAGCTCAACAAGAGTCGTCCTGAGGTGAAGGAGCTCCTGCCTCAGGGCTTCCCTGTGGCCCTGGGACTCAATGGAGATGGCCTCCTGCAGAGTCGCCAGTGCCGCCCGCCTGTCCCTGTTGGACCCCAACATGTCCTCCCTGTGTGACTGGCAGATGGAGTCGGTTGCCTGCTCTAGTCGCTCCATCAGCCTTTCTGGGGGGACAATGGAAGTGGCCACCCTATCCATAGCCTGAGCCATCATCTCGGATGATGCAGCCTGTTGGGTTGCCATACCGTAAATGGATTGCTCCCATGCGGTATTGCCGGGTGGCGTACGGCCACCACGTCGGCGGGCACCACACCTGTCTGGGGCAAGGCGAACTGCGCCTTGCTGTGCCGGCACTGCCTGAGGCTGCAGGACTGCATTCCCCCTCTGATCTGCTGGCCCAGGAACAGGATCAGATGTCGCGGAGTGTGACCCTGCATCCGTAACCACCGAAGGCATAGCTGCCAACACTGACATCCCCATGGAGGGTTCTGACCCTGGTGCAGGTGGGTGAGACAGAACAGAATCCCTCCCTGGAACACTCACCTGCGACGGCACGTAGGTCTCATCCGAATCAACACCTGAGTACAGCTCGGGGGAGGTGCAGCCAGAGACACCCCTTGAGAGCACGACCTGCAGCACTTGTGGGTTCTCCCCCACCACCACACCACGTCCCTCACTGGTGGTTGGTCGGCCCTCGGACCCCTCCTGGGTCTGCACCATCTCCACAACCCCAGCAGTATCAGGTGCGTCTTCCCCTGCAAAGACATAAAACAAAGAAATGGAAACAGGCATTAGCACCATGGCACACAATGAGGGCTGAGAAGCAAGAGAACCAGTACTTGATTGACACATGTCCCACATGACTAAAACCCTCCCATGCATGCACCCTCACTGCGTATGAAGTGCAGGCAAATGGCACACACTGATGACACCAAGATGGAAGATGAACACATTTTCTGCATGCTGCCTGGCAGTGGCATCACACATTGGCCTGTGATTGCCAGGTGAAACACACATGCCATCACACAGATGGCATGTACCATTGCTATTGAGTGAAGATGGAGAGGAGGGCAGCACCTATTCATTCAGTCCAGTTCCCGCATGTAATTGCTTTTCTAATTCTAACAGGTCAGATTTTTCACCTGGAGCTGCCAGTCTGAAATGGTCCAATTGCACAGGGACATGTGTGTACAAATGATATCCAGGTAACAAAGTCACTCCACTTTACCATACCCATGTCAGACATGTGACTAGTGGACAGCGACATGCCTAGTGAAAGTGGTGGAATGCAAACAAACTGACTGAATGAACAGTGAAAAATAAGCAAATATGTTGTGGCAAGGTGACACTTCAAGGGCAACTGGCGTGCAGTTGGGCTAGATGTCTACTGTTGGCAGAAGGGATACTGCTATGGCCAAATGCAGCTGCGCAGGAAGTATTGCATGAAGCACATGGCTGACCCATATGACTCAGGCGCACACACTCTCACCTGGCACACAAACAGAAGCCCTCACACACACACCATGCACATGTATGACACACACATGCATGTGCACTCACCGGACAATGCCTCGTAATCAGCCAGATCTCCCACGCCTTGGATCTGTTCCTCCGTGACGTAGGTCCCAGCGACTGACTCATGTGGAGTGAGTTCCATGTCTACTACTGGAGACCCACCTCCAGTCACTAGAGTTGCGGCATGACTTGAGGCCAGCTTACTCTTTGCCCTGCGCTTTAGGTCATTCCAGCGCTTATAGCAATCATTGGCTGTGCACCTCACGATTCCAAGGGCACTTACGATGTCCGCAACGGTCTGCCAGTGTGCCTGGCGTTGTGCAGGTGTGGTCTTGGATCCTGCAACAATGACCATCTCGTTGTCATGTCCGGACACATACTCGACAAGTGCATTCAGTTCGTCATCCGTGAAGCTGGGCTTCCTGGACGGGCCGGACTGTGTAGCCGTGTCTGGGGCATCAGCCTGTGCCGGACGAGCACTCTTCCTCTTCCGCTTGGAAGGTGGTGGTGATCCTGAGTGTCCTGCGCCGCTCTGGACACTAGGGGCAGGAGCCCTGGTGGACTCTGTATCAGGAGTGTGGGATTGCACACTCAGCATGGGAGTTGGTGCAGGCATTGGCTCTAGTGTGATGGTGTCAGGGGGAATGTCGGCAGCATGGACTAGGACCGACACTGTCCTGGCTGGGTGTGTGAGGGCTGGGGTGGATGGAGCCGCAGCTGCCCCTGCAGCCTCTCCGCCCTACCTCCTTGGTGCAGCAGATGACCTTGCTGCCCCAGATCCACGTGGCATGATGGCATCAACGTGCACCAGCGCACGTGTCGTAGCCCTGCTGACCTGGAAGTCAGCCATGGAGTCAGCCAGGTCTGGTGCCACAATGGGCTGGTCCAACAAGGGCTGAGCATGGATGGTGTCAGCCACATCAGCCTCAATGGGAGGGGGGGAGGGGGGGGATTATGGGTGCCCGTGACTGGTCCTCCACACATGGGGGGACAGGCTCACCCTGCAAGTTACGACCACGTCCCCTACCGGATCCACCACGGCCACCACTTGTGGCTCTTCCACCTTTGCCACCCTTACGGAATCCTCGCCTCCCAGCCATGGCACTGATGTTAATGTGCGTATGGGAGTGGATGTAGACTATTGTCCTGGGCAATTGGGGGTCAAAGGGGTTGGGTACCAGATGGTAATTGTACCCTAGTGCTCTAGCAAGGCTGATTGTAACCCCCGGGGAAAGATGACGGGTCACGCAACGCACAGGAGGCCCAAAAAAGGGAGATGACGTGCACGCAACCCCTCCTAGACCACGTGTGCAGAAAGAAAAACCTGCACTACGCTGTGGCACCCAGTAACACAAGAATGAACGTATGCGTGTCACACGCAGCCTAGAATGACCTCTGAAGGGGTAGGCTACACACGGGGCAAGCACAGATGTTAGATACGTGCGTGACTCACCGTCTGCCTGGTAAACGAGCGTGTAAAAGGAGCACGTTTGGTTGGCAACACCCCCGCCAAAAGAAGATTTGTACGCTGTCTGAGGAGACAGGACAACAGTAGAAGGGAACACTGTTTGAGGGAACAGGCCCAGGTAAACCAGTAAAAGCGAAAGAAGAGAAAAAGCTGTCAGAGGTAACAGGGAATACGAACTTGAAACGCCCTGAAGTAAATCGCGTGTGAAACGACAAGGAGTACAGAATTCACCCACTCGCTCTCCACGAAAAGCACGTACAAGGAAGTGGTGTTCTACGCGTACCTTTTATACAGGCCCACACGTCCAGCGTCACTTACGCGGCGTGTATGCGCTAGGGCCATTTCCACCAATTACACGCTTTGTCACTTCTGCGTGTAGGGACATTTCCTCCAATTACACGCTTTGTCACTTCTGCGTGTAGGGCCATTTCCACCAATTACACGCTTTGTCACTTCTGCGTGTAGGGCCATTTCCACCAATCACACGCGATGAGACTCTGACGTGCAGTCTTTCCACGTGTGCTCTGTCATCACGTGCTGTGTGGGAAACACCCGTGCGGGTCACGTCACAGACGCGCTTACGCGCTGAGGGCCTTTGGTCCAATAGAATCGCGTATGCGTGCTGACGCGCTTACGCGGTAAGGGCCTTTCCTCGATTTTCACGCTGACGTGCAGGATTTTCACGTGCAAAATCACTCCGTACCAAGCTGGCCACGCGTAAGCACACGGAAGACCATGCTCCTGCCCAGAAGGCCGAACTACTGCCCCCCAGAGCCCCGAGCACGCTCCCACCTACCATCTGCTGCTGCCTGACTGCCTGCTGCCCACGTGCACTGCCATTTGCTGCCTGCACATCAGCCAGGGGTGCTGTTGCTGTGACCACCCCTGCTGGTACCGAAGACTCCCGACTGGAATTCCATCACTCCACAGCCCAGCCCCAGGACCCAGTTGCCCACCCACTCCTGCCTCTGGGGTTGCCATGTCGGGCACTGCAACATCTGGCACCCGTGGCAACCCCCGGCCAGAGAGGCAGAGGGGCACCAGCTTCAGTGCCACCGAAGTTGGTGTCCTGGTGGAGCAAGTCCTGGGGCAGTATGATGCCCTCTTCGGAAGTTCCCGCGCCGACAAGGAAGGACGGACTCGGATCTGGACTGACATCGTGACTGCCATCAACGCGGAGAGGGTGGCAGTCCGGGACTTACAACATGTCAGGAAGCGCTGGGAGGACTTCAGGTCCAGGACCCTGAACAAGGCCCGGCGCCTCTTGAAGGCAGCGGATGCCAAGGGGCGCCGGGGCCACTTGTCGGAAGAACAGATGGGGGTCCTGGAACGCATATCCCCAGCGCTCCACATCCAGGTCCTGGAGAAGCAGACCCGTCTGGAGTCGAGCGGTGAGTGTACATGCATCCTGATTGTGAGCAGTGCGTGTGGTGATTATTCGGTATTGTGCAGGTTGCACATCTGTTTGTATGGGGTCGAGTATGGGTGGGGGTGTACATGGCCGTGGGGCTGACACATGCGAGGGCTGTAATGTGTGAGACATGGATGGTGCTTGTGTGTGTAGGCTTGCATGGCAAATGCAGTTGTGCGTGCACACATGTTTGTATGTATGTGTATGTAAGTAGACATGTCCGTGATGTCACGCATGTATGTTGTATTGGGCTGCATGTATGAGCACTGTGTACATGTGCATGTGTGTGTATTTGACAAGGGTGCAACAGTGATGCAACATGGATGCATGTGACTGCGGTATGTGTAAGGCTGATTGGCAGATGTGACATGGATGCCCGTCTGAACAGTGCGACACTTGGCAGCGGTGTACACATGCATGCAAGTGTGGTGGTGTGTGTACATGTGTGGTGTACTTCCTGTGTTGCATGTGATGTCTGGGTCACCTTTGCCTGCTCATGCTGTTGTATGTGTATGGATGGTGGTGGCAGTTGCGATATGGCTGTGGTATGGCTCATGTGTGCGAGTTGCAATGACATGTGTGTTGGGGATTGTGATGACATGTCTGAGGTTTGCCAATGCCACTCATGTGCAACTGTCATGTGTGTATGTGTCCATTGTACAGTGCCCTGATGCCTGTGTTTTGTTTCTCCCTGTCTGCAGCGTCAACTGATGAAGAGGGCGGAGAAGGTGCTGTGGAGCACAGCGGCGGGGATCCGACCGCCAGCCGGAGACGCAAGGCCCGGCTCCCCTCCCGTGTTGTCATCTCGTCGGGGAGTGAGGAGTCCGGTGCCGCGTCCCAGGCCGCAGCTGCCGGGGGGAGGTCCAAGAGGCGGAGGTTGGAGTTGGACTCCTCGGCAGCAGAAGGGGCAGCTGGGACCCCACAGGGCCCAACAGGGGAAGATGGCACGGAGTCATCCAGGTTGGTGGGGGGTCTGGTGGAGGAGGAGGCCGTGCAAGCACCAGAGACGGGGTCTGGAGGTGGGGATCCCACTGGTGCTAGTGGTGCAGTCCAGGACCAGGGACAGGAGGCAGCACAGGCCGCCGCGGAGGTGCCTGTGTGCAATCCTGTCCCCGATCCTGTCCCTGCATCATCTTGCACCAGCAGGGATGCCTACGTCCAGACCCGTTTCCAGGCAGGGGATGAGCTGACATCAACTGGCCTTCCTCTGCCTGCGGACGTTGCTATCCAGGTCCGGGTTGAGCCTGTCCTGGCTGGTGTGGCGTTGCGTCAACGGGCCATGCGAGGTGACCTGCAGTCTTTTCATGGAGAGACTGCACGTCATCTCGAATGGCTCGTTGACCACGTCAGCCTGCTGGGACAGGTCATCCAGACCGGATTCCTCCGTCTGATGGGGCTTGTTCCGACCCCCTCCTCAACTGGACCCCCTACGCGCCAGTCGTCCTCTGTGCCATCTTCCCACCCATCAGTCACCTGGGTGCCCTGTGGAGCTGCCTCTGACAGTGCGGCCAGGCTGGTGGAGGAGGCATCCCTGCCACAGTCGGGAGTCGGACGTCCAGCAGGGGTGGCCACATCAACAACTGCACCCCAGCCGGCGGAGGATGTGCAGGCAGCAGGAGGCAGTGCACGGGCAGAGGCAGAGCAGCAGCAGCAACATGGTGGGAGCCATGAAGGCTCGGGGCCTTCGACATCGGAGGGGCAGGCATCGGCCGGAGGGCAGGAGGACCCAGGACAGAGAGTGTCTTCCGTGTGGCAGCGGTTGGGCCACGCCATAGGTGCGGAGCGGCGGCGGGCGGAAGAGGCGCGGCTCACAATGGTCAGGGCGGAGAACTCCATGCGGAGGGCCCTGAGGCGGGCCGAGTGCCTCGAGGCAATCCGCAGGGGGTTGGAGGAGGACACGGCGTCGTCCCTGCGGACCCTCGGGGCCATGGAACTGGACCGCCTCCGGGACATCGAACAGGAGTTCGATGATGCCCTGGCCCGGAACACCACGGAGTGAGCCGCTGGACTTGCCCGCCGCCTTTGTATATAGTTCTTTAGTTTTAGGTTTCCTTTGTTTTTTCTTATGATTTGGAGTCGACGGACACTGCTCCACTTTTTGTATATAGTTGATATTTAGGTAGGTTTTTTAGGAGGTTTCCTTAGTTCAGTTGTGATGATGGACCCTTGTTATTTTTGTACATAGTTCTTTGTTGCATGGAGAGTTTTTACATTTCACTTTGGACAAAATTTTATGGATTTGATTTTCTACTTTTGTGTTTTTATGCGGACATGCAGCTTATTTTTTCACATTTACATTGTAGTTATTTTTCTTTCTTTACCATTCGTATTTTTGTCCAATACATTTTTTTTTCCATTGTTCACTGTGTGGTTTCATCTCATTGGTTTCATGCATGTCATGTTGTGTGTTTTCCCATTCAATTTCAAAATCTGTGTGTGACGGACATGGGTTCATTTGCTTCATGAACATTGGGGGTGTAACATGTGTTTTCATTTCCATGTGGGTGAATGGGTTACTTGGTAGGGCTTTTTGGCTGTGGAGGCTGACCATTACGCACATGATTGGGGATTGTGAGGACCTGGTGGGGGCTGCACATGGTGGCAGGGGGGTGGGGGTGGTGGGAGACATGAGTGGGGGCCTGGTGGAGGGTGACCCTGCACTGCTGGGGGGTGGGGGTGCAGGGGGACATGAGTGGGGGCCTGGTGGAGGTTGACCCTGCACTGCTGGGGGGTGGGGGTGGTGGGAGACATGAGTGGGGGCCTGGTGGAGGGTGACCCTGCACTGCTGGGGGGTGCAGGGGGACATGAGTGGGGGCCTGGTGGTGGTTGACCCTGCACTGCTGGGGGGTGGGGGTGGTGGGAGACATGAGTGGGGGCCTGGTGGGGGCTGCCCATGGTGGCAGGGGGGTGGGGGTGGTGGGAGACATGAGTGGGGGCCTGGTGGAGGGTGACCCTGCACTGCTGGGGGGTGGGGGTGCAGGGGGACATGAGTGAGGGCCTGGTGGAGGTTGACCCTGCACTGCTGGGGGGTGGGGGTGGTGGGAGACATGAGTGGGGGCCTGGTGGAGGGTGACCCTGCACTGCTGGGGGGTGGGGGTGGTGGGAGACATGAGTGGGGGCCTGGTGGAGGGTGACCCTGCACTGCTGGGGGGTGGGGGTGCAGGGGGACATGAGTGGGGGCCTGGTGGAGGGTGACCCTGCACTGCTGGGGGGTGGGGGTGGTGGGAGACATGAGTGGGGGCCTGGTGGAGGGTGCCCCTGCACTGCTGGGGGGTGGGGGTGGTGGGAGACATGAGTGGGGGCCTGGTGGAGGGTGACCCTGCACTGCTGGGGGGTGGGGGTGGTGGGAGACATGAGTGGGGGCCTGGTGGGGGCTGCCCATGGTGGCAGGGGGGTGGGGGTGGTGGGAGACATGAGTGGGGGCCTGGTGGAGGGTGACCCTGCACTGCTGGGGGGTGGGGGTGCAGGGGGACATGAGTGGGGGCCTGGTGGAGGGTGACCCTGCACTGCTGGGGGGTGGGGGGTGGTGGGAGACATGAGTGGGGGCCTGGTGGAGGGTGACCCTGCACTGCTGGGGGGTGGGGGTGGTGGGAGACATGAGTGGGGGCCTGGTGGAGGGTGACCCTGCACTGCTGGGGGGTGGGGGTGGTGGGAGACATGAGTGGGGGCCTGGTGGAGGGTGACCCTGCACTGCTGGGGGGTGGGGGTGGTGGGAGACATGAGTGGGGGCCTGGTGGAGGGTGACCCTGCACTGCTGGGGGGTGGGGGTGCAGGGGGACATGAGTGGGGGCCTGGTGGAGGGTGACCCTGCACTGCTGGGGGGTGGGGTGGTGGGAGACATGAGTGGGGGCCTGGTGGAGGGTGCCCCTGCACTGCTGGGGGGTGGGGGTGGTGGGAGACATGAGTGGGGGCCTGGTGGAGGGTGACCCTGCACTGCTGGGGGGTGGGGGTGGTGGGAGACATGAGTGGGGGCCTGGTGGGGGCTGCCCATGGTGGCAGGGGGGTGGGGGTGGTGGGAGACATGAGTGGGGGCCTGGTGGAGGGTGACCCTGCACTGCTGGGGGGTGGGGGTGGTGGGAGACATGAGTGGGGGCCTGGTGGAGGGTGACCCTGCACTGCTGGGGGGTGGGGGGGGTGGGAGACATGAGTGGGGGCCTGGTGGAGGGTGACCCTGCACTGCTGGGGGGTGGGGGTGCAGGGGGACATGAGTGGGGGCCTGGTGGAGGGTGACCCTGCACTGCTGGGGGGTGGGGGTGGTGGGAGACATGAGTGGGGGCCTGGTGGAGGGTGCCCCTGCACTGCTGGGGGGTGGGGGTGGTGGGAGACATGAGTGGGGGCCTGGTGGAGGGTGACCCTGCACTGCTGGGGGGTGGGGGTGGTGGGAGACATGAGTGGGGGCCTGGTGGAGGGTGACCCTGCACTGCTGGGGGGTGGGGGGGTGGGGGGGTGGGAGACATGAGTGGGGGCCTGGTGGAGGGTGACCCTGCACTGCTGGGGGGTGGGGGTGCAGGGGGACATGAGTGGGGGCCTGGTGGAGGGTGACCCTGCACTGCTGGGGGGTGGGGGTGGTGGGAGACATGAGTGGGGGCCTGGTGGAGGGTGACCCTGCACTGCTGGGGGGTGGGGGTGGTGGGAGACATGAGTGGGGGCCTGGTGGAGGGTGACCCTGCACTGCTGGGGGGTGGGGGTGCAGGGGGACATGAGTGGGGGCCTGGTGGAGGGTGACCCTGCACTGCTGGGGGGTGGGGGTGGTGGGAGACATGAGTGGGGGCCTGGTGGGGGCTGCCCATGGTGGCAGGGGGGTGGGGGTGGTGGGAGACATGAGTGGGGGCCTGGTGGAGGGTGACCCTGCACTGCTGGGGGGTGGGGGTGGTGGGAGACATGAGTGGGGGCCTGGTGGAGGGTGACCCTGCACTGCTGGGGGGTGGGGGTGCAGGGGGACATGAGTGGGGGCCTGGTGGAGGGTGACCCTGCACTGCTGGGGGCTGGGGGTGGTGGGAGACATGAGTGGGGGCCTGGTGGAGGGTGACCCTGCACTGCTGGGGGCTGGGGGTGCAGGGGGACATGAGCAGGTGTGCAGGGTAGTCCCCTGTTTTGTGGGCTGCCTGCTGGGGCCGTGGAGGGTGTACAGGGAACACCTGTGAGGACCCACCCAGCATAATTGCGTGTGATAATTCCCGCACACCCCTGTAATACACGTACCTGGCCAAATCGCATGTGAGAATTCCCGCGCACCCCTGTAATACACGTACCCAGCCGAATCGCGTGTAGAACTTCCCGTGTACCCCTGTAATACACGTACCCAGCCAAATCGCGTGTGATAATTCCCACGTACCCCTGTAATACACGTACCCTGGCCAATCGCGTGTAGAACTTCCCACGCACCCCTGTAATACACGTACCAAGCCAAATCGCGTCTGATCATTACCACGCACCCCTGTAATACACGTACCAAGCCAAATCGCGTGTGATCATTCCCGCGCACCCCTGTAATACACGTACCCAGCCGATTCGCGTGTAGAACTTCCCGTGTACCCCTGTAATACACGTACCCAGCCAAATCGCGTGTGATAATTCCCACGTACCCCTGTAATACACGTACCCTGGCTAATCGCGTGTATAACTTCACGCGTACCCCTGTATTACACGTGCCCTGGCTAATCGCATGTAAGACTTCCTGCGTACCCCTGTAGTACACGTTCCCTGGACAATCTCGTGTTGAACTTACCGCGTACCCCTGTAATACACGTTCCCTGGACAATCGCGTGTTGAACTTCCCGCGTACCCCTGTAATACACGTTCCCTGGACTATCGCGTGTTGAACTTCCCGCGCACCCCTGAAATACACGTACCCTGGCAGCCTGGCTAATCGCGTGTATAACTTCACGCGTACCCCTGATATGCACGTTACCCGCTTTGCGTTCCTTGTTTGGCAGCCCTGTAAACTGGTCCAGGGTTAGCGCAGCCCTTTGCGATGATTTAGCGATTTTGATGGCTTTTCCTTGCGCGAGGGCGTTCTTGGGGGCGTTACTGGCGCTGCTGCAGGGTCGCTGCGATACTCTGCGCCACGGCTGGTTTGGGAGCCTAAAATCCATGAATACGCTGTGCGCGGAAATCGGTTTTAGCGCACGTGCCTGGCGCAGACAATCGCACGCGGACACTCTGCGCCAGCCGCTTGCGACACTTTTCTGTGAAATTCTATGAATTACCCTGTAAATCTGTTAAATCACATTGATTGGTATGCTGGTACTTATATACTTCTCTTGATGATGGGGAGAATGAAGCTAGAATCATTCTGTGTTACACCCTTCTATAATATTTTATTTTGAAAAATGTTCATGTTTGGTAATATGATTGGTGTACTTTCCAAGACAGTTTTATAAAATGAGATTATTTTAGTTCATGGTAAGAACTGGTAATGAAAGTGTTCAAATGCAGAAATTGCAGAGTTGGCACGAATCCTAGATTCACCCCTTAACCAGTGTGTGCAATGCTGTGCATCTGTTTTAATCTTGGATTGTCTAGCCTCTCGAAATTGCCAGTCCCTAAACCTTTCAAAATTGCCACCCCTTCAGAGAGATTTCCTTTTCAGGGTATGATCTTCAAAAAGCTTCACTGGCTATAGTGTTACTTCCACTATAATAATGAGCATTGATATATTGCACACCGCAGGCACTTTATTCTTTTGATCTGTAATGGCAACACTATATTGAAAACCATATCCCACTTCTAATCTCAGTCTGTCTGGATACAGACACCTTCCTGGTAGCTTCTAATCTGCCTCCACTATCCATGCTATGTGTAGCTTTCTCCTTCCTACCAATTGGTCTCCTCTATTCATGCTTGAGCACGTTTGTGTTCTGTGAGGCAGAAAATGTGAGTTCTCTGTCTATTCTGGGTTACATGTACCTTTTACATACAGTCCTGAATTAACAGTACAGGTTGCATACCTTCCTGGATTCTATTGATAAAACATCTCATGAATGTATGCCAGAACAGAAGTAACCACTTCATACAATAATAATGTTGGCCTTCAAATGGTACTTCTGATTAGAGCAAGAATGAAGAGGATAAGGGGACTTAAAGGGAGTAAACATCCTTATTTTTATTTTTTTTATGTTGTGAGGCAGCATATCGACCTATGGGTTGTGATTTCGACGACGAGGAGGGGGCGGGGCAGATATTCTTGATCACCTAAATCCTTTGGTTTGGTGGAGGGGGGCCCCAAAGATGTCCGTGCACAGGGCCACATAAGTGCTTAAGATGGCCCTGGGTCTGGCTTTGGGCTTCAAGCGGATCTTCATGACAGGGACAAGAACATCAAGACGATTGGATATAGCAGAGTGGAGCATGGAAAGGACTTTGTCAGGGTGTGAGTCAGCCAAGGGGGGAGGCAGAGTGAGAAAGTGGCAGCAAATGCCTCAACTGACACATGCTTCATGGGTTGGACAACCGAGCAGGTAGGTGGCTGTGCTGGAGTTGGCTTGGCCTGAGGGGTGGAGAGGATGAGCTGGGAGGAAAGGTGAAAGTGATCACTCCAGGAGAGAGGAGTAGTGAGAGGGATGGAAAGGGGAAAGTCTGAGGAGATCAGAACATCCAAAAGTGTGCCCTGCAGAGTGAGTCGGGCCAGCTATACGAAAATATACTTTTTTAATATAGTCCCAATAATAACACAAATTAATTAATAAATGCAATCTTAAAACACCACACGACCAGCACACTATGTAATATATATACAGTCACTCGAGTCAGTGCGGAAAGGTTAGTAACTCCACCAAAGGAAAAGAATGAATAACTTTTATAGCACCAATAGTCTTCAGAGATGGCATCCCTAACTTTATAAGTCAAGCCCTAAAATGAATGGAGCCTTGTGCCCAATGTACAATGCGTGCGTAAAAGTGCATGGTTGTGCGTAAAGTTCACAAGCTACTTCTTAGAAGGCACGAAAAATGTAGGGGAATAGTTCTGAAAGGGTGGAACAGGTTCCAAGACTCATCATAGAATCTGCGAATCTGCTACAGTGAACAAAGCTGTTACCAACTTTCGGAATGCTTTAAGAAGTGAATACTACCCAAGGCAACAGGAAGGCCGTTAAGGGACTTCACTACTCAATGCTATTAGCTCAGTTTTGATCCAGACGTGGAGGGTCTAGAAGTGGTCATCAGAGTTATGATTTCCTGCCCTCGGTTCGATTGCCAGATGCACTGGTGGGCACACATACCAAATCCGGTATGGGACAGGAGCTGAAACTCTTGATTCGGATAGAGAACGAAGAAAACACAAATGTAGCATACCTCAGGACACTGGAAGGAACGTGGGAAAACCATCTTCAGCGACCTTCACTGTCGCACAGTGGGCCACAGGTGCCACACTCTTGCGGTTTGACACAGCCTCCTATCGCGTGGCCCAAAAGTGCTATTACGATGAAATTCAGCAGAAGGATGCTTTGTTGAATATATTGGGATTCCCAAAAGTCTTGGGAAGAAAATCAAAATGGCAACGCTCCTGCATGGCAACTAAGGATTGAGCTGGGCAGCCCACTGGATGGGCCAGGGACACTTTTGAACAGGCTCACTTGCAGGGTTACCAGGAGACATCGAGAGTGATTGGTCCCACTACTCAAAGGGTTTGAAACACCTTCACAGTTCTTCTTAGATCAGGCGCAAAGCAGGGCTGGACCGAGACAACAGCGGGTTTCAGGTTCCAACTCACTTCAGTGCATCTCAGGATCTTGCTTTGTTCTGCTTGGCTCCTCCGAATACTTGGCTCCTTCTTCAGATTTTTATTTTATTTTATTTATGTATTACATTTGTTACTCGCCCAGACCCTTAGGTATCACGGCGAGGTATCTGCTGGAATTAATGCAGGACCCCTCTTCTTAACCACAGTCAGGTGAGTGTTCACACTCAGCCCACCAGTGGCAAGATCTGCTCCATGCATGCACACCAGCAGTGGTCCAATCAGGGACCACTGGGGTTCTGATGCTCTCATGCACACCAGGCACCCTGGCACCAGTAGTATGGATTGGGACCAGACAGCCCCATCCCACTTCCTGGGTACCTACATACATAGCCTGCAGGGACCTGTGAAAGAAGCATCTTTTGCAGGCAACTGCATGCCCAAATAAGGAAATCCTGGACCTGGAAGGCAGGGGGAAGGCCAAGGGACAAAATGCCCAAAGGGAGAGACAAAAGACTGTGCCGCCCTGCCATGTTAGACACTAGCCACAGTCATGAGCCAAACGCGGTACACGCGGTAAGGCTCAGTAAAATGACACAAATATAAGAAAATGCTACTGCTGCCACCAGTCTGTTCCAAAGCACATTGTAAATTCACCAAAAATTCCTTAGACGGTGTCTAGGGCCATAAAACACAATGACCCCATTACCGTAAGGTACTTTGCACAATGATCAAAAGTTACCAACGAGTAGCAACAAAGTTGAAAGACCAAGAGAAACAAAGTTTTTCAGTACTGACAGCCTAAAGGACATGTCACTTTCCCAATAACAATGAGCTAAAGCCCAGTGGAGTGCATCTGAAGGCTGTGCTCCACTGTAAAAAGTCAAGTTAGCATACAGAAACAAATGCAAAAAGATTGATGTTTCAGGGACTATTGAGGAAAAGTTGCTTCAAGACAAATCTTTTCTAACAATGAGTTATGCTTCTTTTGTAACAATTAATCAATGTCTGCTTTTCCTACCAAAACATCCTGACCTTGAGGCACTTGCTCTCACCACATACTACAATTAAATTAAAAGGGGCCTTAATTCCAAGAAACAAGCCTGTAACCCTAATGTTATACTACAAAATGGCTGTTCTCTTGCTCATAGTGTACACAAAATGTAATGAAGGAGGTTCCAAGCTTACTTAGGTTACTTCTGATAGGTGTTGTACCAGTTCTTAAGATACAGATACAATAGGACATAAGAGGTAAAGACATAACAACGCCGGCTGCTATCACCCGGGCAAGCAGGATCTAACTGCCTCCACAGAGAACCTCCACCACGAACATTCCAACATTCACATATCAACATTCCACGTGACATCACGAGCTACAGCACATACAGACAGGCACTGCATAACACACCTCCCTCTGTTACCAATACATACATACACATGACACATTACAGACACGCACGTCATAACAAAAACACACTTCATAATGAGGGCAGTTCTCGAGTCTACAACCTAATATAGCAATATACCCTTCTGTGTAATGGATCACTTTGCTGCATGCGCGTCTCCATACATTACTGCAAGGGCATTTTTTGTCGTTTGTACATCTGCCTGTGATCATAAAGTTATTATAATGAGGCTAATATATATCTATGCCACTCCTAGCATTTAACTTACATGTGTCCACCTCATAACCACGTGGCCATTAAAAAAGGCATATTTCTCAACTTGTATCTGCGCATATGCTTGAAGCGCTGACTTTGCATATTAACAGAATTATTATATCTCGTGTTTGGCTACTGTAATAGGATTGTTTTGTGAGAGTCAGTTGAGAGCTAGCTATTTGAGGATTTCTAGTATTCTGTTTTTCCAGCACAGAACAAACTCTCTGGCACAAGCTCTCCACTTCTTCTCGTGGCCACTCTGGGATGGTGAAAACCTTGCCACTAGACATATTATATTTTTACCAGCAGCAAGGCTCCTTAAAGGTGAAGGGTGCAACGTAGGTCACATTTGGCATTCTCCTGCCAGAAGTCTTAGGCAAGGTGGTGTAGACCACCATCTTGGATCTTGGATTTTGTAGTATTCCAAGAGATCCCTTGCACACCTACCTTGGGTCCAGCATCACGTGTAGATTGTGACCCCACCCTCATCATCACCCCAACTCATAATTAAGTGTTATTTTAAAAACAATTGATATTCAAAATACCACATGATTTACAATCACTGCTATGCTTTTAAGGAGGCCCTTAAAAAGGTTGCTACTTTTTGCTTATTACAGAGTATGCCACAAGCGCTTTTTATTTTGATGCAGATATCCTAAGTGTCACTGAAAGCCATACATAATAGAAACACGTTTTTAAACTATAAAACATAAAAGGTTAAACAAAAAGGTGAAAAGAGAAGTTGATTCTGGGTGGTTGACTGATGTATTGGCTTTAACGGGCCCACATAACCGTACATAATCATTGTACCATGCTATTGAATACAGACACAGATAGTAAACAGAACGTTAGTAGGAAGTGGGGTAGGGATAAAGGGTTAGACATTATACATGATATGTAGTGGGACATGTGTGCACTCCCTAAGAAGATATCACTTAACGCAAGCATCATACAATACATTACGGTGTGCTCATGCATATCAACACCATGCCTCGCATCATCCACTCTTATAGCCCTGATTACATCCCCACATCTGCCACATGATGAGCTCCAGTTGCCCTGTTTTATCACTTATTTTGGGACTGTTCGAAGGTTAGAGCCTTCTGGAATAAGGTTGAATCTAATATCTGGGTAATACTGGGTGTAGGCATCACGCTGCATGTGGAGGCTGCACTGTTGGGATCCTCGCCAAAAAGGTCACCTCTACAAAATGGATTATTCAAAAATGCCAGTAGTGCTAGTCAATGCATGAGGGGGCACCCTCCTAGTTACATGAGAGAGGGTTCATGATTTGGCAACATGCAAGTTGAGGGAAGAGACATCTCAAAAACTAGTATACCCGATTCAGAAACTTGATATTTGATCTGAATGTCCTCGTTTTCTGGCTAGTAAGGGGCAGGTCAATGATGATAAGATAAGGAGGAGAGGGTGGACGGTGTAGGGTGAGGCATGCTATGTCAGATTGGATCGTCCGACATAACCATGTGTGAGATTTACTGCTTTGCTACACTGCTAAAGACTGTATTGTATGGTGAGACACTATGATAGGGATGGTTTATTTAAGGGGTGCCAAGAGTGTCCCAAAGGACTTGAGTTCAGGCAGCATGTGGCTGTGCCTTAATGTAATGACAGTGGGCCTCATTCCGAGTTTGGTTGAGCGGGTAAACAGTGGTAGTAATTCAGTTACTTCCACTTTTTTTGTCAGTAACAGAATTACTGCTATTTTTACTGCTCTGCCATAACCAGAGTTTGGCGTTGAAGAGGATCCAGCATCTTGTTGGTCGTAAATCCTCCAGTTTAATGACAAAAATCAGCAGAATTACTGCCAAGATCCCCATGGTCCTATGGACTCCAAAAATGGGGACAAACACCACCCAACAACCACTGCTAACCTGTGCTAAATACACGGGAACAAGTTGTGGTAACGGGAACCCCTTTTGATGCTAATGCAGTGGAATTACCACCGAATTACCGCCACATTCAGAATGAGGCCCAGTTGTGTGTGGCAGACATTATGGGTGTTGTACTGCGACTACTATGTACTCACGAATATGCTTTTGTTCATTCCTGTTAGCAAAATACAGAGTAAGTATGATTTCTCAATAATGAAAAGTTAAAAAAGGAGACCAAGGTCCCAAATAGCTATTCATCAATACACAATCATCACCAGAAATCTACTGTAATATCACGTGTGTGATAAATCCCCAGCTTAACAAAGAATAGGGAGTATTGGCAGGAGAGCAATACATAAAGAAACAAAATCAAACGAATGGAAATCATGTGTGGCATTTAAATAATTTACAAAAAGTGTAAATCACTTTTACTTGTTTGTGTTTTTTATTTATTTAACAACTGTTTTACTTTCTTAAGTGGGAACCTATTTCATTGGATGTGCTTGGAAATGTAGATATTGATCAATTAACTCAACTGGTTATTGGTTTCTTTACAGGACATTTTAAATATGCATTTTTTTTAACATTGAGCTTGGCTAAACATAACATGTGTTTCTTAATACTGTTAAGAACTAGGAGCACCAACAGCACATCACACCCAAAGTAAATGGGAGAATCAGAGCCACCATACATCCAAGTCACCAACATTTAAGGGAACTTAAAATGCTATACCTGCTGCTAGGTATGCTCGAATATATGCATATCCACACTTTCCTTCTCTCCCCACATCTCTGACGTCTCTAAGAAGTCACACTACCAGCTGCACCTCCTCAGAGGTATTCTTCATTTCCTCTCCTTCTGACAGAAGCTCATTGTTTCCAGAGCTCCGGTTCTCTCTAGGCTGGACTACTGCAACAGCCTCTTTCTAAATCTGCCTGCCTCTACTCTCCGCCCTCTGCAACTTATCCAAAACAGGACTGTGAGACTTGTCCTTGGCCTCAAGCCCAGGGATCGTATCTCTCCAGGACTAATATCTCTGCACTGGCTCCCAGTCGTGGTGAGGATTAAGTCCAAAACCCTCTGCATTGTCGACAAGACCTTCTGGGGCCTGTGGCCTCAATACCTTCAACTCTCTCTTCCTAAATAACTTCCTCCTCGAGCTCTTCGATCATCCGCTCATCCGCCTCCAACTCCCTCAGGGTTCGTCGCTTCTTCAAACAACGAGTTGGTGGTAGATCTCTTTCTTCTGCTGGGGCCTCCCTCTGTAACAGCCTCCATGCCTCTCTGAAGCTTGAAGAGAACCATCTCTGGTTCTGGAAGCACCTCAAGACCTTCCTCTTTGCTTCTGCTTTCTCTCCTCCTCTCCCCTGCTGATCTCCTGGCTGAAACTGAAACTGCACTGGTTACCTGGCTACCCTCTGACCTCGGGCCCATGTCCCATCCCCGCCAGTTGCACACCTACACTGCCCCCCTGGCAACCCTTGTACTCGGGGACGGTTCTGTATACCAACAGCCCCCTACCAGCACTTGACACCTGATGTCCGCACTTACCCTTGCATTTGCCACCAGCTGGCTGCACTTTTTATTTATTGTCCTTCTTTATTATTTTAATATTATCCTTTGTACTGCACTGTCCCCTCCCCCTCTCCCCTGCCGTGTCTCCTTCCCCCTACCATGCACTTGCACGATCTCAATGTCACCTGGCCTAGTAAGAGTGTTGTCTCTGTCTTCCTTCTGTTCCACTTCCCTTGCCTTGTCGCGCCTGGAAACACTTGTGTATAGGCACGTTATAAATGCCATATCATATCATATCATACCATATCATATCATATCATATGTACCAGTGCTTCACACGTAATTCCCACTTCAGTCCTGCTAGTTTGAAGTTGATTCAATGAACAAATATAGATGATGATGTTGCATGGTTGTTTGCATTACCCGAATAACAACACAATCAATTCCAGCTACTTTGAGTTAGAGCATCCCGATCCACAGCCAAGACTGCAGAAATCTCAACATAAGTGCCGTACGTGTAGTGCTGAAGCATGTAAACTTGACGTGCTGTACCCATGCGTGTACGGCTGAATTATGTAAGCTTCATACTGTTGAGATGGCATACATTCATCAACTCCTGTGTGAAATGAAGTTCCTGTAATTATCACAAGAGATTTGCCACAATGTGACGGACAATGTCATTGCAGACACTACTGAAGATACATGTACCATTTCATGTCACCGCATTTCTGCAAACGCTCAGTTTTGTGTCACCCACATGACTTCAGAAGTGAGTGCTGCTAATGTCAGCTAGAATGCTGATAGTGTGGAAAGTTTAGGAACAATGAACTGCTGAAGTTTACGTAGAACTACGGCAGAACTGCAGCACAAAGCGCCATATGGCGGGGGGAAGCATTGCAGACTGCTTAGAAAAAATGTGAGAATTGTATGTTTTATACATTACATTGTCTACACCAGGGAACCTACCCACATGCCACATTTCAGGATTATAGCATGTTGGGAAGTATGATGTACATTTCGAGCAAGCACACAAACACACATATCCACACATTTCCCATATATATATCACACGGCCCACGGTAGTGGCCGTGTAGTTATGGTTAAGTTGCTAAACCCATAGGAAGAGCACTTTTTGGGCGGCTTATAACTTCGCTCCCCCTGGACGAATCTTCACCAAACTTTGCAAAAGAAGTGTATGGCCCACTCTGAATTTTGGTGAGGTTTAGTCCAGGGGGTGCAAAGTGATAGGGCAGTCCCAAAATGTCTTTTTTTCCCATAGACTAAATGGAGAACAAATTTCTGTCGCGGCTTCATCCCAAACTGCTGGACGGATTTTCACCAAATTTGCGGCTTGGTCCCGAAAGCATGCTGTTGTAAATTTGGTGAAAATCCATCCAGTAGTTCTTTTTAAAACGACCAAAAAATAGGTTTAAAATAATTTGTGATACCTATGTCCGCTCTGCGGACACACTTCCCTGTTCGCTCCGCGGACAGGACACCGATCGGATAATCGGCTTGGATCGTGTCCACGGACATGCAACGTGTTCGCTGATTGGCTGGGATGAGGCGTGAGGTGCATCAAATTGTTTCGATGCGCCTGCCATATTGGATGCGCGGACATGCGCTGGAAGTGAGCATAAATCCAATTTTGGGGAGTTTGTTGGTGTGTATGAGTGATTGGAGAGGGTGGGGAGTAAGAGATGGGTCAAATGCTGTATTTGTTTAGGTGGGAGAAGGCTGTGATGTGTTCGCGGAGTCCACGGTCTCCGCGGTTGTCCGCGGACATAATAGATACTGGGCACACTACTGGCTATTTTAGATTAGTATGATGTTGGTTTTGGGTTGTTAGAAGAGCATTGGGTGAAGAAGGTATGTATTGAAGAGTTTGTACGTTGGTTGTAATTTATTTTTAGAATGGTAATTGAGGTGCACAGTTTTGAGGTTGATGTATTATGTTTTTGGGTTGTGGTCATTTGGTAGGTATTTGTTTCTATGGGTGTGTTATGCTGTGGTGGTTGTAGCCAGGGCCTAGAGTCTTGGGTGCATGGCGGAAGGCTGTAGGCCGCAGGCCATGCACCCAAGACTCTAGGCCCTGGCCACAACCACCGCAGCAGAACTCTACAATGCTACCAAACATTTTGATTGTGGTATGTGGGCTGCTTAGGGGGTATGTTTTCAAAAATGTGAGTACTGATTGGTAGCACTGTAATAGTGTTTATAGGATAGTGAGATGATGTGTGTTTGTTTGTTTGTTTGTTGGATTGTGTTCAGATTGTTGGTATTGAAGACTCTAGGCATTTTGGGTTGTATTTATTGGTGAGAGGTTTGTTTGCATGGGTGTGTTATGCTGCGGTGTTTGTGAGTCCAATCCTTATATACTTACTGCTTTACTTTTTGTGGTTGTATGCAGTTTTATCATGACATGGGTAGTTGGAGCACACATTTTTATAAACTACTTTGACACAAATGCCTTTCACTAATTCAGAGGGAGGTAGTTTTGCTGTTTTTGGTTGAAGGTGTATTACTGCTTAAAATGGGTGCACTGTTTGAATTATGATGCTTTCATATGAGTTTTTGCAGGGGTTTTGGTAATGGGAATAATTCTAAGTTATTTGTGTTAGCACATGAAGGTGTTTGGTTGTTGTCAGGTTTTGCAGTTAAGTAACTGCAGAGTATTAAGGGGTCAGTAATTTCATATTTGTTTTCTGTTATAAGATAGAGAGCTAATTGGAACCATTTGGAATATTCATTGTCTTCTATTTTGTACGTTATGTCTACAGTTTTTGTGCTATTTTTATAAAAAGTCCTGCGGCAACATACACACAAATGGTTGGGTACTTCAGCAGATGTACTTTAAACTTTAGTATTTCTTTTTTGTATATGTGTAATAGAAGGATGCCATCTGTACAGTTGTTGGTTGTCTGTGATAATCTATTGCATTTTGTAAGCTGCTTTCAATTCCAAATAATTTTATCTTGGTATGCTCTATTTCTTCAAGTAGTTGTTTGGCTGTACCATGTAGAAGATTGTTATTTAAGTATGCTAGTGCTAAAACAGGACTTTTGGAATAGTACAGTGCCTTTCACATACTGAATGAGGAACTAGCGTAAAAATTTGAAAGATGTTTTAGCAATGTTACACATTGATGTGTACGGCCATTTGTAGACTGGACACATTGGTTCAGTGGAATTGACATGTGATACTGAGTTTTCTGGGGATATTTTTGTGAGCAGTGTTTCTTGTTCCATAATGGTATTATTATGTTTTTCATACCCTTGTCCACTATGGCAATTGGGATTATTTGCTTTTATTTGTATGCTTCTTCATTTAAATATGGTTCTGTGCTCGTGGTGTGACTCCATTCACCTGCACATATGTTTGTGAAGTTATCTTTGTCGATATTTCGTTTATTGGGAAGTCTTTTTTGTAGTTTAGTACTTAATTTTGTTAATTGTTTCATTCTGTTTAAAACTAAAAGAAATAATTTCCTTTTGAGAAAGACTGCACTGTCTATGAGAGCTTCTAGGATTAATTTTCTCCAGTAGGTTTTAAGGGTTGTGCATGATTTCTCTCCTGTTTTTATAAGGTTCTGAAGGACTCTATGGCGGAACAATTTTTGTAAAACAATTCTTTTGGTATGTTTACTTGCCGCTACATCAAGATTTATAGGTGCAGTGTTAGCACTAGTGGTATCTGCAGTCTTGTTAATCATTTTCTGTTTCGTTTTACATTTTGAAAGAGGAGGCAAAGTTTCTATACTGGAAGCTTGTTTTGTTTCGCTTAATGACTGTATTAGCTGTTTTGTTTGAACTTTTTGTACAAATTCTGCTAGAGGTGGATGCTTATTTTGGAGAGTTTTAGTTTGATTTCGTTTACTTTTGCGTTGCTTTCTACAGAGTTGCCTTTTGGTAAGCATTATTTGGGTCTGTTGGAGAAACAAAGAAAGTGTGGGTTGGGATCTTGTGCAGTGTATGTGTGCTTTGTGCATGAGTGTCTGAGAATGATGGTAAGGATGTCTGTAGAGGTGTATGATTGTGCAATGGGCTGCTACATCAGGTTAGGAAGGCTATTCTTGTATTTGCGTGTTACTATACTGGTGTTCAGATTGCAATAGAAAGTGTGGAGCTGGTGAGGGGAAGCACTAATACTGAATCTAATGTTGCAGGGTTAATACAATTGTTTGTTCTAGAATACTAGAATTTTACAGTGTTTGAGTAACAGTTAGAACATTATGGCAGTATTGCACTTTTCTGGATGGAAAGAGTAGGTTTCTTCTGAGTTCTAGTTCGTACTTCAGACACTGTTGCTTTTCAGGAGAGTGTTCTTCACTGCAATTGTGAATGAAAAAGGTTAGTAAATATGTGTGTTAATAGCACTGTTGTTAATGTAGACATGGATTTCTTTGTTTTTGCAGTATTAGTGCTTTCTGATAACTGTATATAGCATGTACATGCACTTTTCTTTGCCTATGTGCATTCTGTATATTTTATTTAGAATCTGTTAGTTGAATGTGGTTTAGAAATGAGTACAATAGTAAGCGCACAGAACACACTTGGCTTTGTAAGGCAGTGTTATTGGATGTTAGGAGATAGAAGAAATAATTGTATGCTTTGTTTGCTATTTTTACAGGGTAAAGGGCAGGAACTGTATGGAAAGGTGTCATGATTCCTGACCCTCATGTCCCCAGCCCTCCAAGATGTCAGGCTGGAGCCAGGCCATGATCACCTACATGGCCCTCAAGGGCCTCTCCATCCCTCCAAAGACCCACTTGGAGTCACACTTGGCGTTTGTGGCACCAGACTCACTCACTCCCATAGGATAACATTGGGGATTGGACTTGTAGTGCATTGATGGGGCAAGATGGATGCCCCCACATATTTCGGTTCCCAGAACTGCATGTGCAGTCTAGTCTTTTGGGTGTGGTTCAGCCCAGAGACACCTGGGATACCCAGAGACTTTTTAAGCCACGCCCAGGCTGAGAAACATGCTTTGTTTTTTCTGCACCTGCAGCGTGACACTCACTGTGTTCGGATCGGTCTCCAGTAGGCCTGCATCTTTCTTCTGCGCTCAGCTCCTGCAAGAACACCGTTAGGAACAGCCTTACCTTGCAGCGCTTCTGCCCATCATTCATCGCTTCTTCTGTTCTGCGGGCATCTTCGGCGGTGTCATTCCCATCGCGGCATGCCACTTCCTGAGGAAAAGGGAAAAGAACAGAAAAAAGGCATTAGTAAGCATTCAGCAAATCTTCGTCGATTTTTAAAGACTGTACGAGCTTCAAGCGCTTACCTGAATCCCAGCCGCTCTGGGAGAACTCTGTCTCTGGAACTTCTCATCCATCTGCAAGAGGGAAAAGACACTCCAGGTTAGCGTGGAAACATCTAGAGGCACCGCATACCGCGCTTACTCACCGCATTTCTTCTTCATAACCGGCATCCACGCTGAAAACTTTGCGGCACCTAAAATACACAGAAAAAGAACTCAGTTCAATACAAATACGAAAGGGTTGCATCGCGCATCACGCTCTCACTCACCTTCAGCGCTACTCATCTCAGCAACACGTCGCCATCTCCAGACGCCGGCCATCATCTAAGGAAGGAAAGGAACGAAGTTAGAGAACTGTTCAAAAGACTCATTATACTTACCTGTCAGACTCTTGCCAGTGAAGTAACTAGGCAGCAACGAGCCCGCATCAATCAACACGCCCCTGCGCTGAAAGCAGGACGGAGAGCACACTTTCCAAGAAAACAAGGTGAGCTGTGGATCAAAGGGAAGGGTTGGACCCCGGGGAAGAAGGGGTTCAAGCACACACACAATAGGGAGTTAAACTCTACCAATCCTGTGTTTCAGGCCCAGTCTCCAGTCGAGTAGACTCCAGGGAAGGGTTCAAGGTTGTAAGAGGTCAGAACAGGCTGAGTGACAGCCCCGTGGATACCACGTGAGCGTTACAAAACACAAAGACTCACATCAAAATCCACCTGGGCATCATGGAAATGTCAGAAACCGACCAGTTAGCCCACATGTTGGGGCAGCTACGTTCCGAAGTACATGCAGCCAGGCAGGAGACCAACACCCTGAGGAGTGAGCTGATAGTAGCCAAAGAACGCACTGATGATTTAAGCCGGCAACTTCTCCAGTCACAAGCAGGGCATGCACCATTGCCGGGAAGCGTGCCCTCGATGCCAGCACCATCAGCCAATCCCGTTCAGATAACCCTTCCTGGGGCAGTTCCCTTGGCCCCGCCCGAACGATTTACGGGGGATCCCAAAAGGTTTGCAACATTCATGAACCAGTGCCGCCTGCACTTCCTTTGTAGAGCAGGGGCCTTTCCGAATGACCAATCTCGGGTCGCTTTTGTGCTTTCCTACCTGAGTGGTAGCGCCACGGACTGGTCTGTACCCTTTGTGGCCCAAGACAATCCTTTGCTGCATGACTTCAGGGGCTTTCAGCAGGAGATGGAAAAGCTGTTCGCCTGTCGTACTCATGGGCAGGCATTAGACAACAAACTTCTGTACCTACGCCAAGGGAATCAAGACCTATTAACGCACACAGCCACGTTCAATAGACTCGTAGTGGAAGCAGAATGGCCAGTGGAGAAGAGAACCACGTTATTTCATCAGGGGTTCCGGGGGGCGCTCAAGGATGTTCTCGCACAAGTAGTGAACCCCCCGAAAGACTGCTCAGAATTCATTGACCTTGTTGTTCAATTGGATCATAGGTTGCAGGACCGAAAAGCAGATCGAACCAGACTGGACCCTCGCCCTATGTATGTGCGTTCAAAGGACAATATTGCCCGCACAACGGAAGATTCAGGAGAACCAATGCAAATCAGGGGGGTCAGATCCCCCTTGACTAAAGCGGAAAGGGATAAAAGGAGACAGCAGCAGTTATGTCTGTACTGTGGAAGGTCAGGTCATTTCCTTAAAGAGTGCCCTGTGAAGCCACCGAGGAGGACGGTAGGGGCCACAGACAAGGAAGACACCATCAAGGAATCGGAAAACTACCCAGCCCGGCAAGTATAGGGGTCCACTTGTCGAGTGAAGAAAGTGAACTACAGACCTCCCATTTTGCACTATCTGTGGTCTTGATCAATCACCAACAACCATCTCGGATGCACGTAGTAAGAGCGTACATTGACAGTGGAGCCGTTGGGAATTACATCGGCCAGGATCTTGCGGCAAATATGAGGCTTCCGGTACGCCCAGATCAACCACCGACACTGTTACCACTGTCAACGGCACGGAAATAGCTTCTGGTCCAGTATCCCAATGCACTGCAGCTTTAACCCTTCTGTGCCAGGATGGACACCAAGAATCTATCGTTTTCAACCTCATTAAGGCACCACAGTTCCGGTTGATTTTGGGAATGGTTGGTAGCTCACAATCCTCGAATCGATTGGCGAGCAAAATAATTGGCCTTTCCCGAGACTTACGCCCACACATGTTATCGCCAAGAGAAACAACCAATAGACACCAGAACCTCCACGCTTGCGACTGTGGCAATCGGCACCCTACCAAGTGAATACCAGGACTTTCAAGAAGTCTTTCAGAAAGCACAGGCTAATACCCTGCCACCGCATAGACCATACGATTGCCAAATCGACCTGATACCCGGTGCACAAATCCCTTGTGGGTGAATTTAAGCACTCACGGAACCAGCAAACCAGCACCTGAAGGCCTATCTTGACCAATACCTGGCCAATGGGTTCATCCGTCCCTCGAAGTCTCCAGCAGCCAGTCCTCTATTCTTCGTACTGAAAAAGGAGGGGGACTTGAGAACGTGCATCGACTATCGCGCACTGAAACAGATTACCGTAAAAAAACACTACCCCCTGCCACTGATCCCTGAATTGCTTGATCAAGTCAAAGATGCCCAAATCTACAAAAAACTAGACCTGAGGTGGGCATATCACCTTGTTCGCGTAGAACAGGGGGACGAATGGAAAACCGCTTTTCGAACCAAATACGGCTTGTACGAATATCAGGTAATGCCCTTTGGCCTTTGCAACGCACCTGCAGCATTTCAATACTTCATGAAAGATGTCCTACGGGAATTGATTGATGTCTGTGCTCTAATATACATCGACGATATTTTAGTATATTCCGCATCAAAGCAGGACCACGTTAAACACGTCCGATCCGTATTGGAGAAACTCTGTCAACACCAGCTCTACGCTAAGCTCGAAAAGTGCTCATTCCACGTCTCTGAGATGGAATTCCTGGGCTTTATTCTCAGCCTGAATGGAATCCGAATGGATGTACACAAGGTAGATGCTATCCTGAACTGGCCATCCCCAAATTCCTTCAAGGGGGTTCAAAGTATGCTGGGTTTTGCAAACTTCTACCGCCGGTTCATCCCAGGATTTTCGCAAATTGTGCATCCCATCACGTCATTGCTAAGGAAAAGCAACAAAAAGTTCCAGTGGACAACAGAAGCCGAGGAAGCTTTCCAGGAACTCAAAGCAAGATTCACATCTGCCCCAATCTTATGCCACACACGCCCTGATCTCCCATACCTGGTGGAAACAGACCCCTCAAGCATGGCTATGGGAGCCGTCCTCTCACAAAAGGACCCCAAAACGGGCCAGTTAGACCCTGTTGCCTTCTGGTCACGTAAATTCACACCCCCTGAACTCAATTACCCTATCACAGACAAAGAACTCCTGGCCATTAAGTCAGCCTTTAAGGCAAGGCGGCACTACCTCTTGGGCGCCAGACACACAATCACCGTAATAACTGACCACCGGAACATCCAGTACCTAAAAACGGCAAAGGCCCAATCCTCACGACAACTACGTTGGGCTCTTTTTTTTGCTGAATATGACTACGTGATTACATTTCGACCAGGGGTGAAAAACGGGAAGGCCGATGCCCTTTCCCGTATGGGGGTGGAAGAGCAAGGGTTTCAGACCCCTCACCCAATAGCAATCAGCCCGAGTGACAAGCTCCTAGGAATCACAGCAACCATAACTCAGAAAGAATTACATGAAGAAATCCAAAACCTGATGAGTCCGGAGCAATTACAAGCATGGAGTGCACAAGGAGAACATTATATGATAGAAGATCAGTTGCCCTACTTCAGGAATCGTTTATTCTTACCAAACCAAGAACTACGAGAACAAGTCATGTCCGGTTATTATGATTCCTTGATCGAGGGCCACCCCGGAATCGCTAAAACCGTAGCCGAGGTAAAACAAAATTATTGGTGGCCCACGTGGTGTAAAGACATTATCCAATTCACCCTATCTTGTGGAGTGTGTGCTCAAAACAAGTCATGCAAGCAGAAATCGGCTGGACTATTACAACCATTGGAAATCCCACCAGCACCCTGGCACACGTTGTCCCTCGATTTTATTACTGACTTACCACCCAGTCAAGGGTTTAACACTATTCCTGTGGTCGTGGACCTATTTTCGAAAATGTCACATTTCATTCCTCTTAAGGGGCTCCCAAAAGCTTCCACTCTGGCAAAGGTATTTCTTGAAGGCATCGTACTGCTCCATGGGTTTCCTTCAGTTTTAGTCTCAGACCGAGGTACTCAATTCGTATCTAACTTCTGGAAAAAATGCTGCTCTATGGCCCAGATCGACATCCGGCTATCCACCAGTCACCATCCCCAAACGGATGGTCAAACTGAGAGGACAAATCAGACGCTCGAGCAGTATCTGCGTTGCATGTTACACCAAGCTGAAGGAAGCTGGTTCGACCTATTATGGATAGCTGAATATGCTTATAATAATTCCCTACACACGAGCACTGGGCAGACACCCTTTTATACCATTTTTGGCAGGCACCCAAGTACTTCTGAGTTAGACGTTCCTACAACCCTGGAAATGCCAGCGGTCAAAACCTTGCACACGACCATTTCTCAAACCTTTAAAAGGGCAGCTGAACACCTACTTCAAGCTAAGAATCGCCAAAAGAAGTTTGCTGATCAACACCGAGCAAAGGCCCCCAACTACCAAGTGGGAGACAAAGTCTGGCTGGCGCCTAAACACGTGTCTATTAAGGGAACCCTAACTTTCCGTCCACGATAGCTGGGTCCATTCACCGTCACCTCTGTGATAAATCCTGTGGCGGTCAGACTAGCTTTGCCGTCAAACATGCAGATTCATCCAGTGTTCCACGTGTCTCTCCTTAAACCTGTTCAACCTGGGACCCGAGTAGCAACGCCACCGCAGCCAGTAGTAGTCGCCGGGGAGCCAGAATTCGAAGTCAAGGACATCCTGGATTCAAAGTACGTCAGATCCAAATTATACTACTTAGTAGACTGGAAGGGGTATGGTACACAAGACAGGACATGGGAGCCTTGTGAGTACATCCATGCACCTCGCTTGCTTAGACGATTCCATCAAAACCATCCAAACAAACGAGGACCAGACAGAATAGCCACCTTGAGAGGGATCTTGGGGGGGAGTGCTGTCATGATTCCTGCCCCTCATGTCCCCAGCCCTCCAAGATATCAGGCTGGAGCCAGGCCACGATCACCTACATGGCCCTCAAGGGCCTCTCCATCCCTCCAAAGACCCACTTGGAGTCAGACTTGGCGCTTGTGGCACCAGACTCACTCACTCCCATAGGATAACATTGGGGATTAGACTTGTAGTGCATTGATGGGGACAAGATGGATGCCCCCACATATTTTGGTTCCCAGAACTGCATGTGCAGTCTAGTCTTTTGGGTGTGGTTCAGCCCAGAGAAACCTGGGATACCCCGAGACTATTTAAGCCATGCCCAGGCTGAGAAACATGCTTTGTGTTTTCTGCACCTGCAGCGTTACACTCACTGTGTTCGGATCGGTCTCCAGTAGGCCTGCATTTTTCTTCTGCGCTCATCTCCTGCAAGAACAAGAGCACTGTTAGGAACAGCCTTACCTTGCGGCGCTTCTGCCCATCATTCATCGCTTCTTCTGTTCTGCAGGCATCTTCGGCGGTGTCATTCCCATCCCGGCACGCCGCTTCCTAAGGAAAAGGGAAAAGAACAGAAAAAAGGCATTAGTAAGCATTCAGCAAATCTTTGCTTATTTTTAAAGACTGTATGAGCTTCAAACGCTTACCTGAATCCCAGCCGCTCTGGGGGAACTCTGTCTCTGGAACTTCTCATCCATCTGCAAGAGGGAAAAGACACTCCAGGTTAGCGTGGAAACATCTAGAGGCGCCGTATATCGCGCTTACTCACTTCATTTCTTCTTCATAACTGGCATCTATGCTGAAAACGTCGCAGCACCTAAAAGACACAGAAAAATAACTCAGTTCAATACAAATACGAAAGGGTTGCATCGCGTATCGTGCTCTCACTCACCTTCAGCGCTACTCATCTCAGCAGCACGTCGCCATCCCCGGACGCCGGCCATCATCTAAGGAAGGAAAGGAACGAAGTTAGAGAACTGTTCCAAAGACTCATTATACTTACCTGTCGGACTCTTGCCAGTGAAGTAACTAGGCAGCAACGAGCCCGCATCAATCAACGCACCCCTGCGCTGAAAGCAGGACGGAGAGCACACTTTCCAAGAAAACAATTTGAGCTGTGGATCAAAGGGAAGGGTTGGACCCCGGGGAAGAAGGGGTTCAAGCACACACACAATAGGGAGTTAAACTCTACCAATCCTGTGTTTCAGGCCCAGTCTCCAGTCGAGTAGACTCCAGGGAAGGGTTCGAGGTCATAAGAGGTCAGAACAGGCTGAGTGACGTCCCCGTGGATACCAGGTGAGCGTTACAATAGGTATGCAATGTATGTATTTGTGGAGGTGTGGGAAATAAAGCAGAAGGATTTGATGGGGTCAGCAGTTTATTACCCAGTAGTTGATTACTAAAGTAGTGGGTTATTCTGTGGTGCTTGGAGATGGGAGAGTCTGAAATAAAGTAAGGGTTGCAAGGAAGGACCTGGTGGTTGTGTTGCAGACTGAAGGGAAGGGGGGAGATGTTGTATGTCTTGCTTTACAACACTGTACATAGTTGTAGATGATGTGATAGATATGACTGCACTTGTGCATAGATGAAGGCTGTTGTGAAATCTAGTACGGAATGGGCAACCAGCTGGAATGAGAGAGTTGTCTAGATTGGAAGAACAGTTGTAGAGGCAGTAGAGTTGTTTCAGCTGGAAGCCTTTCAAATGATATTGGCTATCTGTGTGCATAAATAAAGATGCATGTACTCATCCTGGCTGCGTGTCATTTTATAACACACTAGAAAGCCTTTTTCCATAATTATACTGTTATTTCTCCCATCTTGTAACATGAAATGGCACTTTGTTAGATAGCTGTGTGTGTTGTGTCTGATTACTAATATAGTCATTTGTAAAGGAAGTTGAAACGATATAATGTATGTGAAATATGCAGAATGTATAGAAAGGAAATTGCACTATAATGCATTAAATGCTATCATGGGTGAAATGTGGTTAAATATGTGGCAGTGGTTACAGAAATGATAGAATGAATGAAGAAAATAACAGTTTGCACATTGCAGTTAATAATATGGGTAAATAAAAATTTGGAGAGCAGACAACTTTGCAAGTGACACTTGATCATAGTAAATGGGAGAAATGACTGTAAGCTTGTTTTGTTTTACAGGTTGCACAGCGTAAGTGGCAGTTACTCTGTTTATATGCATTTATACAAGAGATGTACATGTACCATATGGTGTACCGTCCTTTGATCGCGGGATTTTCATCGCAGGCTTTTTTACCGCGAATTTATTAAAAAAAAAAAACGTTTTTTTGGGGGGGGGGTTAAAAAATTAAAAACATTTGTGCAAGGGAATATAAAAAGAAATAAAGTGAACGGAGGGTTTTGGGGGTAACCCCCCCAAAAAAAAAATTAGATGGTTTTTATTTCGAAAAATAATTTGCGGTAAAAAACCCTGCGATGAAAAGTCCCGCGATTAAATAACGTAGAACCGTACCATATATGCCAATACTCCCGATTTCGGCTGGAGACACCCGATTTTTCCGTGAAAAATATTGTTATTTTTCAAATTCTCCCGCCAAAATTACATCTTTTCCCAATGCATTCTTATGACACAAATGTTGTCTCCCAATTTTTCGGAGGAAATGTTCCTCCCATGTGGGTCGGAATGTTGGCATGTATGATGTACTGTGCAAAAAATATTCATACCTGTACTTTGTGTTCATGCATGTGGATGTGCATGAATCTGCATGTAGAAATGTTGAAGAGTTTACTAATAGTTGCTGTAGGTTCTTTGCAGTCACAGTGCAATTGTACTCGAAGTGATAAGCAGTGCGTCTAAAGTGCTGAATTGTGATGATGGAGTTAGATGTAGAGATCTTGCATGTGATTGGTGGATGGTTGTGTGACTGCTTAAAAGTAGCAAATGAGGGAATGGTGCAGAGAGCGAAGTGGAAAGGGTAGAAGGGTTGCCCTGTTCGCATGAAGGGTTGCCCTTCTTCCGAGCATGAAATGGAAGTGTATTTTGAGGATTAGCCAAACAGGTGTTGAGGTGCTGCTTCGTATTGAGAGAGGCTGTGTGTAATGAAGATGGCGGAGGTGGAGAAAGGCAGGGTGGTGGTGCTTGGAGATATGTTTGCGAATGGTTTGGAGCAGTATGCAAAATGTAGGAATGTGGGAAAGAATTTTTATGCAAAAGGAGTGGAGGTGGTGTGGAGCACTGTGCCTGGTTTCAATTTCCATGCAATGGTAGAAGTTTGCCAAGATATGGCTAGGGTTAGCAGTCCACATGTGGTTGTCCTGCACTGTGGTGCTTTGCGTTTGGGTTAGGTCAGTGCCCCTACTTTGTTGGAAGATCTGCAAAACTTGGTTCAGGCAGTAATGAAACTACTTCCTAATGCCAAGATTATTTTTTCTGGTTTGATTCCTAGGGCAATAGGGACAATAGTTCTGTTTTTTGTCCTCAGCAAAATGTTGCTAGATGCTTAATCAACCGAGGCATGTTTGCTTTTATGACTAGAGCTGGCATGTTCTTTTGCAACAATGAGAACATTGACTCTGGTGATGTTGGTTACTTTAAAGAAGATGGCATGTCTTTATCTCTAATGGGAAATGCCATGCTGTTTTGGAACATAATGGTTGCTTTGGAGAAGTTCATGTGAAGATTTTTAATCTTCACATTTTCTTGAAGATTGTTGGAGGAAAATAAGGTAAAAAATGCAAATAAATATAAAATAAAAGGTGTTTCTGAAGTATCTGTAGAAAAAACAAAGAAATGCTCTTTTCAGTGCCAACCCCAAAGGAGAAATGGGGCACACTATTTAAATTTTAATTCCCCACGCTCAGATTTTTCGATGTGTCCACGGACACCACAGTTGTCCGTGGACACCGTATTTTACATACAGGATTTTTGAGGTTGAGAAGGATGCAAAAGAGATGTAGCACAGCAAGGGATTGGTCAATCGGGTTTACTGAGTGTGATGTGTGAGCAGAGAGTTTGTTAGAAAGTCTTTTTCTTGAGAGGAAAGGAGATAACTATGACTGTGTGTTTCAGAAAGCAGATTGTCTGGATTTTGAGAGATTTGTGAATAAATTGGTTGGAGGTTTACGCAGATCACTGCGAAGTGGCTGTACATCTTGGATTCCCTCATGTGGAAGTGCACTGGCATGGAGTGCATGGAATGAAGTGGCTGGATTTGGTACCTCTTTGTGCTACTTTGGTGACATAGTGTCATCCAGACATTATTATTATTCATTGTGGAGGGAACCATTTAGGACATGTGTCTGGAATCTTTTTGCAATTTGCAATGAAAGAAGGACTTGGGAAAGTCATGGACATGTATCCAAACTCCAGAGTAATTTTTTCCCATATTGCGCAGAGACAAATGTGGCTGCGTTCTTCTTCCTTTTGTACACAAATGGAGAAAGCAAGGCACAATGTTAACAAGGCTGTCTGTGCCTTTTTGAGAGATGTTGGTATGTCCTCTTTTCACAATGAAAACATTATGGGGTCGATTCATGGAATTAATGTGCGCCGAAAATTCCAGCGCAGAGGTGCCAAAACGTGCGATTCGCAGTAAAAGTGCGAAAATCGCAGTAAAAGTGCGAAAATCGCAGGGAAACCAGCGCACATCGATTCATGGAAGTCCGTGCACGAGAAAAACATTGGATGTGCGCTGAAAAAGTGCACCGCGCACGCCGGCACACAGGTCATCCAACAGCGTGCACCACGGCCACTGCGAAATCGCACATAGCGCGGCACACATCACAAAAGTAGGCGGAACACGGGGCGTAACACTCGGAATGGGGAACAACGCGTGAAAATATGGGCGTCACGGGGGAAGTACAGGAGGCAAGTGCGCGGAACGCCCACACGCTCGCCTACAACCCGTATTCATGTAATCGAATAGGGCAAACCAGCGCACGGTCAAAGACGCGCACAGGGCCAAACAAGTACGCCACAAGAAAGCAGGCGGTAGCGTCCCTGCGCCTGAAAAAAATGTGCGCCAAAATGTGCACTAACAAAAAGCACCCATATACAGCCATGATGAATGCTCCATACAGTGGCCCTCTAGGACAAATGAGGTGCAAAGGGGTACCAACAAACACGGACACCCGCTGTGTGAAAAATAGCGTGTGCGTGTGTTCCTGGGTGCGCGGGAAGTTCCACACGCGATTGGCCTGGGTACGTGTACTTCGGGGTGCGCGTGAAGTTCCACACGCGATTGGCCTGGGTATGTGTACTTCGGGGTGCGCGGGAAGTTCCACACGCGATTGGCCTGGGTAAGTGTACTTCGGGGTGCGCGGGAAGTTCCACACGCGATTGGCCTGGGTACGTGTACTTCGGGGTGCACGGGAAGTTCCACACGCGATTAGCCTGGGTACGTGTACTAGGGGGTGCGCGGGAAGTTCCACACGCGATTAGCCTGGGTACGTGTGTTTCGGGGTGCGCGGGAAGTTCCACACGTGATTGGCCTGGGTACGTGTACTTCGGGATGCGCGGGAAGTTCCACACGAGATTGGCCTGGGTACGTGTACTTCGGGTGCGCGGGAACTTCCACACGTGATTGGCCTGGGTACGTGTGTTCCGAGGTGCGCGGGAAGATTCACACGCGATTTCAGCATGGTACGTGTATTTCGGTGGTGCCGGGGAATGCTACACGTGATTTGGCCATGTGGGTCCTCCCAGGTGTTCCCTCTACACCCTCCACGGCCCCTGCAGGCAGCCCACACCACAGGGGACTACCCTGCACCCCTGCTCATGTCCCACAGGCAAGCCATCCACCATGGCCATGCCCCCCAGCCAACCCACATGTCACCTTGCACTACTGATCACCAACACATATCTCCCAGCACCCCCACCCCCCAGCAGTGCAGGGGCAGCCTCCACCCGGCCCCCACTCATGTCTCCCACCACCCCCACCCCCCAGCATCCAAGGGCACCCTCCACCAAGCCCCCACTCATGTCCAACTCATGTCTCCCTGCACCCCCACCCCCCAGCAGTGCAGGGCACCCTCCACCAGGCCCCCACAAATGTCTCCCACCACCCCCACCCCCCAGCATCCAGGGGCACCCTCCACCATGCCCCCACTCATGTCCAACTCATGTCTCCCTGCACCCCCACCCCCCAGCAGTGCAGGCGCAGCCTCCACCAGGCCCCCACTCATGTCTCCCATCACCCCCACCCCCCAGCAGTGCAGGGCACCCTCCACCAGGCCCCCACACATGTCTCCCACCACCCCCACCCCCAGCAGTGCAGGGGCAGCCTCCACCAGGCCCCCACTCATGTCTCCCACCACCCCCACCCCCCAGCATCCAGGGGCACCCTCCACCATGCCCCCACTCATGCCCAACTCATGTCTCCCTGCACCCCCACCCCCCAGCAGTGCAGGGGCAGCCTCCACCAGGCCCCCACTCATGTCTCCCATCACCCCACCCCCCAGCAGTGCAGGGCACCCTCCACCAGGCCCCCACACATGTCTCCCACCATCCCCACCCCCAGCAGTGCAGGGGCAGCCTCCACCAGGCCCTCACTCATGTCTCCCATCACCCCCACCCCCCAGCAGTGCAGGGCAGCCTCCACCAGGCCTCCACACATGTCTACCACCACCCCACCCCCCAGCAGTGCAGGGGCAGCCTCCACCAGGCCCCCACTCATGTCTCCCACCACCCCCACCCCCCAGCAGTGCAGGGGCAGCCTCCACCAGGCCCCCACTCATGTCTCCCACCACCCCCACCCCCCCAGCATCCAGGGGCACCCTCCACCAGGCCCCCACTCATGTCCAACTCATGTCTCCCTGCACCCCCACCCCCCAGCAGTGCAGGGGCAGCCTCCACCAGGCCCCCACTCATGTCGCCCATCACCCCCACCCCCCAGCATCCAGGGGCACCCTCCACCAGGCCCCCACTCATGTCCAACTCATGTCTCCCTGCACCCCCACCCCTCAGCAGTGCAGGGGCAGCCTCCACCAGGCCCCCACTCATGTCTCCCATCACCCCCACCCCCAGCAGTGCAGGGCACCCTCCACCAGGCCCCCACACATGTCTCCCACCACCCCCACCCCCCAGCAGTGCAGGGGCAGCCTCCACCAGGCCCCCACTCATGTCTCCCACCACCCCCACCCCCCAGCATCCAGGGGCACCCTCCACCATGCCCCCACTCATGCCCAACTCATGTCTCCCTGCACCCCTACCCCCCAGCAGTGCAGGGGCAGCCACCACCAGGCCCCCACTCATGTCTCCCATCACCCCACCCCCCAGCAGTGCAGGGCACCCTCCACCAGGCCCCCACACATGTCTCCCACCACCCCCACCCCCCAGCAGTGCAGGGGCAGCCTCCACCAGGCCCCCACTCATGTCTCCCATCACCCCACCCCCCAGCAGTGCAGGGCACCCTCCACCAGGCCCCCACACATGTCTCCCACCATCCCCACCCCCAGCAGTGCAGGGGCAGCCTCCACCAGGCCCTCACTCATGTCTCCCATCACCCCCACCCCCCAGCAGTGCAGGGCAGCCTCCACCAGGCCTCCACACATGTCTACCACCACCCCACCCCCCAGCAGTGCAGGGGCAGCCTCCACCAGGCCCCCACTCATGTCTCCCACCACCCCCACCCCCCAGCAGTGCAGGGGCAGCCTCCACCAGGCCCCCACTCATGTCTCCCACCACCCCCACCCCCCCAGCATCCAGGGGCACCCTCCACCAGGCCCCCACTCATGTCCAACTCATGTCTCCCTGCACCCCCACCCCCCAGCAGTGCAGGGGCAGCCTCCACCAGGCCCCCACTCATGTCTCCCACCACCCCCACCCCCCAGCATCCAGGGGCACCCTCCACCAGGCCCCCACTCATGTCCAACTCATGTCTCCCTGCACCCCCACCCCCCAGCAGTGCAGGGGCAGCCTCCACCAGGCCCCCACTCATGACTCCCACCACCCCCACCCCCCAACATCCAGGGGCACCCTCCACCAGACCCCCACTCATGTCCAACTCATGTCTCCCTGCACCCCCACCCCCCAGCAGTGCAGGGGCAGCCTCCACCAGGCCCCCACTCATGTCTCCCATCACCCCCACCCCCCAGCAGTGCAGGGCACCCTCCACCAGGCCCCACACATGTCTCCCACCACCTCCACCCCCCAGCAGTGCAGGGGCAGCCTCCACCAGGCCCCCACTCATGTCTCCCACCACCCCCACCCCCTAGCATCCAGGGGCACCCTCCACCAGGCCCCCACTCATGTCCAACTCATGTCTCCCTGCACCCCCACCCCCCGCAGTGCAGGGGCAGCCTCCACCAGGC
This sequence comes from Ambystoma mexicanum, assembly GCF_040938575.1. Classification (NCBI taxonomy): domain Eukaryota; kingdom Metazoa; phylum Chordata; class Amphibia; order Caudata; family Ambystomatidae; genus Ambystoma; species Ambystoma mexicanum. The sequence goes on along the minus strand of NC_090924.1, from coordinate 844,419,198 downwards.
CCCCACTCATGTCTCCCACCACCCCCACCCCCCAGCATCCAGGGGCACCCTCCACCAGGCCCCCACTCATGTCCAACTCATGTCTCCCTGCACCCCCACCCCCCAGCAGTGCAGGGGCAGCTTCCACCAGGCCCCCACTCATGTCTCCCATCACCCCACCCCCAGCAGTGCAGGGGAAGCCTCCACCAGGCCCCCACTCATGTCTCCCACCACCCCCACCCCCCAGCAGTGCAGGGCACCCTCCACCATGCCCCCACTCATGTCCAACTCATGTCTCCCTGCACCCCCACCCCCCAGCAGTGCAGGGACAGCCTCCACCAGGCCCCCACTCATGTCTCCCATCACCCCCGCCCCCCAGCAGTGCAGGGCACCCTCCACCAGTCCCCCACACATGTCTCCCACCACCCCCACCCCCAGCAGTGCAGGGGCAGCCTCCACCAGGCCCCCACTCATGTCTCCCATCACCCCCACCCCCCAGCAGTGCAGGGGCAGCCTCCACCAGGCCCCCACTCATGTCTACTACCACCCCCACGCCCCAGCATCCAGGGGCACCCTCCACCATGCCCCCACTCATGTCCAACTCATGTCTCCCTGCACCCCCACCCCCCAGCAGTGCAGGGGCAGCCTCCACCAGGCCCCCACTCATGTCTCCCACCACCCCCACCCCCCAGCATCCAGGGGCACCCTCCACCAGGCCCCAACTCATGTCTACCATCACCCCCACCCCCTAGCATCCAGGGGCACCCTCCACCAGGCCCCCACTCATGTCCAACTCATGTCTCCCTGCACCTCCACCCCCCAGCAGTGCAGGGGCAGCCTCCACCAGGCCCCCACATATGTCTCCCATCACCCCCACCCCCCAGCAGTGCAGGGCACCCCCCACCAGGCCCCCACACATGTCTCCCACCACCCCCACCCCCCAGCAGTGCAGGGGCAGCCTCCACCAGGCCCCCACTCATGTCCCCCACCACCCCCACCCCCCAGCAGTGCAGGGCACCCTCCACCATGCCCCCACTCATGTCCAACTCATGTCTCCCTGCACCCCCACCCCCCAGCAGTGCAGGGGCAGCCTCCACCAGGCCCCCACTCATGTCTCCCATCACCCCCACCACCCAGCAGTGCAGGGCACCCTCCACCAGGCCCCCACACATGTCTCCCACCACCACCACCCCCAGCAGTGCAGGGGCAGCCTCCACCAGGCCCCACTCATGTCTCCCATCACCCCCGCCCCCCAGCATCCAGGGGCACCCTCCACCAGGCCCCCACTCATGTCCAACTCATGTCTCCCTGCACCCCCACCCCCCAGTACAGGGGCAGCCTCCACCAGGCCCTCACTCATGTCTCCCACCACCCCCACCCCCCAGCAGTGCAGGGCACCCTCCACCATGCCCCCACTCATGTCCAACTCATGTCTCCCTGCACCCCCACCCCCCAGCAGTGCAGGGGCAGCCAATTCGAAACCCCATCACGCCCCCGAGGTAAGATACAACACAGCCCATATTGCAACCCGGGGCATAGTGGAGCGCACATTCGGAGTGCTCAAGTCACGCTTTCGCTCCCTTGACCGTTCTGGCGGGCAGCTGTTATATGCGCCCCCAGTAGTGTGCAGGATCATAGTGGCAGCATGTGTCCTGCACAATGTTGCAACACGCCGGGGCCTGGCTGTGGACGTGGTGGTGCCCCACATCCCCAACCACATGCACGCCCGCTGCGCATGGGAGGGGAAAGGGCACGTGGTGAGGCAGCCCGTACGCAGCTGGTGGCTAATTACTTCACATAGAAATCACACCCCTGTGGAGTGCACACAGCCCTGGCACATACCATCTGATAAGCAATGATGACTCGACCTGACAATTTTGACGAACAAAGGGACAGTCAACTGTCAGAACCATAGCAGCCTGAGATTGTTCAGGTGGAAGTGTCACAATGTGTGCATCCCTACCTACACAAACACCACCAATGCAGTGTCATCAAAAGACACACTTCCATGCTGCAGAAATTAATACCCACTTGCAAAATACTACATGAGAACAGTGCCATGTCACCCAACCCCTCCCCGGCACGGCCACACAACACACCATGGCATGTCATGCAATGTGAGAGCAAACAAATTAATCCCCACAACATGCCCCAAGTGTCACCAGCTACAGTGTCCCTAATGGAAACATGGCCACACATGAAAAGCTCACAGTAATGCAGGACCTACAACACACATTACCAAATACTTACCAAGAATACCAATCACCTACACAACCTCCAACCTACCTTAAACATGACATTACAGATTTAAAAATTTGCTAGCCTCACTACCTGATGATGCCAGCACTTCGAACACTTCCAAGTATACAGTGTTAGCGCCACGCAAGAGTGTAGGTGCACTGCTTACAACGTGGACTCCAGTTCCAGGGTGGACCGCCTTGTGAAGACATGAGAACTGGACCTGCAAATTAGGAGGATGAGATGGATGCAGAGGCACATATCAATACACCATGCAGTGTACAATACAACAACAATATGCACTATGAATGTATACACAGTATTGACTAAAGACTGCCCACACATCGAATGGGAGTCCAACGTCACCATGTACGTCAATGTCACTTGGGCACACCCTTTGCAAGCACATGGAAACGGGAAGCAGGAGGGGTGTGTGTTACACAAACCCAAGCATCTGAACCAAATTCATGACAAGCCTGCATGTGCCCAGCCACAATGCAGCGTTTGCCCACGGGAGCCACACAAGGCAACACACTGTCCCAAAAAAATGTAAATAAATAAATAAATAAATAAATAAATGGCCAGGTGGTGAGGAAGGCCACCCAGGAGGTCCGAGGACACCAAAACCCACCTGTGTGGATCTTGCGAAAAAAAAACACCTCCATGAGCTCATGGCCTACACAGCTACCCTATTGTGGGAGAATCACTGCTGTCGCTCTCCTCACCCTCTGCAGCTGCATCAGGAGGTGGTGGCACTATGTGAGGCAGCCCACGCAAAGCCCTAGTCTGTTCCTCCATGGCAGCAAGCATGCGGGTGTGGTAGGTCTCGTTCTGGAGGATAATTGTGCGTAGGTCCCTATGCAACAACTCACGGGATGCCCGGACCTCCGCCCTAGTTGCCTGCATCTCAGCTGAGAGCGTACGTGTGAGACGCTCCAGCTGCTGTTCTGTCCTTCTGTTTGTTGAAGCCTCAAGCTCAACAAGAGTCGTCCTGAGGTGAAGGAGTTCCACCCTCAGGGCTTCTCTGTGGCCCTGGGACTCTATGGAAATGGCTTCCCGCAGAGTCGCCAGTGCCGCCCGCCTGTCCCTGTCGGACGCCAACATGTCCTCCCTGTGTGACTGGCAGATGGAGTCTGTTGCCTGCTGTAGTCGCTCCATCAGCCTTTCGGGGGGGACAATGGAAGTGGCAACCCTATCCATGGCCTGAGCCATCATCTCTGATGATGCTGCCTGTTGGGTTGCCATACCGTATATGGATTGCTCCCATGCGGTATTGCCAGGTGGCGTACGGCCACCATGTCGGCGGGCACCACACCTGTCTGGGGCAAGGCGAACTGCGCCTTGCTGTGCCGGCACTGCCTGAGGCTGCAGGACTGCATTCCCCCTCTGATCTGCTGGCCCAGGAACAGGATCAGATGTTGCGGAGTGTGACCCTGCATCTGTAACCACCAAAGGCGTACCTGCCAACACTGACATCCCCATTGAGGGTTCTAACCCTGGTGCAGGTGGGTCAGACAGAACAGAATCCCTCCCAGGAACACTCACCTGCGACGGCACATAGGTCTCATCATCCGAATCGACACCTGAATACAGCTCGGGGGAGGTGCAGCCAGAGACACCCCTTGAGAGCACGACCTGCAGCAGTTGTGGGTTCTCACCCACCACCACACCACGTCCCTCACTGGTGGTCGGTCGGGCCTCAGACCCCTCCTGGGTCTGCACCATCTCCACAACCCCAGCAGTATTAAGTGCGTCATCCCCTGCAAAGACATGAAAGAAAACAAATGGAAACAGGCATTAGCACTATGGCACACAATTAGGGCTGAGAGGCTACAGAAACAGTACTTGATTGACACATGTCCCACATGACTAAAACCCTCCCATGCATGCACCGTCACTGCGTGTGAAGGGTAGGCAGATGGCACACATTGATGACACCAAGATGGAAGATGAACACATTTGCTGCATGCTGCCTAGCAGTGGCATCACACATTGGCCAGTGATTGGCAGGTTAAATACACATACCATCAAACAGATGGCATGTACCCTAGCCATAAAGTGAAGAGGGAGAGGAGGGCACCAATTGTTCATTCAGTCCAGTTTGCTCATGAAATTGATTTTTTCATTGAAATGGTTCCAATGTTTAACCTGGAGCTGCCAGTCCAAAATGGTCCTATAGCACAGGGACATGTCTAAACAAATCATGTCCAGGAAACAAAGCCAGTCCACTGTACCAGAGCCATGTCAGACATGTGACAATAGGACTGAGAAATGCCGAGTAAAAGTGGTGGTATGCAAACAATCTGCCTGAATAAACAGAGGAAAATAAGCAACAATGTTGTGGCAAGATGACACTTCAAGGGCAACTGGCGTGGTGTTGGGCTGGATGTCTAATGTTGTCAGAAGGGATACTGCTATAACCAAATGCTGGTGTGCAGAATGTATTGGATGAGGCACATGGGTGACCCAAACCACTCAGGCACACACACCCTCACCTGGCACCCAAACAGAAGCCCTCCCACACACACCATGCACATGGATGAAACACACATGCATGTGAACTCACCGGACAATGCCTCGTAATCTGCCAGTTCTCCCACGCCTTGGATCTGTTCCTCCGTGACGTAGGTCCCAACAACCTGCTCATGTGGAGTGAGTTCTATGTCCACTGCTGGAGCCCCACCTCCAGTCACTAGAGTTGCGGCATGACTTGAGGCTAGCTTATTCTTTGCCCTGCGCTTCAGGTCATTCCAGCGCTTGTAGCATTCAGTAGCTGTGCGCTTCACGATTCCAAGGGCACCTATGATGTCCGCGATGGTCTGCCAGTGTGCCTGACGTTGTGCAGGTGTGGTCTTGGATCCTGCAACAATCACCATTTCGCGGTCATGTGCGGACACATACTCTACAAGTGCATTCAGTTCGGCCTCATTGAAGCTGGGCTTCCTTGACGGGCCGGACTGTGTAGCCGTGTCTGGGGCATCAGTCTCTACTGGACGAGCACTCTTCCTCTTCCGCTTGGAAGGTGGTGGGGATCCTGAGTGTCCTACGCCGCTCTGGACACTATCGGCAGGAGCCCCGGTGGACTCTGTACTAGGAGTGTGGGATTGCACACTCAGCATGGGAGTTGGTGCAGGCATTAGCTCAAGTGTGATGGTGTCAGGGGGAATGTCAGCATGATGGACTTGGACCGACACTGTCCTGGCTGGGTGTGTGAGAGGTGGGGTGGATGGAGCCGCAGCTGCCCTGCAGCCTCCCCAGCCTGCCTATGCGGGGCAGCAGATGACCTAGCTGCCCCTGATCCACGTGGCCTGATGACACCAACGTGCACCGGCGCACCTGGCCTAGACCTGCTGACCTGGAAGTCAGCCATGGAGTCACCCTGTGCCAGGTCTGGTTCCACAGTGGGCTGGTCCAACAAGGCCTGAGCATGGATGGTGTCAGCCACGTTACCCTCAACCGGGGGGGGGGCATGGGTGTCCCTGACTGCTCCTCCACACATGGGGGGCTAGGGGCACCCTGCAAGTCACAGCCACGTCCCCTACCGGATCCACCACGGCCACCACTTGGGGCTCGGCCACCTTTGCCACCCTTACAGCTTGTTCGCCTCCCAGCCATGGCACTGATGTTATTGTGCGTATGGGAGTCAATGTGAACTATTGTCCTGGGCAATTGGGGGTCAAAGAGGTTGGGTACCAGATGGTAATCGTACCCTAGTGCTCTAGCAAGGCTGTATGTCACCCCTGGGGAAAGATGACGGGGCACGCAACGCACAGGCACCCCAAAAAAGGGAAGTAAGGTGCACGCAACCCCTCCTAGACCACGTGTGTGGAAAAAAAAACCTGCTCTACGCTGTGGCACCCAGAAACACAAGAATGAACGTATGCGTGTCACACGCAGCCTAGAATGACCTCTGAAGGGGTATGCGACACACGGGGCAAGCACAGATGTTAAATACGTGCGCGACTCACCGTCTGCCAGGAACAAAAGTGTGAAAAATATGCGCGTGTGCGCGTTGGTAACACCCCCGCCAAAAGAAGAATTGTACGCTGTCTGAGGAGACAGGACAACAGTAGAAGGGAACGCTGTTTGAGGAAACAGGCCCAGGAAAAAGAGAAAAAGAGAAAAAGCTGTCAGAGGTAACAGGGAGTACGAACTTGAAACGCCGTGAAGTAAATTGCGTGTGAACCGACAAGAAGTACAGATTTCACCCACTCGCTCTCCACGAAAAGCACATACAAGGAAATGGCGTTCTACACGTACCTTTTATACACACGTCACAGACGCGCATACGCGATGAGGCCATTTCCACCAATTACACGCTTTGACACTCGGACGTGTATCTTTTTTTTTACACGCGCCATTCTCTACGGCCATGCGCGTGACGTCATAGCTGCGCATGGGGGCCTTTGGGCCAATGAAATCGCATATGCGTGCAGACGCGCTTACGCGCTAAGGGCCTTTCCTCTAATTACACGCAGGCGTGCAGGATTTTCACGTGCCAAATCACTCCGTATCAAGCTGGCCACGCGTAAGCACACGGAAGACCACGCTCCTGCCCAGAAAGCTGATTTACTGCCCCCAGAGCCCCGAGCACGCTCCCACCTGCCATCTGCTGCTGCCTGACTGCCTGCTGCCCACGTGCCCTGCCATTTGCTGCCTGCACATCTGCCAGGGGTGCTGTTGCTGTGACCACCCCTGCTGGAACCGAAAACTCCCGACTGGGATTCCATCGCTCCACAGCCCAGCCCCAGGACCCAGTTGCCCACCCACTCCTGCCTCTGGGGTTGTCATGTCGGGCACTGCAACATCTGGCACCACTGACAACCCCCAGCCAGAGAGGCAGAGGGACACCAGCTTCAGTGCCAGGGAAGTTGGTATCCTGGTGGAGCAAGTCCTGGGGCAGTATGATGCCCTCTTCGGAAGTTCCCGCGCCGACAAGGAAGGACGGACTCGGATCTGGACGGACATTGTGACTGCCATCAACGCGGAGGGGGTGGAAGTCCGCGACTTCCAACATGTCAAGAAGCGCTGGGAGGACTTCAGGTCCAGGACCCTGAACAAGGCCCGGTGCCTCTTGAAGGCAGCGGATGCTAAGGGGTGCCGGGGCCACTTGTCGGAAGATCAGATGAGGGTCCTGGAACGCATATCCCCAGCGCTCCATGTCCAGGTCCTTGAGAGGCAGACCCGTCTGGATTCGAGCAGTAATTGTACATGCATCATGATTGTAAGCTGTGCGTGTGGTGATGTGCCAGTAGTGTGCCGGTTGCACATCTGTTTGTATGGGGCCCAGTATGGGTGGGGGTGTACAGGGCCATGAGGCTAACACATGCGAGGGCTGTAATGTGTCAGACATGGATGGTGCTTGTGTGTGTAGGCTTGCATGCCAAATGCAGTTGTGTGGGCACACATGTTTGGATGAATGTGTATGTAAGTAGGCATGTTCGTGATGTCACGCATGTATGTTGTTTTCAGCTGCATGTATCAGCACTGTGTACATGTGCATGTGTGTGTATTTGACAAGGGTGCAACAGTGATGCAACATGGATGCATGTGACAGCGGGATGTGGAAGCCTGATTGGCAGATGTGACACGGATGCCCATCGGAACACTGCGACAGTTGGCTGAGGTGTACACATGCATGCAAGTGTGGTGGTGTGCGTGCATGTGTAGTGCACTCCCTGTGTTGCATGTGATGTCTGGCTCACCTTTGCCTGCTCATGCTGTTGTATGTGTATGGATGGTGCTGGCAGTTGCGATGTGGCTGTGGTATGGCTCATGTGTGCAAGTGGAAATGACATGTGTGTTGCCAATTGTGATGCCATGTCTGAGGTTTGCCAATACCACTCATGTGCAACTGTCATGTGTGTATGTGTCCATTGTACAGTGCCCTGATGCCTGTGTTTTATTTCTCCCTGTCTGCAGCGTCAACTGATGAAGAGGGCGGAGAAGGTGCTGTGGAGCACAGCGGCGGGGATCGCACCGCCAGCCGGAGACGCAAGGCCCGGCTCCCCTCCCAGGTTGTGATCTCGTCGGGGAGTGAGGAGTCCGGTGGCGCGTCCCAGGCCGCAGCTGCCGGGGGGAGGTCCAAGAGGCGGAGGTCGGAGTTGGACTCCTCGGCAGCAGAAGGGGCAGCTGGGACCCCACAGGGCCCAACGGGGGAAGATGGCACGGAGTCATCCAGGTTGGTGGGGGGTTTGGTGGAGGAGGAGGCCTTGCAAGCAACAGAGACGGGGTCTGGAGGTGGGGAATCCATTGGTGCTAGTGGTGCAGTGCAGGACCAGGGACAGGAGGCAGCACAGGTCGCCGCGGAGGTGCCTGTGTGCAATCCTGTCCCTGATCCTGTCACTGCATCATCTTGCACCAGCAGGGATGCTTACGTCCAGACCCGTTTTCAGGCAGGGGATGAGCTCACGTCAACTGGCCTTCCTCTGCCTGCGGACGTGGCTATCCGGGTCCGGGTTGAGCCTGTCCTGACTGGTGTGGCGTTGCGTCAACGGGCCATGCGAGGTGACCTGCAGTCTTTTCATGAGGAGACTGCACGTCATCTCGAATGGCTCGTTGACCGCGTCGGCCTACTGGGACAGGTCACCCAGGCCGGATTCATCCGTTTGATGGGGCTTGCTCAGACCCCCTCCTCAACTGAACCCCCTATGCGCCAGTCGTCCTCCGTGCCATCTTTCCACCCATCAGTCACCTGGGTGCCCTGTGGAGCTGCCTCTGACGGTGCGGCCAGGCTGGTGGAGGAGGCATACCTGCCACAGTCGGGAGTCGGACGTCCAGCAGGGGTGGCCACATCAACGACTGCACCCTAGCCAGCGGAGGATGTGCAGGCAGCAGGAGGCAGTGCACGGGCAGAGGCGCAGAAGCAACGTGGTGGGAGTCATGATGGCTCGGGGCCTTCGACATCGGAGGGGCAGGCATCGGCCGGAGGGCAGGAGGACCCAGGACGGGAAGTGTCTTCCGTGTGGTAGCGGTTGGGCCACGCCATAGATGCGGAGCGGCAGCGGGGCGGAAGAGGCACGGCTCACGATGGTCAGGGCAGAGAACTCCATGCGGAGGGCCCTGAGGCGGGCCGAGTGCCTCGAGGCAATCCGCAGGGAGTTTGGGGTGAACATGTGGACGGCCCTGCGGACCCTCGGGGCCATGGAGGAGGACCGCCTCCGGGACATTGAGCAGGAGTTCGATGATGCCCTGGCCCGGAACATCCCGAAGTGAGCCGTCAGACTAGTCCGCTGCCCTTTTAAATAGTTCTGTAGTTAGTGTTAGGTTTCCTTTGGTTTTGCATATTTTTTGGACCTTTTGGACAATGGGCCACATTTTTGTATATAGTCTTTTTTTTTAGGTAGTGTTATTAGATAGGTTTCATTTCTTCGGTTGGGATCATGGACCCTGGATTGTTTATCTGTATATAGTTTACTTTTGGATTTTCAATTTTTTTTATGATTTCCCCATGGAGCAATGGTTTTCGATTTTAATTTTCCATTGGATTTACTTTTGTGGACTGTGACTTTGGACACCTTTCCTTTGCATTATGATTTCTGGTTTTGCATTATTTCATGGACCTGCTGGTTTTTTTTTTTTAATTTCCATTATTGTTTGTTTATTTTTGATTCAATTTATGTTGCTTTTAATACATATTTTTTCTTCAAAGTTCAATGTGTAGTATCATCTCATTGGTTTCATGCATATCATGATATGGGTTTTGACATTCACTGACACCCATTGGGTGTATGTGAGGGACATGTGTTAATTTCCAAACTTGCAATTGGGGTTCTATCATGTTTTTGCCATTTCTAAGTGGGTGGATGCAATACTCAGGTGGGTGTTTGGCATTTGGAGGCTACATTGTGGTGACATGTTGGCTGGGGGACATGAGTGGGGGCCTGGTGGAGGCTGCCCCTGCACTGCTGGGGGGTTGGGGTGATGGTAGACATGAGTGGGGGCCTGGTGGAGGCTGCCCCTGCACTGCTGGGGGGTGGGGGTGGTGGGAGACATGAGTGGGGGCCTGGTGGAGGCTGCCCCTGCACTGCTGGGGGGTGGGGGTGGTGGGAGACATGAGTGGGGGCCTGGTGGAGGCTGCCCCTGGATGCTGGGGGGTGGGGGTGCAGGGAGACATGAGTTGGACATGAGTGGGGGCCTGGTGGAGGCTGCCCCTGCACTGCTGGGGGGTGGGGGTGCAGGGAGACATGAGTTGGACATGAGTGGGGGCCTGGTGGAGGCTGCCCCTGCACTGCTGGGGGGTGGGGGTGGTGGGAGACATGAGTGGGGGCCTGGTGGAGGGTGCCCCTGGATGCTGGGGGGTGGGGGTGGTGGGAGACATGAGTGGGGGCCTGGTGGAGGCTGCCCCTGGATGCTGGGGGGTGGGGGTGGTGGGAGACATGAGTGGGGGCCTGGTGGAGGCTGCCCCTGCACTGCTGGGGGGTGGGGTGATGGGAGACATGAGTTGGACATGAGTGGGGGCCTGGTGGAGGCTGCCCCTGCACTGCTGGGGGGTGGGGGTGATGGTAGACATGAGTGGGGGCCTGGTGGAGGGTGCCCCTGCACTGCTGGGGGTGGGGGTGGTGGTAGACATGAGTGGGGGCCTGGTGGAGGCTGCCCCTGCACTGCTGGGGGGTGGGGGTGCAGGGAGACATGAGTTGGATATGAGTGGGGGCATGGTGGAGGGTGCCCCTGGATGCTGGGGGGTGGGGGTGGTGGGAGACATGAGTGGGGGCCTGGTGGAGGCTGTCCCTGGATGCTGTGGGGTGGGGGTGCAGGGGGACATGTGTGGGGGCCTGGTGGAGGGTGCCCCTGGATGCTGGGGGGTGGGGGTGGTGGGAGACATGAGTTGGACATGAGTGGGGGCCTGGTGGAGGGTGCCCCTGGATGCTGGGGGGTGGGAGTGGTGGGAGACATGAGTGGGGGCCTGGTGGAGGGTGCCCCTGGATGCTGGGGGGTGGGGGTGGTGGGAGACATGAGTGGGGGCCTGGTGGAGGGTGCCCCTGGATGCTGGGGGGTGGGGGTGGTGGGAGACATGAGTGGGGGCCTGGTGGAGGCTGCCCCTGGATGCTGGGGGGTGGGGGTGGTGGGAGACATGAGTGGGGGCCTGGTGGAGGCTGCCCCTGCACTGCTGGGGGTGGGGTGATGGGAGACATGAGTTGGACATGAGTGGGGGCCTGGTGGAGGCTGCCCCTGCACTCCTGGGGGGTGGGGGTGATGGTAGACATGAGTGGGGGACTGGTGGAGGGTGCCCCTGCACTGCTGGGGGTGGGGGTGGTGGTAGACATGAGTGGGGGCCTGGTGGAGGCTGCCCCTGCACTGCTGGGGGGTGGGGGTGCAGGGAGACATGAGTTGGATATGAGTGGGGGCCTGGTGGAGGGTGTCCCTGGATGCTGGGGGTGGGGGTGGTGGGAGACATGAGTGGGGGCCTGGTGGAGGCTGCCCCTGGATGCTGTGGGGTGGGAGTGCAGGGGGAAATGTGTGGGGGCCTGGTGGAGGGTGCCCCTGGATGCTGGGGGGTGGGGGTGGTGGGAGACATGAGTTGGACATGAGTGGGGGCCTGGTGGAGGGTGCCCCTGGATGCTGGGGGGTGGGAGTGGTGGGAGACATGAGTGGGGGCCTGGTGGAGGCTGCCCCTGCACTGCTGGGGGGTGGGGGTGATGGGAGACATGAGTGGGGGCCTGGTGGAGGCTGCCCCTGCACTGCTGGGGGGTGGGGGTGATGGGAGACATGAGTGGGGGCCTGGTGGAGGCTGCCCCTGCACTGCTGGGGGGTGGGGGTGATGGTAGACATGAGTGGGGGCCTGGTGGAGGGTGCCTCTGGATGCTGGGGGGTGGGGGTGGTGGGAGACATGTGTGGGGGCCTGGTGGAGGGTGCCCCTGGATGCTGGGGGGTGGGGGTGGTGGGAGACATGAGTTGGACATGAGTGGGGGCCTGGTGGAGGGTGCCCCTGGATGCTCGGGGGTGGGGGTGGTGGTAGACATGAGTGGGGGCCTGGTGGAGGCTGCCCCTGCACTGCTGGGGGGTGGGGGTGGTGGGAGACATGTGTGGGGGCCTGGTGGAGGGTGCCCCTGAACTGCTGGGGTGGGGGTGGTGGTAGACATGAGTGGGGGCCTGGTGGAGGCTGCCCCTGGATGCTGAGGGGTGGGGGTGCAGGGAGACATGAGTTGGACATGAATGGGGGCCTGGTGGAGGCTGCCCCTGCACTGCAGGGGGGTGGGGGTGCAGGGAGACATGAGTTGGACATGAGTGGGGGCCTGGTGTAGGCTGCCCCTGCACTGCTGGGGGATGGGGGTGGTGGGAGACATGAGTGGGGGCCTGGTGGAGGCTGCCCCTGGATGCTGGGGGGTGGGGGTGGTGGGAGACATGAGTTGGACATGAGTGGGGGCCTGGTGGAGGGTGCCCCTGGATGCTGGGGGGTGGGAGTGGTGGGAGACATGAGTGGGGGCCTGGTGGAGGCTGCCCCTGCACTGCTGGGGGGTGGGGGTGATGGGAGACATGAGTGGGGGCCTGGTGGAGGCTGCCCCTGCACTGCTGGGGGGTGGGGGTGATGGGAGACATGAGTGGGGGCCTGGTGGAGGCTGCCCCTGCACTGCTGGGGGGTGGGGGTGATGGTAGACATGAGTGGGGGCCTGGTGGAGGGTGCCTCTGGATGCTGGGGGGTGGGGGTGGTGGGAGACATGTGTGGGGGCCTGGTGGAGGGTGCCCCTGGATGCTGGGGGGTGGGGGTGGTGGGAGACATGAGTTGGACATGAGTGGGGGCCTGGTGGAGGGTGCCCCTGGATGCTCGGGGGTGGGGGTGGTGGTAGACATGAGTGGGGGCCTGGTGGAGGCTGCCCCTGCACTGCTGGGGGGTGGGGGTGGTGGGAGACATGTGTGGGGGCCTGGTGGAGGGTGCCCCTGAACTGCTGGGGTGGGGGTGGTGGTAGACATGAGTGGGGGCCTGGTGGAGGCTGCCCCTGGATGCTGAGGGGTGGGGGTGCAGGGAGACATGAGTTTGACATGAATGGGGGCCTGGTGGAGGCTGCCCCTGCACTGCAGGGGGGTGGGGGTGCAGGGAGACATGAGTTGGACATGAGTGGGGGCCTGGTGTAGGCTGCCCCTGCACTGCTGGGGGATGGGGGTGGTGGGAGACATGAGTGGGGGCCTGGTGGAGGCTGCCCCTGGATGCTGGGGGGTGGGGGTGGTGGGAGACATGAGTTGGACATGAGTGGGGGCCTGGTGGAGGCTGCCCCTGCACTGCTGGGCGGTGGGGGTTGTGGGAGACATGAGTTTGACATGAGTGGGGGCCTGGTGGAGGATGCCCCTGCACTGCTGGGGGGTGGGGGTGATGGGAGACATGAGTGGGGGCCTGGTGGAGGTTGCCCCTGGATGCTGGGGGGTGGGGGTGGTGGGAGACATGAGTGGGGGCCTGGTGGAGGCAGCCCCTGCACTGCTGGGGGTGGGGGTGATGGGAGACATGAGTGGGGGCCTGGTGGAGGCTGCCCCTGCACTGCTGGGGTGTGGGGTGATGGGAGACATGAGTGGGGGCCTGGTGGAGGCTGCCCCTGCACTGCTGGGGGGAGGGGGTGGTGGGAGACATGAGTGGGGGCCTGGTGGAGGCTGCCCCTGGATGCTGTGGGGTGGGGGTGCAGGGGGACATGTGTGGGGGCCTGGTGGAGGGTGCCACTGGATGCTGGGGGGTGGGGGTGCAGGGGGACATGAGTGGGGGCCTGGTGGAGTCTGCCCCTGCACTGCTGGGGGGTGGGGGTGGTGGGAGACATGTGTGGGGGCCTGATGGAGGGTGCCCCTGGTGGCTGGGGGTGCAGGGGGACATGCATTGGTGGGCAGTAGTGCAAGGTGACATGTGGGTTGGCTGGGGGGCATGGCCATGGTGGATGGGGTGCCTGCGGGACATGTGCAGGGTAGGCCCCTGTGGTGTGGGCCTCCTGCAGGGGCCGTGGAGGGTGTAGAGGGAACACCTGGGAGGACCCACACGTGCAATTCACGTGTGGTGCTCCCCGCGCACCCCTGGAATACACGTACCCTGATGGAATTGCTTGTGATACTTCCTGCGCACCCCTGAAATACACGTACCCTGCTGCTTTTGCGTGTGATACTTCCCGCGCACCCCTGGAATACACGTACCCTGCTGCTTTTGCGTGTGATACTTCCCGCGCACCCCTGGAATACACGTACCCTGATGGAATCGCGTGTGATACTTCCCGCGCACCCCTGAAATACACATACCCTGCTGTTTTTGCGTGTGATACTTCCCGCGCACCCCTGGAATACACGTGCCCTGATGGAATCGCCTGTTACTTCCCACACACCCCCTGATGTACACGTACCCAGGACAATCGCGTGTGAAACTTCCCGCGAACCACTGAAATACACGTTCCCCGCTTGGCGTTTGCTGTTTGGCAGCCCTGTGAACTGGTCCAGGGTTAGCACAGCACTTTGTGATGATTTGGGGATTTTGAAGGCTTTTCCTTGCGCGAGGGCGTTCTTGGGGGCGTAACTGGCACTGCTGCAGGGTCGCTGCGCCACTCTGCGCCACGGCTGGTTTCGGAGGCTAAAATCCATGAATACGCTGTGCGATGAAAAGGATTTTTTCGCACGCGGCTGGCGCAGTGTATCGCACGGGGACACTGTGCGCCAGCCGCTTGCGCCACTTTTGTACCTGTAAGTTTCATAGTACACACATTTTTTGCAGAGATGGAGTACATCTTACTGATGGCAGCAATTAGATTTTTCTGCGAAATATACAAAATGCATAGCAACCTTTTTTGGAATCAAAGCAATCCATTTTGCAATAGGTGTTGACCATTTGAAGTTTTCGAAACAGAAAGAAACACCACAAAAAGGCTCTTTTCAGAGTCACCATGCACAGGGCCCAGAGCATTTCAGTGACTCTTTTTGAACTTTGAAAGGGGGCTCTGAAAAGAGCCTTTTTTTAAAATGTTTGTTATTTTATATTTTTGGGGTTTTTAAACATTACACACAAGGAAAGGAAAGGAAAGGTGGGTAAGGAAGGGACACCAACCACGGGCATGAGAAAGGGCAGGTGGAGAGAGGAAGATGCAGGGTGGGCCTTATTCAGGTAGGTAGCAGTTCTTCTCATGCTCCTTGATCACAGTCTCAAAAGCACTTCTCCCCAAAACCTCCCCAGCAAGAAAAACGTTACAATGAGACTTCCATTCCTTTCTCCCCTACCATCCATCACGTCCAAACCCCTAATTCCCCTGTATTTGTTTCAGTTTCTGCTTCCCCGTCTCTTTCATACTTTTTATACTTTTATACAATAATAAAATATGAAGTGTGTTGTTAGCATATTCCTCTGTGTCTCATTTTTAAAAAAAGGCAGTTAGGGTGTCCGTGGACATCGCAACTGTCTGGGATGTCATCAATGACATTTGTGATGTCATCTTTGATGTCCTGGGTGTTAGTCTTAGCAGTGCACGGGGGTGGCGCGAGTTATGGTTGCTTAGCTTACCATAACTGGTGAATTACAGGGGGTTTTCGGTTTTACTTGTAACCATATCGTCCCTTAGTAGCGCAACTTAATCATAATGTCCCTTTAACAAAGATTTTTTACTGAATATATATATATATATATAGAGAGAGATAGAGATAGGTACAAAAAAGGGAAGGAATCCAAACCACACTCCGGGTGAGGGGCAATCTCCACTGTATTGGGTTATAAACTAGAAAAACCCGACTCAAGTTGTAGTAAATTACAAACTTTTATTATTAAAAAATATTTGTCAAACAGTTGGACAGCAACAGAAATAACAGAGGCAGTACGCCATGTGGCATATTCTACTGCACACAATGCATTTTGCTCTCCACTCACCGCTTGTTCACATGTATATATATATGGAGAGAAAGAGAGATGTATGGTATTTATATACCACAAACCCAGCTAAGCAGCAGTGGAACTGCATACAAAGCTAAATATGTGCTTTTACAAAATCAGCGTCCCAGCAGTCTCTAAGTATGTGCAGGTATAGCTGGTAGAAGGTCCCTGGTACTCCTAGAGGTACTCCCCAAGTTCTTTCCTGAACCTTGATAGTGTGGGAGTTGTACAGTTTTCATGTGGAATGTTGTTTAATCATGTAACTGGAGGACATTTTCCTGGTCATCTCTTCCCAGCATTGCTTGTTTTACAGTCTCGCAATGTTGTGGTTTCTTGAATTGCGATGGTCCTGGACATTTATAATTTTTTACTAGGAAGTCAGTGCTTGAGTTCATATCCAAGCTGTTTTAAAAATTCTGAATCCTCTGGGAAAACCAATCAAGAAGAAATAGCCACATCCGAGCAACACCAGGGACAAAATCAGAGACCAACCACTGATGGACTAGGTGATCAGGTGACGAGAGCATGTGTCATCACTTTGGGACTCCTTTGGGGCATCCAGCAAGGGGTGTCCCCGTTAAGGGTGGCACAGCGAAGGGTGAAGACCAGCCACTGACCAGCCTCTCTTCACACTTTAATGCCTCACAAATCTCCAATGCCATATCCTTTCCTACCTCTTTTGTGTTCACCATCTCTACTATTTCTCTGCCTCACTTGGTTCACATCATCTCCATCTATCACTCTCCTGGTCCCACTGGACTATTCTTTGATGAACTTGGGCAACCACTTGATTCTCTTTCCAGTAAACCTCACCTCATTCTCTTGGGTGAGTTTAACCTTCCCTCTGCAACCACTTCTCAGAAGCCTGAACTTCAGTCTTTTCTTAATAACCACACTCTCCACTCTTTCCATTCTCTATCCACCCAAAGAGGGGGCAACTCTTTGGATCTCATATTCATCTCCACCTCTCTCTCAGCCACTAATACTACTTTCGCACCATCCCTCGCTCATCACTCCATTGTTTCCACCACCATTTCCTTTCCACCCTCTGACCACTCCTCACCACTTTCCTCACCTATTACTAAAAGGACATTTAGACGGTCTGCCATTCCTCCCTTTCTCTCAGACCTACAGTTCTCTCCTCCTTCACACCTGAGGCCACTTCCACTAACACTACCTTCTTCATGTTCCAATAACTACTATATGACTCATTCTCCTTTCACTTCCCACTGCTAACCTTTACCCCTAAGTCTCAGCAGGTTCAACTATGGGTCACCCCATTCATATGCTCTCTCCGCACAGACATGTGTCAGCTGCTGCGCAAATGGAGGCATACCCACTTGCATGAGGACCTGATATTTTAGCTCTCTGCCCTGAACTCTCTCAAGTCTTCTCTTGATATAGCAAAACCAGATTTCTACTGCCCATCTCATTGACTCTCACTCCAACCATCCTCAACGGCTACAAGGCCCCCTAAATTCACTCCTGACTCCTCCTAAACTATCAACTCCAGTCTCACAGCTAATGGACTAGCTTAATAATTCACTGCAAACATTTTCAAAATTAGAGACTCTCTCCTGACCCTCCTCACACTCCCTCCTCCTACACTCCACACTCGGCCTACTCTACCATCATCCTCTGCCTCTAGCCTCAACTTTAGTCACACCAATACTGCAGAAGTATTATCTCTACTGATATAGGCTACCCTTCTTGTGCCCCAACATGCCCTCTTGCTTTTCAGCTAGTCAAGCCTATTACCCCTTTAATTGCCTCTCACCTCGCTGAACTCTTCAACCTGTCCTTTGACTATGCTTGATTTTCCTCTATTTTTAAAACGCCCACGATCATCCCTTTGCTAAACAAAACAAGGAGCTGACAAAAACCTACCAGCAAACTTTTGCCCTGTGTCTCTCCTTCCGCACTACTCTAAAATGCTTGAAAGGGATGCATTTAACTGTCTTACCAATTTCGTAGATATCCAGAACCTTTGAGACCCACTATAAGCAGGTTTCTGCTCCTGTCACTCCACGGAACATGCTCTCATGAATGTCTCCAACTTCCTCTCCTAAGCACTGCAATCTATTCTCTATGTTCATTTTCCTGGACCTGTCCACTGACTTTGACACTGTTGATCACGCTGATCTCCTTGATACCATCTTTCTGCTTGGGATTGGTGATCGAGCCCTAACCTGGATTGAATCCTACCTGGCACCTCGCCAATTCTCTGTCTCCTGGAGTAACAACAACTATCAACTCGCTCCTCTAACTGTTGGTTCCTCTCCTTTTTACACTCTACAGCTCTGCTCTTGGGTCACTAATCTCCTAATTTGAATTCTCGTGCCAACTCTTCACAGATGACACCCACATTTTCTTCTCTTTTTCTGAACTCTCCTATGATCTCTCGATCAAAATTTCAAACTGTCTCTCTGCCATTAAATATTATTTGGCTTTGCACTCTATGATGTTAAACTCTACGAAAACAGAGGTTCTCTGCTTCCCTCCCAAATACTCTCTCTCATCTCTTCCCCTGCTGATCCAGTTTACTCCTGACACTCTCCCCTACTCTCCTTCAGCTAGAAACCTCTGTGCCATATAAGACCCTTCTCACACCTTCTCTACTTTAATCTCTAAAACTGCAACGGTGGCCCACCTCAAACTCCTAAATATTAGGAAAATCCGGAACCTCCTTAGTTTCAACATTGTCATGCATCTCTTAACCACTCTTATATTTTCTAAACTGGACTACTGGGCCAGCATCCTATTTGGTCTCCCCAAATATGCTTCCTGTCCTCAGGACATGATGGTTAACTTTGATACCAGGACTCTCTTTGAACTCCCTCACTTCACAACTACTTCCTTGTACCAGCACCAGGCAGGATGGCTGATGATGCAAAGCAGGGGCAGATTTAGATTTCTGCTCCTGGTTCACCAATCTATCCATGGAAAGGCACTGCTGTATCTATCCTCATCTATCGAACTCTACAAGCAATCTCGTAATCTCCACTCTGCCTCCTTGACTACTATTGTGGCACCTCGCCTTCTTTCTCTCTTCTTGCTCCACTTGCATGGAATTCTCTTACCCCGGACATCCAAGAAACAATCCATAATGATTTGTTCAATACCTAGATTTAAAACCTACCTTCTCGCCTCTGAGTTACCCTCCTAACCAATCTCTCTCATCTGCCTTCTACCTAAAGTAGTTCCCTTGCGTCTGCCCTCCCCCTCCCTTTCTACTGCCTCCACTCTAGCACTTCATTCATCATGGTCACATCCCTATCATAGCTGGCATACTTCCTACCTGCACTTAAACATTTCTAATGTTGGTTGTCCTTACCCTATGTATTGCCCCTGGTGCCTGTACCCTATCTCCCTACCCCCTCACAACGTGGTCAGAATGTCATTCGAACTCACCCCAAGTAGTTCACTGCTTCCCGTCAAATCTAGTTTCTTATCTACTGTATGTTCTTTTGTGATCAAAAGAGAATTGTTCCTCCCTATATAGATAAATAACGTAACTGAGAAAAGCAGCCAGTGAAGATTCCTGAGAATGGGAGAGATGTAATAGAATTTCCTGAAGCTGGTGATTAGTCTGGCAGCAGAGTTGTGCACTGCTTTCCATGGTGCCAGGACCCTGAAGTCAGAGGGTGGAAGACAAGTTTTAATTTTTTGCAGGCGTGTTAGCTGAAGCCAGCCTGTTTAGACCTTTTTAGCAATGGTTTGAAGGATAGGGTCGGTAGCTGATGAACATTGTGATTTGGGACTAATTGAGGCATTAACACTTCAGCATTCATGCATCTTGGCTAGGTTCCTGTGGAGGGCAGACTCAGTTTTGCTGGGACTGTGCTCGAGGAAGCCTAGACATGTATTTGGCACAACTGACCTTAAGTTGACATTGTTGTCATATGTGTATTGATGCATTGAGATGTCAGGGTCCATGAGGACACCTCTAAGAGGCTTCATGTATAGAGGAAAGATAACTGATTCTACCAAGGAACCTTGAGGGGCTTTATATGTAACCAGATGGCGCATCACTCTGAAACCTCCCATCTGAATCAGCAGGTGTCTGTCCAATAGGGAGGAGGCACACTAGTTCTGAAGTGAGTCTAAGAACCCCAGACTTGAGGCTAATAGTGTGATTAGAGTTCTGGTGTACTCTGTTTCAAAGGCTGTGGAATGAGGACCAGGAGTCATAAATCCCCATTGCACATGATGTTGAGTCCATCATCAATAACCTGTATGGTTGCTGCTTTGGTGCTGCAGCCATGTCTGAACCCAGATGTATAGTGCTACACTAGATTATGCTGCTCTAGTATGGGAACCATTTTCTTGAAGACACTTCGAAAGAAGGAACAGGTAATGACCGGGGGGTTGGGAGTCTGAGTGATCTAATTTGCAAGGTTTTCCGAATGCACATTTGTTTTGAGAAGTGGGTGTATTAAGCCTGTTTTGAGTGATGTGCGAAAGGTCTCTTGTGGCAAAGACACATTGCTGATCTGAAAGAGGGTCAAGAGCAATTAATTGATCCAAAAATGTTTTCCGGAAGTTTGTCTTTGTCGCATGTGTTAGGTCTGTGGGGTGCAAGGATGATATTGATAGTGATCGGACTCAAATGTGAAAATGTGGGTATAGTCTTAGTGTAGGTAGGGGGATGCGGGGACAGGTTATAAGTTAATTGTTGGGGCTTACTTCTCATCAATTCCTTTGTGGGAACAATGGCTCAAGGATGGCTCAATTTCCATTGCCTCTATCCTTTCCCCAAATATCTCAATATCTATTAACATTTGCTCTAAAAGCAGAAATGTTAAATGTTGGCACGAGTTGGCATGTTCTAATTCCATCATATCTAAGCAGATAATGGGTCCTATATATAAAGCATTTGAATCTTCCTACATAACAGAACCTTCTTCATCTGCTGTGTGTACTGTAATATTTTGTGTTCTGAATATTTTTGTTAGTTTTGGCAATTAGCTGGCTGATAATAGCTGGCCGCTACCTATGTGCCTAAACTACTGCATTAGAGTACAGTTAGGGAGAAATGGCATATGAGGGGCACAAAGCTTGTATATGTTGTGTGGTTTTTGCCCACCCATTGGTTGCCCATGGCTATGCTAAACCCTATGGTCATTTCAACCCACGTCCTACTCTCCCTGACCAAAACTCATCCTTTTGGGGTCTCTTTGAGCTAGCTTTATCAAACATTTCCACCAAACGTTGTGCTTGAAGTGCCTGCCAGTACATTTTCAAAGTAGTCTTCTGAGAGTTAATGTCAACGTGCTAATGGTATAATGAAAATGTCTTAATCAGGTCTGTCTTCAGCAACTCGATTTATAAGCACTACGCATGTCTTTCACTGACAGCCTGTTAAAAATGAACATTGGCAAGGCCAACAGTTTTGGCTTCTGTATAAGTAATTGGCATTTGCCAGGACTGCAATTATATGCCCAGGTACTCACACCATTCTGCACCTGCTACCATCGATGGCCAATTAATACCACTACAGCAGTGCCTGACAAATACCTTTCCCATGCCTACACAAAAGCCAAAACTGTTGGCATTGCCAATGCTTGTTTTGCTTTCCAGGCTCTCACCCAGTTCATCCAAAGATTCTCTAATCAGGCTTTTAACTTCTCTTTTCCAATGACACATTTACCAAATTCTAACTTTAATGTGAGATTCTAAAAATGGTGGAGGCAGGCCACCTGAAAGATGGATGATAATTTTTGAGTCCTTAGAGTTTAAAAATGTTGTACAACCTGGTGTAACATAGTTACATAGGATCTCATGTTCCATAGTGGCATAACGTGATTGAAAGACCAAAAACCTTGAATAAGGCTTTAGCGCCTTTATATCACACCACGCCATGTAGTCAATCATTTGTATGGGGAGAGGATGGGTGGTACGCAACTTGCATTTCCGCCACCTTTCCTCCTCTACACCATACAAATGGTCCCGTATTTATGCCGACATGGATTTTTCATACCAGTGCAAATGCTGGAGATCCCCATGGGGTCTGCCTGCTTTATGCACAAGCAAGCATGTCAGACAGCATTTATCTGTAATTGTGAACACTGCTTACCATGAAATCATGGTAAGCAGTGTTCACAATAACAATTAAATGGTGAGCATGTGGGGCAACTTTTAATCGTAATTGTGAGCACCAAGCACAATTAAAAGTAAACACTGCCTGGCGTGCCAGTATGTCAGGAAGCGTTTACTCACTTTGCACAGCTGTGTACACCACCCTTTGCCCTGCCCCTTTGCACTCTGATGCCAAATTACTAATTTCTTTGAAATAAACTCCACAGCGTTTTCCAACATTTTTAACACTCAGAGATTTCGAAAATGTTTGCTGGTAGATCAGGCCACGTCACAGAATGTCTGTTTTTGCCGTGCATTCATGCTCCACCTGCAAAAGCCAAATGCATTTTCATGCTGGCGTACATGCACTGGATTCTCATGGACTCCACCTATTTTCATCAGCTCCTAAAATCAGGCGTTTTCCGTACGAATCCATTGTAAAGGCTAACAGCAGGTCACAGCCAACCTCCCGGCTCACACTTCCCGGCCTGCGGTTGCCTAGCCATCTGCTGCTCCAGAAGAAAAGTGTCATTTGCAAAAGAGTGTCTGATTACACAAGTAAATATTATTAATCAATCTCATAATTAGTGTGCTATAGCAGAGTCTCCCTTGAATTGAAGTCTGAATACTTGCTACTGTAGGATGTCCTTGGAATTGTTCATGGTTGGTGTTTCGCTGTTCACAGTTCAGTGGCTACTGCTTGATGGCATTCAGCTCATCCATGGAATGAGTCATTGATTGCACGTTGTTGTTTTAAATGATTGATCATTGTGCACATATTGGTTGTTCTTATGGATCTTGCTCAGATGTTGCGTGTTTATAAAATGTGCTGTTTCTTACTTTGCTTGTAGCAATATTGGTTCAGGGTTGCAGTGGTTGTTCTTGGCAATATTATTTCTGTTCGTTTTTCTTTCACAAAGCTGTATGGTGTACATGGAATGCCTCGGTTTTCCAATACACAGTAGTCTGGTAATCTTTCTAACTTCGAATGAAAATGTAATATTGGATGCATCCTTTTTACACACACAGAATGGCACCGGCTAGTCACTGCTCTCTAAAGTGCTGTCCTGTCCATGCTCAGCACGTCTATAAAAAACTAGCGCTTCTTCCAGATTGAAATCCAGAACCTTAGAACGACAATGTGCTCCAATCAATCTAATCAGCAGCGCGGTCATACCTGCGCCCAACCGTTACTCAGCTCCACCTCAACTGCGCGAGACTACCAGCAGGCCACTGACACATGCAACAAAGTCAGCGACTGCTTGGTTTGCAAAGGTACGTGGATGGTTCTGTGTGGGTGAAATGTGTGTATAGGGGAGGAAGTTCTGGAGGGAGGGATGCGTGAAGGAGGAGTTCTTAAGAGCGCTACTGACACAGAAAAGAAGATGACCAGCATCCACAAGTGGCCTTCCCAATAAAGCAGAGGTTGCTTCGAATCCAGTGCAATGAAATGTGTGTTCATCCCAGTTCTCCAAATAGTAAACTACAGATTTGGCAGCAGACTCAGAAGAGACGTCAATAATGGAAATAAAGGCACTCGGCTCATGCTGACTGCAGGCATTAATCAGCTGCAACAAAACACTGCCCTCCTTGTAATGGTTCTTGGTTTGAGGTGTCCCCCTAGCCCACAAAGAAAGTCTTAGCTCTTTTGTTGATTCTAAAGAGGACATTAGTGCGTAATTACCCAGAGCTCCCCACTTCTTAGCCACTGCAGAAATCAACTACCGCGCTAAGGAGAAGATCACTCAAGAGCCGTGAATGGATTCAGGCTGCTGTACCAGCTGTGAGACGGCTGACAGTGCTCCGTTAAGTAAGACACTTTCCCCATTAAAACAGTTGGATCTGGACTCAGAGGAGAATAACGGCTCTCTGTGGTATCTTTGCCGGCAGCAGAGTCACCGGCTCTGCTGGAAAGGATATTCATGGTTTGGTTTCTGTTGGCGACAAGACTTTAGGGGTGCACACTAAACCAGGTCAAGAGAAGTTGGGGCTAGTGGGAGATATCCAGACTACAGCTTTGCACGTGAATTATAGTTGCGTGTCTAAAGGAGCCCTGAATTACAACTGAAAATGGGTGCAATGAAAGCAGAGTTGACAGCTATTAGTTTCCAGATAGGGCTGTTGGGGAAGAACAATGGACCCGCGTGAACTATTTCAAATATAAATGGGGGTACTGCGCCATCAAGTTTCAGATGCCCAAACCCATATGTTAAAAAAAAGGTACACTGGCCAAATGTGGTGGAAGGGGCATTCCCTTTTGTTGGTACAATCAGTGCAACACAAATAAAATGGCTTTAGCACAGTTTGCTGGTGAAAGGTCTACTATCAATTGGCGACAGTGCACTCCCCGCACGTAATTTAAGGATTCAACTTCACCATGCTAGACCAACAGGTGTAGATAATATTGTACCTTAGGGGCACAATGACATTACACCCAAAGCAAGAGTGTTGTACTCAAAAGGGAGGGATACCCACATCTGCCCAGTGAATGAGCATATCATATTGGATTGACGGGTGGAACCCCGAATTGAGTGGCGCGATCCGGAAGATTTTATGGTTAGTTTCAGCAGACTCTCTTTAGCCAGCCAGTTCTGCCTAGTAATATGATAAAAATCGTCTCCCCTAGAATCGAACTGGTCTGGGAACACATACCTGGACACGGGCAGCCATTAATTCATCCAAGGAGCACATACAGTATTTTTTCAGGAGACTTGGACTCTTGAGCCTCGTCATAAACCGGATTGTGCTAGCTTTCACAGGTCAATGGAGGGCAATGGAGAAAGAGCCTCTGATAAGGCCCAGTGTGGGGGTTCTTACTATGGATCTCATTTTATCTGCCAGTATAGAATATATAATTTCCCTGATAATTCTCTGGGCAGCCTAGCTGTAAAGAACAGAGTACGGACTCCCTTTGCTTTGAATATTCATCTAAGAACAGGGAACAGAGCCCTTTTGACCCTGGATGTTTTGTTAGAAGCTTGATCTCTGTAATTCAACTAGCTCCAAGCATATAGTTATTTTAGGGGTTGTTGATATCCAATATGGGCCTATATCGACCTTCAATGGGGTCTAAATATATGTGGATGAAGCATGGGGTATCCCTTGTTTGCAAGCACGTAACCCAGAAGGCCCTTACACCAACATGCTATGCCTAGCAACCATATTAAACAATGCTGACTAGAGATGCTGCAATGGTAGGCTCACACGGGATACACCAGCGACACCTACATTAAGGTCCCCCTCAAAAACAGTAATATTGATTATGTATTGGTTGACATAGCGAGTTCGTATTTAGTTGACAGACTTGATATGTTATTTCAGGTTGAAAGTGATCACGGTTGGTGCTGACCACGATCATGTCCAGGGTCAATAATGAAACAATTCACAATGGTAGTGTAGAGCTACCTCACCTACTTCAGCTGATACCTGAAGCGTACATGCTGCCAACTTGACCAAGAGGTAGATATCCTCTCATTATAAACTGAGATTGACCTTCTATCAGAGACCTTTTCCCTATCTTCTGATAGTGAGGCCTATGCTGTCAATACTCACAACAACCTCTCACATTTATGTGCACAGTTTGTATCAAAGGAGTGAAAAGAATAGGAAAACAAATGCCTGCTTCTACACAGAGTGTAAAAGAGCGAAACAGGAATGACCTAACTTTATTTAAAACACCAAAGACCCTACTGGTAGACATGTGGCGAGTCAGCAGAGGAGCCAGTATGAAGATCTGGTGAAAACTAAGAGGTCTGATGAGTGTGACTGGAGCTGAGAGCTGCAGCAGAAGGCAGTAACATTAAAACATCTATGAGATATTTTGCATATTGTAATGAGAGGGGTCAATTGATGTGGTATGTATACGGTATCCAGTGATATAATCGATGGAAAAAAAAATAGAGGCACTATCCAACACTTTCCCCAAATATTCTAGGACTGGAGTTTTTTTTATATAATTGCACCAGGGAAGAGTGTTTAGTGCATTAAAAAAATAAATCGAGTCACCCTCGATGTTTTTTCCCAGCGATGTCACATATAGCCATACATACGTGATTACACTATAACTGAAGACTGGTGACTTAGCATTTATGAATCCTGTATGCGCATAAGGAATGCATAATGCCTCGAGCAGGACCAGCAGCCTCAAGAATACCCCAGTCGACCAGGCCCGGCTCCAGCAGGGGGAGCAGGGGGGCCAGGCCCCCCCAAGGCTAGCCCCTGGCCCCCCCTAGAAATTAGGGCCGGACTGGGAACCAAAAGAGGCCCTGGAAAATGTGATCAAAGTGGCTCCATATTTTGACGCACGAGTGAGCAATATTAGTGCACAGGAAAATATTTCTGCACCAGGGGGCCCATCATATTGAAAACAAGCATTGGTAATGCCAACAGTTTGTGTAGGTATGACAAGAGCACTTTCCAAGCACCACCGTATTGGTATTAACTGGCCATTAATGGCAGCAGGTGCAAAACGGTGTGAGTACCTGAGCACCTATGAGCAGTGCCTGGCAAATGCCTAATACTTATATACAAGCCAAAACTGTTGGATTTACCAATGTTTATTTTTAACAGGATTTAAGTGAAGGGCATGCATAGTGCTTATAAATGGAGTGGCTACGCCAGTAGTGGGTTTACAACTCCAATTAAGTCATTAACTCTCAGAAGGCTGCTTGACAAACACTGGCAGGCACTTTGAGTGTGAAGTTTGATGGTAAAGCTTGAATAAAGCAAAGTCAAAGAGTTCTCTGGAGGAGGTGTTTTTGGCAGGGAGGGAGAGGGACTGGGTGGGAATAGCCATAGGGGTTATCATGGGCAGTCAATGGGTGGGCAAACAACCAAACACCTACACGCTGGGTGTCCCTCCTCATAGCCGATTTCTCCCCTATACTTTCATGCAATCGTTTTTGGTTTATAGCTGGTGCAGGTGCCATCTATAAACCCAAACAAATCAAAAAACAGCACAGAGATGAGGATCAGAGCGTGTGTAGTGAATATTACAGCAGAGGAATCCCACGGCATGGGGGTGTGATAGCAAATGTGATTTTTAAAGCAGAGGGTGAAATAGTACAGCACAGGGCTGGACGATTTTGCCCCAAATACATATTATGTCACGGGTAGGTCATGCTACAGCACAGCGCTGGCTTTATGCAGGGCTAAGGGATTACATAATATGGAAGGGGATTTTTCTTATGTGGCAGAAATATTACAGCATGGGGTTGGGGGTTTTACACACCAGGAGAACCATCAAGCAGTGGTGGAATGATGGATTACACAGCATGCACAAGCTGTGGGGTGGGGTGCTCAGCGCAGCGTGAAAACAACTGCATAGGCAGGCAGGCACCCATGAATCAGCCGGGATGATATGAAATTACCATCGGAGTCCTGAGGATTGGGGAGGTGGAGGGGAGGACAGAGAGTGTGTGGAGCAAGGGGGTGGGCAGGGCATAATGTACTAGCCGACGGTTGCTGAGCAAGGAGAGATTTAGTGCAGGTGTTTTGGGGAAATCACACCACACTGATATATTACAGCACACCAGCTGGAGCGGTAAAGTGCAGGAAGAGAGGTGCACATCACAGGGAGCAAATGTACCAGCAGAACAGGCCAATGTTACAGCAGGAAGTGGATGGTGAAGCAGACAGTGAGATTATTACAGCACATGGCTTGAAGAGTACAGTGCTGGGAGAGCACACTACCGCCACTGAGAATGTTACAGCACAAGGGGGTACGCACCTTGCTAAGTTCCACCTGCGGGCCTAAGACGTCATCTGCACACCCTGCAGCCCCCCTCCACAGCCAAATAAAGTCTGGAATCGCTGGAATGTGTTATTGTTCTCGCAGAGACAGAGGGGCCCAGAAGCATAGGTACCATGCTAAGGCAACCAAAATACAACCGGATAAGATAAGGGGTTATCGGAGGGGGGTGCTGGAACCCCCCCCCCCACACACACACACACACACATCTCCTCCCTGTCCAGAAACAACATGACCTTAGATCTGGTTATCAGGATAACTCCGGGGGCATGCCAACATCACCACTTACCACAAGCATGAAAGATCAGACAGCGGCTGGTCAGGATTGAGGTCCATTGGCAGAGCTTTGTGGGAGTGAGTGTGATGGAAGAATGGGGGTTGCTTCTAGACAGGGTTGAGTAACACTGGTAGAGCTGCGTGCGAAGGAGACACTGACTGTAATGGAATAACGGGAGGTGTTGCAAGACAGGATGGAGGGTCCATTGGCAGATCTGAGTGTGAGCCACTGTAATGGAACAACATGGGTTGCTGCTGGCTAGGATTGAGGTCCATTAGCACAGTTTTTTGAATGGCTGTAATAGAAGCAAAGGGGTTACTGCTGGTAAGGGTGGACTAGTAATGAAGGTCAGATAAGTGTTAGTTGCTGTAATGGAACAGCAGGCGTCAATGTGGGAGGTCAGGATTGGGAAGAGGTGCTTTAGCAGAGCGGTGTGTCAGCCTCTATAAGGACATATGTAGGGACTTCTTTAGTTCATGGTAAGGTACATTTGTAGAGGTGGGTGTGAGTGGAAGTACTGGATTAGCAGTTTAGTTTGGTCTTGCACAGCAGAGCAGAAGTGTATTTTAATAGGTCTACGGGTTGCCAGTATTCCCACTACACCCCGATAACCATCCCCATTCAGTTCAGGGCCGGGGGATCACCTCACAAGGAGTGGATATTAGGTAAACAGGGTGCTGTTTTACAGTATATCTCAGGCAGGGATCATTAAAGCACAGGAAGGGGAATGTTAGAGCTCATGGAGAACATATTACACAACCCCGGCCGGTAAATGATTACAGCATAGGGGGAACACATTGCAGCAGAGGTGGAGAATGTTACAGTCCATGGCATCACAGTAAGAAAAAAGTTCAGCAGTTGCATGCGCAGGATAGCAACACATGGAAAACATCATAGCATGATGGCTAGAAAATATTACAGCACATTGTAAAAGGTTTACCGCATAGGGTGAGAGTGAGGGTCAGAAGCACTCGGCAGAATGGGAGAGGGGCACGCATATACAAATAATCCCTTACCTTTCAGGTCTGGCTACTGCCCTCAGCTGCTCTCAGCCCCAGCCACAGCCCCATTTGGATCACCTGCTGCTGTCTACTGATGGAGGCAGTGCGGCCCGCCTCACCTGGTTGGTTGGCAGTCTTTCTTGAATCTGTCTGAGCACACCATGAAAACGGGCACAACACACGGCATGGGCCTGGTACCAGGACAGCACTCGGACTGTCTGTCGGCAGTGTCTCTCAGGTGGCAGTGGCACATTCAATCACGGGCCCAGCCACATCTGCACATGTGACTCAACAGCACAGAGCATACTAGGGCACCTGCGGTTTCAATGCACACGCACCCTAGTGCGACGAGAGTGCAAGCCCCAAAATCCATGGGCAGGGGCGGGCCTGGCAGGCAAACAAATCATACAGCGAATGGCCACACCCAGGCTCGCCTGTATGGATGCATATCCCCGAATGGTGAGTGATAGTTTAATTTTGAGTACCCATGCATCCTTCCCCCAAGAAAAGAGGCCCTATAGCCGGAGGCCTACCGGGGAAACTCCCGGTCTCCCGGTGGGTCAGCCCAGCCCTGCTAGAAAGGAGACCTTGTCAGTGCTGTGAGGATTTCTTCCTATTTTTCTTTTTTTCATCAAAAGGCTGAATGTGTTTTAACTATACGCAAAAAAAAAAAAACTGAACATAAACTTTAAAATGCCACTGGGAACCAGGGGGTGGAGGGGGAGACTAAGAGGGTAAAAACAGGCTGGGGGGATTTTGCGATTAGCTTTCTGAGGAGCTGCACTGAAGGCGGCTCAGTCAGGATTTGTTTGCTTACCTTGGACAATGATTTATGCCCCACAGCCATGAAAGCAGAAATGACCAGGGATATGGATGGCCATTAACACCTCTAAGTAAGCTAGCACACTTGCTCAAGCAGGCAGACTACAACTGTCTAGAAAGATCCTGTGTTGCTTATTTAACTACACTTTTAATCTTACTTAGATTACAAACCTCTCATTTATATGGTAGCTATTGTTTCAAACCTATAAAGTAGATTTCTGTAATTGAATGTAGGTGTTAATGTGTGGGAATATAACTGTTCCAATCATGCCTAATAAGTTCACTGTAGAAAACAATAAATGGCAGGTGGTGATGCTTGGACAAAGATTTCTACACCAGGTGCATACATGGCTAAAGACCCTGACAAGTTACATTCACTGGAACACAAGATACCACAAGCATTTGTAGGCCTTGTGGTCCAGCAGATTGGGCAGGGCTGTTCACATTAGTGTCAGGGAGGCCAAGGCTGATTGGTAAATAATGGTATGGAAGCCTGACCGAAGCAATGGCAGTGGTTAATTAGGCTGAGAGCCCTTACAAATTCCATTCAAAGTATATATTCTGCTACTTGAACTACTTGGGTATAAGTGAAACCATAAGGTTGGTAGAAAGAACAATGTAATTCTGGAGGGCAGAGTGTAGTAAAATCAAAGTGATTTGTTGTGAGGCATTGAAGTAGGCTATTGGGTGTAAGCCAGAATATTGTATTGGACCACATATAGGATGGAGAAAGGATGCTAGGACAGATACACATTCAATGGATGCGTTTCGTTGTTTACCCATCCATTGCCATGGTAATCTCTATGGTATTCCCACCAACTATCTGCCCCCTCCCTGCTGAAACATACCCTCTTGAGCTAGCTCTGTCAGACTTAATTGCCACTATATATGAGCTCCTGTTGTAATCAAAAATCTCTTAACATAGTGTGTTTTCAGCCAGTAGATTTAAAAGCAACATGATGTCCTCACATTTGTTCCTTACACTGGAATTCTAAAACAAGCAATCGCAAAGTCAACCGTGTTGACATGTGTATAAGTATTACACAGGTATTTTCCAGACAATTACATCATATATGCGTAGGTACTCACCCCATTTTCTAGATGTTCCCACCTTATTGCCAGGTGGTACTGTTATAGCAGTGCCTGGCAAATGTCTTTACCATGTGTATTCAAAAGTCCTAATTTTTGGCTTTGCCAATGTGCATTGGTTTCAGTTTATCTCCCTAAGTGACAATATATATGCCCTGATGTGAGAGCCTTGTTTGCAATGCCTAGGGACTCAAACTGCACCTCACTGAGTTGGTCCAACAAGAACCTACCTGAACATATCAAGGTTAGGATGGCAAGTATGGACCAACTTCAGATCATCTTCTCATACATCCTTACCAGTGGGGTTCTGACCTAAATAGTATGCATATTTGGCTGTGTGGAAGCCTAGGCTGCCTGGCCAGAACTTTTCATGAAATGGGCAGATGAGTACTGCCTTATTGACATCATACTATTGGAGTAACAAATAACAATGTCTGTATGCAAACTGAATACATCATGTGTATTGTGGATCTTGTTTGAAAAGTATGATATAACTGCTAGGTGTTTAGGCAGTGCCAGAAATTGAAGTTATTTACGGTGGGATCCCACCAGTGACAGAGGGGCAGGGGTGCAGGACTGGAGGATTGTTCCCACTTCCCCAAATAAACATTTGGCTCTCAGAAGATTGATCATGAAACCTTGAAAATAACACAAGAAAAAAGCATTTCTTAATATGTTTCTGGCAACGTATAAACGGTGCAGAACTGTTAAACATAAAAGAAGGGTATTGAGATATTTCCTGCAGAGTGCAATCAGAGGTGGATTTAACAGTCGAACAATGAACAAATGTTCGTGGTGCACCCTTGCTCTGCCTTTCTCCCCTCAAAGTCAGTCAGGGTTGCACAGCTCCTCCCAGTGATGCCTTATCTTTTTAACATGTCTCAGATGCAGATTATTTAAAATAGAAAGTGATTAGTGATAGGAAAAGGTACTTTTTTCTTTACATTATATATGCTTTTAATTAGCTATTTAAGTGTGGCTGTTGGGTGATTAGAATTGATGGGGGTACAGAACAAGCTGTGTGAAACAATGACTTTGTTATGCATTTCATTTCACTTTGTGTCTGTATGGGATCTTTTGTAAGTTCTGATTAATTGGCATTCTGGAGCTTGTAGGCTTCCAATCAGAACGGGGAACATAAAGCTACAATCATAAAACATTTTACCGCCACCTTTTCCACTCCACAGGACTTGGAAAATGACCACCTATGATTGTTACTTTATTGGTAAAAGCAAACAGATTCCAAATCGTTAATTGTGGGAGAGATTTATACTTTTCCAGACACAGACTACAAAAGTGAAGTGAAACAGCGATTTTTGCCTTTGTTTTGCTATTTACGTTTCCATTAATTTGTGAAAACAATTCAAATAGCCTGTAGGGGCCCTTTTGCAAAGAAGGTGCAAACAGTAGCAGTCCCCATTATGCAATTTAGGATTCAAAACAAAATTGATCCAATACTCTTTTCACCTTTACAAATAAAGTTAGCATAATATGAAAAAGAAACTAAATAAATGGAATAAGAAAAGTAAAGAGAAACATTGAATACAGAAACTTACAAAATAAACAACATTTTTATTTTCATGGCTTATAATCATTGGTATAAAAATATGCAATTCATGACAATACAAAATGTTTTCCCATAAATCATCCCTATCACTTAAAGTTTCTTTTATATACAGAGTAACGGCTATGGTAAGCAGGACGTAAGTCCCATTTCAAAATCTGTACAAAAGGTGACTTGTGTGCAAAGACCCAGAATTGTAATATTTTAGGTATTTAAAACCAAACTTCAAAAAATATTTGTACCAACTTTAGCGGGGAAGGTGTGTGGTCAAGTACCTACATTTCAGGTTATGCTGACATTCTGACTTTACCACTTAACCAAAGTGTGTGATCCTGGGAAAATCAGTTAATCTCACTGTGTGTTTCCTGCCAAAATTAGGAGCCCCTCGAAGTGATCCAGATTGCAATATGGTTTAATAGATGGGCAGTGCAGGGGTCAGGGCCAGCCAAGGAGACATACACACATCTTTATTTGGAAAATATAAGGCCACATTTATTGATCAAAATTGTGACATTCAAAATAGCAAAGTAAACATGTCAAATAAGAAGTCATCATGGACAATTGCATATTATAAACAGTATGTACCAGACAATGATGTATAGAGGGTGGCAGGGGAGGGGTGGCCCCTCCTCCCTGCCACATCCAACCGGGACTGATGCCAGGAGGCCGGAAACTCTTCAACCTCCACTGTCTCCCTCCTGATCCCACTCTCACCTGCATGCTAGCACTCCCACACATCCTCAACTCAATTAAAATTAGCTGTAAATGTAATTTGGAAGAAACTAAATATCCTATTCTCTGATTCAATATTTATCGAGGTGGAGGGGGCTGTCTTTCACAACAAAATGGCTAGACTACAATCACCTCCTACGTGGCCTCCTGGGAGTAGCCACAGCATTCAGGGAGGTATTATTAAGCGCACACTATGTTAGATGGAATAAGGACTGGCGTCCTCGTTGCTCAGGCCCTGCAGAGGAGGAGGTGGCATCATTCTTGCTTCTCCGCAGCCAGGCCAAGAAGACATGGTGGGGGAAGGGTGGGGTAGGTGGGAGTGATTGTAAATGGGAATGGTAGACAGAGGAAGCTGATGGAAGTGACAGGGGGTGATATTGCCACACTTTTTTTTCTGCTTCTCCTTTGCTCTGTACTGTTTTTTTATATCTCAATTAAAGCAGTATGTTGGAAAAAAAAGCCACAAAACATATTTCTTAGGGCATGACTAATTGGGATTAATCTTTCAGACTCTTGTTAAGGGCAGTGTACAGCTTTCATTTTTCATTTTTGGCAAATGTTTTCCATATGGAGATGGGGGAGCATATGGAAGATGAAGTGAGTAGCCAATGGAAGGTTAAAGCAGTGAGGGAGCTTATGGAAGGAAACAAAGGAGCAAATGGAAGAAGAGAGCAGAAGACTGTGGAAGGAGTACTGGAGAGCCTGTGATTTTGGAAGGGATGAGCAGTTGGAAGGCGAGAGCAAATTTCCCACTTGAATGAATTGAGCGAACCTGGGCAAATCACATCATGTCAGCAAAACCTGGTGAGGTGAACAGGCTGTTTCCAGCTAGAGTCATACCTCTAAACATACAGCTCCAATAGTAGAAAAAGACAACTTAAAAAACATGTAACATTTGTTGCACTCATGACAGCGATTAACTGCTCCCACCATAAGCTCCACACCCATGCCCCACCTACCCGGGGCCAACTGTCAGCTTTGCCCAAGAATCTATTTGGCTTAAATCTGCCAGGGAGTGCAATCCAAACAAGCATCTTTATCAGACATTCAAGTAGTCTTGTGGGTAACAACCTGGGTTTGAATCCAGGCTTCTGCACCTTATAAAGCAGTCTAACAGACTAAAGAATTTAAGGGCAAATTGATTTTTCAGATCTAGGAAGACGTGTTTTGCCGGATCACAAATCTGAGAAAAGTTTGGCCCCCCTGGTCACAAACCTGGCCCACCCAGATTAAAATTCCTGGAGCCGGGCCTGCAGTCGACACTGGATTGTTGTAATGAGGCTCTAGGTTTTGCAGACTTAAATTTAGCTCAAGCCCTTGAAGCACACTTAAGGCTCCTGGTTTGGACGCCAATTGGATTCCGTTATTAAAGAAGCTGTTCAATCGCATTGGACTTTGGATTAACACTACTACAAAGTTCGAAGGGGACCGGATTATGCCTATCTATAACCAGAGGATACCCCTTTATTTATAGACCTATATCTTTGATAGTCTCGCTGCCCAAAATCTATGAGAAGTGGCTGTTGGCATGCTGGAAGCCTGGTGTTCAGATAATAGCATCCTGAAGCATCTTCAAGTGGGCTTCCAGAAGTATTAGTACAATTGAGCAAAAAATATTACATCTGAACTTGATATTTGAAAAATATGTGTTTTAGGCAAGCAGACACTTTATTTGGGATTTGGCGATTTAGAGGCGGCGCTTGAAGTGGACCATGACCAGGGTTTTGAGTTACCTTTGAAAAACATGTGTTCCCTTCCCCACTGGTTGAAGCTATAAATAGGGCATTCCCCACTTTTCTTGACTAACCATTGGTCCAAATTACATTTTGCAGCATGTTTTAAATGTTTTAACCACAAAAGGATAGATGTGGGTTTGGGTTAGGGATATAAAAAGGGGCGAGGAGTAGGTGAGGGTGAGTGCGGTGGGGTTCGCCCTCTGCTTTTTTGCGGCAAAAAGCAGCAAAAATGCTTTTAAATAAATTGGAGAAATGTAATTCGGCACTGTGACTCATAGCTGACGGGTGACTCGGGATGTCCATGATTTGTTTCAAAACGAAATGCCCGAATGAGAAAAAAACAAAAGTTATTTGAATGAAAATAACTTTTGTTTTTCTCTCCCACTGACATTTCAGACAACCCCCTTACCTTTGGGTGGCACCTTTTGCTGAGTGCCGCCACCTCTGCCATCCCTCTCCGTCATCCCTTCACTTATGTGCATGAGAACGGGCATGGCAGGGTCCTTTTTGTTTTATTTTTATTTTTGTACTTTATTGTGCAGGTCACGGTGGACACCCCCGCAGCTCCTGATGCAATTACAGTGAACAAAGATGCGGGGGACAGGCCCGCAACTCCTTCTCCCCTTGTTCACTGTATTCGCACCGAATGGTAGATGTTTTCGACATTTTTGGCTGTATGTAATTTTCGTACAGCCTGAAAATTGAACACATCTACCATTCGGTTTTTTATTTTCGGTTTTTTATGCAGATACCGGTGATACAAAGATTTAAGTGCATGTCTC
Source organism: Ambystoma mexicanum (assembly GCF_040938575.1). Lineage (NCBI taxonomy): Eukaryota > Metazoa > Chordata > Amphibia > Caudata > Ambystomatidae > Ambystoma > Ambystoma mexicanum. Next base: position 844,383,335 of record NC_090924.1, on the reverse strand, counting down.
CAGTAGAGTCAGCCAATTCTCAAGCATCAGGAAGGACCAGGAAACCATTGTACTATGGATCGTATCCAACAGCCTCCTGTTCACTGGGTCATGAAAGAAATTTTTGGAATAGACCTCAAATGCCACCCCCCACATAGGACCGGCATTCACTTCCAGGTCCCCACATTCTTCAAGGGAAGTAAAATCCAAACAGATAATCCGGGGAATCTTGTGGGATGCTGAAATGAGCCCCAACGTTTACATTAACTCCGTTGTTGAAATTGCATCTTTCCCTTAAAACTACTCAAAATGGCCTCCCTTACATTCCCAAAGAAAACCACCAGTGGTTAGTGACTCCCTGCTTCATTGATGACTAAAATATGACAAGGCTCGCTACACATCTCCTTTTTAGTACCAGGTGCCGGTAAAACCGGCAATCCCCCCATGGACTCGTACACGACTCCGTGGAATGGGGATTTACTTACCCTTGCTGGCATCTGTAATCTGTCAGTAATACCGGAAGACCAGGTGCCGGTAACAGTAATTCCATTTGGTGGTATCCTGACAGATATACCAGCGGGATATCACCAAACTTGTGATGAGGCCACATGTCTTTCTCCCTCAGTAAACTGTCTAGGCATTATCAAGCTACTTATGTTATTTACAATATTTCCATTCAGGAGGTTGACAGCTACGATTACCTTGGGATACTATTGCGACAATCACTTAAATGGGCAGAACAAGTTACCAAAACTACAATGAGCGTGGCTAGAAAAGGCACAGCAGTGCCTGGCTTCTCCATGTGTTATGGTGGCTGCACACCTTCTTATGATAGTGAGGTTTAGAAAATGTGAGTTATTCCTGCAGCAGTGGTTGGTAGTGAGCTCTGCGGGCATTCTAGCATATCACAGCTAGAAAAGGAGGAAACAGCCTGAGGGATCTTTAGGGAATTGCACACAGAGCTCCAACAATACTGAATCTATTAGAACTAGGGGGGCTATTAACGCCATGGCTGCCTCCAAACCCAGGTCCGGTCTGGCGGATTGGGGACTTACCGGGACATTCCGACCTAGGCGGACCCGATAAGTCCCCATTCCAAATGCCATTCCACATTCCCATTTGAGCCCCCACAGGGCTCAATGGGAATGGGGAAGGCGCTAATAACGGGCCCGCAAATTGCGGGCCCGTTATTAGCTCCCAGGTCTCTTAACGGGTCCCGTAAAGAACGGCTGGTCAGACCAGCCGTTCCAGGTGGGACCCGCTAAGGGACCTCGGAATAGGGCAGTAAGGGTTTAACGGCACCAGTCTCCTTACCGGTAACTGTTAACCCTTAACTCCCAATTCGTAATGACCCTCTTAGGGATAGCCCATTTAGTCAAATTGAGGCCCCTATTATACTGGCTTAAACTATGTAGTGTTGGGGCCTTAACACCTTATCATGAAGCCCTTTGCGACAAAATAATAGTGCAGAGCGCCTCAACAATCCCATGGCTAAGGTACATCAAAAGCACGTTAGACAATCTAGGGTTGGCGGATCTCTGGTATAACCCCCAAATTTAGGGCCTGAAGTACAAGATAGTGGTCTGTTGTACTTATAATGAATGGCACCTAAGGGAGATATGCAAGATCTGTGTCCAAAAGAAATGATCCCTAGAATATCTGAGAACCAAACAGCTGATAGGGCCATATTTGGATTTTCCCTGTAAGAGAAATACGAAACTCCTTCTGACCAAAATGAGAATAAGCATTTCAGCCCTCCGTTCATTTGTTTCTGACTGGATTAAGGACTCTGGTACTGGCCCCTTCTGGGAGAAATGGGAGGAAGATAGCTGTTTTTTTTTTATCACTATGCCCATTGTGCCAAAGTCCGAGAAGGCCCTTCCTCAGGCCCTTATTTATGTGACACAATATTAGATGCACAAAGGAGGCCTTAAACCTCGCAAAAGCTGCACAGAAGCCGCATGAAACCGAACCTATTGTGAGTTTCTTGGAGAAGGCCTAGTCAATTCGTCAACAGTTTTCAATCAATACTGCTGCTATTTTATTATGTTTTGTTTCCCCCATTCAGGAACGATGGTCAGTCAATTGAGATGTCTGAATTAAGCATTCATATGCATTGCGTTCTTATCATATTTATTTAAACGAAGCTGTTAATTGGAGTCTTTTGTCCTACTAATTAAGAAATTGATATGTGAATGTATTGAAGCTCAGCTTTCTTAGTCTGTTTTCTTACTTTGAATTGATGATGTGATTGGCACGTTTGCACTTAACACTGTTTTATAAGATATTTGCTATTTGATGATGAATTATTTTATTATTCGATTGTATTTGCTGTGTTGCTTTCAAAGCTCACAGAAGGTTCTATAATAATTGATACGATGGGACACTGAGCCTAGCCACCCGACCGCTTCCCCAAATTTGTATGTGCCCACCCCAGCAGATACAAGAGTCTTTTGGCCTGGATTCCTGGTGGCCAGCCAGGACTAACAACATGCTTCCCTTCAAAAACTGACATGGCAGCCATTGTATGTCAGTCCCCGGAAGTCCCTTGCTTTCATTGCTCCCCGCCAATGAATACCAGGAGGCCCAGATTTCATTGTCCTCCACCCTCCGATGGACTTCAAGGCCACCGTTCGTCAATCCCCCTTGCCTCCTCACCATTCATTCATCGACATCAGGTGCCTCCATGCCTCGCATCTTTGTAGCCACCAGATTTCTTTGCCCCCCCCCTACCATCCATCACGCTGCACAACTTGCTCCAAGTCCCTACTAAGCCCCATAGAAAATCATGACACATCTAAGCTAAATATGCCAGCATTGCCACTGAATAAAACGTTTCCATGCTGCTTATGTCTAAATAAAAGGTGACTTGTATCAACCATAGCATTGACATGTGGGCACATTTCAATGCTGCTTCTGCCAGAGAAAATCACAACGATATATGCCAGTGTTGTCACTTTCATTTTCCTGCTGCCTGTTACCCCGGTCCTGCCCCATGTGGATCTCACTGTTCAAGTTCTACATAAGCCTCCATGTTGCTCTCACTGCCCCATTTCTGTACTCACTTTTATGCAGTGACGTTTGTTCCTTTTTCTTGTGACACCTCATCCTGCTAAATGTGATTGTGGGAGTCACTTGCAGTTCAATGGGGTGCATTGGGACTCAAAGCAAACCACACACGTGTTACTGATCTAATCTTCCATGACAACAAAATGTATCACAAAGTAAACCCCCTTTCTTTCACAAACATAATACCTGCTTGTTAGATATGGAAAAACAGTTAATCAAATTTGGGGGAGGTTCTGGCACTACCTAATTACTCAAAATAAAATTTGCTGCAATGTATTTCAAAATAAGTCTGTTTATCCGTTGTAAATACCGCAGAATGTGTCACAAGATTGGCATACATACCTAATTCTGGCAAGCAAAATGCTGCCAACAATGTATCTTGTTACCCAATGAGCTTTTATTCTGCACAAACTTGATTTACACAAAACACTGTTGAAAGAGATGTCTTCAGAATTGAGCTGTGAGGACATGAACACATGCACAGCCCCTTATTAACTTACACCACAATGTTAACTGTAATAGTTTTGTAAATAAGTGTACAATTGGAGGCCCCGATGAAGCTCCAGGAGTGAAACATGGGTGGGGCAGACTATATAATTAGTATCAAGTCATAATTTATCATGTATCTAGATGAATACATCTCTTTCAATATTGTTTGTGTTAATCTAGTATGTGCATAATACAACCGCATAGGGTAACAGGGTAAACTGTTGATGGAAAAGCACCCCAGAGGCAATATTACAGGGGGCAAAAAACATTCTTTCACTGCATATTTTTTACAAGTTCATTGCTTGCCCTAGTGTGAAATGTGCCTTTGTGCAAAAATGCATTGAAAGAATATCTGAATCATCATAAATTCAGTGGTAAATCTGGGGATGTTTACCAAATATCACTGGATTTACCATCTCCCATATTCGGGGTGTTTTCAAATATACCAGCAGTTTCCCCAGGGTATTGTAGGTGGATGTTTTGCTGAATTCCTGCCCATTTTACCGGCACCTCAGGGGTGGACTTTAACAATTCAAGTGGCTTCCAACTATTTTTTTAAAGTTTTTTTTACTGTACAGAAGGGAAGTGCACGTGCTTCCCTTCTACACATTAGAACACATTCTTACTTAGTGACATAGAAAGGGGCTGAAAGTCAAGTAATTCATAAAAGGGTCAGTATTACTCTTTCCTGCATCATAAAATGTACAGTATTGGTACTGTACGTTACTCATTTCCATCTTCACAGAGAAGTTGGGAATTTGGTCGAATAAAAAAAAATATCTTTGGTGGTTACCACTGGTGGAGGCAGAAAATATTATTTGTATTTGAAGGAATGTATTAAGGGAAGGGCATGTATAACCCAGTCAAAGCAGCAGTGGGCGTAAACTATTGAATGAGGCATGTTAGCATAGGATCTTCCTTTCAAGAAAGCAAGGATCACACGTACAGGAAAGACACACACAGATGTGACAATGGGGAGGGAAAAGGCATGAGGGAGGGAAGGTAACAAAAAACAGACAGAAGGAGGTGCAGTCAATCAGCCTTTCCAACCGATTACTATTCCATTGCATCCGATAGTTATTGAGTTGTACTGCTGAACTTGCAATATGGGGTGGTACCTTTTAAATTACAGATTTTCAGAAATAACTGCTGTCAAAGTTAGTAACATCCTCAGGCAGTGTTTCGTTATGAAAAAATGCTTAACTCTAAATGAGGCCCTGTATTTTTTTGCATAAGTAGAATGTCTGCCCTAGTACTGATTGCACTTAGACCAGTAAGTACACAATTTCTATAATACTTTCCTCAAATATTTCACATCACACACAACAAGATGCATGCAAGTCTCAAACAATGGCTACAAGCAGGTGCCCCAATCACACAGTATGTATGTCTTGAAAGTACACTTGAAAACTCTTGAGGTTTTTCTGGTGTGGTGGGCTTGCATCGCTTTGCCTTCTGAATATGGCTGGGCCAGTTTAGCTATGTTAAAAGTAAGCCAACACCTGCACAGGTTTAAAGATTGCCCTTGCCCACATGAACACGATAAACAGAACACTTCCACCCGCCCCTCTCCTCCTGCCAGTGGAAATATATATATATATTTCAATTGCCAGGGTTTACCGTACGGACCTGCCCTGCTAGGAAATCCTCGCTACACCACTGATTATATTCATGTGAATGGTTTATCTTTCAAAGTGTATTCACCAGAGTTGATTTGTGCATGTTCGTACAGTCAAGTGTTTATAATACACCAGAAATGACGTAGAATAGTTCCTTGACTCTAATTGTAAAGTGCTTCTGAAGCCCCGGCTGCTGATGGATGCATCTGAGCACGGCCACAAGGATAGACACTGTACACAGTGTGGCAGCTGATGCTCTGGCAAACCCATGCAAACCCTGGCAAACCTGTGCTTTACCACCCGCACTTTTTCCTTCTCAGGGTGCTCCAGAGAGGACTGCGGCCATTACATAACAAATTGGCAAACATGTCCACGGGATATGGCGTTGCAGAGTTGCACTGATGACGGCCTGCAGGGAGGATCGCGAGAAATGAAACGTGAACGCTCCATTTGCAGAAATAACATCTGTTTCCTGCTAAGCCCCTCCCGTGCTTCCCTTTTGCATCGCCCTTTCCCATGGGTCAGAAGTAAACACAACACTCTGGGGCTGAGAGAATGTTACGCTTGCCAGTGAACTCTTTCCACAACGATTGTGAAGAACCTCCCCAACCCGACAACGTAAAATTCCCCAGCTTCCTCGAACTATTGCGCAGATTTCCCAATCAATTAAACATTGCATTGGAAGTCTCACATTTAAAAACAAGCTCGTTTTTACCTATTCTAGGTTTGAAACATGTTAAAAATATTTAGGGGTTGTTCAGTGCTCCAATGTCATTTTCCTGCTGTTTACATGATACAGGTGATTTAGCTTGGCGTTCAGCTATGAACATCCCATCGAATGCAAGCGCGTGAAATCATGCAACGGTTTCCAAGAGCCTGTCATAAAGGTGTGTCCCAGTTGTAAAGTATTATATCAGAGCATTGTGGTGATGTTTCTAGAGTCGTTGGGAGGTGGCTCAGTGCCACTGTTGACCCACCAGGGTTAGGGTTGCACCATAGATAATATAGAAATTGATTTGAGCAACATTTTAAGGAAGCCAATCTGGGCTAAACCTTAAATTGAGGTTCCTTTAAAGTTTCTGATCTACGAACAGGATTACGGCACATCATGCAGACTAAAATGACCTGACGAAGACACCGAGGCACATCATCAGTGGCACAATGTCGACACCAAAGCACAACATCACTGGCACTATGAAGAAACAAATACACCCCAACAGTGGCACTATGGAGAAACCTAGCCACTCCATTAGCGGCAAAATGAAGACACCAAGGCACTCCATATGTGGCACTGTGAAGCAACAAAGGCACTGCATCAGTGGCAATATGAAGACACGAAGGCACTCAATCAGTGGCACTATGTAGAAACTAAGGCACCGCATTAGTGGCACTGTGAGAAAGCTAGGCGCAATGAAGAAACTAACGCACTCTGTCAGTGGCACTATGAAGACACAAAGGGAACCCTTCAGTGCCGCTATGAAGAAAACAAGGCACTCCATCAGTGGCACTATGGAGAAACCTAGCCACTCCTTTAGTGGCAAAATGAAGACAACAAGACACTCCATCAGTGGCACTATAAAGACACCAAGGCACTTCATCAGTGGCACTGTAAAGACACCAAGGCACTTCATCTATGGCACTATGAAGACACCAAGGCACTTCATCAGTGGTGCTATGAAGAAGCCTAGCTGTTTCATCAGTGGTGCTATAAAGACACTAGGACCCTCCATCAGTGGCACTATGAAGACACCAAGGCACTGCATCAGTGGCACTATGAAGACACCAATGAAGACACCAATGCACTCCATCAGTGGTGCTATGAAGAAACCAATGCACTCCATCAGTGCTGCTATGAAGTCACAAAGGCACTGCAGTAGTGGCACTGAGAAGAAATCAAGGCACTGCATCAGTGGCGCTATGAAGCAACTAAGACACTCTGTCAGTGGCAGTATGAAGTGACCTAGGCACCCCGTCAATGGCGCTATGAAGACACCAAGGTACTCCATCATTGGCGCTATGAAGTCACCTAGGCACTTCATTGGTGGTGCTATGAAGAAACCTAGGCACTCAATCTGTGAAGACATCAATGTACTCCATTAGTGGCACTATGGCACTATGAAGGCACCAAGGCACTTAATCAGTGGCGCTATGAAGAAACCAAGATATTACATCAATGGCACTATGAAGACACAAAGACACTCCATCAGTGACTATGAAAACAGCAAGGCACTCCATTAGTCGCACTGTGAATAAACCAAGGCACTGCATCAGTGGCACGGTGAATAAACCAAGGCACTGCATCAGTGGCTCTATGACAAAACCAAGGCACTTCATCAGTGGCACTATGACGAAACAAAGGCACTGCATCAGTGGCTTTATGACAATACCAAGGCACTCCATCAGTGGTGCTATGAGGAAACAAAGACACTCCATCAGTGGCACTATGAAGACACCAAGACACTCCGTCATTGGAAGTATGAAGTCACCAAGACACTCCTTCATTGGCAGTATGAAGTCACCAAGACACTCCATCAGTGGCACTATGAAATTGCCAAGGCCATCCATCAGTGGCACTATGAATACACTGAGACAATCCATCAGTGGCACTATGAAGAAACTAAGGCACTCCATCAATGACACTATGAAGAACCAAGACACTGCATCAATGGCACTATGAAAAAACTAAGGCACTCAATCAGTGGCACTATGAAGACACCAAAACACTTGATCAGTGGCAGTATGAAGTCACCAAGGCTCTCCATCAGTGGTGCTATGACGATGCCAGAGCACTCCATCAATGCGCTCTGAAGAAACATAGGCTCTCCATCAGTGGCAGCACTGAAGTCACCAAGGCAATGCATCAGTGGCAAGGTGAACACAACAAGGCACTCCATCAGTGGCACTATGAAGACACCAATGTACTCCAACAGTGGCACTACGAAGACACCAAGGTACTCCATCAGTGGCACTATGAAGATACTAAGACACTCCATCAGTGGTACTATAAGGACACCAAGGCACTGCATCAGTGGCACTATGAAGACACCAAGACACTCCATCAGTGGTACTATAAAGAAACCAATGCACTCCATCATTGGTGATATGAAGACACCAAGGTGCTCCATCAGCGACACTATGAAGACACCAAGGCACTCCATCAGTGGCACTATTGTTTGTGCCCTCCCTGTCTCACACGTGCAAGAAAATAAAACAGACACTCCCCGGACAGGGAATAAGGCAAAAGAGAGCAGGCTGCGAGAGTTCAAGGAAAAGTTTATCTAGATCTCTGAAAGCGCTCTGCCAAAGTCAATGTTACAACACATTACATAGGCACATTGTCATATCTAACATATGATGCTACGTTGGACCCGGATTGGTCAGCCAGGGTGGTGTCTTAGGTGTGGGCATCATCTCTTCCTCCTGGTTGGTTGCTTGGTTGGCGGGAGGATGGACGTCAGATATCTGTGCTCCGAATGGGTGAAGGTCAGGTCGCCGTGAAGCAGGGTGGTCACTATCTAAGCTAATGAATACATTCTAAATAATGCATGCACTAAATAATGGTTGATCAAAAGACCCTCAGTAGTTTATCATGCCATTATACAAATCACACAGGTGTCTATATCATCTATAACATTTGGGTTATACAGGTTACAGGTTTAAGGGTCTTGACCACTATAATACTCTCATTGAACTGTGGGGTTAGTCTCACAAGAATCTCAGGTGTGTGGCATTTGTTAGTATTAGGCACGATATACTGCAGCAGGGGTCTAATGTTAGTTGGGCGTCTGTTGGGTGGGCCTCATGGCATGGTCAGCGCTCTGGCACATGAAAGGAATATCTTGCAGGGACACAGGCTCAGAATGGCAGTAAGTTTCCTTTGGCGAGGGTGCGGGGGCAAGGACACGTTTGTGGAGATGAACGAGCTATGTGCTTAGTTTATGCTGGTTCACATGCAGGACAGTGATCTCAGAGGAATACTGATGTGATACATTTATTAGTTGTTGCAAATACCCCTGGCTTCAGCGTGAGAATGGAGCCGCAGAGTTTTCCAGTCAGAGTGGGAACGAGGGTGGGGGCCGTGTGCTCTGAGCCTGGCTGCTGCGGGGAAAGGGAGAGAAGCATTTTCGTACTATCGCAGTGAGGCCTGGTCACCAATATGGAGTCGAAAAAGGGTACAAAAAATGGATGCCCTGTGTCCTGCTCAGTGGTCCCATCTACACGAATGTAACCCAAAGTTAACATCGCATAAGGGCAAGGGGCGAACCCACTACTGGAGGCACTTGGTCCAAGCTTTGTACTGAGAAGTGAAGACAGAGAGGGGCCTCCTGGCCCCTCGCTCCCACACATTCCCCCCTTTCGTTACATCTAAAGTAATGAATATTTTATTTTTTATTCTTTTCATTCTCCCTTCGGTAGTACTCAGCCTCCGCTACTGCTTCGTCCCACGCGGGGGTGCCTTTTATTGGCATCCACGCCATGCACACACTTCTTAGGCTATTCCCTCTTCTGGCATATTCGTCTGGTGTACACATTAAGTAGATTCCACCATCTCCATCCAAGTCCACCCATACCTCTCTGCACCATTGCAGCTCAGTTGGTTCCTTTATTGTTGTTTGGTGTAAATTATCAACCCTGTCCCCATATTGCCTGTAAATGGCTGTCATCCTGTATTGGGGTGTGGTGTATTCCCCTGTTTGTATTTGTGCATCTATTATGGTAGCTACCGTTGTCGGTCGGTCCATTGTTACCATCATTATAGCTGAGGTAGGCATGCTTTTTTCACAACACCGGAGTCCCAGTTGGCACACACAGAAGAATAGGAGCATAAAGACGATGATGGGGACGAGTATTTTCATTGCCACGTTTACCCATGATGGTATCCAGCTGAACAGATTGTCGAACCATGTGCTTTCCTCTGCGCCTCCTTCTCTTCTCATCCTCTCTCCTAGATTGTGTACTGCTGTTATCACATGTGAGAGTGTCCCGTTAACAGCATCCTCAGTTGGCACGAACATGCAACACGCTCCCCCAATTTTTCGGCAAACACCACAGTCCATCGCCGTGAGGAGATCTAGGACCTATTTGTTTTGCATTGTCATTAGGCGCAGTGCGCAGAGCTCTATTTTTATAATGTTGAACCCTTCTTCAGTGTCGTTAGCCAGTTGGATGAGCTCCCAGCGCACTATCTGCAACCATTTGGCGTTTGTTCGTACTTGCAGTCCCGGGACAAGAAGTGAGGCAAAAAATGTCTCTGCTGATAAAAAGAGCTTGTATTTCTGTGGGATCTCAGCAAGGAGTTTCGATGATTCGGATGAGATATAGTTGGAGGATCTTTTGCTCCGTGACAGTTTTCTCTTTAGTTCATCTTCTGACAAATGTTCGTAAACTGGAGCATCTGTTATCATTGGTTTGGGCACTGTCGATGATTCAGCCGATTGTCCTGCTGCCGATATGCCAGCCAATTGCCCTGCTGCCGATTTGCCAGCCGATTCTCCTTCTTTTCCGTGTATATGACTCTCTGGTATTACCATCAGGGCTGTGTGATGGGTGGCCAAGGCACATGTACCTTTCCATGCTATTGGGAGGTGTAGATAGGCTTGTTTGCCGCAAATCCAGTACATGTCCATGAGTGCAGCGGTGCCTTTCTTCATGTCAGGTATGATTACCGTCTTGTTGCATCTCTGTGTCTCCCCCATGTTCACGCTTCCTTCCCCATGGAAACATAGTTCATGTGGTATCTCTTTCTGTGGTTTTTCCAGGGCTGTAACCCATGTTAGCTTTGTGACATGTTGCGACCAGATGGGGGCACACACTTCTTTTATCCATTGGAAGGTGTTGTAGGATAGCCCTCGGAGCGCCTCTGCTTTGCATTCGATATTCTCCTCGTGCCATTTATTTTCGGCATACCTCGTTCCTTTGATGACAAGAAATGGTTCCTTAAGGCAAATTACTCCTTGGCGTCTGCCTGTGCATGCCTGTGCATGTTCTCTCATTTTCCAGTTTTTCCATTGTGATGGTGTGCGCTTGGAAGGTGCTTCTTATCCTGCACAGAACTAGATGAATTAAACATTGGGCCTCCGACAAGGGCACTTCCTGGGGTATTAACATTTTCGGTGTTCCTGATGCATGCGGAATGAGTGAACAGACGTAGCAGCTTTCATTTGTTGCATGCTTCGCCGTGGCACTCATGTCTGAATACCATTTATTTGATTGATCAGGGGGGCGGGGATCTTCTATTTCATCTAACCCCAGGTCATGATAAATGTTGTATCTTTTCTCTCCCGCCACTTTTATTCTCTTTCTTCCTTTTTCTCCATTCGTTCTCACCCTTTTGTAATGTATTGGAAACATTCCCGCCCAAGCTGTGTCATTACCGATAAATATGTCATCATGTGTGTATTCATTAGTGGCAGCAGCGTAATATGAGGTAGGCTCTACTGTTATTTGAGCATGCGAGCTTATCTACGTTGCTTGGCCAATAGTAGTCGCCATCATATATATTCAATTCATAATCATTACTTATATTTATACTGGGATGTAACAAGAACACATTTGTTGGATCGGCAGCAGAGTGTTCTGAAAGTTTCATTGCATTTGTATCATTAGCATCAATGTCATATGTTTCTTTCCACATTGTCTTTACCCCAGTCCATATCTAGTGCGACCCTTCTTGTATCAAGTCGCCCCACTTCCCCCCTTGTGCATGTCATTAACCAAAGATAGAATGGTGAAGTACCAGGCCATAAAAAACAACATTACTGAAAACAAAATTGCAGCACATTTCAAAACACATTCAACATTGCTGAACCTATTAGCCCTAATGGCGTCCCTATTGCTATCTAACATAATGGTGTTTTCGGTGATTGCGCTGCGTTGGTCCATTTGCCACTTGGAGGGGCGATACAAAGTTGTTAAGTCACCAGAATAAATACAGTTGTATATCTACATATTTACTTTTTCATTATTTACTCATTTCTGCTATTCACTTTGTTTACTGTTATCTTAATTACTTCCTTTGCTTTAAGCATCTCATGTCAATATTGAGAAAGAGAGAGAGAGATATTGGTGAAAAAAGTGAAAGGAGAAAAATGAAATGGACATAGTTCATTATAACCAGAGGGTATGTCGTCCCTTTCGCCCTTTACATGTTCTATTTACTTAAATCACATTATCATTGTGTCTGAACCTCATCCTCGGTGCCGCTTGCGCATTCCTGTTCAGTTCTCACATCTGAGACGTGCACCCAATATTTCAGTCCCTTAACTTTAACTGCGGTGGGCGTACTATAAATGACCTCGTAGGGGCCATGGAACCTCGGTGAATTCCACCTCCTCACAAAGCTTCTAACGTAGGTTTGTGCTCCTGGCATCAGTGGCCCGTTTGGGCTGTCTGCAGCTGGCATGGTAGTATCAGTCGCTGCATTCTCAGTAAATGGTGGTGCAATTTGTCGCGCTATGCTGCGTGCTACAAGCGTCAGTTGGGTCCGGTATTCCTTAAATTCCTCCCCCAGCACTGTGGCAGCTCTGTGCGTGTCTGACGCTCTCCTAATCGGGGAGAGCGGTGTGTGTATTTGCCTCCCAGTCACAATCTCATGGGGGCTCAGATGATGGTCCTTGCATGGTTGCGTTCTGAGTTGAAACAGTGCTAGGGGTAAGCAATACACCCAATTCTTTTTCAGCGTATTACACAATTTTGATAGTTTGCTCTTTTGTAATCCGTTGATCTTTTCCACCATTCCATTCGCTATCGGATGATAAATGGGACACAGTTTGTGTTTCACCCCCAAGAGTGACGTCACTTCCTTAAAAAGGTCCTTCACAAAGTGTGTGCCGTTGTCTGATCTTATCACATCACATATTCCCCAGCGAGAAAAGAACTCTCGCACCAGGAACTTTGCCGCACACCTCGCATCGGGGTGGGGACAGGGACCCGCTTCCACCCACCTTGAAAAGGGACATACCACTACAATTAAATACCTTGCTCCGTTACATCGCTCTCCCATGTCAGCGTAATCTATGGGTAGTTCTCTAAATGGTCCTACCGGTCATGGCAGGGTGCCACGCAGTGTTCTCAATGTGTCAATTGAACTCTTACCTTCTTCTAACTTCACCCCTGTCCCCTGTATTTCTTTAATTCCTTCCTGCTCACCTTGAGGTATCTCTTCCGGTTCTGCTCCGAATCTCCTTTTCCAGACAGCTTGCTCTCTTGTCTGATGATAAGATCTACCCCGAGAGGAAGCCACCTTGCCCCTCGAACTCGGGGCAAAAGGGGGCCCCCGAACCGGGGTAGACCGGTGTAGGGGAAAAAGCCTAGAAGGCACAAAAAAAACCTTTTTTGCAGGTCTTGTAGAAGGATGTGGCAGGACTGCAGGGCAGAACAGAGGTAAGACAGTAGCGAAAGCTTGACAGGTCCGCTACACAGGACGAAGGCAGGAGAGCCTACATCGGAAGGCTGAACGACCAAGCAAAGATGGGAGCCAGCAGGGAGCGAGACACAATGGGAAAAGATAACAGTAGCCAAAGCGAGGAAGAGAAAACAAAGAGAAGGACTAGGGCGACAAAAAGGAGCGGAAGGAGAGCACAAGGGAAGAGAAGAGATGCACAGGGGGAATGCGGTGGCGGTAGCCACGGAAAGGAAAAACTTCAGCGTACCAACCCGGAGCCTGACGCGGAGGTTGCAACGCGCGGGCTTCCGGGTTGGATGACGTTAAATAGGCTCCACAGAGGAGGGGCGACAGAAACTAGACTGCTGCATGTGGACGCCGGCAGCGTGACGGCCAAATCAATGGCCGCCCCATCGCCAGCGTCTCCACAGCCGCCAACGGCGGCCGAGCGTGACACAATGTCATTCCTGAATTGTATGTTTGGCATGTTGTGCATTCTACTACAAATTTCGACAAATGTTCCTGCAAATTGGGGACAAACCAATGTTCCTGGATGTCTGCAGCAATATGTTGTTTTGCTACGTGGGCTGGGAAGTGCAGCTGTTGGAATGCTACCTCTAGCAATTCTACTGGCATCACTACCTTTCCTGTTGTCTCCTGTCTCCAAATTAGGTCTGTGGCTGATTGTTTGCACCCCTGTTTGCCCCACAACTCTTGCTCCTCCTGTGGTGCTCTCCTTTGTAGTTCTATTATCTGCGCTATTGGTGTGTTACGGTACGCCTCTTCCAATGGCTCTGTAATGGCTGATTTTACAACGCACTCCACTGTTGGTGTTGTATTGAAATACAAGGCCTCCTTCGCTGCTGCGTCGGCTGCCGCGTTTCCCAATGAGACTGCATCTGTGTTGTTGGTATGGGCTTGGCATTTCACCACTGCCACTACCGATGGTTCTGCATCTATCAGTTCAGTCAATAGTGCGGCATGCTGTACTGGTGAGCCAACCGCTCTTCTGAACCCCCTCCTACGCCAGTGGGATAGGCCTGAATGCACTGTGGTTGTTGCGTATGCTGAGTCTGAGTATATTGTTACTGTGCATCCTTTGGCTGTATGCAGTGCCTCAATCAATGCAGTTAGTTCTGCAGTTAGTTCTGCTGCTTGTGCGGAGTAATGGGACGGGAGGCGCTTCTGGACAATTGTTTCATAGCCATCTTCCTCCATGCGTACTACAGCCATTCCTACATGCTTCTCCCCCGTTTCAGGGTTTATCAATGCTGACCCATCTATGAAATATATCTCTCCTTCCTTCAGGGCATTTTAGCTCACTTTAGGAATGTCATCACCCTCCCCTTCATAGGGGGCCCAGTCGTGTTCTTGCATGTCCTCTGTGGTGCATGGTTCTGTAATAAATGTTGCTCGGTTTACTGTTTTGCACCTGACAACGTGTACGTTGGGGCTCGAAATTATTCTCTCATTTGCTGTTGCTCTCTGTAATGTTAATGTTGATTTTGACCTCTCAAGAATTGCAAATAAGGAGTGTTCTGCATATAGTGTTACCGAACATCCCATCATGATTGTGGCGATTTTTTCAATGGCGAAAGCTGCTGCAGCGAGGGACTGTTCGCACGCGAAATGTCCTTGCATCACTGCATCTAATGTTCCGCTGTAATAGGCCAATGGTTTGTGTCCTAATGATGTTTTCTGTGTGAGTACTGCTGTCATCAGTGTTCCATTGCAGTGTGAAAATAAGAAAAATTCCCTCTCATAATCTGGGTTTGTGAGTACTGGTGCATCTGCAATGAGGTCTTTTAATCTAAAGTACTGTGCCATCATCTCATGAGTCCATTTTATTGGGCCCTACTCTTCTGTGCTTCTTTCAATGCTTGTAGCAACGGGTGTGTGTATGCTGCGTAATCAAGGATCCATGCTCGGCAATAATTGCATATACCGAGGAATTTTTGCATTTCTTTAACTGTTTTAGGTATGATCATGTTGCGTATGGCAGCTGCCCTGTCTGGCAGTATCCGTTTCCCATCTTTTGATATTAGCTGTCCGAGGTATACAACGTCAGCCAGGCAGTATTGCAATTTTCCTTCGTCCACTTTATACCCCTTGGCAGCCAACACGTTTAATAGTGTTATAGAGTCTTCTCTGCACTTTTCTTCTGTGGGGCTGCAGACGAGTAAATCGTCTACGTATTATATAATGGTGCTCTCTACATATATGTTTCCAATATCTTCACGCAATACTCTGTTGAAAATGCTGGGGCTTTCGCAATACCCCTGTGGGAGTCTGCGATGTTCATACCTGTTGTTTCCTAGTGTGAATGCTGTCAGGTACTGCGAGCCTGCGTCAAGTGGTATGGAGAAGAAAGCATTCTTCAAATCCACCACAGTAAAACATGTAGATTCTTTGGGTATGCTGCACAGTATTGATGCCGGGTTAGGCACTAATGGGAACTCTTTTTGGATGAGTGGGCGGAGAACTTGGATCATCCTCCACGCCCCTCCCTTTGCTTTTTTGATCGGGAAGATAGCCATGTTACAGGGGGAGTTTGATGGCACTATGATACCTTGTTTTAGGAGTGCATTTATTTTTTCCCTAGTCCCTTCTTCTGCTTCTCTGGATATGGGGTATTGTTTCACTCATGGCGGTATCGCACCTGGTTTTAGTTTTATCTTTATTGGTGTCACCTCATGCAGTAATCCTACATCGTGGGGGCCTGTAGTCCAAATTTCAGGCGCCACCTTGGCCATGTCTTCCTCAAATATTGTCAGCGGGGCATTAATGCTAGCCATAAGTGGGTTGTGTATCTCTCTGTACTGAATCATGATGTCACATGGTATGCTTATTTCCATTATTATCTCCCTGTCATCTTCGTTATCAGTGAATAATTCCTCATAAATTATGTCTCTTAGCATTATGTTGGGGTCTATGCATAACACAGTTCTCCACTCACACCCATGCGCCTCCAATCCTATGACCACAATACGTTTGCTTGATACCTGAACTGCCTCGATGTCTATGGACATGATCATGCCTGGCACAACATCTGTGTGTGCAATTGGGCGGAATATAAAATCTGATGGTGTTCTCCATTCCTTTCTCGTTATCTCTGGTACCACTCGGGCTAATACTTTGATGCCATAAATAAACATGTCTATGTCAATGGGTATTCCTCGCACCACAACTTCATTCATCACCGTGCTAGTCATCAACATTGCTCGTACTGGGCATACTCCTGGGGTGGAGCACACTATTCCCCGCTCAGTAAACAAAATGGTAATATTCAATTTACTTAGCAAATCTCTGCCCAGTAAATTGATTGGTGCATCTTCGTGGTACAGTAAGGGTGCACGACGATTTTTCCCCCTACCGTTATATCAAGATCTTTAGTGTAAGGAACTTTTAAAATAGCCCCAGAGAACCCCTGCGTTTCCAAATTCCTGCCTGAGAGCGGAAACCACCCTTCCATAAGACATGATTTCACTGCTCCCGAGTCTACCATGAAGATAAACTGCTTGTTTCCTATCTCTGCCCCCACTAGTGGTTCCTCTTCTGCACATAGGGTGGTGGATAGTACTGAACACACAAGTGTTCCGTGTGGGCTGTCCTAGTCTGCATACCTTTCTTGCCCTGGTACTGAAAAGACATTGTCTCCGACCACTGTCACGCTGCCGAATGGCGCAGGTGCGCCATTTGCAGCCGTTGCGAAACAGTTACTATTTGCATTGCCTACAGCGTTTTGTCTCACCATGGGTTGCTGTGCGCTGTGATGCGGTTGTGGGGGTGGCTGTCTCTGCTGCATTTGGGGTTCATTATGGCACTGGTCTTGTTGTCTTCCCCCTCCCATTGGTAACCCATAGGGGCTACCTGGTTGTGGGCATCCCCATCCTTGTTCATTTTCCATGGGCTGCGGCCCTTGGAAATACCCTGAAGGCCGCATTCTGCAATCCCTCGAATAATGTCCCCATCTCCCACAGTTCCAGCAAGACCCTTGCGCTCCTCCTCTCATCCCCTGCCCACCAAATCCTCTATTCCCCATACCCCCAAATCCTCCTCTCTGGCCACAGTACCCACCTCTTCCTCTTGCCGGTCTTTCTTGCCACTGTGGTCCGCTGTATGAATCCTCTCCGTTCTACAGTCCTTGTTCTCCTGCCATCCGCAACGCTGCTATTGTTACTGGCCTACTTCCCGCTCCTTCATCCCCTCGTTTTCTCTATCTGCGGCTACGCTCGCGTTTACAGCGACGATCATCAACATATTTGTTCTGCACCAGTTTCGCTTCGTCTGCCAGCCTTTTCTGTGCTATCTCTTTTTCCCTCTCTTTGATCCTCCGGCAGTGGTGTACAATTATACTCTGAATCTCAGGCCAGCCCTTGGCTTCTATCCCAGCTATTTTATCCAAGGCCTTCTGTACCTCCTTCGGGAGCCCCTTTTTGATGATTAAATAGAACAAGGCAGTGGACTGATTCCACGCCGTGCCAGTTTCGCTTCTCCACAAATCTTGCACTCGTAGTATGAATTGCATAGGATCCTCGCTTTCCTCCATTGAACACTGCATCACTAAATGTAAATCTGGAATGTCTGGAAACGTGCGCCGCAATGCGTCCCATACTTGCGCTCGAACGTTGTTGAACGGTGATCTGTCATGGCGGTCACAACTCATCGTCACTCCTGGGAATCCTGCCTTTTCCCATACTGTGTCTACCTGATCGCCGACTGCCGATACTAACAAACTTTTTACGTAGCCTATGGCTAATGGCACCCCTGTCGTGTGTTTTTCGAACGCGTGTATCCATTTCCCAGCTCCTCCCGATAATGGGGGGAGAACTTTCAACAAGTTATTTTTTATCCATTTGGGCCCATGGAATGTAGTGCGGCGTACCTGCCCCCTTGTGTATCAACGGCATCTGTAACTTATGTTTCTTTCCTGTTTTACTTACCGTCCCTTTCTTTACCTTACTTGCCAACATATTCCCTGTTCGCTGCCTTAATCTACCCTGCCATCGTGGGGGTGATCGCAGATCCATGTCATCGAAATGATGCAGCAGTGGGGACCTTACGGCCGCCACTCCTTCTTCATATTCATCTAGATCACTCCACACCTCTTCTATCTCTGATTCTTGTTCATAATTCTCCTCCTGTCCTTCCCCTTGCTGACTTTCTGGGGTGGATGGACGTATAATCCTCACTTCACGCCTTGAAACACTTGTGTATAGGCGCGTTACAAATGCCATATCATATCATATCATATCATATCATTGGTTTGTCATTTAGATGAAACAGGAACTCCCCTGATTGCCATTCTTTTTCTCGCCCTTTTGGGGTGTGTGTCCGCTGTGATGATATCGATCGTGCCGGCTCTGTGATTGCTGGCGCCATCTCCCCTGCTGTGTTTATTGAAGGCGTGAGATCTGACGTAGACAATGGTAGTATCTCCCCTCCCCCCGGGCAGCATTTGTCCTCTGTTGCACAATGCTCTCATCCGTGTTATTTCCATCTGCGCATGTGCTAGCTGGCGGTCTACCTCTCCGGTTAAGTGTGCTAAATTCACGGGGGGTGTACTTGTCTGGCCATACCAACCTCCTTTATCATAGGGCGGTGGTGCTGTAGCTACTGCTCCGTTTGAGGGTGTGGGGGTGAGACATGCCGTTACGTATAGAGGCTCGCTGTACCCTACTGCTGGTCTTGACATTAAGGGATATATTTTAGTTGTGTCACCGTCAGCTGTAGTGGTTGTGCACTCGCCCTTTGGCGTTCCGCTTGCCTCTTTCCTGCGTTTTCGGGTTTTCACTTGGTCTTTCTTTACCTACCTCTGCTGTGGGTGTAACTTCCTCAAACATTCGCCACCGGTCCAGTATTTCTCTTCTATTTTGTAACTGTTTCCCCTTATATCTTGCTAGCAAGTGCGTAGACACTAAATCTAACACTCTCTTGTCAAATTACCCTCCTTCTGGCCAAATTGGTGTTACACTGTCTCCTTTTATCTCTGTCAACCACTGATCATGGTACTGTTGTATCTTTTCACTGTATAATGGAAGGTGTTGACAATTATGGGCTAGTGGTGTTATTCCCCCCATGATGATGGTTCTCCTTGTGCCTGTGTGTATGGTTGAATCTCAGTCTCCTTCTAATCACCCCTCCACCCACTCGTCCTTCCTTCTAGATCAACAATATATATATTACGGGTCTTTCAATTACAGATAATTTCTTCGTGCACATATATCTATCAACACATGTCAGTATGCAATGTCACTAATGTGATTATTGCCTTTCCAAATTCAACAGTTCACTTTTGCATGTATACAATTTTATCAACTACTCAATTGCAATACCTTGATATTCTTGAAAACAAATAGACGGAACATGAAAAACATATAACATATATCATGCACATGCACTACCTGCGCGCTTTTATTTCCCCTTCTGTTCCCGTTACCACTCCGTCCCCATTTAATCTATTCTCCTCATTCACTCCCCACCTCTTACACCTTCTTACTTGTTCCCAAAAATTCTCACTTACACGGAAAAAGAATATTCTAAATAACTACTCCGAGTCAACTCAATATACGAGACGCCTACTATTTTCTCTTTATCTTCACTTATTTATTCTGCACTGGATGAGACAATGCTACGCAGCGCCGCCTTCTACCCCGTTCGGGCTAGAATACCTCTTCTCTTCTTCTCTTCACTTCTCACAAAACCTAATGGCCATATAAAGGACAGATCAGAAAAGCCTCATCATTACTCACACAGGCCCTACTCTTCCCTATAATCCGTTACCACCTGTTCCCCTGTTCCCTCCTATTCCCCCTTAGCTTTCCTTGGTAACCTTCACAACCGGCACTCACGTGTTCAGCCAGGTGATTCGAGGGTCACCGTTTGCGGTCCAACCCCAGTTGGGTCCGCACCCCAACCAAGCCGTGGCCTGCCTCGGCAAGCAGCTTTTCAGTCGGGTTATTCGTCAACCGGGAACCCTTGAACCTTTCTTGTAGTGCGCACAGGCTGGTCGGCCGCGGCGGCAATGGTTTTGCTGGGGGGCGTCCCGGATCTCACCGCACAGTGCAGGCCTCGAGGCACCTCTCCAAATCACATCGCAGGCGGTCACCAAATGTTTGTGCCCTCCCTGCCTCACACGTGCAAGAAAATAAAACAGACACTCCCCGGACAGGGAATAAGGCAAAAGAGAGCAGGCTGCGAGAGTTCAAGGAAAAGTTTATCATGATCTCTGAGAGCGCTCTGCCAAAGTCAATGTTACAACACAATATATAGGCACATTGTCATATCTAACATATGATGCTACGTTGGACCCGGATTGGTCAGCCAGGGTGATATCTTAGGTGTGGGAATCATCTCTTCCTCCTGGTTGGTTGCTTGGTTGGCGGGAGGATGGACGTCAGATATCTGTGCTCTGAATGGGTGAAGATCAGGTCGCCGTGAAGCAGGGTGGTCACTATCTAAGCTAATGAATACATTCTAAATAATGCATGCACTAAATAATGGTTGATCAAAAGACCCTCAGTAGTTTATCATGTCATTATACAAATCACACAGGTGTCTATATCATCTATAACATTTGGGTTATACAGGTTACAGGTTTAAGGGTCTTGACCACTATAATACTCTCATTGAACTGTGGGGTTAATCTCACAAGAATCTCAGGTATGTGGCATTTGTTAGTATTAGGTACGATATACTGCAGCAGGGGTCTAATGTTAGTTGGGGGTCTATTGGGTGGGCCTCATGGCATGGTCAGTGGTCTGGCACATGAAAGGAATATCTTGCAGGGACACAGGGTCAGAATGGCAGTAAGTTTCCATTGGTGAGGGTGCAGGGGCAAGGACACGTTTGTGGAGCTGAACGAGCTATGTGTTTAGTTCATGCCTATTCACATGCAGGACATTGATCTCAGAGGAAGACTGATGTGATACATTTATTAGTTGTTGCAAATACCTCCGGCTTCAGCGTGAGAATGGAGCCGCAGAGTTTTCCAGTCGGAGTGGGAACGAGGGTGGGGGCCATGTGCTCTGAGCCTGGCTGCTGCGGGGAAAGGGAGAGAAGCATTTCGTACTATCGCAGTGAGGCCTGATCACCAAGATGGAGTCGAAAGGGGGTACAAAAAATGGATGCCCTGTGTCCTGCTCAGTGGTCCCATCTACGCGAATGTAACCCAAAGTTAACATTGCATAAGGGCAAGTGGCGAACCCACTACTGGAGGCACTTGGTCCAAGCTTTGTACTGAGAAGTGAAGGCAGAGAGGGGCCTGCTGGACCCTCGCTCCCACACACTATAAAGACACCAATGCACTCCATCAGTGGCACTACAAAGACACCAAGACACTTCACCAGTGCCACAATGTAGACACCAAGGCACTGCATCAGTTGCACTATGAAGAAAACAAGGCACACCATCAGTGTCACTATGAAGACACCAGCGGCACTCCATCAGTGGCGCTATCAAGACACCAAGGTACAACATCAATGGCACTATGAAGACACCAAGACACTGCATCAGTGGCACTATGAAGAAACGAACACACTCCATCAGTGACGCTATGAAGAACCAAGACGCTGCATCAATGGCACCATGAAAAAACGAAGGCACTTCATCAGTGGCACTATGAAGACACTAAGACACTTGATCAGTGACTGTATGAAGTCAGCAAGGCTCTCTATCAGTGGCGCTATGAAGATGCCAGAGCACTCCATCAGTGACGCTATGAAGAAACATATGCTCTCCATCAGTGGCACTTCTGAAGTCTCCAAGGCCATGCATCAGTGGCAATGTGAAGACACCAAGGCACTCCATCAGTGGCACTATGAAGAAACCAAGGTACTCCATCAGTGGCACTATGAAGACACTGAGGTATTCCATCAGTGGCACTATGAAGATACCAAGGCACTCCATCAGTGGAACTATAAGGACACCAAGACACTGCATCAGTGGCATTATGAAGACAACAAGACACTCCATCAGTGGTACTATGAAGAAACCAATGCTCTCCATCATTGGTGATATGAAGACACCAAGGTGCTCCATCAGCGGCACTATGAAGACACCAAGGCACTCCATCAGTGGCACTATAAAGACACCAATGCACTCCATCAGCGGCACTATGAAGACACCAAGGCACTCCATCAGTGGCACTATAAAGACACCAATGCACTCCATCAGTGGCACTTGAAGACATTAAGGTACTCCATCAGTGGAACTGTAAGGACACCAAGGCACTCCAACAGTGGCACTATGAAGACACCAAGGTACTCCGTCAGTGACACCATGAAGACACCAATGTACTCCATCAGTAGATATGATATGATATGATATGATATGATATGATATGATATGATATGGCATTTGTAACACGCCTATACACAAGTGTTTCAAGGCGCGACGAGGCAGGGAGGGGGGAACAGGGGGAAGACAGACAACGATCCTACTAGGCCAGGTATCATTCAGACCGCGCAAGTGCAGGGGTAGGGGAAGGGAAAAGTGCAAGGGGAAGGGGGAGGAAGTGCAGTACAAGTAAGTAGAATAAAAATAAATAAATAAATAGGGCCAGCTGGTGGCAAGTGCAAGGTAAGTGCAGACAAGTGCTGGGAAGGGGGCGCTGTAGGGATACAGAGACAGTCCCGCAGTGCAGGGGATGCCAGGGAGGCAGTGCGAGTGGAGAGTGGCTGGGCCCAGGACCGAGGTCGGTGAGAGTGGCCCAGTTGCAGATTCAGTGCAATTTCAGTGTAGAATTTAGCAGGGGAGAGGGACAGAGAAGGCAGAAGCAAAGAGGAAGGTTTTGAGGTGCTTCCGGAACCGGAGATGGTTCTCCTCAAGTTTCAGGGAGGCAGGAAAGCTGTTCCAGAGGGAGGCCCCTGCCGTGGAGAGAGATCTACCCCCACCCCGTTGCTTTGAGAAGCGGCTGACCCTGAGGGAGTTGGAGACGGATGAGCGAAGGGCTCGGGAAGGAAGATATTTAGGAGGAGAGAGTTGAAGGTATTTTGGCCCCAGGCCCCAGAAGGCCTTGTGGATAATGCAGAGGGTTTTGAACTTAATCCTCGCAGCCACTGGGAGCCAGTGTAGAGATTTCAGTCCTGGAGAGATACGGTCCCTGGGCTTGAGGCCAAGGACAAGTCTCGCTGTTCTGTTCTGGATGAGTTGCAGATGGCGGAGAGTGGGGGCAGGCAGATTAAGATAGAGGCTGTTACAGTAGTCCAGCTTCGAGAGAACCAGGGCTCGGGAGACAGTGAGCTTCTGGGGGAAGGAGAGGAAGGGAAGAATACCTCTGAGGAGGTGCAGCTGGTAGTGTGACTTCTTAGAGACGTCAGATATGTGAGGAGGGAAGGAGAGTGTAGAGTCGAAGATGACCCCAAGGTTTTTAGCCTTGCAGGTAGGAGCAGGAAGAGGGCCAAGAGAGGCCGGCCAGAGAGCTGCAGGCAAGGAGGGAGTGGGTGTGCCAATGAGTAGAATCTCAGTCTTACTGGCATTAAGGCAGAGGTCAGTAGCACTATGAAGATACCAAGGCATTCCATCAGTGGAACTGTAAGGACACCAAGACACTGCATCAGTGGCATTATGAAGACACCAAGACACTCCATCAGTGGTACTATGAAGAAACCAATGCCCTCCATCATTGGTGATATGAAGACACCAAGGTGCTCCATCAGCGGCACTATGAAGACACCAAGGCACTCCATCAGTGGCACTATAAAGACACCAATGCCCTCCATCAGCGGCACTATGAAGACACCAAGGCACTCCATCAGTGGCACTATAAAGACACCAATGCACTCCATCAGTGGCACTATGAAGATACCAAGGCACTTCATCAGTGGAACTATAGGGACACCAAGGCACTGCATCAGTGGCACTATGAAGACACCAAGACACTCCATCAGTGGTACTATGAAGAAACCAATGCACTCCATCATTGGTGATATGAAGACACCAAGGTGCTCCATCAGCGGTGCTATGAAGACACCAAGGCACTCCATCAGTGGCACTATAAAGACACCAATGCACTCCATCAGCAGCACTATGAAGACACCAAGGCACTCCATCAGTGGCACTATAAAGACACCAATGCACTCCATCAGTAGCACTATGAAGATACCAAGGCACTCCATCAGTGGAACTGTAAGGACACCAAGGCACTGCATCAGTGGTGCTATGACAGTGTTACCTGGCCTAAGTTTCTCCATTTATGCTACTTTCTGGTTAACATCTGCATGCAGGTATCTGCAAAAAGTAAGCCGTCTGTCAACTAATAAGTAAGAATGCACCATAGTTTGAGGGGAATGTGGCAAGGAAAGTAGTCATGAAATCCTCTTTGCAGAAGATGATGGAGTCAAGATGCAATAAAGAGACTTGAGTTCGAGAGCAGGTACAGGGTATGTGTGCAAAGGGCTCACAGCCTGCCACCCCATTCATATGCTTTGGCTCCAGCACCCATGTGTTTGGAGGGGTGGAACCAGCCTTCTATCCACACCAGTGCTGGGTGCAGATTACCAATGACAGCTCGTACACAGCCAGTCATTTGCAAAACTAGGTATACGTTTACAGCCCCCGGTTCAGGGATGACAATGTAAACAAATGACGGAAATGCTCATGCTTGGCATGAACATTACATCTGGGGCAAAGCAATAAAATCCCTGTTTGCTATGCGCTTTCCCGTGCAACTGGATGGCAACAGAGCTTGCCAGGCATGGACATGAAGCAGGATGAGCACATCTTTGACTGCAACCCTCTGAGAAACAGGGATGTGCTCCGAAGTGTACTGCCGCTCTAGGAGCATGCACTAAACTGAGAATCCAATGCTTGGGTGTAAAATACATGCGAAAAGGCGTCTCTGCAGGTGGTTTCAATGCAAAATGCAGCAATTTAATGTACTTGTGTGTGTACTTGGCACATACAAGTGAAAAAAATACTTTGGGATTTGGGCTTTAAACCTATCTATTCATACAGAGTGAAGTGAAAATAGCGTGACATGCATCATGACTCACAAACATAGTGCAGTAGTTGGACACATATGGAAACATTTAGCAATTACTGCTTGTGCTGTGCATACAAATATAAAAATACCAATTAGGTAGTAAAATGCAGTGAAACGCACGTAAAATCAAATGTGACCAAACCACGAGTGCCCCAAAACCGGATGACAGCACAGAAAACTCTCCACCCACAACCCCAACCCAACCGCCATGATGAGCTGCCCAACGCTCCTGGGATCCCAGCAATGAAAGCTTCCTCCTATCCCAAATCTGGAAAGACTGCATCTGTTGTGCAACGTGTGTCTGATTTTACTGTGTAGATCTTTAGGGGTAATAGAAGAGTTAGTTGCTTCTAAGTAAATAGTTCTGGCCGGGAATTCATTCCGTTTGTGTTTATTTTTCCACTGCATTGTGTACTACTGTATTTCACTCCACTTCATCTCACTGTCCAAGGTGAGCCAAGGAGGCATAGGGAGGGCCTGTGTTGCCTTCACTGGCAAAGTAACCTGGGTGCTAGATTATAAAGGCACTTGGCTAGAAATAATTCCCAAACTACTTAGTTTATTTCATTATTTGTAGAGCGCACCTAACCCTGAGATATCTGGGCACTTGGACATAGGTAATTGTTACACGTACATACATATAGAGACAGTTAAAACAAGGTTTGTTGACATGGGTTACAGATTCATCAACATACCAACATCAAGAAAAAATACAGCGAGGCTACAACAGCAGAGGAGCAATTCACACATATAAGTGGCGGATGCAGGAAGAGATAAAATTTAATGTTGCTAGGCAAAGAGCCAAGCTTTCACCTTAAATCTAAAGGTCCAAAAAGTCGGTTCCGCCCTGATGGCTGTAGGGAGGGAGTTCCAGCACTTTGCAGCTAGCACGGGGAAGATGGACCAACCTGCAGTTTTCAGTTTGTACTTAGTGATGTTAAGGCATTGTGAGTAGAAGGATCTTGTAGGTGTTACGCTCACCTGGCTCCCACAGGGGCGTCGGTCGGACCCGGACAGCTGCGGTCTCCACCCACGTGATGCGTAGTGCAGCGATGACTGACTGTATCTGCCCTCCTAATCTTGTCTGCTTAACCCGTAGAAATATTCTCCTGCAAGTGGAGAGATGGATTTAGCCACTTGTGGATTCAAGTGATGGCACCCCCACAGTCCTCCCCAACTAATCACCTCCGAAATGCCCTCACAGCAATCTCACCTTATATTCTTGAAAGATGAGCTCTCCATCCTGCTTGAATTTGCAGGGGCGCGTCGATTCCAGTTACTTCACTGGTTTGAAGGCTCGGGAGAGTTCCGGAGAGTATTGACTCTGAGGTTCCTGGTGAGGACCAGTAAGTATTAAGTCCATAGAGTTCAATATGTCCGATGTTCACTCTTGTTCCCCCCTTCCAGCTGCCCTGCAGCTGGCTCGTGAAAAGATGCTCTTGTGGCAGCTGGTGGCGCTCAGGTAAGAGTCTGTATTACCCGGCGCTGTCCGGTAAATGTTGCACATGGAAAACGTGTTGTTTTGTCTCTCTTTACAGATGCGGCACATGAAAATATGGAGTGTCACAAAAGGATGCCTCCGGTGGTAAATCAGGTAAGTCTATGGTGGTAAGAATTATATTTGTTGGTTCCCTCGGCTCACCTTGTGGTTTTCTTTTGTCTCCTAGGTGCCAAAGTTCGGCGAAGAAATGATGGAGGCAGCGCCGACCCGAAGGATGCTGTGAAGACTGGTGAGTATGGCACGGCGCTGCAGCTGGAGGTGCGGCACGTGCAGAAATGATGTTCTTTACAGGTCCGGAGACGAGATGGATCCAGAATCAGGTGTGGAAAAGAAATAAGTACGTTTTCTAACCTTGTTCCTTTCATTCCTCTTTGTTTTAAGAGCTCCGGATTCGAGGCGGGCGTGGCAGAAGACTGGATGCAGGCTGCAGGCACGGTGAGCATTACGCTGCTGGATGCAGAATAATGCGAAGCGTGTGTTGCTGGTCGGGCGTGGTTTAAATAGCCTCAAAAGTAGTCCCAGGTAAGAAGTCCCTAGAACCACACCTGAGTAAAAAATAGTCCCTGTAGAAAAATAGTCCCTTTCAGGCTTCATGTTGGATTGGAGTCATTTGCAGCATGGTCTGCCTGAGGTAAGTAATGACTATGAGCCTGGCGCCAAAGGCGCCAGGACAGATTTCTACTATGAGCCTGGCGCCTAAGACGCCAGGAATGAACCCAGATAGCCCCTAGCCAGGGCTGCTGAGGTTTTACTAAAGGTCTAGATGCCTGCTCCCGGGGCTGATGGGCTTGGTCCGGATGCCTGGGGGTAGGCATCATGACAGCACTCCCCCCCAAGGCCCCTCCTAAAGTTGTTCTTCCCCTGGGCCCTGGTTTGTCTGGGAAGTTCCGATGGAATCTTTTCACCAACCAAGGTGCATGGACGTGGTCACTAGGTTCCCATGACCTTTCTTGTGGTCCGTAGCCCTTCCAATCGATTAAATAAAAAAGTTTTGATTTAACCATTTTGGAGTCCAGGATATTTTTTACCTCAAATTCAGGTTCTCCATCTATCAAGATGGGGTTGGGTG
Organism: Ambystoma mexicanum; assembly: GCF_040938575.1. NCBI lineage: Eukaryota > Metazoa > Chordata > Amphibia > Caudata > Ambystomatidae > Ambystoma > Ambystoma mexicanum. Next base: position 844,355,243 of record NC_090924.1, on the reverse strand, counting down.
GTTTGGTTAATCTTGTTCCTGGTTGAACTGGTTTTAAAAGTGAAACATGAAAGACAGGATGAATGCGCATATTAGAAGGTAATTCCAATTTGACGACTACCAGGTTGATAATGGCCTTAATAGTGTAAGGTCCCAAATATCTAGGGTTAAAAGTCCGAGTTCCCTTCAGAGGTATGTGTTTTGTAGCCAGCCAAACTTGATCCCCAATCTGGTATTGTGGAGTTTCACTTCTATGTTGATCAGCATTTTTCTTATATTTCTCTTTTGGTTGTTTCAAATGTTCTGTTGCCTCTTTAAAGGCTTGTGTAATAGTAGAATGCAAATGACTAACTGTAGGCATTTCTAAATGCTGAGGCGAATCTAGTTCTGAGGTTCGAGGGTGATGTCCATATATGGTATAAAAGGGTCTTTGTCCGGTTCCTGAATGTGCAGAGTTATTGTATGCATACTCGGAAATTCATAAAATATCTTTCCAATTACTTTCGGTCCGGTGTAGAATGCAACGTAGGTACTGTTCAAGGGTCTGGTTGGTCCTCTCCGTCTGACCATCGGTCTGGGGATGGTGACTGGTTGATAACCTCACGTCGATTTGCGCCAGTTGACAACATTTCTTCCAAAAATGTGAAATGAATTTACTACCTCGGTCAGAGACCAATACGGAAGGAAATCCGAGTATTCAAACAATGTTTTCGAGGAACTCCTTGGCCAGAATTGAAGCAGAAGGTAATCCCTTTAGAGGAATAAAGTGGGCCATCTTGGAAAAAAGATCCACAATAACTAGAATGGTGTTAAATCCATTACATGGAGGTAGATCTGTAATAAAGTCTAACGATAAGGTGTGCCATGGTGTAGGTGGAATATCCAAAGGTTGTAAGAGGCCAGCTGGTTTTTTCTTCTGACTTTTGTTTTGGGCGCAAATGCCACAAGACATTACAAATGACTTTACGTCTTTTCGCCAGGTGGGCCACCAGAATTGTCTCTTAATTTTAGCTTCAGTTTTTGCGATACCTGGGTGTCCTTCCATCAGGTTGTCATGATAATTGGAGATGACTAGTTCTTGTAGTTCCTTGTGTGGTAGAAATAGTCGCCCTTGATAATAAGGTAGCTCATTGATGACTGAGTAGTCCGAGTCTTTCTTCACCCAGTCCTGCAGGGCTGTTGGATCGAAGAGTTGTTGGATTTTTACTTGAATATCCTCTAGTGTCTGTAGAGTGGTTATGCCAAGAATTCTTTGTTCTGAAATTATAGGCACCGGTTCCGGGTTCGCATATGCTTCTCCCATCCCTATTCGGGATAAGGCATCTGCCTTGCCATTTTTACAACCTGGTCGATAAGTGATCACGAAATCGAACTCGGCAAAGAACAATGCCCATCGAAGTTGACGCGACGATTGGGCCTTGGCTGTTTTTAAATACTGCAAGTTCCGGTGATCGGTGATTACCGTAATGGTATGCCTGGCACCAAGAAGATAATGCCGCCAAGCCATGAAGGCGGATTTGATGGCTAATAATTCTTTATCGGTAACTGCATAGTTTAACTCGGGTGGCGAGAACTTTCTGGACCAAAATGCTACTGGGTGAAGTTGACCGGTTTCAGGATCCTTCTGGGACAGGACAGCTCCCATGGCTAAACTGGATGCATCAGTTTCAACTATGTATGGAAGTTCGGGCGTGGATGCTTTAAGACAGGTGCAGACGTGAATTTCGCTTTCAGGTCTTGGAAGGCCATTTCAGCTTCTTCGGTCCACAAGAAGCGTTTGTTTTTTCGCAAAAGTGCTGTGATAGGGTGTACAACATGTGAGAAATCCGGAATTAATCTGCGGTAGAAATTAGCAAATCCGAGCATACTTTGTACCCCTTTAACTGAACTGGGTGATGGCCACTTGAGGATTGCATCCACCTTTCGAGAGTCCATTCGGACTCCTTTTGGAGTCAAGATAAATCCAAGGAATTCAACTTCCATAGCATGAAAAACACATTTTTCCAATTTTGCATATAACTTGTGCTGGCGTAGTTTCTCAAGGACTACACGAACGTGCTTCACATGGTCTGATTCTGAAGAGGAGTACACTAGAATATCATCTATGTATACAACAACACAGATGTCAATGAGTTCACGAAGGACATCGTTCATAAAATACTGGAAGGCTGCTGGTGCATTGCACAACCCGAAGGGCATCACCTGGTATTCGAATAACCCGTATTTAGTGCAAAAAACAGTCTTCCATTCGTCGCCTTTCTTTACACGTACCAGATGATATGCCCCTCGGAGATCTAATTTAGTGTAAGTGCAAGCGTCCTTTACTTGGTCTAGTAATTCGGGGATCAGAGGCAATGGGTATCGGTTCTTAACCGTGATCTGATTTAATGAGCGGTAATCTATGCACGTTCTGAGGTCACCTTCCTTTTTAGGCACGAAGAACAAAGCTGAAGATGCAGGGGACTTTGATGGACGAATGAAGCCATTAGCAAGGTATTGGTCCAAGTATTGTCGTAGGGGAAGGTTTTCGGGTTCCGTAAGGGCGTAGATCCTACTACATGGAGGTTGTGCACCGGGTATGAGATCGATTTGACAATCGTATGATCTGTGAGGTGGTAGGGTATTTGCCTGTTCCTTTTGGAAAACATCCTGGAATTCTTGATATTCCTGAGGTAACTGCACGACTGGAGTAGCGACTGTAGCCAGGCCTTGGTTCAAGGGTTTTTTCAGGTAACAAGTATGTGCACAATCCGGGAAGGTTATTCTCTTCTCTCGCCAATCAATACAAGGATTATGTGTTTCCAACCAAGGTATCCCCAGTATTATTTGCAACTGCGGCGCTTTGATTAAATCAAACACAATAGTCTCTCGATGCCCATGCTGACCCAATAGTGTCATCTCTGCAGTGGAATGAGTTACAGGCCCAGAGGCAATTTCAGTTCCATCGACTGTGGTGATGACATCCGAAGTGGTCTTTTTGCAGAGAGATAGATTCATCCTAGAAGCCAACTCGTGGTCCACATAGTTTCCTATGGCCCCGCTATCAATGTATGCCCTCACTGCGTGCCTTCGATCTATAAGGACCATTGGTATGATGAAGTGCGAGGTCTGAGTATCCTTCTTCAAGCTCGGCAAGCAGACCTCTACGATTGTCGGGCGTGGTCGTTTCCCGAATCAGGCTCTGTTTGATTTTTATCAGCAACTCCGACTACTCTTTTAGATGTTTTTATAGGGCAATCTCGTAGAAAATGTCCTGAGGCCCCACAGTACAGACACAATTGCATCTGCCATCTTCTTTCTCTTTCCTTTTGAGTTAAGGGTCCCTTGACCCACGATCTGCATCGGTTCTGATACATCTGTTCCTTTGAGGGTAACATTGGGTTTAACCAATACCTGATTCTCGAACTTAGCTCGATCAGCCTTTCTATTCTGAAGTCGGTGGTCTAACTGGACCACTAAGTCTATATATTCTGCACAATCCTGAGGTGGGTTCACAACTTGGGCCAAAACGTCTTTGAGTTCACCCCAAAGTCCACGATGAAATAATGTAATTCGTTTTGGGCCTGTCCCTGTGAATGTCTGGCAAATAGTCTTTCCATGCTCAATTGAAAACCTTGAAAATCCCGAAGAAGAGGGTCATCCTGGTTAACTAATGGAATTGACCAATCCGCTGCGCTGCCACTAAGATATGATAGTACAAAGGCTATTTTGGTTTGGTCGTTCCGTAAAGCTCCAGGTCTGTATAAAAAGTGCAAGCGGCATTGGTTCACAAACACGGCAAACTTTTTTGGGTCCCCAGCACAACGTTCGGGTGGAGCTAAAGGAATGCTCCCTGGTAGAACCACTTGCACAGGATTGCTCGATGAAACAGGAGTTGGATTCCCCCCGAATCCAGGTAATGGTGTTTGCCCAGCTTGGTTTTGCAGTAATTGTCTAGCAAGATCATCAGTGCGCTCCTTTGACACAATCAGTTCTCTCCTGAGGGCATTAGTCTCTTGGCGCGCGGAGTGCACTTCTGCCCTAAGTTGCCCTAACAATAGGGCTAGTTGGTCTATTCGAGAGAAAGGATTGGATCTAGTTGGCATTGTTTATGGAGAATGATGCAGCTGAGATCAAGTGCTTGGTAAAGATCTGATGGTCAACGAGATCAAACGCTGCTGAAAGGTCCAATAGAAGGAGAATGGCCAGATTGCCCTTGTCTTTGGCTTCATCCATTTGGATTTTTAGATCCAGAAGGGCAGTTTCAGTGGGGTGCCTGGGTCTGAAACCAGATTGATGCATGCCCAAAAGGTTGTTGTCCTCCAGGTGTTTTTGTATTTGTAGATAGGCCGCTATCTTTATTTTTAAGAGGAATGGAACTGTTGTTATAGGTCTGTAGTTAGTGGGTACGTTTGGATCATGATTAGGTTTTTTGAGGAGGGGCATAACCCAAGCCTCTTTGACTGAGCAGCTTTCAAAGGATGGGTTCATCAGGGCAGTAATGAACGGGGCTATATCTTTTGCTCTTTCCTTGATAACTGAGGCTGGGCAAGTATCTCCCTGGCATCCTGATGGCTTTAGACCTGTGATGATGTTTTCAACTTCTTTTATAGTGGCTGGAGAGAAGTGGAAAGGGTGACATAGGGGGGATTGATGGTCAGGCGATTTGCGTGAGTTGGAGCTCAAAGCTAGGCTGTTCTTTTTCATCTCGATTTTGCCTTGAAGTAAGGCTTTTTTGACAGATAAGGCTTTCTGTATATTAGCGCACAAGGCCGCATCTTTGATGCAGGCTTCTGTAGGTGGTGCAGGGGATTCCAGTTCTCTTAGTACAGTAAAGAGCTCTTTCGTACCAGATTTGGCATTCTGAATTCTGATGTTATAGATCTCTCTTTTGGCATTGAGAATTGCTGCTTTATAAGTCGTAGCGGCAGTAGTGAACTTTTCCTTGTTGGGGATTGAAGGTGTTTTTCTCCAAGTGGCTTTGGATGATCTTTTATTGTTACGGAGGGTTTTTAGGTCAGCTGTGAACCATTTATTTAAATGGGCTAAGGATTTAGCCTTTCTTAATTTGAGTGGTCCAATTTTATTAAGGGCTTGTTCTACGGTACAGTTGGACAGGTCTACCAAGGATGACAGGTCCTTATCTTGGTTTTTTGATGGGTCGGTGATAGGGGTAATAGGTTGTCTAGAGTTATGAAAATTCTTGAACCAGGTTTGTGGGGCGATGGCGGTACTGGAATCAGGGCGGGCGCTGTCCTGTATACTAAAGGTAATGCAATGATGGTCAGACCAGGCACAGGTGCATTGTTGAGGATTGTGGTAGTACAGTTTAGGTCAGCCAGCCAGTCCAGTGCTCTGCCCTTGTTATGTGTAGGCCCATTGATACGATGCTTAAAGCCAAGTGATGAGATAGAATTTTCTATGGCTGTGGCGCTGGGGTCATTTGGGTCATGAAGGCCTAAGTTAAGATCTCCCAACAAAATGATTTTAGAATCAAGTTTGGTGTTTTGGGTTACGAGGAGGGTGATGTCTTCCTCGAAGGAGGAGATTGAGACAGGGGGCCAGTAAATAAGATGGAGTAGAAGGGTACGAGTGGCTGAGGGAGTTTGACCGACAGAAGTTCAGCCGAGGGGAAGTTGGCTTTGGAAAATTCTCTGACACCCAGATGTGATTTGGCTATGAAAGCCACTCAACCATCTTTGCCAGTACCTCTATCTGCTCTGATGATCGTGTAGTTATCTGGGAGAGCTAAGGACAGGGTAGGTCTTGCTGCAGGGTATAACCAAGTTTCTGTTACGGTGAGGAAGTCAAGTTGGTTAGTGGAGATGAAGTCAGCTATGTCCAGGGCATGAGCTAACAGGGATCTTGCATTGATAATAGCTCCTTTGATGGCAAGTGCATCTGGTTCTCCACGTACTGGAGTAAAGGTACTAGATGCAGCACAATAGGATAAGCAGTAAAGTGCAAGATGCAACCCTCTAGGCTAGATGTGACAATATGAAATGGGGCATAATGCTCAGAACAGCCATATAGGTTGGATGCAGCACAATAGGATAAGCAGTAAAGTGCAAGATGCAACCCTCCAGGCTAGATGCGACAATATATGTGGCAAAATGCAGAGTACATCCCTATTGGCTAGATGCAACAATATGAAATGCAGAAAAATGTAGAGTATAGCCCTATAGGCTGGATGCAGCACAATAGGATAAACGGTAGAATGCAAGATACAACCCTCTAGGCTAGATGCGACAATATGATATGCAGCACAGTAGGATTTGCAGTAGGAGTAGGTGGAAACTCGCAAGTCTTTAGGGAAAGCCGAAGGCTGGATACGATACAATATAATATACATTAAAAAGTAGGATACCGCCCTGTAGGCTAGATGCAACAATATGATATGCAGTACTAAGGGATATGCAGTAGGATGTTGAAAAACAACATAAAAGGCAGGAATCACCACAGTGCACTTGTTACGTGCTAGCAGAGAACAACACACTGGTGTTAACACTGCAAGGCTAGAAGCTTCACAACGATGCACAGAGGTAGAGTCCGGGCGTGCGCCATTGAAGAACATGAGTAGCAATCGTCAGCCGGGGTGGTAATGGGATAGTACTTAGGCGATATCAAAGTCATTTATGCTGTTATTGTTTTAGGTTGTTTGGGACCTTGTGGTAGGGGGCAGCAGCTTAGGAGAGGGCCTGCGTGCGACTGGGAAGGTCATAGACTGTGGGCAAGAACAAGGAACAAAGTGCCTGTGAGATGGGCGTACAAGCATGTCAGGGGGGGCCTACCTGGCTGCAGAACATCTTGACTCGAGGCTCCGCGTCCCGATGCGAACAGGTGCAAAAAGGGCCTTGAGTGTGGGCTTTGGTGGGGGATCGGCGTTCGAAGTGGCGGCTCCCAATTGGCTCTTTTTGCAGGGACAATGGCCAATCACAGCAGCAACCTGCTGTAGTACGGAAGTGGTACAGGCACTCAAGTGCCAAATGGCACAGCAGTCATTTTGAAATGGGATTTTTGGATACAATATTCAATGTAGCTCGAGGCACGGCAGTACAACACTGTACACATCAGGCAATTGAGGTAGGGTGCCAGTTTCAGAAATAATTAACACTACATTTGTATAATTAGGAACGGATTGCGTCGCTGGCAGAAGACACACAGATTTTTCTTCGATGCACGCGGTTTCATCCGTGTAGGGCCCCGGTGGGCTTACCTTGCATGAACAAAGTGGGGGGCCATCTGCGGTGCTTCGACGAGGAGCGGCTTCATGCCATGGATACAGTCATGATACTTGCCAATCCATCCCTTCTTTGTACAGCCTGGAAAGCCTGACACCAGTGATAGACGACGTGTCCTGTAATGAGAGCACAGGGATAGCATACAGAACTACAATTCATCTCTCATGAGTAAGAGGCTAACTTTAAAGTGATGGAGCAGACCGAGGCCCCTTATGAATCCTTCATCCCTACAAGGCTGAAACAAGGATTCCCTAGAATTAAGTTGCACCAAAAGTGTGCTCATGAGACACAGCCAACAAAACCCAAATATATTGAGGGTCTGGTTGTCTACACAGAGACCCATTCTCCTGGTGCGTTTGGGGATGACAGGAATGTGCCATCACCAATTTGCGTTCCTTCACAGCAACCAGCAATACCCCTAGAGGTCCTCCGGCCTGTGCAAAAGATTGGTCTGTCTGTGTTTCTTTCTCCTCCGGCATGACTGCCTGCACTGCTGGGTGCCCTACCTCTGATTTCTGCTCATGAAGCCCCAGTGACCCTCTGCACAAAAGCGATCCTCCTTCAGCCTCTAGAGTTCAAATGTTATTAAGTCCAAATGCGAGGACTGAGCATAGAAGGCTAAGGAGTATGAGGAGGCAGCTCACGAGGAGAGAGGAGAGCCGTCTCATGAGGATGCAGCCCACGAGGAGAGGCAGCTCACCTGGGAAACTGAGCTCAACAAACTAGAGCACAATGTTGCCCTCCTTACAAGAGCATAGTCCATAGTCTGAAAGGAAAAGCCCAAAAGACTGTGTGGAAATTCACACCTTTTTGACTGAAAGCAACATTTTAATTTACCTGGAGAAACCGTGGCGCTGAGGGAGATATGACTGATGCTTTGTTAAACGGATGCAAGCAGTTGTAATGCTATTCTGGAGCCTAAAATGACCAATCAAAAGTGTTGTGCGATGGTTTGGGACAATATCAGAATAATATAATATGTTAAAGATGCACCTTAATGATTTCAACTGTCCTTGGACACCTGGGTGCATTTTTTATTCTTTTTTTTAAGAAACTAAACTGTTGGACTAGAGGGAAAAATAGAGATCTTCCAAATGATGTTTGATTTACCGGTCAAGAAGTCCACCATGAATGTTTGCTACCTAGAACTGCACCAGTATTTATCGAGTCCACAAGTGACTGATTGTACTAGTTCACACTCAGTGCTGAATGTGACCATTGAACCACGTTACATAGAAGACAGTGAGCTCAGCCCTAACCAGCGTGAAGGTTCAAGCAGAGTTCCATTATAGCTGAACGGTTACAGAAGAGGACCAGTCAGTCATAGAGAACCCACAGACCCATAGGACCTGGGTTAATGCTCTTGCAGAAGGGAAAACACATGCAGAAGGGAAAACACAGACGCATAGGACCTGAGTTAATGCTCTTGCAGAAGGAAAAACACAGAACCATAGGAACTGGGTTAATGCTCTTGCAGAAGGAAAAATACAGAACCATACGAACTGGGTTAATGCTTTTATAGACAGGAAGTCCACAGATCCACAAGAACTGGGTTAATGCTTTTGCAGAAGGGAAAACACAGAACCATAGGACCTGGGTTAATGCTCTTGCAGATGGGAAAACACAGAACCATAGGAACTTGGTTAATGCTCTTATAGACGGGAAGCCCACAGAACCACAGGAACTGGGTTAATGCTCTTGCAGAAGGGAAAACACAGAACCAGAGGAACTGGGTTAATGCTCTTGCAGATGGGAAAACACAGAACCATAGGAACTTGGTTAATGCTCTTATAGACGGGAAGCCCACAGAACCACAGGAACTGGGTTAATGCTCTTGCAGAAGGGAAAACACAGAACCACAGGAACTGGGTTAATGCTCTTGCAGATGGGAAAACACAGAACCATAGGAACTAGCTTAATGCTCGTATAGAAGGGATGCCCACAGAACCATAGGAACTGGATGGGTGGTTCCCAAAACCACAGAAGGGACCCAGAATGTTTCAGAAATTCTGCATTCATAGAAAGAGCCAATATGACTTTTCAGATGGCAGATGCACCTACAATACAGGGATCTGAGTTAGTGTATGTTTGCCTAGGATTTGAAAAGCGGAACCATATTGTAATATTATGAGCTGTCAAGCTTTTAGAATGGAATGTAATACCAGGATTCCAATTGAGTCAGTTAGGACAGTTGGAATCTGGCTGTGAAAGGTGTTGGATGTTTACATGGTTTATACAATAAATGTACTTACCTGACCCCTAATAACTGCAAATGGCAATGAGGAGTATAAACCTGAACTGTACAATGCTTCAATCACACTGCCTTGTCCAGCAGCACAACCCTTCAGCCAAAGCGTCAGCCTTCATATGGGACAATGTAAACCTTATTAAACAATGCTGTGGGGATCTTGGCCATGAACTGTGATCAGTACCTTGGCAGTGGGAGCTGTGAGCCGATTGAAAACGAGGTCAAAGAGGGCTGTAACTGAGGTCATCACAATGATCCAAAACGTGCTGTGAGTATCAAGCCTTATGGAGGGATGTTGCTGCAGACATCAGGGATGGCAGTTGCAAATGTGAGCGCAATTGGACACTGGGTAAGCAAGGGTTATTATACCAGAAAAGACGTAATGGAGGTCATTGAAGAAGCACCCCAACCCAGTAATCTAGAAGTGTTATATTCTTTCTAGGAGTAGCTGAACTTTATATTAGAATGATATGAATGTTTTAAGATCATGGCTTCAATGGTGCGCCTTGGTTTCCATGTTCAAACTTAGATTGTGGGTGTTTGATTGTGAAAAATAAATTGTTGCACCGTGTACAACATGGTCGGGGAAAGGAAGGATCGTGGGGGAGGGGCAAGGTGACCAGGGATTTTGGTGGTGTCCCCTCTTGTCGATGGATGGGTAAAATGAGGAGGAAGAAGGGATCAGAGAGGAGGGTCAGGCGAAGAGACTGTGAGCTGAATGGTGTCCCCTGCATGCTGTGGAGCACTCAGAATGTAGGAGTGATGGCAGTGGCGGGGAAGGGCCAGAGAGCGTAAAGGAGAAAGGAGCGTGAGTGTCTGTGTCATCAAAGTTGTGGGTGGGACGTTATCACTGAAAAGCAGAAGGGTAGGAGAGAACGAGAAGCGAAGACCGGGGGAAGAGCAAGCAGAAGCGAGCGTCAGCAACGTCCTGATGATGACCCAGAAGGAGGGAAGAGAAAAGAGGGGCGGCAGAGGGCAAGAGGGAAGCAGGCGATGAAACTAGCAGCAGGAAATATGTGTTGAGATATTTGATGAAAGGAAATGTGGTCAGAAAGGAGGACAAATGGCAAGAAGCAGTAACGAAAATAAACGATAGAATTTGCCCAGCACCCAACATATGGGGATTTGACACCAAACAACCAACACATTTGACAGTGAGTATCAGTACCAAAGGTTTAGGAGTGGTGGTGTCTCAAAAATATGCAACAGGAGAGACCAGTATATCATCCCCTGTTGTAACAGATACAGATTCAAGGCTGTCAGTCATTGGGAGGGGATTTCTAGTCATTCTTGGGGCAGAATATTTCAGACAGTACGTGTGGGGAAACAGTCAGACCATTCACTCAGACAGAAAACCATTGGTGGAGCCATTGATATTAATGGTAACATGAAGGACATGGCAGAAGGCCACACCAAATATTTTAAGGCGAGGATTCAGTTTCCAAAAATATGATTGTGATATTAAGCACACATTGGCAAGAAAAATACATAGTGGATATATTTTGGTATTGTAAGCTTGTGCATCAAGGATGAAAGAGCTGTTGCTAATGCGTGAATGTGAAACAGCCATGGAAAAGAATGATAACCTAAGAAACGTGAGTGCATGGTGAAGTTGAGGTAGGTCGACAACCAAATTGGTGGAGGAAGGATGTGTTAGGAATTGGGAGATAAGAGATGATCTATCACCTGCAGAAGGATTGATGATGAGGGGTTGTAAATTGGTCTCACTGTATGACATCACAGTGGAACTTAGGAGAGGCCATAGGTGAATGATTAGCAAGCATCCAGCCTGTCCATTTCCAAGACCAGGGAATCCTCAGATCCATTTAGATATTGATGAATTAGGTCCAAACCGTAGTCTGGTCAGGACAAGTACATTTATTATTGTGCTGATAGAACATTTTTGAAAGTGGTCTAAAGTCGGCCTGGATGAACTTCTCTAATTCTGCCCCACAGCGGCAGACATGTATTTTGGAAAAATGTGTCACTATCGCATGAATGGGCGTGGATTTTGGCCTCCACATATCAATATCTGCCATATCAAGCTCAGCCCCTATATCTGGCCCTACTTACTTCCTGTTTTTGCTAGGCTGTGAGAGAAGAGTAATGCAGGGTAGCTCACACTTGTCCTGTGTTTGGAGAGTTTTTGAGTATTTATTCATCAGATTGTTTTGTTTTTGTGTCAGCCCTTTTTGTAGCATCTTGAAATTTAGTGTGTTTTCAACACGTTTCTGTCCCCATTTGTCCAAATGTTCATTCAATGTGTGCTGTCTTGTTATTTTTGCCTTCTAAAAAAAGAAAAGTTTGTCCTTTTCTGTTGTGCTTTTCTGCTTTTGTTTCCCTTTATAAATTATAAATAAAGGTTTCCCACATCTATCTGTCCCCCCAAAACACAAAAAAATGACTTTACCTTCTGTGTGTTTGTCGTGTGTTGTTTCTTTGTATTGTACTGTTGTAGGTTGTAGATGTAAATTGTGATTGTAGGTTATGGTTGTAGGTTTTAGTTGAAGATTGTTGGTTCACTTGTGGTCCTATAAGTGGGTCTCAGAATTCTCCAGGTTCTTGGGTTCGCATGGTCCTCAGCCATTCTTGCTTTTTCAATTGCGTGCAGGAAGCCATTTGGGAGGAAAAAAGGATGAATTCTGGGGGAGAGGGAAGCAGGAGGGGCTAAATTTCTCCTTGCAGGAGGAAGAGCACTCTATGATTGATAAGGAGGGGGGAAGGAACCTTGTGCTCTTTTTTGATGCCTGTTCGCAGGCCAGGTCACAAAGCATTACTGAAGCTCTGATTCTGTGGGAAAGTAGGCGGCATTGGAAGAGGCCTCAAGCGTGGAAGAGAATGCTGTGGCAGAGACCAGTTCAGAGGTAGAGACTTCAGCGCATCATGTGGATGCTTCCACCAATGCGGTGGAGGAGCGGACAGGCTTCTTTCATGTATGAGACAGGGATAGCTGCAGCAAGCACCCTGAAGGAGATGTTTTGATTGGGTCCTAACTGGATCAGGGGCATAGAGGAGAAAGTTTCCTAACTCCCATTGGGCAAGAGTGCAGCTGCAGATTAGGGCAGAGCTGTCCGGAGGGGGTCCAGGAGGTTGACCCTCCTAAGGGGGAGGAGGAGCAGGTACATTAAAAGGGGTGATAGAGGAACCTCCTTCTGATGTGGCAGAGGGGGAATGTCAGGAGAATTATCAGGGAGCTGTGTCCTCAACCCCCACAAACATGCCACAGAGTTCTGGTAGTGGGACTATTTTGCACTGCCAGAAGGGACGGCCATTAGGGTAGAGGAGCATGCAGCCTTCTCCTGGTGGACGGCTATAGGAAGCTGGTTAAGTGGGTAAGAAGAGGAAGGGGTGTCTATGAAGAGCCAGATGCACCGGTGGCACAGGAGGGTGTACCAGGTACCCTCGGAGATCACCAGCCATGCAGCCATCAGCAATGCCCCCTTAAGCAGTTGTAAGAAGAAGGAGGATCCTAGCATATCCCTGACCTGGGGTATAATACAGGAGCGACATTGGGCATGCTGAGGCCAAACCCCCAAGCCCATCCAGCCGGCCCAATCAGTAGTGGCAGTGGTAATTGTGGCTGGCAATCGTCCCCTATAGCCAGCTACGCCTTCACAAGAGTTTGGGGTTCGCGCACAACCATCAGTGTGCATCTTTAGGAAGGACCTTCTGAATGAGATCCTGCTGCAAGGGCGACCTACTGCCCTTATTGCAGGATGTCAGTAAGCACTTAGGAGCTGGACCATGCAGTTGTGGTGGGCAACTTGACATTGCATTTGGGAATACACCACTTTTCCACGCTATAGGGTGTTGTGCAGAGGAAAGGAATAAGGTCCCCACCTGTGAGAGAGGCGGCACTCAGTGGAAGAGCTGGATATGTATAGTAAACAATCTGTGGGAGAGCTTGAGATCTTTAATGGGTTGCTGCAACCTGTGAAAACACCTGAGAACTTTTAGCGGTGACTGCACCCTGTGAAAATACCCCAAACCTTTAGTGGGCAGCATTCCATGTGAGAATGCACAAGGACCTTGACGCATGGAGGTACACTGTAGAACATGAAACCTTGTGTCCAGTGTGTGATCACGATTTAGAAACATTACTTTCAGTATAGTTATATCAGTGGAATTTGGATACTCAGTCACACTCACCATTGCAGCTTCAAGGTTCTTATCCACACACTTCACGCAACAACCCAGCTCCAGATTCCTGTGTCTGAAAAGTGCTACTGGCTGCTAAAAAACGATTGTCATCATCTTCTGAGCTGATATGATGGCTATTTCAGATTCCCCATAGAATTCAGCAATATAGAGAGCTTCATCTTTATCATTTCCAACCACCAGCATCCGATGAGTTGCCTTCCAGTGGTCTCTTAGCAGGACAGAGAAGCTTTCAATCACATTGAAGGAACCAAAACGAGGCGGACACACAAGCGGATGAATAATAAACAGGCAACCTGGAATCTTCTGTTTATCTGCCTGACCTTTTAGTAAATAGGGAGTCTACTAAAACCTGTCAATACTGACGTGACATGTTGGGAGAAGGGATCGGATTACAAGGCGTGCAGTTTCCTCCATGAGCCCGAATATCATCCTCTCTTCTGTATGGTAATCCAAGTGAAACAAAGTTTTTCCAGTTTGGAGCAGTTGTTGCAGTGAAGGCTGCTAGTGTGGTGACACAAGGAAGTGCTAGAGTCCAGATGCCTTCATAATAGCCCAGTAGAGGAAAGGGATGGTGCACTCCTATATTTCAGATAAAGATTCACAAATGTATTAGATTACTTATAAAAAGAGTTAAAGGTGCGGGGGAGGAACTGTGATCTTGCCACAAAATCACCACATAAGACAAACAAGGAAAAGAAGATTCAACATAGCAATCCCCCCGTCCCCTGCACACTATCTGATGCTGGTAAAACCATTTGATATTGTTTAGAAAGCACTAGGTATACATTTCAATGATTATGTTAATAAAAATAAAAATATTAATGACAAATCAGTTTGTATACAAAAAAATATATATTGTTTGATTTACAGACATGGAGTTAATGTACAAAGCAAAGCAAAGATAATAGTCAGTTCTATGTGGCGACGCGTTTCGAGGAATCTTTCCTCTTCTTCAAGTGCCTTAACAGAATGTTAAAGCAAAATTACATTGAAAATCTTGGTCAGAAACTCAATCATAACAAATAAGTGATCATGTCATTATAACAGTATAAACATAAGAATTCATTGAACATATACATCAATAACCAGAATTTTTAAACATTGTAGTCAGTCCAATTCTAAAGTTCGTTATTCACAATAGTTCATATATCTGATGAATGTTGTATAGATATACAGTGCCCTTTTCCATGTTCTAGGGACTACTATTATCTTTGTTTTGCTTTCTACATTAACTCCATGTCTATAAATCAAAGAATATATATTTTTTGTGTAAATACTGATTTCCCATGAAAATTTTTAATTTGATTAACATGATCATTGAAATGTATACCTAGTGTTTTCTAAACAATATCAAATGGTTTTACCAGCATCAGAATAGAGCGTGAAGCACAGTGAGCCAATCGTGCAGTTGTTGCAGTTGGCACAGTTGGCGCTGTTGGCCTGGTCTGCTAAGAGTCTTAGTTTTAGGCATAGGGGTATCTAGGACACCTTCACTTTCTTGCGTTGATGTTGGACACTACCATTACCTACAAAGTAGCTGAGGTATTTCAAGGCTGATTGAGCCAATTTGCATTTAGATAGATTGGCAGTTAGGCCGGCTTCTCTAAAGTCTCTCATAATAGTAAAGAGATGAAAAAGATGGCCTTTACTATCATCAATATAAGCCCCACAGAAATCAGAGTAGGGCCCTGATATTTTTTCCATAAGTCGTTCGAAAGTGACAGGGGCCTGGTGTAAGCCAACAGGGAGGACTTTGAACTGGAATAGTCCCAGAAGCATCAAGAAAGCTGTCTTTTCCTTATCAGGTCCATTCACTGGAACCTGCCAGTACCCCTTGGTTAAGTCTAGGGTTGATAAAAAGGTGGCATTTCCGAGTTTATCAATCAATTTGTCGATGCATGGGATAGGCATCGAAGTCATAGATGGCGTTGACTTGAAGAGGGTTTCAATGATATTCGCCATTAGCATTTTGTACACTTCCTCAACCACTATCTGTCTACAGGTTTACGGGAGTCTATATGGTTTCAGATGGACCACTTTCCCCTTGGGGGTTCTGATATAGTGATAAGTGCCTTGCACTCTTCCTGGTTTCTCAGAGAATACATCAGGGAATGTTGTAACTAAATCTATTCAATCTTTTTGTTGTTGACTAGATAGCTCAAGGGGAATTAATTCAAAGTTATCTATTTCTTCTGGTACCAAACAGGATAGTATCATGGCATTAACGGCAGAAATATTTTCCTTCCACTCTTTTAAGAGATTTATGTGGTAGAGATTGGTATTTTGTTTCCTGTCAGGTTGTGCTACCTTAAAGGTAGAGATTCCTGTTTGTTCTAATATTTTATACGGCCCATGCCACTTTGCGACAAGTTTGTTTTTCAAGGTAGGTAAGAGGACTAATACTTTTTGTCCTGTTGAAAATGATCTTAAGTTTACCTTTTTGTCATAGGTGGACTTTTGTTGTGCTTGGGCTTTTTCCATATGAGTATAGGCTAGATTTCTAACAAGTTTCATATGGCCTCGCAATCTGTTTGCGAAAGGGGAATGGGTGGCGCTTCTCTTTCTTCCCAGGTCTCCTGGAGCATATCCAGGATATCTCTAGGTTCTCTAGCATAGAAAGTAGTTCAAAAGGGCTGGATCCATTAGACCGCTGTGTAAAAGCAAAGAAATATCGAGGCTGAGTACCACAAAGACAATACACCAAACACGGGCTATTAAAATTCACAGATATTTTATTCTGTGCAGTTTACAAAGAAACATAGATACAGATAGCTATCTGGCTCTCAACACCCTGCAATGAGTACCAGCCCGTCAAAGAGAGGAGAGAGAGTGCTGGACATCTAAACGTTCGCACTTTTATGCAGTTTTCAGAAATATTGCCCAGCCCCTCTACATGTTAATAATTCGTGGTCTAGAGTTTGTGCCTAGTTCAGATACAGCTTATACAATAATATGCAGAAGGATTACATGAGTTTGCATTTCCATCACGTTACAATGGTGATGTATATTCTCGGATCCCGCTGTAAGCCTTAGTCTATATCCCTACACAATGCAGTTCGGCCTGTGTCCACGCTTGAGGTTTACTCTGCATTGTTCCAGATGTGTATTCGAGGATGAGGCCTGTTAGCGTGGGCAATGCTAGGACAACAGTTCATGTGTAGTACAAGGCCTCATTACCTAGTCTAAACAGTCGACTCTTGAACATCTAAACATTAACAGAACTCAAAGGTCGGGAGGCTTGGTTGCAAGTTGAAAACACAGTCCACCATTTTAAAACAGAGAATCATACGAACAGAAATCAAAATGGCAGATGACTCTAAAATGGCGGCGAAGTCGATCCAAAATCGGAACTTTGCAACACGGTTTTCCTCATAGTGCAACTAGGCGTAGGCCAATATAAATCAAAAGGGGGCACTATATGATTTCCATTTAACAAACCCTCCTTTTGGCCTAAGCCAAGTGCTAAACTAGAAATTAGCCGCTTCACGAGTAACTCCATGTTTCAATATCCATACATCCTGAATCACATTCATCAGATATATCAATTGCCATAAGATCTGCGGTGGAAATTTCCTTCATCACAAATTCGTTGGTCATTCTTCCCGGTGCGTGTGCCTTTGGTCCTAACGTTCCCATAGTCTGTGCACAACATCCCCCTAACATTGAACATATGGCAGGAAGACATTGGGCCTCATTACACGGAAGGCGGTAGCCATGGCGCTGTTAGCGCCATGGCTACCCCCTTACCGCCGTCGGAGGCTGGGTTCCCGGAAAAGGGACTTACCAGCCTACTCCGACCTTTGCGGGACCGGTAAGTCCCCATTCCGGGAACCATTCCCCATTCCCATTTGAGCCAATGGGAATGGGGAAGGAGCAAATAACGGTACCGTAATTTGGGGTACCGTTATTTGCACTGAAGTCCCTCAGCGGGTCCTGTCCTTACTGAGTGGTCTCGTAGTAGGGCGGTGGGGATTACCGGCACCGCCGCCCTTACCGGTGCCGGTAATCCCCTACCGCCTTCCATGTAATTAGGACCGAGAAAAGCTTTCCATCCCCAAGATCGTAAGAAGATCGTAAGAAGTCCCAGAACCAAGTACTAAGATCCCAATTCCCCTCGGGAACGTATACTCCAGAACTCAGGACGTGCAGATTTTATATTGCCTTAAAGATGGTCGGGGAGGAATCTGGTATGAAAACACAGCAAGCAGACCCCACTAATTTGCATACTCCACCACGCTCTGCCAAGATGACGTCTAATACCATCCGGTTTCGTAGCTCCACTAATCTGATTGCCTTTTGCTCTAGAGTCATGTTATAGAGTATGTCAGTGGTCCGGTTGACGGTAATATCCTAATGTCCTCGGAATTCATAATCTGCCCCCAAAATGGTACAAAATATTTTGCTACATCGCCCAGAATTTGTGGAGGAGTATCACCGCTGTCGTCACGCCTTGGACGAGCCCTAGAGATTTCAGTGGTACTGGCTACATATAACCCTGGTAGCAGAATTCCTAAATAACAAGTTCCCTGCCAATCCCTAGGTAGCCATGGAAAAGCTTCATTACCGCAAACAAAGTAGACAGGTTCACCTACATACAAAGGTCTGTGCTCACTGGTCAAGTTTCCAACTTTGGTGCAACCCTTGAAATCGCCCATTGACTGAGTACCATTCCTTTGTATGCAGAAAGGAACAGAGTTGGGGCCATGGTTAACAGTATAATAAGGTGGTGTGACATCCCTATTACCTATAGGAGCCATCTTAAAAGAAATCAGAGATTGAAAAGGTCGGGACAGTCTATCAGTAGGCCTAATAGAAGCAACATTGAGCTTGCTCCTATTTGCGAAGAGTGAGCATCCCAGAGGAGTTAAAACTTGCCTTTCAAATTCGTTTAAGTTCGTCCCATCAAAATTCCCTGAGATACTATCATTCCACCGGCCAAAGAGTAGTTAAAGGCAAAGTATGAATATGCCAGCCCAACTCTTTTTCCCCATTAAGCGGTAAGTGAGAGCAAATCCAGCAGTTTTTCCTATTCAAAATGGCATGAGTTGCATTAATTATTAGCAGTAATATATTGTTATGATAGCTCTGTCTATGTTGAGAGTCTCTAGGAGATAGAGTGTGCAGGTGCACAAAAGGCATAGATACAGTAGGAACATTCTCAGTAGGCAAGAATGTTTCAAGTGGACGTACTTCTTCCATATACCAAATCCTAAGGCAGCTAATACTATGAAACTGGTTAACACAATTACAAGAAAACAACACATTTTAAAAGACCATTTATTTTATCGTCCATTGTCATTGTTGGTCACACAGTCACTTATTTGTTCTGCACGAGTAGAAACGATAACAGGCATTGTTCCTTTGAAGCTGTTCTTTTTTCCAAAAAGATTCCTGCGAAAAACTCAGTAGTCCGTTTGCTGGTGATCTCCTGATCACGCGTTTTCTTAGTCTTTCCCTATCCCCAGCCACCTACTTTCCTTCAGATGCAAAAGATGTGGCGAAGGACAAGCTCTGTAGTTGTTCCCCTGTGGGCACAGCCGAACCGTGCAGTAAGTCTAGCTCCGTGGATGCAGATTGTACCTTGTGACTCCTGGTACCGTGTGATCTGCGAACAGTGTGTCGTTGCTTCCTGATGGAAGTGATGAATTTGCAGCAGAACCAGAAAAAGGTGCAAAAGGATCTGTAGAAGTGTGTGGAGATGAAGCAGCAATATCTCCAGGCCCTGCGGGCTCAGGGAGTGTCTCCCAAACACCCTTGGTGTTGCTCAATGCTGATCGATCGCTGGGAACAGATCAAGTAAGTTTCTCCTTATCTTCTTTGTCGTGTGGCAAAGGGAAAGGTATCCTCTTAACATACGTCGCATGTACCCAGTTTTTCTTTCCAGCTACTCGTACGGCAGTCTGTGTGGCCAATAGGACCTGAAAGGGCCCTTTCCAACGCGGTGCGAGACAGAATGCTCTCTCAAATGATTTAGTCATCACCCAGTCACCAGGTCAGATGCTGTGACCTGGCCCCTACTATTTGGCTGGGAGGAATTCTCGCACCTGTTGATGAATCAAATACAGATTTTGAGTTAACCGTTCACAATATTCAGAAAGAAGTACATGCTCTATATCCCTTAAAGCCCTATGTTTAGGAAGGTTCCAAATGTTATCTGGCCTCCCCATCACCACCTGATACGGGGGGAGCCCAGTCCTAGTCTGCGGGGTTGTTTGTATAGACAGTAACACTATCGGTAAGGCGTCCGGCCATTCCAAATTGGTGCTGGTACACGCTTTAGCGAGTTTGTTCTTCAAAATTCCATTGTGCCGCTCTACCAATCCAGCACTCTGAGCATGTCTGGCCGAATGGAACCGTTTATTGATCTGTAATCCCGCACATATTTGTAGAATAACAGCAGCAATAAAATGTGGACCATTATCTGACCAGATGACCCCCGGCAAACCAAACCTAGGAAAATATTCCTTGAGCATGGTTTTCGCCGTCGTCATTGCTGTGGAATCTTTTACAGGGAAGGCTTCCACCCATTTACTGAAAGCACAAATAACTAACAGAACATATTTGAGGTTGTTACAATGCTCCATTTCAATAAAATCAAAGTGAATTACCTCGAAAGGGACAGAAGGTGGACCAAAACTGCCCCTTGGTGTTGATGTACCCTTCCCCACATTGTGTTGTAGACAGACCATACAACTCTGGCCAAAACTCTCCCCAGTTTTCGGGATGTTAACATTTACCCAAACAGTTTCTGACATTTTGCAAATGTTCCTAGCACATATGTGGGTGGGACCATGAGCCATTGAAACCATCATAGTGATGTACACGTCTGGCAACAACCATTTTCCCTCTAAGTTATCCACCCAACACCCATCATCATCCAACCTCGCCAAGCCCTCAGCCCATTGCTTAGTTTCCTCTAGAGTGGCATCTGCTTGGATATTCTATATGGAATTGATTCCTTCATCTATAGTACAGACGTTTGTAGCTTCCTTTGTAGTGTACATATCTGAATAGAGATCAGTAGCAGTCTGTTTGGCTATCTGGTCAGCGAAAGCGTTCCCTTTTCCTACATCATCTATGATTTTCTGATGTTCCGCGCACTTCATAATTGCTAGCTGAGTGGGAAGTGCAAGCTCTGAGAGTAGCTGAACTATCAAGATGCCATATTGAATCTTCGTTCCATGTGAGGTCAAGAAACCTTGTTCTGCCCAAAGTCTACCGAAGTTGTGAACCACCCCAAAAGCATACTGACTATCAGTATATATATTCACTCTAAGCCCTTCAGAAAGTTCACAAGCTCGGGTCAATGCAATAATCTCTGTGGCCTGCACGGAGTTATGCGAAATTCTTTTGGTTTCCACAATCATGCTTAATGTAGTGATGGCATAAGCAGCAGTGGATGTACCATCCGGAAGTTTGAAACAAGAGCCATCGCAAAACAGCTCTCCTTGTGGGTCGTTCAAAGGTGTATCTTTCAAATCAATCCTGCTTTTAGTTTCTTGCTCTGTGGTATAAAGGCAGTCATGTGACGTTTCGTCACGGCAAGCAATATCTTGCGGAACAGGTAATAATTTAGCTGGATTCAATACACAACATCTTTTAATTTGGATATGCGGTGCAAACAAGATCAATTCATATCTCGTTAATCGTGCAGAGGTAAAATGTTGTGTTTGCGTTCGGTTTACTAGAATGTCTACAGAGTGAGGTAACAACAAGGTTAAAGCATGGCCTAGGACCATTCCCTTGCTCTGTTTTACAGATGCAGCAGCGACAGCTCTCAGACATCTCGCAAAGCGCATGCAACAGGATCAAGGGTCGAGGAAAAGTAACCGCATGACCTGTTCTTCCCCCCATGTTCCTGCTTTAACACAGCCAAAGCAAATCCATCACGTTCATGCACATACAACTCAAAGGCCTTTTCACAATTTGGTGTGCCCAAAACCGGTGCTGAACACAGTGCAGTCTTGAGCAAATCAAAAGCTTTCTGTTGTTCCAAGTTCCACGGCAATGGCAAAGAAATGCCCTTCTTTGTCAAAGTCAACATTGGTTTGATCACTAACAAAAAGTTTGGGATCCACTGTCTACAGTAAGAAGCCACTCCTATCAAGGCTCTGACTTCCTTCTGTGTATTTGGGACAGACATGCCAGAAATGATTTTAATTCGTTCAGGTGTCAATCTTCTAAATAGGCGACCTCCTGTCGACAATATTGAAACTTTTTCAGTGAAGCTTTATGTCCATGTTTTGCTAGATGAATAAGCAATAACACAGTGCCTTCTTTACAAGCACTTTCTGAATCAGCAGCCAAAAGAAGATTGTCGACATATTGAAGCAATATACAAGTAGTAGGCAACTCAAGTGTGTCGAGCTGTTCTTTCAAAGCCCTACTGTAAATGCTTGGACTTTCCGTGTACCCTTGTGGCGCACGGGTAAATGTAAACGAGTGTCCCCCTAGGGTGAACTCAAACAGGTATCTGCTATCCTTGTGTATATGGATGCTAAAGAAGGCATTCTTAAGGTCTATTACACTAAAATATGTAGCAGAAGCTGGGATCATCATTAATATCGTTGTCACATCAGGCACAATAGGAAATTGTGGAGCGACAATCTTGTTGATAGCGCGTAAATCGATAATAAAACAGAAAGGAATTGCATTATCCCCTTTCTTATACACCGGTAAAATCGGACTATTGCACAAACTACCTGCAATTTCTTCAATTACCCCATGGTGTACAAAATCGGAAACTATACACTTCAAAGCTTGATCACCATCAATCGAAATCTTATACTGAGGAATATGTGGCAACTTTACTCCAGGTTTCAAAACGATTTTAACAGGCTCAATTTGTAAAATACCAACATCATTGTCATCAATTGCCCATACACATTCAGAACGTCACTAAATTCCGGCGGCAAAGGTCTAGTCAGAAACTGTGAGACAGAAAATTGCTGTGGTGAAATCGTCAAATGCACTCCATCCGAAGAACAATGAATTACCTCATTTATTTCCTTCAACAGATTCAACCCCAACAAATTCTCATCACAGTTTGATGCCAAAAGAAACGGGCAGTGATCCGTGAATGGACCCAGTGAAATCGGTACTGGCAAAGAAACCGGACTAACCATTGGCATACCAGAAAACCCTACAGAAACATTAGTTTGCCCTGACAGTGGAATGTCTGGAAACCGTGAATGATCAATGGAACACATCTGTGCTCATCTATCTATCAAAAATAGAGGTTTGCTATTTCCCACCATCATCTCAATGTAGGGACCTTTCTGATTAACAGGAATAGGTGTAGGTTCCAAACCCTGCTTCAGGCAATCCTAGCGAAACACTATATCATCGAAGAGAAGGTCTTGGGAGAGATAAGCAGTAGAAGGATGATCAAAAATATTTCTATTATCAACACTCAGTGGCTGATTGTCTCGCCAATGATCCTCTTGTCTGCAATAAGCACATTGCTTTGCCTGTACAGAACTAAACGGTACATTACCTTGTGGAACATACTGTCCCTGAAACTGTGTACTACCCCCTCTAGGTCCTCTAACAATCTGTTGCAACAATACCTTAGTTTTCAAGTCTCCCTTCTTCTTTTCAATCCTTTACTTCTCATTATTAACTCAGTTTTCATAATACTGAGCCATATTCAACACTTCAGACTGAGACTTAGCTTGCCATGCGCTCTCAGAAGTCATAATTTGTGACTGGATGTCAGGTAACAATCCACGCACAAATTTGTCGACAAATAATCTTTTTCCAGACTCTGTGCTTAAATCCTGTCCGCTAAAATCTGAAAATACTTGTTCAAGCCGATTAAAGAATTCAGTTGCACCCTCAGATTTTCCTTGGATACAAGCTGTGCGTTTGTCCCACACTATCCTTCTCTCAGGGATTAAGACTTTCAATTTTGTCACTATTCTATCAGGCAAAGTCAGTATTACTTGCGGTGGCCTTTCACCAGCTGGCCTACCTCTATCTTGTCTAACCAAATTATCCCATGTGTCACCCAGCCCTGCTGCATCGTCTATAGTCCTAATCTGTTTCCACAAATAAGCAGGTAGGAGCACAGGAAATAGCAAATCTATATTACCCAGGGTGAATAATGATGACTGCAAGACAGATTCTATCTCTTTATAAAACCCTGTTGGATTCTTTCTAATATCTGGGATAGATTGTCTGATGGTATTCACTTCCTGTCTTGAGAACGGGACGTGAACAAACTGCGATATATAATGTGCATCAATATCATAGGGAGCAACGCCTGTTGCGGCATTAGCCAGAACCTCAACGAATGTCGGAGGAACCTCTCTCATAGGTAACTGAGTAACAGGTAACTCTGAACGCTTACTAAGCAATAAAGCTAAATCGAGCGCTAAAGCAGTTGAAGGAGTGTCAGACGAAAAAGCTCTCTTATAGATATTCAATTATTCTGCGGGACAACAAATCTTTCTCTGTATACATTCATCCTGTAGGTACTCTACCATTACCTGTATCACTTTCCTCTGAATTTCTGGTGTATACTGACTATACGTGTCATATGCTTCTACGGGAGATATCGACATATCTGAGTGCATCTCTTGTGCAAATTCGCGTTTCTTCACTCATCAATTTATTAAGAGGAAGGAACCGTTTCTGTACAAAAATAGCACCCAAACTATCACCATCTATTTCATCATTCCGTAACTTTTCTAACTCCCTTCTAAACTCAAATACCCTCTCGACGTGCTCATATACTTTCTTCGCAGTATCTCTTGAATATGCTAAAACATTCAGATCACTTAACCCTTGTGGGATATCTACATCTTTCAGTCTGTTTCACATTAAGGATAAATGGATTCCCATCCCTTCAATAAAAACAGTTTTCTCAGGAAAACTTTCTAGATTAGAGAGTGTAGCAAAATCATCAGATTGGTCACCTTTCTCCGTGCACTGTCTAGCCCATGCATTCAGATCTCGATTTCTTTCTTTAGAAACTGTATTGCGAGTTACAGTCTTCGATTCTGCTCCCTTATCAACTACAAGCAGAGCAGAACCACTTGGAAGAGAAAGAGTAGACGAATCTTGTACAATAGGTAATGAAGGTGCTATCACTGGTGTCAAATACAAATCTACCGGAACCATGGCAGTAGGCAAAGGTGGAGGATCTACAAAGGAAATGGAGCGATAGGTAGTGGCAGAGGAGTAATAAGAGGTTTAATAAGAGGTGCATGAATTACTACAGGAGGAGGAACAACAGCAGGAAGAGGTAAAGCAACAGGAATAGGTACATAAGGAGGTGGCGCAGTGGCGCAAGGCCTTTGTTCATTTAAAAGCTTATCGATCAATTCATCTGATGCATGAAAATCTTTAGACAGATATATTTTCTGTATACCAAGTTGAAAAGCCCTATCCATGTTTCTAACTGACTCTGACTGTTTTTGTTGATCGTACAATAACGTTTTCTCAGCGTTTGACAAATGTCGCGTGCATGTTTCTCTCTACTTTTAAGTTGCTGCATAGCTTCTTTTTTCCAATTTTGTAATACATCAAATGCTGCATGTCTAGCTTTTTTCTTTAACAATATAGATTCTAAATATTCTATACGAGGAATCTCAAAGCTACTGTTCATTGGCCACTGAAGTTCGGAAGCATGTCTTGTTTGTCTGTGCCAAATATCGTTAAACACTATACTACCAATGCCGTACTTACAGTACATAGTACATTCCGGCGACCCCTGCTGTGGTGCCGGACGGCCAAATTCCAAAGATTGTCTGTCTCTGTGGAATAACACCCTGAAACAGGCAGACAATTTCCTAGGCATGTCAGATTACTGGTGTTACCTGGTAAATAATTGTACTCGCGAGGACAATACGCCAAATCAAATATCAGGATACTTAGGAATCGGGGCACGACTCACCTGATCAAAGGACAAAAGGAGGTCCAATCGGATTACTAAGGACAACAAAGGACCCTCGTGGTTGGTGATTTTGGCAAAACTGCCCTCCTCGATATAAGGACCCTCGTCAAGATGCCGTCTCGGATCGCATGCTCACCGTTCATGGATTGGGCCATACAGTACTGTTGAGGTGTTGCGTCTCATCCAAGAAGGGGCCCCCTTTCTCACCGTCCCATCCCGGTCCGATAGCCGCGTCAACTCTTCAACGAGATGGCATCAATCTTGAGGGTCCCTATTCGGGCGCCATCTGTAAAAGCAAAGAAATATCGAGGCTGAGTACCACAAAGGAAATACACAAAACTCGGGCTATAAAGATTCACAGATCTTTTATTCTGCGCAGTTTACAAAGAAAGATAGATACAGATAGCTATCTGGCTCTCAACACCCCGCAATGAGTACCAGCCCATCAAAGAAAGGAGAGAGAGTGCTGGACATCTAAACGTTCGTACTTTTATGCAGTTTTCAGAAATATTGTCCAGCCCCTCTACATGTTAATAATTCGTGGTCTAGAGTTCTTGCCTAGTTCACATACAGCTTATACAATAATATGCAGAAGGATTACATGAGTTTGCATTTCCATCAAGTTACAATGGTGATGTATATTCTCAGATCCCATGGTAAGCCTTAGTCTATATCCCTACACAATGCAGTTCGGCCTGTGTCCACGCTTGAGGTTTACTCTGCATTGTTCCAGATATGTATTCGAGGATGAGGCTTGTTAGCGTAGACAATGCTAGGGCAAACAGTTCATGTGTAGTACAAGGCCTCGTTACCTAGTCTAAACAGTCGACTCTTGAACATCTAAACATTAACAGAGCTCAAAGGTCGGGAGGCTTGGTTGCAAGTAGAAAACACAGTCCACCATTTTAGAACAGAGAATCATACGAACAGAAATCAAAATGACGGATGACTCTAAAATGGTGGCGAAGTCGATCCAAAATCAGAACTTTGCAACACGGTTTTCCCCATAGAGCAACTAGGTTTAGGCCAATATAAATCAAAAAGGGGCACTATATGATTTCCGTTTAACAGCTGAGGGCTTTCTCTTACTGCAAATAGTGCCTAGGGGATCATGCGTTCACAGTCCTTCCCGTCCTTTTCTACCAACTTTCTTAGGATACTTTTGGGTGTTTTATTGAATCTATCTATCAATCCATTTGTTTGGATATGGTAAACTGAGATTCTTAAGATGGTCATATGGAGCAATTCCTTGACTTCACCCATGAGTTTGCTCATAAAATTGGATCCTTGATCTGTTAGAATTTCCTTAGGAAAACCAACAGTGGAAACATATGGTGATAGGTGTTTTGAAATCTGCTGGGTGGTGTTGCTCTTCATAGGAAGTGCCTCAGGGTATCTGATAGCATAATCAATGATCATAAGGACATATTTGTCATCCAGTCTAGAGGTTTCCAACAGTCCACTAATATCCATCCCAATTCTTGAGAAAGGGACTTGTATTATTGGTAAAGGATTCAGAGGGGCAGGCAAGGGAATGTGAATACTTGTTTTCTGACATATTTCACATGTCTGAATGGAGGTTTTAATATCAGCATGGATAGCTGACCAGTAAAACATCCCACTAATGTGTGCCTGGGTCTTAGATTGTCCTAAGTGTCCCCCTGTCAAATGAGAATGTGCAATCTCTAGTACGATCTTTTGATGGGTTTTGGGAATTACTAACTGAGTTTTTCTTAGGACTTTGGTGGATGTTTCCTTTCTGTGCAATAATCCCCATTTTAGGAAGAAAAATAGACTTCCATTCTCTAATCCTACCCATTCGGGAATGGCTTTCAAGAAAGCCTCAGCGAGTGCTGGATCATTTCGCTGAGCGAAGGCTAGGTCGGAAAAGATGGCAGGTTCTTCCCTTTTTGCTTCAGCAGTATATGGTTCATCAGCTTCCCGAAAGCCTAAGGTACCTCTCTTTGTATCTTCTGGTCCATTCTCTCTAAAATGAGGAATTAGAGCCCTTTCAAGAATTCCTTGCGCAATTTTGACCTCACAATGTACTTCAAATGGAATTTTGCCATGGTTCTGTAGGAGAACATTTATGTCTCTCCAGAAGTTGGGATCAATGACACCTGCTAGAACATCTAGATTGAACTTCCAGGCCGCGCCAATCGTATATATCAGCGAGGAGGGGGTATCAAACCTAAGTCTTTGGGAATCATTCCTCTTTTCCCTGGAGGGATAGCAGATTCTCTGCTGCTACAGATATCAAAGCCTATGGATTCTTTTGTGTCGATAGAGAGGTCTGAGGCTCTATGACTAAGCTTCTGGAATTTTAGGAATTTTAGGGTTTGTCTCAATTGAGTCATATCCCACTTATAACACCACATGTAAGGAAGGCATGGTATCAACAGTAAGACAGGCACAAGTGACCACAATTCAAGGGTGTTTATTGAACATCAAAAAGGGTTTGAAAAACGCCTATCTAATCTTAAATCTACAGATGGGAGCAAGCTATGACCATCTAATAATAATGCATTCTTAGTGTATGCTTTGTCAAAATAAAAGCGTCGATACTAATAAACCCATTGCCAATAGTTCCCTCTGAATACAAATACTGTCAGAAACAATGTTATGTAAAAGAAAGAAGTGTTCAAGAAATTATATGTCAGAAGGTTCAGGCCTTTGGCCTCCTTTCCCCACGTTTTCAGCACTGGATAAGGCGATACACTCGAGTTTAGCACAGTCTCTGGCTTCTCTAGCATGAGGGTACAGTTCAGACATTAGCATCAGGGCCTTTTGTGCCCAACTCTCTTTGTCTTCCAAAGTTTGTTCGTCCAGAGGGCCTGATGCAACAAACAAACAATACGTTATTTTCCTCTCAGAATTTCACATGTACATGTGATTCGCTATTCACCTTGGATCCCCCTCAGCCGGGCTCAAATCCCCTTTAATATAAACTTCGTAGGATTTTCATGCATCCAATTTCTCGGGTGATTCACTATTCAGCCTGGAGCCGTGCTCAGATCCTTTTAACACAATGTTCAATCAGTCTCCCTGTGCCGGGCTCGGACCAATTTGATTCACTTTAACACAAACTTGCTTTATCCCAAAAGCTTTCAATTGATCTCCATCATTCGGGCTCGGACCAATTTTCTTTACTGTATCATCAACTTGCTTGGCAGTCTCGACATCAAAGACTTTCGATTGTGCACAGGATGTTCCTTCACCCGTCGCAGGACCACTTTGATGTACAGTTCTTTGCCACTCTTTTACTTTTCTCAACTCTCAGTTGGATACCTTACAGAGACCTTCGAATGAGCATGCACAAGGTGCCGGACCACTCTGTCAAGGGTATCGTATCCTGCTTTTAAAGTTCAATCACTCATCTGTTGTTCAGTTTTTACTCATGTTGGTAGCACATGCGTTTCATACACGGTTTGCTTCAGCACTCACCATACAATGTTGCCTTTAACCTTGGCTTCAACACAGACTGGTCTGGTATCAGTCTCCCCTGTGTTGATTTTACTCATGCTGCTTTGTTGTAGAAGCCAAGGACAGTACCATGGCACAATCGATTCTCCCCACCTTGATTATCAACGCAGGAGGGGCCCGGGTACCTCCGACACACAATGCAGGATTGTTGAGCCTTGTTTCCTGGTCTTACGCTTTCGACTCTCGAGGGTTCATGAAAACAACAGTTTCTCTTCGAAAAGCTCAAGGACACTCCCCTCCTTGCGATCCCCTTCTGTTTTGCCGTCTTTCTCCTCGTGTTAAACTGCCATCTTGGAACGGCTACTTCCTCGCGTGCTTTGCTTTGCTCAGAGTGTGCTCTCGTGCTCCACCTTTTATCTGTGTGGGGAAGTGTAATGGAAGTCAGGTGTGTGTGATGGTCAGCAATTGCCTGACCTTGCCTGACCATTGTATTTGGACATGTCAGGTATACAGCTCGGGTGTTAGTCCATTTTCTCTCATAGTTAGCTGTCATTGTGAAAGTGTTCTTGTTGCGAAGTGGGGTTTGGGGTCCTAAATATCCTACCTGTTAGGATAGAGTAAAGGTATTACAGGGAAGGAGATACTGCATCTCACCATGTGGTGTCCCACTCCCCGAAGACCCCTCACCCAGGTGATCCGCCCGCACTGGTCCACCCCCAAGAACTGCATTCAAAAGCGATGGCCGTGTCCTGGCCACCTGGATGACATATCCCCGGGGACTTGGGGGTGAGAAACCTTCTCACACCACCATCCCCCTGGATTCTAGATTCCAGCTCGGCTTGCTCCTACTTGGCCACAGAAGGACTGCTCTTGTCTTCGGCCGGCGTCCTCCCAACATTTGGTTTGCTCCTGCAGCGTCCCATCTTCTTTCCTGGTTCAAATCTCCCGGATGATCAGGCTTCACACCTGTTACTCCCTTTATTGAGCCCGTCTTTGCTTTTTTTCTTATTTGGCTGGGAACTCCCCAGCGGAGTGCCGTGGTCCGCCTTCAGGCTTACTTGTGTTCTCCTCTAGTCTACTTGGTGCCACCTAGCCCCAGTATATTTGACAAGAGTATTCTGTATAACTCCAAAGATGTTCTTCTTCTCAGTACCTTCAGAGCACAAATCCTGCTTAGACTGAACATGAGTGTTCTGTATAACTCTGTGAATCTTCTTCTTCTTCTTCTTCTTCTTCTTCTTCTTCTTCCTCTTCTTCTTCTTCTCAGTACCTTCAAACTACAAATCCTGTTTAGACTGATCAGGAATATCCATATTAAAGGCATCTAATCTTACAGGAAGAAGAGGGGTATTACAACAGTAGACAGTAGTATTGTCTGCCTGTACCTCAACAGATCTTAAGGGGTTTGTAGTTTGGAGGATAAGAGAGTTTCATCATGGAACAGGAATCCTTATCGCCAAGGAGGAGTCTCTCCCTGTGAGATCCTCCAACATTTTACCACCTCTAGGGGAACTATTGTGCAGCGGTCTCACCTCCCTAGCCACACAGGGAAGGGAGAAGTGACGTGATCCCATGAATCGTCACAGTCACCCAGAGGGTCATAGACATTAATTAACAACATATTTTCACCTTCAACATTCCCTTTGTGTTTTTTCTCTACTGCCAGTATATCAGCTAGATTATCAGGAGCCTTATGCAAATAACAAGGGGGGTCCTGGGAGACTCTCTGCCAGACATGAGTCCTGGTTACAACAGCCTTACCCAGAGTCTTTAAATCACTATCTTTCACAGAGGAGAAATATCCTAAACATATCAGTATTTGTCCTGCCCTGGGGCAGTCCAGCACCGAAATGCTAGGTAATTCTCCTCTGAACAAGAGTATCAACAGCAACCCCAGACACGTGTTTCGGTCTGGTTGAACCTCATCAGTAGGGTGTAGCTGTGCCTCTCTAAGAATAGTGAGCAAGGGGTCCACGTCTGGATTCCCCTAGTAACTGAGGGTGAGACCCAAAGTTACTTGAAATATGCAAATAACAAGGGGGGGTCCTGGGAGACTCTCTACCAGACATGAGTCCTGGTTACAAGAGCCTTACCCAGAGTCTTTAGCTCACTATCTTTCACAGAGGAGAAATATCCTAAACACATCAGTCTTTGTCCTGCCCTGGAGCAGTCCAGCACCGAAATGCTAGGCAATTCTCCTCTGAACAAGAGTACCAACAGCAACCCCAGACACGTGTTTCGGTCTGGTTGAACCTCATCAATAGGGTGTAGCTGTGCCTCTCTAAGAATAGTGAGCAAGGGGTCCACGTTTGGATTGCCCTAGTAACTGAGGGTGAGGCCCAAAGTTACTTGAAATATGCAAATAACAAGGGGGGGTCCTGGGAGACTCTCTGCCAGACATGAGTCCTGGTTACAAGAGCCTTACCCACCACCACAATCATTTCATTTGAAGTTCAAATCATTAACCCCCCTACAGGCCAGCATGCCACACCTTTTTTTTGCAAAAATTGGAAAATGTTGTAACTTCCATATGGAAAGAGGACGTCAGCCAGCACGCTTGGATGATGGTGACACTCTCGTGCAATAAAGTGTGCCCCCCTGTTCTACTGGTATAATGACGATGACCAATGTATGTTCCAGGATAGTATTTTTAGAGTTTCAGGTTTATTTGCTGCGTTAAGCGCTAGAACTCCAGTTAACCAATCCCATTCTTGCATTTCCTTTCCATGCTTACCCATTTCTTTCTATCTAACAACTATCCTTCCAAACTTAGTGGAGGTGTTTTTTAAACCACCTTCAACTATCGAGGCTGCAGATCTAATCACAGTTATATTTTTGAGTGTATCTCGATCATATCCCATTTTCAAGAAATTATAGAAGTGAGCTCTTATGAGTTTCGCTGTTTCACTTGCATAACAATGAACCCTTGTAGTGGGGACCCTTGAATTTTCAACAACCTCTATATAGTCGATACCGCTGGATAGCAACAACCATAGAGCGGTGTCAAATTAAACAACCGCATGATTTGGGAGTGATTTAACTTGTTTTTTTCCTAGATGGAAATAATGTGCTTATTGTAAACGTAATCTGTCCAGTGTTGTCGATTCCCTTTGTTAGAAAGCCAATTGCTTGCCTGCAACCTTTTGCATAATGTGTCGCATCATTTTTGGGGAATGGTCATTTACCAACTGAGGGCTCACCTCTTCTGGCTTGGAAAATCTGTCTGCTTGTGTCATTTGGCCCTCTTCTTGTATTGAGTTCTAGAGTCGTTTACATCCACAATGGAGACCATGTGTGTCATTAGAAGTTAGCCGGTCTGGATATAACGGTGCCAGTAAAACCATACCGGAACCGTTTTCCGGACCAGCTAACTATTAGTACTGTGACCTTGTGGCATTACGCCTGCCAGGTCAGACCTGCCGGGCGTAACGCCACACGGCCACAGATGACACGGAAACACCGGTACCATTACAACATGGTGCCAGTGTTTCCACTTCCCCATTCCAGTGGACTCCACGGGAATGGGGATTGACAGAATGCCGGCTTTGGATTTACCGATCACTGGGGCTGTAATGCCCCGGTAATTCCGGCAAGTCCAGACCCGGTAAATCCCTACAGGTCTGGCTGCAGCCTGCCGGTTTTACCGGCACGGCTACCGCCGGACTCGTAATGAGGCCCTATGTCTTCCTGCACTCTTAGTACCCAACTGGTGAGGATCCCATTTTTCTTGCTGTCTTTTTTTAAACATCGTTTGTTTTTCTTTACTTTTTTTGAAGCATGCATCGTGGGGTTACCACCATCTGTTATTACGTTGGAAGTAGTTTCAATAGAGTGTTTATTATCCCCACTTTTGGATTTCAAAGGGCCTCATTACGACCCTGGCGGAACGGGTTAAACAGCGCAGTAAAAGGTGACTGCGCCGTTCAACCCGTTCCGCCACATTACGAGGTCCCCTCGCTGGACACGGTAAGCACGCCTGGGAAAACCAGGCGTGCTTACCAGGTCCCACGAGGGGAAGAGGGAGCAAACAATGGGCCATCTCGTAATGGCCCGTTGTTTACTCCCTCGCCCATCCTCATTCTGCCCTGTGGGGCAGAATGGGGATGAGGAGCACGGCATTACCGCCACCCGCGAATGGGCACTTACCGGCCCATTCAACTCGTAATGGGCCGATAAGTGCCCATTCGCGGGTGACGGTGACGGATGCGAGTTCGGCGGTAGTCGTGCCTGTAATGCAAGCATGGCTACCGTTCGAACTCGTAATGAGGCCCAAGATGTTTATTCTTTTTTTAGTCTGCATCTCTCTTTCTGTGACATATAGTTACCGTTGGATTCATCCCTACAGCAAGATTACCACTTGATTGATCGTTGACATGGGGCTCTTTACCCACGTTGTTATCATCCATGATGGGGCCTTGTGTGCAAATATCCTTGTGGATCTTATTGGACAGTTTTAGAAGGATTTTAATGTCAAACTCCAGTGTGCCCATTGTCACTGATAGTGAAGTTGCGCTACCTACACTTTCACAGTCTATGTCATTCCTAGATCTATCCGCGAATAGGCCCGACGTGTCTGACAAACAGTTGCTTGGAGGGATCGTTTCCTGTGTTTGTATTACAGCTTCCATACCTTGCTGATTTGATCCCTCCACTGTGTTTTCTACTCTTAAATTGTTGAGAGTTTCTGTTTGCTGTGAGTAGCAGAGGTTGAGGAGCAATAGATGTATTCGTATCATCCAACTGTGCATCCTGTACAACCTTGTGGGCTTTGTTGTTAATAGCGAGGCAATAGTTCCCTGGCGCAAAGAAATTGGTGATTTTTCCCTTGGGATTCATTGGCAACTGTTCTGGGTTGTTTTTGATAGCCGCGCCCTTTGTCGCATTGGACTCCTTATCGGTCGTCTGTGCACTGCCCTCAGGGGATCCATAGTAAATGCTGCCTGCCATGCTCGCTTTAATTGTAATTATAAACGCAGTTACCGTGAGCGCATGGTTAGCAGTTGAAATGAAAGCTTGGCTGACATGCTCGCATTTTGGGCAGGGTTTAGTTGTAATTGTGAGCACCGCTTGCCATGTGAGCATGGCTTACAGCGCTGACAATTAAAAGTAAACGCTGTCTGGCATGCGAGCATGCCAAGCAGTGTTTACTCACTTTCCACAGCGAATTGCAAAGTGCAGGGCAAAAGTTGACGTTGCACTACATCGTGCAAATGACGACAAATTTGCCAGCGCGGAACCATCTACGCGAATGTCAGCAAGTAACGTCTGACCACCGTCAAATTACACTTTTCTGGAACATGAGCTTCTCTCTGTACACTAGATTTCAAGGGACCTTGTAGAGGAATACCACGTAGTCGCAGAACTTGCCGACTTTATACGAAATTAAATGAGAAGGAAAACTGGAAACATCTTCTCCTTGAATGTGTAGAGACCCATTTTGTTAGACATCACTGGCTGGGAAAATATATTCCTAATGTAGATATAAGTAACAACAAAATATTATGGGATTGTCTTTTCTCCAGCAATTAAAGGTCTATTATTTTAGCACTTGTACATTTAATCAAGAATATTTAAAATATGTTAGATGGAACTTTCATATTGGGCTACTAGTTCGTTCCTTTATTTATTTATTTTTTAGATGTGATTTTTAGTATACCATACCACATAATAACAACATTTAAAATGTCAATTGTTCTAAATGTAGCACTGCAAGGCTTCTCCTGCAGTTACAGACAATAGCCTCGCCTGCAACAAAAACGCTCTTGGACTGCACACTTGTGAGGGGGCAGTTTAGGGCCTCCGCAGCAACTCACACAAGTGCCGCTGGCTTGATGAACCACTAGCTGTACCAATACTGTAATGGGTCACTGTCCATGGGTGGCTCGCCCATAGGGGCACCAGGGCGATACCCACCTTAATTTTGAAGACTTTCTAGGTCCCTAAAGATAACCCAGCAAAAAGAAAATGTATTAGCTTTATGAGTGAATGGTTTCAACTTGCTCCATAATAATGAAAAAATAGCGTTTGCATGTGCACAGACACTAAAACCATTTACATTCTTTGCAAATGCAATGACTAGCGAATAAAACACATATGCCTTCACTCATGCGGAGATTTGGGAAAGCATGAAGGACAACATTGCTGACATTAGGGATTTTACAATCCTTCAAGGGTGTGGACAATCTGGCGCATGAAAGATACTTTAGGCCTGTTCACCACTATCTCTGCCTTCCAGTTTCATACCCAGGGCAGGATCAGAATGCTGACACTGCACTCTGCCTGATCCAAGAAGAGGAATGAGGAGGGGTAAAGGGTACCTCCTGACCCCTGACCCTCTTCTTAAAGCGTGGTGATATCTGGACGAAACTCATACTGGAGAGACGATCAATGCTGAAGCCAATGTAAGTTCTTAAAATAAAATGGTAATGGTGTATATGAATGATTTGGGCGTGCATGTGTTTCTGTGAGTCTTTGTGTCGGAGAGGGAGTTTACTCAAAGGATTCATGCATGCGAGTGACAGAGTGTATCTGTGTTAGTGTGTGTGCGCACGTGTGCCTGTGTGTGTGTGTGTGTGTGTGTGTGTGTGTGTGTGTGTGTGTGTGTTTGTCTGGTGTAAGTGCGTGTGTGACTGAGAATTCAGTGTGAATGTTCTGAGTGTGCACGTGAATGATTGATTGAGAGAAGCTGAATGGGGGTGTGACTGCTTGTGTGAATATTTATGAATGTGTTTGTGTATGGAAGGGTGGGTACTGGGAGGGCGGTTTTGCATGCAGCCGGCAAGGAAATGTTTACTTACTATGGCAAGGCATTTTACCAAGTAATTATGAACAAAGTGAACCTGATGAGTGTTCTTAAGTGGTGAGAGCATTTCTGCAGCAAGCAAAAAACATGTTTCCTTACTGTGGCATGCCATTTTGCATGCGTGTGTTAAGGGCAATGTCATCATGATGAGTGCTCTTACATGGAGGCTGGGGCATTTGTACAGCCATCAGGGACATGTTTTCTTAATGTGGCATGAAGTTTAATAACGGTGTTAAGGTCAAAGCCAAAATGATGAGTGTTCTTACATGGACCGGGACATTTGTACAGCCAGCAAAGACATGTTTTATTACTGTGGTATGGCATTTTATACCAGTGTTAAGGGCAAAACCAACATGCTGAGTGTCCTTGCGTGGGCAGGGGGAAGAGGGGCATTTGTGCAGCTAGTAAGGACATGTTTTCTTACTGTGGCATGGAGTCTTAAACTGCTGGTAAGGGCAAAACCAACATGATGAGTGTTCTTACATTAGTTGTGCTCGCAGAACATTTGTTCAGCCAGCAAGTACATGTTTTCTTACTGTGGCATGGCATTTGATACTTGTATTAAGGGCAAAGCCAATGCGATGAGTGTTCTTGCATAGGCAGGTAGCATTTGTGCAGCGAGAAAGGGCATGTTTTCTGACTGTGTCAGAGCAATTTATACCGGTGTAAAGGGCAAAGCCAAAATTAACATTCTTACATGGGGGCATTTGTGCAGCCAGCAATGACATGTTTTCTTAATGTGGCATGGCATTTTATACTGGTGTTGAGGGCAAACCCAACATAAGTGTTTTTTCATGGTGGGGGTATTTGTGCTGCCAGCAACAGCATGTTTTATTTTTACTGTACATGGCATTTTATACTGGCATTAAGGGCAAAGCCAGCATGATGAGTGTTGATACATATGGGCAGGGGGCGATAGCATTTGTGCACCCAGCAATGCCATGTTTTCTTACTCTGGCATGACATTGTACCCTGGTATTAAAGGTAAAGCCAACTGGACTATATTCCTATGTGGGGATACAGGTATATATTGGCAGAGCCATCGTGGACATGTTTTTTTACATTATCATTGCTGGCATTATGGCCACAGCAAACATGAGTATGTTTGAATACTGCCATATATTGGTGTAGCCAGTATGGATATTTTTGGGTACAATCAGCATGAAATGATTTGTTATGTTGGCAGAATATTGGCATATAGTGATCAAAGGCATCTGAAAAATGCTTTGGAAAATGCTCTTATGCACTGTTTGTGACTTGGCATCAAATGGAGTTTTTCACACCTTAACCTACAAATCCTAGTGTAAAGTGTATGGCTTCTACCCAATTTTTCATGGAAATTGTGCTGTAAAATGCAAGATTTTAACCCATTATTTAAAACATTCCCTCTTGGAAAGAACCTCCTCCCCCAAACCTCTTTTGAGGTGTTTGGACTCCTTTGCTACACTTGGTCATAATCAGGGCAAATGGTTCCGCTCCCCCATTAATAAAACCAACAACCGCGACTGTCACCAACCTTTCCCAAGGGTGTAATGTTCAGTAGATAGCCATCAAGCACCTCTGTTTGTTCCTGATAACCCATCTGTATTCCTGATGCCTGAGTGAAAAAGGTGCCCCTCAGATCTTCCTCCACTGTTCCTGCATTGCTCTCAAATCTTTCAACAAGTGTTGGTGATATGCTGCCCGGTGATGCCACCATCATTCATGATCTTAACATGCCCAGTTTATTTGTCAAAATACGGGCTGGTTGGTGTTAATTAATGAATTAATTGATCTTGTATAGCCTCCTTAATACCAGGGAACAGTCTCTAAGCACAGGACCGGAATTCTAACCTGTGTTGCTCTGCATTGTCTTGCTTCCAAGATGAACATGTTGCCCTAGAGCTTTCGTCCAGTTCCATTGCTCTTCCTGCTTCTTATGTTCTTGCACCAATTGATATTGTAAACCAGGGTCAGACTGGGACAAGAAATAGGCCCGGACACCCCAAAAAAAGTGGCCCACCCCTCACCTCAAAAAAGTGACCCACCCCTCTCCTCCAAAAAAGTGGCCCTCAAACCATCATCCGTGAATCACGTCGATTCACGACTTTACAGAAAATGCTACTTATGGATGGTTCATGTGTCTGTTACATTACAACACAACTCATAAAATAACATAACTTTGCATACAGTTCTGTGACAGGGTCCACAGCTCCGAGGCGCAGGAGTGGAATGAACCAACCACCCCCACTGCGGTTTTGGGACCTGCTGCAAGTCGATGCTTATACAGGGCTCTGCAACCCCAGCAGGGAAGGAGGGTTAGGGTGATGATGGTTGGATAGGAAAGAGGAAGTACTAGGGAAACTGGAATGAGGTTTAGGGAGAGGTTATGGATAGCTTGGGGATGTTAGGGTAAGGTTTTGACCACTGCGTGGTCATAGGATGTGTCATATTCACTGCAAGAGAGAGAGTGCCACCCAGTTCCTGCCCCTCCCCATCCAAAACACCTCTTTGTGGGAATTCTTTGAGCTTGCTTTAATCAAGCCTTGCCATCAAACTTTGCAGTGTTTACTCAGAGCAGCCTTCACAAGTTAAGGACTTAATTGGAGCTGTAAAACTATGAATGGTGTAATAAAACTGTCTTAGAAAGGTCTGCCTTCAGACCCCATGTGTGACCACTGCATGCCCAATCTAGCCCCACCTCTCACTACCTCTGCTGTAACGAGGTGTCGGGAGTGATGCTCTCCAGTAAAGGCCACAGAAGGGTTTCTGTGAGCTCTAATGTAAATGCCACAGAGAGGTGTCTGGAGTGACGCTCTCCAGTAAACATCACGGAAAGGTGTCTGGAGGCTCTCCAGTAAACCCCAGGCCGGATCTATTGGCTTACTTGGAAGATGTTGTGCTGTTGGGTACAAATTAGGCTCCCCCACCCCCTTGGTCCTTCCAGACCACAGAAGGCATTCTCAGTAAACAGGATCACAGACTTGCGCTGCCAAAAAACGCCAGACATCTGCCTCGTTAAAGGACGAGATAAATGTCTCACTGCTAGCGCCTAGACGTCACCAGTACAGTCGCTATAATACGATATGCATCTCATCGGGACACTCTCCACCACAGATCAGCTGGCAATATCGAACTCAGGCATATTATTTATTATGAATTAACACATTTAAACCCACTCCTCACCCCCAATCCCTTCCCTTCGCAGAACTTCAGGTGCCATAAAACAAAGACAAAAATGGTCACATGAGGTCAGATGGCCGATCGCTTGTCATTGGAGAGCCAATGCCAACCTTTCACATTTTGGTGATAAAATGAGTGCCACAAGTTGGTTAATTATAGCACCAATCTATGAGAGGCATACGCACGCTAGCCATGCACCCTACTGAATACATTTGACCATTATTGCCCAAAAACAGGGAAACATCAAATGCAGCGTAGTAACGCCTTCACCCTTGCACACAGTGTCACATTCAATAATCAACCCTTTATAATACCATATGCATAAGTACTGCACGCGGCTCCATGCTGAGAGCTGAGCCACATTATTGGGGACACAAATGGTTTCCCATGATGCTTTACGATACATGTGACTGCAGTTTCAAAATTAGCACAGTAAATCAAGTTCACTGTTAATGTTTTACGATGTCTGGGCCTGCTACGGAACACAAAATAGACCATAGCCGTCAGCAGGCGTCAAGGCACGGAAAAGGTGGTTAGACTTTATTAAACCTCCACTACTTTAAAAAGGGTATCGGAACGTAAGTGGTTGTGGGATATGTATAATTCCTTATTCTGTAATCCGACAATCGATTCTTACACCAAACTCCCCGGGTTTGCACGAGGGTGCATCATTTACCCAAGAGCAACTCTAGCCATGAGATCAAAATGTAAACAAATGTGGAGGGTGCCCATGAGTGCCAAGGACGAGTATGCCCATCCCATTTGCATAGCATTTAAGGGGTTAAATACTCACTAAAAACCTAGGAGTTTCCCCACACAAGGGACAAGATTACTACTGCCCAACATAGGGTCTGTGCCAAATGCTGTAACTATCGTTGACCATATGGTTAATGGGCACCAATGTGAAAGTAACTGCTGCTCTGTGAAGCCCACCCACAGTTACCAATCCCGACGACTAGTTCTCCAATCCCCTACTAATGCATTTAGTGAGTTGTAGTTCTGGTTAAATGCATGCTTCCTGTGCAACAGGGGAATGGCTTGCCGAGTGTAAGAGATTCAAAGCCTTCCTCATGCCAAAGCAGTTGCTATTGCCAGACGTATGGCCCTCAGAGTGATCTTGCCCATTTGGCATTAACCCTTTGCTTAAAGCACCCTGAAGCTGCCAAAGGGCAGTGTGGGCATGCTACAAACAACACAGATACAAGCAATTACTTTCTCCTGCACGATGGATATAGTGGGGCCTGACTGTGCCTTCCACTATCACTTGCTTGTAATGCAGCTACCACTGACACACACCCAATGCTAGTGCCTGGCATTCCAGAATGAAAAGAAAGTCACTCACTCACCCCCGCCCGCTCTCCCCCCCCCCCCCCCCAGCAAGCATATGAAGTGACATACAGCCAAAAATCACTGGCTACCAGGCCAAGTGGTAAGCAAACTATTCATTAAAAACAGCACAGAAACATATGGAAGCCGGATTTAGACAAAACATTTACAGCCGGCAATTTACAGTGTCGGCCAATATTATTAAGATTTTAAAGATGGCGGCAAATATATGAAACAGTTATAGAGCTTCTTGAAATGTCTTTTAAAGACAGACTGTAATTCACCCAGACACGAGGCTACCTGAAGAAGGGGGTAGATAGATGTACTCTGCCGGGAGACGGAGACACAGCCTATGGGAGGTGAGTGGAGAGAACCCGGAGAATGAATTTGCAGCAGCAAAGGCGTTAGGACTGTCTGCAGGTGCGGAAGGGCCATCTCTTCTTAGAAAGGATCACCAGAAACTTCAGGATTGCAGTGCAAAAGTGACAAACACCAGATTACTGTAATGTTTTTCAGCCATTGGCTGCACACGTATAGACTCGCCTGTAAACTGCCGTCCCAATATGCCAAGACGTATTCCCTTTTTATATAGTGGTGTTCCAAAAATATTAGTATGCCTTGTGTAAGTAAGTTCCAAAGGTTTGAAATGACAAACTGGAAAACATCCACCCGGCCTGAACTTGCATACAGAGTATGGTTAAAAAGTGTCGCCTGTGACTTTTTAAAAAGAATAATTTCCCTGATTTAGGGCGAGCTACCCAGTCCATTAAGTGTGTTCAGTGCAGGTGGGAGTGGTTTCACCTCTTTGACAAAATGGGTAAAAATAGTGCATTTTATGATCTAAAAAAAAATGCAGAGACATGGCATGGAATAATTTGCAGTCGGTTCTGTAAGGAAACACATTGAATACTGTGATAGATGCCAGGTGACTCCAGTAACACACACAATCATTTTGCAATAGCTTCATGCTGGCTATGCCCCTACAAACCAATAGGCGCCTGCCTTGACAGCAGGGCCCAGTGCAAGGGTACATGCGGGTGGATGGGGTCTGTTCACTGGCAGACGCAGTACACCATGGATGTTTGAACGGAGGCGGCAATGCTGTGAGGTCAGACCCACACCCACAAGAAAACGAGGTCCGGGCACAAATTTGTAAAATGGCAGACATTCGCATTTTGCTATAAAGGTCCTGTTTCGACTGAGATTCTGAGATTAAAAGGTGCTCGCCTTTTTATTCTAGCCGGCAAAGTTATGGAAAATCTGTTCTCTTGGCTTATCAAAGGCAAATTCTTATTCGTCATGTGCACTTTCTAAAATTGGGTAAAGAAAAACGGAAAGAATTGTTCATATTTTACCTTATGATGTGTTCGCTTCTTGTGATCTCACTTCTCATTGCGTGTGTCTGAGTTGCCCCACTTTTTTAGAGACGTGTGCCCTGCTCGACAGTGCCGTAGTACATGATTTCTGCCATGTTGCTCTCGGGGCCCAGTATTTCCCTTGCATCATTCTCGGGGACCACCTCAGGCCCAGTTTTACCCCCATGTTGCCCGGTGTCATTTTCGGGGCTCGGTTCTGTACCCATGGCACTAGCAAGCCCAGTATTACCCCAAGTATTTTCAAAGCTCATGTTGCTCCCAGGGCCTGGTGTCTCACGCCCACCCATGCGTGGCCCAAGTCCCTCTCCAGTTACAGTTATACCCTTGTATTGTGCATCTTCGCTGCAGTTGGATCAGAGAGCCATTCCTTTGCATATCCACAGTATGCAGAGGCAATGTCGTGTCCTGTCGCTCTTGGGCATGGTCTTAATGTCGGCCTCTTCATCCCCGTGCTCTGCCTCCTCCTGCCTGGCCGCCTCTCTTGAGGGGGCAGGAGTCATCATCCCCCACGAGTTCACAAACCCGACACCGACAGCAGAGAAGCGGGGCCGTGGACCCCAGGGACCTCCTCCGAGACCCAGGCAAGCAAACTGAAAATGCAAACCTTGAGGAGGGAAGTGGGTCAGAGAGCGGTGATTCCCAGTGACTTCCCTCCCTTCAAGGGCGGGCGTCTAGCATGAGCAGTTGCAGGATGTTATTTTTTTACAAAACACTGGGAGCAGCCTGGCCCGCTGCCTGCAGGCCCTGATCATGCAGAGCAGATCAGAGTAGCCTGAAAGCAGCTCTGACCCGGTGTGAGACCGGCCCACGTGGGCTTCAAACCGGCCCCTCGCCACCTCCAAGATGATTTTGGATCAGCCACGGGCTGATGGGCCAATGGGCCATGTGTACACTGTCTCTTCCTTGCAATGCATGTCCTGAGACCTCATCCCCCAAGACATGCGATTGAAAGCAAACACGTTTACATTAAAATCTGGGTCCACTAAGGAAACAAGCTGGTACTCAATGTTGTCTTTGAATAGAATTATCTGTGGACCACCATTCAAGATTTGAACCAGGTCCCTCACCAGCTGACAGCATCAGCATCACCTGTCTGGGTATGTGCCCTTGCTGTGTTAGTCAGATTGAGCTCAAGCAGGAAGGTCAGAGGGAGAGCCTCACTCAGAGATTTATTGTGACAGCTAACCCATTTTGTGGCCTCCTCAGAAGGATGTAGCACACATTTTTGCAGTTTTTAACTTTCTAAGACACCCCTTTCACTGAACTAACTAGTCCCCTGTAACCCAACAGACTGACGGATCCCACTACTTACCTGACTTGATCAAACTATCCTGAAGACCGTTCGGTACCTGGTGTATCAACGCTGCCTCCATCTCTTCAGCCACAGCCACCAGCTAGTCACACCGAACCAGAAACACAAAACATTGTGTCGACAAGTCCAAGACAAGGCGACACGTCCTGTCTTCTGAAACAACATATGTAAAATACTGTGTTTTTTCACCTTGCATACTAACTCACAAAGTAATGCATACTCCAATGTGCTTAATATGCATATCTTCAGCGCCACGGCGCAGTTTGTAAATAAATTGTTTTTCTTTTTTCTGTGTTAGTGTAAAATAAAAAACCCGGTTTTTGCTATCCTTCACCTCCTCTGGGTTTTTGTCTACTAGAGCTAGCAGCTTTCTAGCTCCACTGCAAATCTTGGTGACTCTATGTCACGCCACTGGTCAGGGTAGCTTGGACTCATCTCTTGTCCCATTGTACCTATTCACCCTCCTGAGTCAAAGCCCCCAAAAAAAGAGGGTCCGCCCATTTTTTCTTTTCATCCCTTCGGACAACCCTTTGGTTGTTGGGCATCATTAATTTGATAAACATCAAATGGAGAACATCAACATAGTGAGTTTTTCTGATGATCTATTCAAAAATTTACTAGACTCCCCATCACTCTTAGGGGTATCGACAACACCAACAGTACCGGCAAAAAACCCGGCACTCAACGATCTAGACATCCTACTACAAAAAAAGAAAAAATTGATTTGTACAGAATCCCATGGCCAACTAATGCTTGAATACCTTAAAGCAGGTATTATTCCAGAAGGTCTACAGGTGAAAAATATACCTAGGGTTTTCCTTGACAACCCACCTTTTATGGCTCAATTCAGTGGAGTTGGTAATAAATGTTCACGCGACTGGGTGATTCGAGTAATAAAAACAGCAGAAGAAGAGGCCAAAACACAGAGTGAAGAACTATCGGCACTAGAAGACAAAATTAAAAAGGACTCTGTCATCCCAGATATAAAAACTCACCTTGACAAGATTGAAGAAGAGATCAACAAATTCCAGAAATTCACAATAGATAAAAAATTGTGGAAACTTCAAATAGACATAAAGAACTACAAGGAGGAGAAAACATATCCATATTTGGTCCCGGGTTTCTACAACCAGTTGAATCTCAATGCATCAAGACAAAACCCAAGAAGACAACAGAGGAAAAAATTTGTCACATTCTCCAACAGCTCTAATAGCAGCGACTCA
This sequence comes from Ambystoma mexicanum, assembly GCF_040938575.1. NCBI lineage: Eukaryota > Metazoa > Chordata > Amphibia > Caudata > Ambystomatidae > Ambystoma > Ambystoma mexicanum. Next base: position 844,311,112 of record NC_090924.1, on the reverse strand, counting down.
GACTCAACCACCGGTGGACAAGCAAACCCTCAACAGGCCTCAAGTTTTCAAGGCAGGGGACAACGAGGGAGACCCCGATACCAAGGCCCACACCCAATGCGAACACGGCAATGGGTCCCTCTGCAACAAACATGGTGATCCCCATATTTAACCTCAGCGATCATATTCTATCCTCCAATGAAATAGATGTTTTAACAAAAGGCCTGATTTTCATACCAAGCACTAGTGCTGACATGTTCACCACAGAAGTTGAACTCAGAAAATGTTTCCGCACAATCCGCCTACGATATTTCTTTAAGGACAGCCCCGAAAAAGAGCCCCCTAAGTCCACAGGATTAAAACCTCCATCTTATTTCATCCCCCTTGCCTCAATGGTATGTCCTGAAATACTGGCTTTCGAAAACCGCATCATTTTGGAATTACACAAGACCTTTGACAAAAAGATCCATCTAAAGAACAATCTAACAGCCGCACAAAGACTTTCATTACAAGCACTTGTGAAAAACAAAACCTTCCTCATCAAACCAGCCGATAAGGAGGTGGAATTGTTCTCTGGAGCCAGAACCTTTATGATAAAGAAGTGACAAGCCAACTCTCCAACAACAGATTCTACAAAAAGCTACCTATGAACCCAACCTCAAGAATATTCTCTGAAATCACAAGCCTCATGAGTCACGCCCATGACGAGGGATGGATAGACGAAGACGAGAAGGCATTTTTGGTCAACCAGCACCCCATCATTCCGGCATTTTATTTGCTTCCCAAAATACACAAGAACCAAACAAACCCACCAGGCAGACCGATTGTGGCAGGCATTGGATCTCTGTTGGAACCACTTTCCATCTACATTGACCACGTTCTAAGACCCTTCATTAGTAAGATGCCTTCATACATACAAGACACCACAGCAATGATCAAAAAGTTGGAAACCATACAAGTCACACAAGACGACCTACTGGTAACACTAGACGTGGAATCTTTGTATACAAGTATTCCACAAATGGAGTGCCTACAAGTCCTTAAAACTTACCTTGACAAAAGAACTAAAACAGAACCACCCACCGATTTTCGCCTGGAATGCACTAGAATAGCCCTCATGGAGAACTACTTTATCTACAAACAGACCTTTTACCAACAAATCCACGGAACCAGCATGGGGGCCACATTTGCGCCAAATGTAGCTAATCTATTCATGGACACTTTTGAAAAGAACTCGATATACAATGACGTCAACCCTTTCAAATGATCAATTGGCAACTGGCTAAGATACATAGATGATGTGTTTATGATCTGGAAAGGATCAGAAGAAGATTTACTCAAGTTTCTACAATGGCGCAACTCACAAAACAATTGCATCAACTTTACCATTGATCACAGCAAGAGTAACATTCCTTTCCTTGATCTGGAAATTTACAAAAACTTGGACAACTCTTTAGGAACCACCCTCTACCGTAAGCCAACATCCAAAAACACCCTGCTGGAATATTCAAGCTTTCATCCTTCAGCACTAAAGATGAACCTACCTTACGACCAATTTCTAAGGATAAGACGCAATTGTTCAACACTAGGTGAATACGAGTCCAAAAGCAAAGACCTAGCAATTCGGCTTAAAGAAAGAGGTTACCCCAAACACATAATTCGCCAAGCCCGCAAGCGAGTAAAGAACACCAATCGACAATCATGTCTTACGGCAAGTAAAAAGGATCAATCATCCGGCAAGATGACGTGTGTAACTGCTTTCACCCCTATGAGCAATTCCATCAGAAAAGAATACCTCAAAAACTGGGACATACTCAAAACCGAAACCTTCAATCCTGAGAAACCCTGCTTTGCGTTCAAACGCAGCAGAAATTTGAAAGACCACCTCGTACACACATACACAGAACTTGACGCATCAAGCCACCAACAAACCACGCTATGGCAACTCCCCACAGTAAAAGGACACTTCAAATGCGGCTCCTGTTCGGTCTGTCCCTTGACAGCCAATCTAAAAACTATTGACCTCAAAGGAAAGCCTTGGACCCTCAATTCTTTCACAAACTGTAGAACAAAATGGTCGGTCTACATAATCAAATGCCCATGTGATCTCATCTTCGTGGGCAAATCCAAATGTGAAATAAGGCAACGCATCTGCGAACACCGATCCTGTGTACGGAACCAAGTTGAAGATAAACCACTGGTGGCACATTTCAAAGCCAAAAACCACACCCACCAAGACATCTTTTGGGCAATACTACAAACAGTCAACAACCCCTTTTGTGGAGGTGACAGAGACCTAGCCCTACGGAAACTTGAGCAAAAATGGATCTATCGCCTGGACTCTGTAAGGCAAGGCCTGAACGTTTCAATTGAATGGAACCTCTTTTTCAATAGATAACGTTTTGCAACCTGTGGTTATTTACCCTTGGCCCCGAGCAGCATGAGCCCCTTTTGCAGAGCTACCATACAGCACTACATTAGTAATTCAAGCTACAGCATCACCTAGATGCAGTCCTTTCCATTACCCACTAAGGACTTTTTTAATCTTGTGTTGTTATAACTACACACCATCGTGTTTTCAAAATGCATAACTTGCTCATTTGTTACTGTCACCAACAACTCATTAAGGACGTTTTTAAACATGCTGTTTTTTGTTTCACGATTGCTCGTAAAACAACACACTATCGTGTTTTCATTTTCATGCTTTGTTCATTTGTTTTCCAAAGTTTTGCAAGTGTGTCCATAAACTCGCCAACACTAAAGCCTGGATGACAATATATTCCTGTTTTCAAACGCACGTTCTTCACTGTGACTAAAAACAACAAGGGCATTATGCCTCACGGCCAGTATATGCTCTGTTTTACAACAATCCATTTCCCTACGGTCCTATCTATCTAGTCTGGTCACTCTCCCTCCTGACATGCGCAGCTCAGACAAGCTCAATAACGAAGCACTTATCTACCGCTCATGCACAGTAGTCCCACTCAGTGACACAGCTCTTTCTGCCAACGAGCTCTCTGCCGCCGCACGCCGAATCTCAGCCTGGAACAAGGTAATTTCGCAAGGACTGAGTATTGCAATGCCATCTCAGATCTCTAACCCCTTTTTAGTCTCTGATATAAATAGCCACTGTCATCGCTTGCACGGCCATTCTGTAACCATCACGGAGCACTAACTCGAATTGCCTGCACAGCCTCACGTGTAAACAATACTGTTAATATGACTCTGCAACTGGCTTCCACTATGCCTCACACTCTCTGTAGAGATCTGTCCCATAATTATTGGCACTATATTATGTGCGGTAACAACAAAACTTTGATTCCACTGTGAATTTCGTTTTAAATTCCACTGAGCATACCGCACTTTTGCTGTCCTGCGCACCTTCATTGGTTATCTCACCATAGCTATGATGGACCGCTCACTTAGCACCACATTAGTGTGTCTTCCTTAGACGTCACATATGCTGATAAAATCCCATTATTAAATATTTTTTTCCTCATTCATTCAGCCCGAGACCTCTGACTAACGCAAACAGCCCTGTCCAACTCTCTGGACTCATCAATACTTGACCTAGGCGCCATCAAAATTGAACATGGTAGGTCTCCTCTTTTTGCAGTTTTTAACTTTCTAAGACACCCCTTTCACTGAACTAACTAGTCCCCTGTAACCCAACAGGCTGACGGATCCCACTACTTACCTGACTTGATCAAACTGTCCTGAAGACCGTTCGGTACCTGGTGTATGAACGCTGCCTCCATCTCTTCAGCCACAGCCACCAGCTAGTCACACCGAACCAGAACCACAAAACAATGTGTCGACAAGTCCAAGACAAGGCGACACGTCCTGTCTTCTGAAACAACATATGTAAAATACTGTGTTTTTTAACCTTGCATACTAACTCACAAAGTAATGCATACTCCAATGTGCTTAATATGCATATCTTCAGCGCCACGGCGCAGTTTGTAAATAAATTGTTTTTCTTTTTCTGTGTTAGTGTAAAATAAAAAACCCGGTTTTTGCTATTCTTCACCTCCTCTGGGTTTTTTGTCCACTAGAGCTAGCAGCTTTCTAGCTCCACTGCAAATCTTGGTGACCCTATGTCACACCACTGGTCAGGGTAGCTTCGACTCATCTCTTGTCCCATTGGTCCAAGAAATCATGCAGAGACCTCTACGTGGCTGAGACCGTGCAATGAACCGGAAATTGGGATACCAAAAAGCCATCAGGAAGGAAGATATGGAGAACGAGAGGTTGGAATAGGAAATGAGCTTGGATGAGCAAAACTGAAAAGCCAAGCTAAACGAAACAGAAACCCGGTGACGTTATCCCCGAGATAATCTAGCTAACAGGGTAAACCCGAGGAGGAGAGGGGAAATTATTATATGAACATTCATACTAGTCCCAGTCAATATAATGAGAATATATTAGTGATAAAAAGAGAAGTGAATGAAAATAATGATATGAACATTCATACTCATCCTAGTCAATATAATGAGTATACTGATGATTCACCAGGTCTTGTCACTTCTCCCCAGAGGGAGCCCTTTCCTATGAGGCTAGGGAGGTGAGGCAGCTACCAAATAGTCCCCCTAGGGGTGGTAATATGTGGGAGGACCTTAAAGGGAGGGACTCCCCTCCTGGGGATAAGGACACCTACCTGGGGGAAAGAATCCAAACCACCACTGCAGAACATAAACCCCTACCCTCATGGTCACCCTTTTCATCCACCCTATTTAGTAGAACCATGTGCTACTATAAACCCATGACTGTGACAAGTATAAGACCTACCGAGACAAAGAAGAAAATGACAGGCATATGGAGTGACCAGATGAAGAGTCAGCCAAGTACTATAACAAGGTGGCTGACTGGGGGCATGAAGAGTGCCAAGGAGACTTTCACAAATGGTGTTGACATTAAGTTAGGGCAGTGTCAACAGTATAAACAGGAAAGAGGGAAGGCAAGACGTTGCCGAAGCGTCCAGAGAGCCAGTAGGGAGCTGACTCACTTGGTGGTGGCCTGACCCCTAGAAGGTGGACCGTCGGGTCCAGAAACAATGCTGAGACACCAAGCCTGTTGTGGAGCAGTGCAAGAAGCGAGAAGGAGGAGGAAAGGCCCCTGCGACCCCTGGAAGAACCAGAGTCATGTCCCCAAGGCACCACAGTAAACAAGAATGGCAGGAAGACAGGGTGGAGTCCAGGAAGAGGCCCAGCTCACTCTGAGTTCATTGAAAGACATCTCTCTCTCATCGCAGTGGCCAAACCCAAACCACTGCTCAAGCAGAGTACTTCAGGAGGCATTTCCCTCGTCACAGTGGCCAAGCCAATAACATTGCTCCAGCAGAGTGCAACAGAAAACATCTCTCTCATTGCAGTGGCCGAGCTGTCATGATTTATTGGGTGGTCACTCTCAACTCACACAGTTCCTGCCTCCCCCCAAGCAAGGTGGCGCGCTCAAAAGCACTTATACAGAATCAACTTTAGTGAGGCCTCCAACCTATTTCGCACCATCCAACCAAGACCCTCTTTACCCCGAATGAGCCAGGAACCAGGCAAGAACATATATTTATTTAAGAAGATTGTTTGTGTGCTTACACTTTTATCTGCGCCAATAGTTTGTTTTCTGCTGTACACTGTTCCCAATTTTAATAAATAAAGGTTCCAATCCAAACTGTATGTAATATTTTTGATTTATCGGTTTGTCATTTTGCCCATTTGGATGTGGTTTTTCGGCATTATGCTCTGCCTTTTTTAAATCCGGGCATTTCTATTCAGCAATAAAAAGGAAAAATAAAAGGAAAAATAAAAGTTGGAAGTATTTCCATATTGTTTCAATCTTTTATTCATAATGCAAAACTTAAAATAAATTAATTGCGACAACCATATTGATTCACATACTTCATAAAGAACCCTTACTTGTAACCACAATGGAGTGAATAGTGTAATAATCACAAATCATACAGAAAATACATGAGTTTGGAAAGGATCCAGAAAGTCTACATAGCTGAAAATAACTCATACGTGTGTATTTGGGAGTGGAGATTTAAGGGTAAACAAAACATATAATACAACATAATCTCCCTTTATGCATTTACATCTTGGTCACGATTAAACATTCTGATATCATTGTCATCTATTCTCCTACTTCCTCCTGGTTTCTTTTGCCCTAGGGTACGGCCCACTAATTCATTTGTTTTCCGTTTGGCTCATTCCTGTTCTTAATCAGTTGGCATTAAGATCTCCATAAATACATTATAATTTGATTGAAATCTTAAGTCTCTTACCCCTGTCTTTGCGGTCCTATTTATCTGCTTTGTTGCAGTGCTATTTCGTTATTGGGGTGGAATCCCACCTAATGGTAAATTAAAACGAAATGTAATTCGCAAATTTGTGATTGAGTAGTATTCGCAGTTGAGAGTTAATCACGTGTTATGTGTCATGATCCCTGCTTCCAAGGGGTCAGGACTTGCCCCACGACCTTGGAAGCAGGCCCATGACTCTGATCCCAGGAACCAGCCAGTCCCTATAGGGACCCTCTGGACCTTGTCCTGGCGCCAGTGGCGCCAGGCTCATGATGATGACTGGTCCCGGCACAGGAAGCGCCGGGCTCATATTAGATAAGAGTGCTTGGTGGACCTACCTGTAGCAGACCATGCTGCTTACTTACCAGCTAACTGGTCTCCTGATCCTTCTCTGCCTGGAACTACTTTGTCTGTCTGGGTGGAGCAGGAGCCACTCCCTGGAAGCAGAACACAGGAACTCTTTTAGAAATCTGGAACTCTTTTCTTACCTGGGTGGGGCCGTGGAAGGAGACGCCTAAGCACTACAGAAGGCTATTTAAACCACACCCGATTGGTTTCACGTGCTTCGTGTTATTCTGCATCTGCAGCAGGACGCTCACCGTGTCAGCTCCAGGAAACCTCCAGCTCCAGATCCTGTGAACACGAAATAACCTGCTGGAATCCAATCTTCAGTCTTCTTCAGTCTTCTGCAGCTCCTGCAAAACAAAGGCACAGGTTAGGCTAAAGTAAAGGCAGTGAATCTACTTACCTAATCCAACGGCAGCATCCAAGGCGTCTTTTTCTGCCTTTCTCTTCCGGCATCCGACATCTGCAAAGAGAGAGAACATCGGTCAGTAATATTCAACTACAAGTTCTGCTTACCTGTGATACGCCCGTTCCAACTCAGCTCGCGCTGCATTTCGGCACCTGCAAGGCAAGATACATCGGTTAGTAACGCTTAGTTACAAGACTGCTTACCTGTGTTACGTTCGCTTTCAATCTGTTCGCGCTGCACCTCAGTACCTGCAAAGACAAAGACAAAAGAGACATTACGGAGCATTCTCCAGCGCTAGTGCAGTCTTTCTACTCACGTGCCATTAGAAGGATAATCTTCATCGTCACAGCATCTGAAAAGGGAAAGACATAGACTTTACAGACTTAACACTTTTGAAAGAGAAGAGAACAATGCAAAAGGAACTTTAATACTTACAAGGCACGCTCGTGCATTAACGGCGTCTTCGCTCTCAGCAAATCCTCTGCTATCAAGAGGCAGAGCTCGCATCCAGTGAAGCAACTGGACCCAGCGCCCCTGCACAAGACGCAGGATGGAGAGCCCGGCATTTACCTATACCTCACTGTTCAGCTTAAACTGTCGGTGGGAAGGGGGCCCAGTCCGGGAGCAAAACGAACCCTGCGCCTAACACTGAAGACAGTATCCTCGCCAGATCAAGACCTGCGCCTCCGGGGGAACCAGGTGAGCGTTACAGAACGCGAAGACTTACCACAAAATTCCCGCCCAGGCGCACGCACTGGAAACCTCAGACACAGACCAGTTGGCCCAATTACTCGGGGAGTTGAGGGCGGAAGTACACGCAGCACGTCAGGAAACAAATGCCCTAAGGAGGGAGTTAGTGGTCTCCAAAGAGCGAACAGACGATTTGGCTAGACAATTGCTGCAAGCCCAAGCTGGACAAACTCCTCTACCAACCCCAAGTGGGGGCCACGCTCCTCCAGCTTCCTCGAATCCGGTACAAATCAATCTACCAGGAAATATACCTTTGGCTCCGCCCGAACGCTTTTCAGGTGATCCAAAAAGGTTTGCTGTGTTCTTCAATCAATGTCGCTTGCACTTTTTGTGCAGACCCGCCGCTTTTCCAACGGACCAGGCTAAAGTGGCCTTCGTGCTCTCTTATCTCAGTGGCAGTGCCGCAGATTGGTCTGTTCCTTTAGTGTCTCAAGATGACCCCATTCTCCATAACTTCCAGGACTTCCAAGCCAGTATGGAGAAACTGTTCGCAAGGCACTATCAGGGACAGGCCTTGGACAATGAACTTCTTTCACTACGACAGGGCAATCAAGATCTTCTGACTTATATTGCATCATTTAACAGACTAGTGGTGGAAACCGGATGGCCGGAGGATAAGAGGATCACACTGTTTTACAGAGGTCTGCATGGGGAATTAAAAGACGTTCTGGCTCAAGTGGTAAATCCTCCACAAGACTGTTCCGAATATATCGATCTGGTAGTGCAATTGGATCATCGACTACAGAATCGGAAAGCCGATCGATCCAGATTTGAAACCCGACTTTTTTCAAGGCCACAAAGTTCTACGAAAGGAACTGATTCCGTGGAACCCATGCAAATAGGGGGTGTAAAAGGACCTTTAACCCAAAAGGAGAGGGAAAGGAGGAGACAACTGCAATTATGCCTCTATTGCGGAAACTCAGGGCACTTTCTTCGAGATTGTCCAGTGAAGCCCAAGAAGAAGATAGTGTGGGCGTCTGATAAAGGTACCGAGAATTCTGAGCCGGGAAACGACCTCGCCCGGCAAGTGTAGAGGTCCGCTTGCCGAGCGTTAAAACCAGTTCTTTGACCTCGCATTTCATCATGCCCATGGTCCTCGTGAGTCCTGAACAACCTAATCGTATGCATGCCATTAAAGCATACATTGATAGTGGCGCAATCGGGAATTACTTGGACTGTGAGCTGGCCGCCAGGATGAATCTATCTCTTTGTCCAAAGACGGTGAAAGACGTCATTACCACCGTGGATGGGACGGAAATAGCTTCCGGACCCGTAACTCACACCACCATGGAAGTAACGTTAGTAAGCCAAGATGGGCATCAAGAGAAGATCGTGTTTGATGTGATCAAGGCCCCTCAGTTTCAAGTCATCTTGGGAGTTCCTTGGTTGGAGAAACACAATCCTCAAATTGATTGGCGAGCAAAGACAATCCGGTTTCCAGAATGCGCTTCTACCTGCTACCCTCAGCTCTCCACCAAACTAGCTGCAACTGTTTCTGAGAGTCCGCAACTGCCTCCTGAATACCAGGAATTCCAAGATGTCTTTCGAAAGGACCAAGCTAATTCTTTGCCTCCCCACAGATCATACGACTGTCAGATAGACCTGATTCCCGGATCCACTCCTCCGTGCAGTCGGATTTATGCCCTTACTGAACCTGAAAATCTCCACCTAAGGCAATATTTGGACCAGTACCTGGCTAACGGATTCATCCGTCCTTCGAAGTCCCCGGCCTCCTCAGCTCTGTTCTTCGTGCCAAAAAAGGAGGGAGACTTAAGAACGTGTATAGACTACCGTGCCCTGAACCAGATTACAATTAAGAACAGGTATCCATTGCCATTGATCCCAGAACTACTTGACCAAGTCAAAAACGCCTGCATATATACTAAGTTAGACCTCAGAGGAGCCTACCATTTGGTGCGAATAAAGGAGGGCGATGAATGGAAGACGGCCTTTCGTACCAAGTATGGACTGTTCGAGTATCAAGTGATGCCCTTTGGGTTGTGTAACGCACCGGCCGCATTCCAGTTCTTTATGAATGACGTGCTCCGTGAACTCATTGATGTGTGTGTAGTTGTATACATTGACGACATTCTGGTTTATTCGTCCTCTGAGGCAGAACACCGAAAACATGTAACCGCAGTACTGGAGAGGCTCCGCAAACACAAACTTTTTGCAAAATTAGAGAAGTGCGTCTTTCATGTTACTGAGGTCGAATTTCTGGGATTTATTTTGTCACCTAACGGAGTTCACATGGACTCGAGGAAAGTAGATGCAATAATCAAGTGGCCCTCACCATCATCTGTAAAAGGGGTTCAAAGTATGTTGGGCTTCGCCAACTTCTATCGCAGGTTTATTCCAGACTTTTCTCGGGTAGTCCAACCCATTACAGCTCTCCTCAGAAAAAACAAACGTTTTGAATGGTCTACCGAGGCAGAACAAGCCTTTCAGGAGCTAAAGACTAAATTTACCTCCGCCCCGATTTTAAAACATCCCCGCCCGGAACTACCTTACATCGTCGAGACCGATGCCTCCAGCCTTGCTATGGGAGCAGTGCTTTCACAAAGAGATCCAGAAACCAACCAGTTGCACCCTGTGGCGTTTTGGTCTCGCAAATTATCAGCCCCAGAAATCAATTACACCATTACCGATAAGGAACTGTTGGCTATTAAGTCCGCCTTTAAGTCCTGGCGGCATTATCTCTTAGGAGCCCGACACACAGTCACTGTCATTACTGACCATCGTAATCTACAGTATCTTAAATCAGCCAAAGCTCAATCCTCCAGACAACTTCGCTGGGCATTATTTTTTGCCGAATTTGATTTTATAATCACTTACCGACCAGGCAATAAGAATGGTAAGCGGATGCCCTCTCTCGAATCGGAGTAGAGGAACACATGGTTAACCCTGAGCTCGTACCTATTATTCCTGAACAAAGAATCCTGGGTTTGATCAGCATGCAATCCATTGAAGAAATTGAAACCCAGGTTTAACAACTTGTAACTCCAACGGACATACAAAAATGGCAGCTTCAGGGGGAAGACTTCACAGTAAAGAACGACTTATTATACTTCAAGGAACGACTTTATCTACCCTGTACCAGCTTACAAAATCAAGTCATCTCTTGTTATCACGACTCCTTAATGGAAGGACACCCGGGTATGGCCAAGACCTCGGAAAAGGTCAAGCGTCACTTTTGGTGGCCATCTTGGAGGAAAGACATCAGAAACTTTGTCATGTCCTGTGGAGTGTGCGCCCAGAACAAGAGTCCTAAGGAAAAACCAGCAGGCCTCTTACAACCACTTAAAATCCCACCTCATCCCTGGCATACCCTTTCCATGGACTTTATCACTGACTTACCTCCCTGTTCCGGATACAATACAATCCTGGTAATCGTAGACTTATTTTCAAAAATGGCACATTTCATCCCACTAAAGGGGTTACCGTCAGCAGCAATCCTGGCTCGAGAATTTCTTGAAAACATCGTTCGGTTGCACGGCTTTCCTTCAGTTTTAATCTCAGACAGAGGAAGTCAATTCATCTCCCACTTCTGGCGGAGTTGCTGTCGGTTAGCTCAAATTGATGTGAGGCTTTCCACCAGTCACCACCCACAAACCGATGGTCAGACCGAAAGGACCAATCAGACTTTGGAACAGTACCTACGCTGCATGCTGCAACAGACAGGACGAACTTGGAAGGACATCCTTTGGATAGCCGAGTACGCTTACAATAACTCAGTCCACTCTGGAACCGGAAAGACCCTGTTTTTTCTTTTGTATGGTAATCATCCTCGAACCTCTAACCTGGATCCACCTCAGGATCTTGGAACACCAGCAGTTGACCACCTACATTCAACCATCACCCAAGCCTTCAAGGAAGCTACTACCCACCTTCAAAGGGCCAAGGAACAATACAAGAAAGGAGCAGATCAACATCGAAAGGAAGCCCCTCAATACCAAATAGGAGATCAAGTCTGGTTATCCACCAAATATTTACCCCTAAAAGGACCACGCACCTTTAACCCAAGATTCCTGGGACCCTACTCTGTTACTGCCATAATAAATCCAGTAGCGGTCAAGTTGGAGTTACCCCCTCGCATGAAAATGCACCCAGTCTTCCATGTCTCACTACTAAAACCTGTTCAACCAGAAACCCGATTGACTAAATCTCCTGAACCTATCCTAGTTGACGGAGAACTTGAGTTTGAAATCAAAAATATCCTGGATTCCAAGATCTCCAAATCAAAACTACACTACCTGATTGACTGGAAAGGCTACGGCCCCCAAGAAAGATCTTGGGAACCTGCAGAACATGTACACGCACCCCGACTAATCAAGAAATTTCATCGGACATTTCCTAACAAACCAAGACCTCCGGAGAAGTCAACCTTGGGAGGGGCCTTGAGGGGGGGTGCTGTCATGATCCCTGCTTCCAAGGGGTCAGGACTTGCCCCACGACCTTGGAAGCAGGCCCATGACTCTGATCCCAGGAACCAGCCAGTCCCTATAGGGACCCTCTGGACCTTGTCCTGGCGCCAGTGGCGCCAGGCTCATGATGATGACTGGTCCCGGCACAGGAAGCGCCGGGCTCATATTAGATAAGAGTGCTTGGTGGACCTACCTGTAGCAGACCATGCTGCTTACTTACCAGCTAACTGGTCTCCTGATCCTTCTCTGCCTGGAACTACTTTTTCTGTCTGGGTGGAGCAGGAGCCACTCCCTGGAAGCAGAACACAGGAACTCTTTTAGAAATCTGGAACTCTTTTCTTACCTGGGTGGGGCCGTGGAAGGAGACGCCTAAGCACTACAGAAGGCTATTTAAACCACACCCGATTGGTTTCACGTGCTTCGCGTTATTCTGCATCTGCAGCAGGACGCTCACCGTGTCAGCTCCAGGAAACCTCCAGCTCCAGATCCTGTGAACACGAAATAACCTGCTGGAATCCAATCTTCAGTCTTCTTCAGTCTTCTGCAGCTCCTGCAAAACAAAGGCACAGGTTAGGCTAAAGTAAAGGCAGTGAATCTACTTACCTAATCCAACGGCAGCATCCAAGGCGTCTTTTTCTGCCTTTCTCTTCCGGCATCCGACATCTGCAAAGAGAGAGAACATCGGTCAGTAATATTCAACTACAAGTTCTGCTTATCTGTGATACGCCCGTTCCAACTCAGCTCGCGCTGCATTTCGGCACCTGCAAGGCAAGATACATCGGTTAGTAACGCTTAGTTACAAGACTGCTTACCTGTGTTACGTTCGCTTTCAATCTGTTCGCGCTGCACCTCAGTACCTGCAAAGACAAAAGAGACATTACGGAGCATTCTCCAGCGCTAGTGCAGTCTTTCTACTCACGTGCCATTAGAAGGATAATCTTCATCGTCACAGCATCTGAAAAGGGAAAGACATAGACTTTACAGACTTAACACTTTTGAAAGAGAAGAGAACAATGCAAAAGGAACTTTAATACTTACAAGGCACGCTCGTGCATTAACGGCGTCTTCGCTCTCAGCAAATCCTCTGCTATCAAGAGGCAGAGCTCGCATCCAGTGAAGCAACTGGACCCAGCGCCCCTGCACAAGACGCAGGATGGAGAGCCCGGCATTTACCTATATAGGACACCTCACTCTTCAGCTTAAACTGTCGGTGGGAAGGGGGCCCAGTCCGGGAGCAAAACAAACCCTGCGCCTAACACTGAAGACAGTATCCTCGCCAGATCAAGACCTGCGCCTCCGGGGGAACCAGGTGAGCGTTACATTATGAGCCCGTTGATATAAACTAAGTCTCCTTCTCAATCATGGAACACCAGAAGGTATGTAGTTTACATGTAGGTTTATTTCTCTTAGTTAGCAAGTAGAGAAAGCACTGGGACATCCATCCAGCCCAGCACATTAAATCCAACTGACACCAGTGGAACCCAGCACTCCAAACAACCATCAACACTCAACAAGAATGTCAATGACATCACCACACCAACACTCCACATGGAATGTCGTTGACATCACCACACCATCATAACAAACACATAAGCATAATCCAGCCCAGCACAGATTATGACATATCTCCTTCCCTTACACTAACACATCACAACACCCATAACACCGCCAACCACAAAGTGGATGAACACCTCACTCATCACACAGAACTAAATTGCTCATATCGGCTCAGAAACAACTCCCAACTGAGCCCATGTGCTACTCCACAAATCTGCTAAGAATCCTAATGAAAAGCACCAACTAAAACCCACACCACAGGCCCTACCCAAGCCTGAACACCCACTCAACTATCAACCCACTAAAGCACCATCACTATGTCCCGCTGAGAACATTAGCAGAACACTGATCCTACCACCAGACCTTACAGCAACATATCCCATACAATCACACTATCCCCATAACTTACCCATGGCCAGACAACATCTGGCTGCTCATTAACCAAAACACAGACAGCACCACACTGCCCCTTAACATGACCAGGCAGCACCTAACTGCCCCTTAACCAGAACATAAACATCACCTCACTACCTCATAGAATTACCAGCCAGCTCTAACTGCCCCTTAACTAAAACCTAGAGAGCATCTCACACTGACCAGAGGGCACCTAACTGCCCCTTAACCAATAACCAAGACATAAACAGCACCTCACTGCCCCTTAACCACAGCAATAAGCAGCACCACACTGCCCCTTAGCTCAAAACATTAACAGCGCTAAACAACACCTCACTACACCTCCTAAAACCCATTAGCTAGCTATCCCATACAACCACAGCGCGGACAGCACCTCACTGACCCTTAAACCCCCATATAAGCAGCTGCCCCTTAACTCAAAACATGGACAGCGCTAAACAACACCTCACTGCCCCTTGAAACCACCAGACATCACCTCACCACCCCTAAAATAACCAGACAGCACTTGGCTGCCCCTAACCGAAACATAGACAGCACCTAACCGCCCATAAAATGACCATACAACAGCTAACTGCCCCTCGAGATAATCAGATTTAACCAAACACAGACAGCACCCCACTACCCTTAAATTGACCAGGCAGCACCTAACTGCCCCTTAACCAAAACATAGACAGCACCTAACTGCCCCTAAAATAACCAGACAGCACCGGACTGCCCCTTGAGATGATCAGACAGCCCTTTAACTCAAAACGTGGACAGCGCTAAACAGCACATCCCTGCCCCTTGACACCACCCAACATCAACTACCCCTTACCAAAACATAGACATAACCGTAATGCCCCTTCAGCATAGCATATGGAAAGCACTGACTACCCCTAACCAGACCCTAGACAGCACCTCATGAAACAACGCACAGCCCCACACAGCCCTTTAACCACAAAGTAGACAGCACCAACTGCCCCTTAAACGAACCCTAAGCAGCACCTCACTGCACCTCCTGGAACACGCAACATCTAACCGCCCTTCCTAAAACAACTGGACGGCACCTCACTGCACAGCAGATGCCCCTTAACCAAAACCACTTCCTAAAAACAACTGGAGAGCACTTCACTGCACACAAGATGCCATCCTGTAAAACTTTAAAAAATTCCCAACAATCCCGAACCCATGCATCACAAAACATGTACTACAACGCATGACGTCAAAGTACAAGGAAAAACCCTCCGTTGCAGAAACAGATCAGATGAATCCCACCCAGCCTTAACTGCCAAAATCCATGGCGAAATCCTTGGCGCTAAAGTCCCTGCGCCAATCCCAGCATGTCCATGGAGTGAAGGCAAATACATGCAAACACGCCCTGGCGCTAAAGTCCCTGCGCCATCATATAAATCCCCTGAAAATAATACGGATAACCTTATGGCGCCAAAGTCCCTGCGCCAACCCCACAATATCCATGAAATGCAAAACATCAAATGCCCAAATCCTTGTTGAAAATCCTTGGCACCAAAGTCCCTGCGCCAAATCCAGCATGACCATGAAGTGAAAGCAAATACATGCAAATACGGCATGGCGCTACACTCCCTGCGCCATCCCCACACCCCCATGTCCAATCAAACCATCCTGCGGAAAATAGTAGGCATTGCAAACGTTGCCCATGAACCCACCTACGAGTCCCTACTAAAAACCCAAAGACTTTTCCTAACAGCAGGCCACATACACATACACAACCACAGTACATCAATTCACAGGCCCTACACTGCTAACATTATCCCAAAACCAATCCCAGTTAGCAAGTAGAGAAAATACTGGGACATCCATCCAGCCCAGCACATTAAATCCAACTGACACCAGTGGAACCCAGCACTCCAAACAACCATCAACACTCCACAAGAATGTCAATGACATCACCACACCAACAGTCCACATGGAATGTCGTTGACATCACCACACCATCATAACAAACACATAAGCATAATCCAGCCAAGCACAGATTATGACACCCGTCTTGGTACAAATTCTATTGGGCACTAATTAAAAACTGGTGCTTGTTGTGTTTTAAAGAATATTTGAATTGCAACATGCTCTATTTTCTGGACAAGACTGGCAGATACGTTCTAGTTACTTTGTGCTCTGTATTGTGCGGGACAAACAGTGATTGGTCCCCATGCAGGGTGGGCTTTGTCAGGACCCTAGGGCTTACCTGAAAAAAATCTGTTTCTTGCATCACGCGTCCGTTATCAGGGACCGCCGCTCTTTGGTGGCGATTGTATTAATGTGTCACAGCCTTTGGTGATTGATTCTCGAACAGCGGCCATGTTTTGGGCTATGTTTACCATGTTTTTGCGGTTTGGGGTATTCCGATCTAACTTGTTCCTAGTTAATCATGTAATATTGGTGCAATTGGGGTATAAACATGAACCCAGTGCTTTTAAGAGGCCTGGACATTTCATTTCATTTAAAAATAGGTATTTGTGATATTTTGTGGGTGTATTTTGTAGCTGTATTATCTCTCATCTGATATATTAAACCTAAATGCCACATATTGTGCAATTTGTATCATTATTTTGAGTATTTTTAATTTTTCCGTATTCCTACCAGCTGTTTGTATTTAAATAGTTTAATCGCTAAGCATTTTTGTTATTGCAGTTCCAGTTTGATGTCATGACATGCAACTTGTTTTGCTTCTGTAGCTCGTGATTATATTTTCTCGCAAAATTCAGTTAGTATTGTTCACACTAATTTTAAATGGTAGTTTGATTACAAAAAGCGATATTTAACATTGCCGAAAGTTATAATTCTAATTTTGTCGCTATGCAGTATGGTAGTTGTGGTATTTTTCTTACTTACCATGTTTCAAGGTTTTATAATCACAAATTTCATTGGGAATTTATATACTTGTATGCATTTGCAAATTAATATATGTCGGAAGTACAATCCATGAACTCGAAACACGAATCAGAGAACACATATCAGCAATCGGGAGTCGGGACAAGAACCTGCCACTATCAGATCACTGGCAAACTCACCATCAGTTACAAGACAAAACAGAAATTCAATTCATTGGCTAAAAAAGATAAAGATGGGCAAACGAGGAGGAAACCAGGAATTACGGCTTCGCCAAGAAGAAGCAAAACTTATTTGCCATTTTCAAGCTGTAGAACGAGGCTTGAACTCTGAAAATGAAATGGTGTCTTTTTTGTGATTTAATACATTGTAATTTGTCAATAGATCAGTAATCTAATGGTATATAAATTCCCAATGAAATTTGTGATTATAAAACCTTGAAACATGGTAAGTAAGAAATATACCACAACTACCAAAATTAGAATTACAACTTTCCGCGATGTAAAATATTGCATTTTGTAATCAAACTAGCATTCAAAATTAGGGTGAAGAATACTAACTGAATTTTGCAAGAAAATATAATCACGAGCTACAGAAGCAAAACAAGTTGCATGTCATGACATCAAATTGGAACTACAATAACCAAAATATTTAGCGATGAAACTATTTAAATATAAACAGCTAGTAGGAATACGGGAAAATAACAAATAGTCAATTGAATGACACAAATTGCACAATATGTGGCATTTAGGTTTAATATATCAGATGTGAGATAAAACACCTACAAAATACACCTACAAAATACCACAAATACCTATTTTTAAATCAAATGAAATGTCCAGGCCTCTTAAAAGCACTGGGTTCATGTATATACCCCAATTGCACCAATATTACATGATAATCTGGGAACAATTTGGGTTGGAATACCCCAAACCGCGAAAACATGGTAAACAAAGCACAAATCATGGCCGCCGTTAGAGAATCGATGGAAAGGAAGGTAGGACTACCTTTCACCAAAGGCTGTGATACATTAATACAATCACCACCACAGACCGGCGGTCCCTGATATCCGTCGCGTGATGCAAGATACAGATTTTTTTCAGGTAAGCCCTAGGGTCCTGACAAAGCCGATCCTGCATGGGGACCAATCACTGTTTGTCCCACACAATAAAGAGCACGGAATAACTAGAACGTATCTGCCGGTCTTGTCCGGAAAATAGAGCATGTCGCAATTCAAATATTCTTTAAAACACAACAAGCACTAGTTTGTAATTAGTGCCCAATAGAATTTGTACCAAGACGGGCACATAACACGTGATTAACTCTCAACTGCGAATACTACTTAATCACAAATTTGCGAATTACATTTTGTTTTAATTTACCATTAGGTGGGATTCAACCCCAATAACGAAATAGCACTGCAACAAATTAGATAAATTGGACTGCAAAGACAGGGGTAAGAGACTTAAGATTTCAATCAAATTATAATGTATTTATGGAGATCTTAAAGCCAACTGATTAAGAACAGGAATGATCCAAACCAAAAACAAATGAATTAGTTGGCCGTACCCCAGGGCAAAAGAAACCAGGAGGAAGTAGGAGAATAGATGACAATGATATCAGAATGTTAAATCGTGACCAAGATGTAAATGCATAAAGGGAGATTATGTTGTATTATATGTGTTGTTTACCCTTAAATCTCCACTCCCAAATACACATGTATGAGTTATTTTCAGCTATGTGGACTTTCTAGATCCCTTCCAAACTCATGAATTTTCTGTATGATTTGTGATTACTACACTATTCACTCCATTGTGGTTACAAGTAAGGGTTCTTGATGAAGTATGTGAATCAATATGGTTGTCGCATTTAATTTATTTTAAGTTGTGCATTATGAACAAAAGATTGAAACAATATGGAAATACTTCCAACTTTTATTTTTCCTTTTTATTGCTGAATAGAAATGCCTGGATTTGAAAAAGGCAGAGCATAATGCCGAAAAACGTGTCATTCAAATGGGCAAAATGACAAACCAATAAATCAAAAATATTACATGCACAGTTTGGATTGGAACCTTTAT
This sequence comes from Ambystoma mexicanum, assembly GCF_040938575.1. Taxonomy (NCBI): domain Eukaryota; kingdom Metazoa; phylum Chordata; class Amphibia; order Caudata; family Ambystomatidae; genus Ambystoma; species Ambystoma mexicanum. The sequence continues at coordinate 844,292,012 of NC_090924.1, read as the reverse complement.
TTATTAAAATTGGGAACAGCGTACAGGAGAAAACAAACTATTGGTGCAGATAAAGGTGTTAGCACACAAATAATATTCCTATTTTACTAACGGAGTGGAGGAGCGCATGGTCTCCGTGATTGCATACACCTATGCGACATACATAAGGATAACCAAATCTGAAACTATACAAATCAAAATACTCAAACAGATCTGGAAAAACTATTAGTAGCCAAGGTACAACTCTAAGGATATCACCAAAAAAGTTCCTTGAAAAAATGTATATATTTATTTAAGGTTTGACAAAGAATAATAAAATGGGCACACAAACATCAGCCACCAACACTGTGACCCTACACACTATCACAATTTCAAATTACTTGCTCCAATTAACTGACCTATATTTCTAATGGGCTTTCAATCACTACTACGAACACAGGTTGAATTTAAAGACTTTACATCAAAACACACATAGGATTTCTTGCACATTAACAATTAAGACATTTGAAACAACCCCCAGTGATTGCTTGGGTTATCACAATGCTCTTCTCTCCCAGCAATCCCCACGCCCAGGCATAAGTTAGATATGACCCCTTAATTTGAAGGCAAGGTACAGGGAGTGGGAATACAGTAGCAAAATCGTTTTAGATGTTTATTAAAAAGCAAGGTTTGGGAAATAGACACAATGGGGAAACAATAATTTGGGGCTTTTTTATTTGAAAGGCAAAGTTGGAAAAGGGACTCAATGGGAACACTATTTGGGGCTTTTTGTTTGAATAAAATGCAGGGCCTTGGGATTCTGATTTGGGATGGAGGTAAATAAATGGGAAATTTCGTTTTGCACACTCTACATTCACTCGAATGGCAGAGTTTTAGGGTTACTTATTTGGGGATTATGGACACCCCCTACTGTACAGAAATTAGGGATTTCAGAAAAATAGTCACCCAAGTACGTATTGTCTATACCGGCTCCAACACACTGGGCATGAACTTTGTCAGTTTGGAACTCTAACAACACTGCTCTTGTGATTTTCTATATGGGAATTAATTGATGTAACTTTGATTCAATGTGCTTAGTATCTACACAATTTCACCTCCCGCCCCCACACAATTTAATGGTAAGGATTAAGGCTGGCAGTTCCCAACACAATTCAATTTAATTGGATAGGTTGATTTTCTATTGTGCAATTAATTTGAGTTAGATTTAATAAAATGTGCCAGGGGTCCACCCAGGTCCATCCCCCTACCCGCTCTGCAAGATGGAGATTAAGGCTGGCAGATTCCCCTCCACACTTTTGTTGGTATTTGGATTAATCTACTTACATGGGAAGCCTTGGTTATGGGGCATCCAGGGAAACAGCAGGGCTCCTCCTCTGAGGACAGCACAGATCTGGTCTAAGGCTTCGGTCAAGGGTAGTCCCCAGCACCCAGACTTTCTCTGGCTCCTCAAATGGTAGGCCCAGCTAGCTACTAGATTTCCCCGTCTTTGTCTCCCATGCAATGTTTAAGGTGTTGGTAGCTCTCCTTGTCTCTCTGCTAGTTGTTCTTTGGCAGTTATATTTCCAACTGGCCCCAGGTGAGTGTTTTTTTGCCCACCCTGACCCTCCAGGACCTGTTTCCCGCTGTACATTTAAAATGTGGCCTCCCCCAGCCCTGCCACGCACCCCCCGCACTCCCTCCTTCAGCACGCTCCAACTTCCCTGTTTCTTCCCTTTGTCCCACCTCCCTTGCCCTCCCTCCGCCTGTGATTGGTGACCTACTGCCTCACTAGCAAGCTACCGAGCCGCGGTACTCAATACCAGCTCTATTTCCAACTAGCCCCAGGTGAGTGTCCTTTTGCCCACCCTGACCCTCCAGGACCTGTTTCCCACTGTACATTTAAAATGTGGCCTCCCCCAGCCCTGCCGCGCACCCTCCGCACTCCCTCCCCCAGCCCGCTCCAACTTCCCTGTTTCTTCCCTTTGTCCCGCCACCCCTGCCCTCCCTCCGCCTGTGATTGGTGCCATGCTGTCTCACTAGAAAGCTACCGAGCCGAGATGCTCGATGCCAGCTCCATTTCCAACTAGCCCCAGGTGAGTGTCCTTTTGCCCACTCTGGCCCTCCAGGACCTGTTTCCCGCTGTACATTTTAAAATGTGGCCTCCCCCAGCCCTGCCGCGCGCCCTCTGCATTTCCTCCCCCAGCCCGCTCCAACTTTCCTGTTTCTTCCATTTGTCCCGCCTCCCCTGCTCTCCCTCCACCTGTGATTGGTGCCATGCTGCCTCACTAGCAAGCTACCGAGCCGCGGTGCTCGATGCCAGCTCCATTTCCAACTAGCCCTATGTGAGTGTCCTTTTGCCCACCCTGACCCTCGAGAACCTGTTTCCCACTGTACAATTTAAAATGTGCCCCCTAGCCCTGCCACGCACCCTCCGCACTCCCTCCCTCAGCCAGCTCCAACTTCCCTGTTTCTTCCCTTTGTCCCTCCTCCCCTGCCCTCCCTCTGCCTGTGATTGGTTGCCTAGGCGCCTTTAAGGCACCTTGCCAGGGCAGCCCCCTGGCCGGCAGCCCCTGCGGCTAAGGGCCCCAAGGCAAAGGGCGGCTCTGACAGAGGCAGCTCCAGAAAGTGTCAGCAGGTGTCTGCAGGAGAAGCCAGGGAAGCCAGTGGCCAGCCGTCAACCAGCATCAACCAACAAAGTAAGTGTAGTATGGGTGGGGAGTAGAGCAATTACTCTACTCCAAAAATAAAACTGCCACCCTACATTACCCTACCTCTGAACGGTGAATGTTAGTATATGCCACACTTAGATGGAATAGTGAACATTAGCAAGTGCCGCTACCTCGCATTCTACCTCTACCTAGATAGTGTACTGTATAGCTTACTGTGTTATACCCTGCCTCATAAGACTGTATCACATCTTGATATTGCGCCCAAGCAAAATTGTGTTGCATTCCACCCTCAAAGCCAACCTCAAAACAAAATAGGGCACTGAATGTTTACTGTGTTACATTCTACCGCTACTTAGATAGTGTGCAGTATAATTTACTGTGTTAAACGCTGCCTCATAAGACTTTGTCACACCTAGATACTGTGCCCAAGTAAATTGTGCTGCATTCTGCCATCTTGGCCTTAGTCATCTCAAATCAAGAATCCCAATCTTGATAGCACATTGAAGGTTTGCTGTGTTGTATTCTGCCTCTTAAGACACATCTAGATACTGTGCCCAAGCGATTTGCGTTGCATTCCGCCCCATTAGCCTAACTCAAATCTAGATGTGCACTGAAAGTTTACTGTGATGTATCCTGCCTCTTAGACTGTATGACATCTAGATAGTGCACTCAAAAGGTTAATGTGTTGTAGTCTGCCTCTTTAGACTGTGTCACAACCTAATTCTGCCTCTCAGACTGTGTCACATCTAGATAATGCTCAAAGCTTACTGTGTTGTATCCTGCCTCTTAAGACTGTCACATCTAGATAGCGCACTGAAAGATTACTGTGTTGTTCTCTGCCTCTTAAGACCATATCACATCTAGATACTGGGCCTCATTAGGACTCCGGCGCTAAACCATGGTGCTATTAGCACCATGGTCCATGCCGGAGTCCGCCATGGCGGAATGGATAATTACCACCCCATTCCGAGGTTGGTGGGGCAGTAATTCCCCATGCCGCCATGGCCCTTCCCCATTCCCATTTTTGCCCCATAGGGCTCAATGGGAATGGGGAAGGCGCTAATTATGGTACCGCAAATTGCGGTACCGTAATTAGCACCAAGGTCCCTTTGTGGGTCCCTACTTTAACGGCTGGTAAAACCACCCGTTAAGGTCGGGTCCCGCAAAGGGACCTCGTAATTAGGCGTTAGGTGTTTAACGGTGCCACAGCCTTTTACGGCACCGTTAAACACTTAGCGCCTGGGTCATAATGAGGCCCACTGTTCCCAACTGATATTGTGCTGCATTCCACCCTCTGAGCCTATCTCAAAGCTAGATAGCACACCGAAGGATTATTGTAAACATTATTATGTATCTCTTCTAGAAAGGACTGTGAATGTCAGCAATGACACACCTAGTTAGAATTGTGAACATTAGCCTGTCCAGACCCATACTAGATTGTGAATGCTAACAATGCCGCACTTAGTTAGATTTGTAAAAATTATCCTGCGTCACTTATAGATATGATTGTGAATGTTAGCAATGCTGCACTTAGTTGGAAGTGTGAACCTTAGCCTGCGCTGGACCCAGACAGGATTGTGAATGTTAACAATGCCACACCTAGTTAGATTTGTAAACAGTAGCCTGTGTCACTTCTTGATAGGATTGTGAATGCTAGCAATGCCGCACTATTACATTTGTGAACATTAGCCTGCACCAGACCCAGACGTAATTGTGAATGTTTGCAATGCCATACCTAGTTAGATCTGTAAACAATAGCCTGCCTGACTTGTAGATAGGATTGTGAATGTTAGCAATGCCACACTTAGTAGGTTTGTGAACATTAGCCTGCGCTAGACCCATACTTGATTGTGAATGTTAGTAATGCCGCACTTAGTTAGATTTGCAAACAGTATCCTGCGTCACTTTTAGATAGGCTTATGAATGTTAGCAATGCCACAATTGGTGGATTTGTGAAAATTGGCCTGCGCCACACCCAGATGGGTTTCTGAATGTTAGCAATGCCACTTCCGCAATTAGTTAGAACTGTGAACATTACCCTGCCCCAGACCCATACTAGATTGTGAATGTTGGCAATACCGCACTTTGTTAGAATTGTGAACCTTAGCCTGCAACAGACCCATACTAGATTCTGAATGTTGTCAATGCCGCACTTGGTTAGAATTGTGAACCTTAGCCTACCACAGACCCATACTAGATTCTGAATGTTATCAATGCCGCACTTGGTTAGAATTGTGAACATTAGCCTGCGCCGGACCCAGACAGTGTTAGCCTGAGTTGCTTCTAGATAGAAATGTAAATGTTGGCATGTCCCACAGCTGGTTGGAGCTGTGAACATTAGCCTGAATTGCATCTAGGTAGAAATGCAAATGTAAATGCTAACATGCCCCACACATGTATCACTGTGTACCCTGCTTTCCTGTTCCCATGCCGTTGCTATATATCCATATCCCCCATATCCCCCTCTCCTGTCGCTGTAAGCCCAGCCCCCTGTGTCTCTATGTGTCCGTGTATCACTCTGTTCCCTTCCATCCTGTTCACATGCCTGGTCTCGGGCACTTTAAAGCTAACCATCATATCACATCACTGCGCTTACTCTCTACTATACATCATCATTCAACTAGAACACAGCTATACCCTTGATTAATTCGGCCTAGCTGTTCACATACGAATACGACCCCATGAAAACCTCATCACCCTAATAAAATGCAGCTAGCCGAGCACATTCCGGCTTAGTTGCTCATCTATGTGTCCTTCAGGCCTAACAGAGCCAGAGCCCAGTCTGGTCGTCCACCCACCACACTGCACGCATCCAACTGATATTGTCAGCTCCACACCTAATGCTAGAATGCAGCTACCATCTGGCAATGACATCAGCTGCACACATATCTGGTGCACCCACACACCCTACGACACTATCTCTCTCTACTGAACAGAACTACGGTTCACGAGGACGTTCAACCTACCAGCGCTCTGAGGTCATACCAATGATAAATAGAATGCTATATAAATGCCAAGTAACATAACATAACATAACATAACTTCTCCAACAAGTAAGACTTTACATTTAAATGTCAGTTATTTGTGAAAAATAAGTGTCTTTCTCTGAAATATGTCACTTGGCTTCACTTTTTAAATGTAAGGCACAATTCCCCCTATTTTTCACATCCCTAGCATTTCAATGTATCTTTTCTCATGTGTACTGCTGCAATTTTGAATCTGTCAAAAAGTGTTTTATCCCAGTTTACACAAAGTCAGCATCTGCAGCACCACATGCCATTTCCTATTCATTGGACATATCCAGCAGTTTTACGCTATCAAGTAGATTCCCTTTCACTTATGTACATGTTCATTTTAGTAAAATTGAACTAGGCCCATTTCTTTTCATTTCACGAGGCCTTATGTTTGAAATCACTATTTTGTACTGGCTTTTATATTTTAATGGGACTCTTAACCTTAACTTAACCTAGCTTAACCAGCTTCACTCTCACGATAGGGCCTAACATGGCCTCTCCATCTCTGTCCCTCTGGGGCTGTATTTTCACCCCACAGAGCCAATACCACTGCTCCAGTAGATTGCAGCAGGAGTCATCTCCCTCGTTGCAGTGGCCAAGCCAATACAACTGTTCCAGCAGAGTGCAATCGGAGTCATCTTCCCCGTCGCAGTGGCCAAGTCGATACCACTGCTTCAGCAGAGTGCAATGGGAATCATCTCTCCCGTTGCAGTGGCCCAACCATTACCACAGCTCATGTAGACTTGTGAAAGGGTTACAAGAAGGGCACAGAGGAGTCTGGAAAAGACACTTATCATCCAGACATTGAAGGGAGGACAGATAAAGTTGTGACCTTTTCTACCTTCTGGAAACAGTTGAAGGGACTGATACAACTTTTTGTAAAAGTGCTGAAGGATCGTCGTGGAGAACTTTGATAAAGGAACCAGGGGAAGGGAGTCACTCCCCTGGCCCTATTTTGAAGGGACACTGAAATAATTCCTATTATGAGAAGACTGAAGCAAGACAGCAGAAGAAATGAGTCATTCTCCTGGTGAAGGAACTTTACTTTTGTTAAAGACTTTTAGATTAACAGGCCGATTCATGGAATAATTAGCGCGGCGCAAGTGGGCAAAAACGTGCGAATCGCAGTGGAATAGCGAAAATCGCAGTGCAATTGCGAAAATCGCACGAAAAGCAGCGCACGTCGATTCATGGAAGGCCATGCGCGAGAAAACCAGCGGATGTGCGATAAAAAAGTGCGCGGCGCACGTTGGCGCACAGGCCATCTAACAGCGTGCGCCAGGTCACAGCGAAAATCGCACAGGCCACAGCGAAATTCGCACATAGCGCGGCGCACGCAACAAAAGTAGGCGGAACACGGGCGTAACACTCGGAATGGGGAACAACTTGCCAAAACGTGGGCGTCCCGGGGGAAGTACAGGGCACAAGTGCGCGGAACGCCCACACGCTCGCCTACAACACGTATTCATGGAATAGAATAGGGGAAAAAAGCGCACGCTCAAACCAGCGAACAGGCACAAACACGACCGCCACAAGAAAGCAGGCGGTAGCGTCTCTGCGGCTGTAAGAAATGTGCGCCAAAAGGTGCGCCAACAAATAGCACCTATATACTGCCATGATGAATGTCCCATACTGTGGCCCTCCAGGAAAAATGACGTGCAAAGGGGTACCCACAAACACGGACACCCGCTGACAAAAAATACGTGTGCGTGTATACCGGGGTGCGCGGGAAGTCTAACACGCGATTTCAGCAGGGTACGTGCATCACAGGGGTTCGCGTGAAGTTTCACACGCGATCGGGCCTGGGGGAGCGGGCTACGTGTATATCAGGGGTTCGCGTGAAGTTTCACACGCGATCGGGCCTGGGGGAGCGGGCTACGTGTATTACAGGGGTTCGCGTGAAGTTCCTCACGCGATCGGGCCTGGGGGAGCGGGCTACGTGTATTACAGGGGTTCGCGTGAAGTTCCTCACGAGATCGGGCCTGGGGGAGCGGGCTACGTGTATTACAGGGGTTCGCGTGAAGTTCCTCACGCGATCGGGCCTGGGGGAGCGGGCTACGTGTATAACAGGGGTTCGCGTGAAGTTCCTCACGCGATCGGGCCTGGGGGAGCGGGCTACGTGTATTCCAGGGGTGCGCGGGAAGATCCAGGGGTGCGCGGGAAGTTGCACACGCGAATAGCCTGGGCGCGTGTATTTCAGGGGTGCGCGGGAAGTTCCACACGCGAATAGCCTGGGCGCGTGTATTTCAGGGGTGCGCGGGAAGTTCCACACGCGAATAGCCTGGGCGCGTGTATTTCAGGGGTGCGCGGGAAGTTCCACACGCGAATAGCCTGGGCGCGTGTATTTCAGGGGTGCGCGGGAAGTTCCACACGCGAATAGCCTGGGCGCGTGTATTTCAGGGGTGCGCGGGAAGTTCCACACGCGAATAGCCTGGGGGCGCGTGCATTTCAGGGGTGCGCGGGAAGTTCCACACGCGAATAGCCTGGGGGCGCGTGTATTACAGGGGTGCGCGGGAAGTTCCACACGCGAATAGCCTGGCCGCGTGTATTTCAGGGGTGCGCGGGAAGTTCCACACGCGAATAGCCTGGGTGCGTGTATTTCAGGGGTGCGCGGGAAGTTCCACACGCGAATAGCCTGGGCGCGTGTATTTCAGGGGTGCGCGGGAAGTTCCACACGCGAATAGCCTGGGCGCGTGTATTTCAGGGGTGCGCGGGAAGTTCCACACGCGAATAGCCTGGGCGCGTGTATTACAGGGGTGCGCGGGAAGTTCCACACGCGAATAGCCTGGGCGCGTGTATTTCAGGGGTGCGCGGGAAGTTCCACACGCGAATAGCCTGGACGCGTGTATATCAGGGGTGCGCGGGAAGTTCCACATGTGATTTGACAGTGTGGGTCCTCCCAGGTGTACCCTGTACACCCTCCACGGCCCCTGCAGGCAGCCCACACCACAGGGGACTACCCTGCATCACTGGTCATGTCCCGCAGGCAGCCCACCCACCATGGGCATGCCCCCCAGCAAAGGCACATGTCTCCTTGAACTAATGAACACCAACTCATGTCCCCTTGCACCCCCACCCCCCAGCACTGTGGGGCACCTGCCAGCAGGCCCCCACCCATGTCCAACTCATGTCCCCCACCACCCCCACCCCCCAGCACTGTGGGGCACCTGCCAGCAGGCCCCCACCCATGTCCAACTCATGTCTCCCACCACCCCCACCCCCCAGCCACCAGGGTCATCCTCCACCAGGCCCCCACTCATGTCTCCCACCACCCCCACCCCCCAGCCACCAGGGGCACCCTCCACCAGGCCCCCACTCATGTCTCCCATCACCCCCACACCCCAGCAGTGCAGGGTCACCCTCCACCAGGCCCCCACTCATGTCTCCCACCACCCCCAAGCCACCAGGGGCACCCTCCACCAGGCCCCCACTCATGTCACCCACCACCCCCACCCCCCAGCCACCAGGGGCACCCTCCACCAGGCCCCCACTCATGTCACCCACCACCCCCACACCCCAGCAGTGCAGGGTCACCCTCCACCAGGCCCCCACTCATGTCACCCACCACCCCCACCCCCCAGCCACCAGGGGCACCCTCCACCAGGCCCCCACTCATGTCTCCCACCACCCCCAAACGCCAGCAGTGCAGGGTCACCCTCCACCAGGCCCCCACTCATGTCACCCACCACCCCCACCCCCCAGCCACCAGGGGCACCCTCCACCAGGCCCCCACTCATGTCTCCCACCACCCCCACCCCCCAGCCACCAGGGGCACCCTCCACCAGGCCCCCACTCATGTCTCCCACCACCCCCAAACCCCAGCAGTGCAGGGTCACCCTCCACCAGGCCCCCACTCATGTCACCCACCACCCCCACACCCCAGCACTGTGGGGCACCTGCCAGCAGGCCCCCACCCATGTCCAACTCATGTCTCCCACCACCCCCACCCCCCAGCCACCAGGGTCATCCTCCACCAGGCCCCCACTCATGTCTCCCACCACCCCCACCCCCCAGCCACCAGGGGCACCCTCCACCAGGCCCCCACTCATGTCTCCCACCACCCCCAAGCCCCAGCAGTGCAGGGTCACCCTCCACCAGGCCCCCACTCATGTCTCCCACCACCCCCACCCCCCAGCCACCAGGGGCACCCTCCACCAGGCCCCCACTCATGTCTCCCACCACCCCCACCCCCCAGCCACCAGGGTCACCCTCCACCAGGCCCCCACTCATGTCCCCCACCACCCCCACCCCCCAGCACTGTGGGGCACCTGCCAGCAGGCCCCCACCCATGTCCAACTCATGTCTCCCACCACCCCCACCCCCCAGCCACCAGGGTCATCCTCCACCAGGCCCCCACTCATGTCTCCCACCACCCCCACCCCCCAGCCACCAGGGGCACCCTCCACCAGGCCCCCACTCATGTCTCCCATCACCCCCACACCCCAGCAGTGCAGGGTCACCCTCCACCAGGCCCCCACTCATGTCTCCCACCACCCCCAAGCCACCAGGGGCACCCTCCACCAGGCCCCCACTCATGTCACCCACCACCCCCACCCCCCAGACACCAGGGGCACCCTCCACCAGGCCCCCACTCATGTCACCCACCACCCCCACCCCCCAGACACCAGGGGCACCCTCCACCAGGCCCCCACTCATGTCACCCACCACCCCCACCCCCCAGCCACCAGGGGCACCCTCCACCAGGCCCCCACTCATGTCTCCCACCACCCCCAAACCCCAGCAGTGCAGGGTCACCCTCCACCAGGCCCCCACTCATGTCACCCACCACCCCCACCCCCCAGCCACCAGGGGCACCCTCCACCAGGCCCCCACTCATGTCTCCCACCACCCCCACCCCCCAGCCACCAGGGGCACCCTCCACCAGGCCCCCACTCATGTCTCCCACCACCCCCAAACCCCAGCCACCAGGGGCACCCTCCACCAGGCCCCCACTCATGTCACCCACCACCCCCACACCCCAGCAGTGCAGGGTCACCCTCCACCAGGCCCCCACTCATGTCACCCACCACCCCCACCCCCCAGCCACCAGGGGCACCCTCCACCAGGCCCCCACTCATGTCTCCCACCACCCCCAAACCCCAGCAGTGCAGGGTCACCCTCCACCAGGCCCCCACTCATGTCACCCACCACCCCCACCCCCCAGCCACCAGGGGCACCCTCCACCAGGCCCCCACTCATGTCTCCCACCACCCCCACCCCCCAGCCACCAGGGGCACCCTCCACCAGGCCCCCACTCATGTCTCCCACCACCCCCAAACCCCAGCAGTGCAGGGTCACCCTCCACCAGGCCCCCACTCATGTCACCCACCACCCCCACCCCCCAGCCACCAGGGGCACCCTCCACCAGGCCCCCACTCATGTCTCCCACCACCCCCACCCCCCAGCCACCAGGGGCACCCTCCACCAGGCCCCCACTCATGTCTCCCACCACCCCCAAACCCCAGCAGTGCAGGGTCACCCTCCACCAGGCCCCCACTCATGTCACCCACCACCCCCACCCCCCAGCCACCAGGGGCACCCTCCACCAGGCCCCCACTCATGTCTCCCACCACCCCCACCCCCCAGCCACCAGGGGCACCCTCCACCAGGCCCCCACTCATGTCTCCCACCACCCCCAAACCCCAGCAGTGCAGGGTCACCCTCCACCAGGCCCCCACTCATGTCTCCCACCGCCCCCACCCCCCAGCCACCAGGGGCACCCTCCACCAGGCCCCCACTCATGTCTCCCATCACCCCCACACCCCAGCAGTGCAGGGTCACCCTCCACCAGGCCCCCACTCATGTCTCCCACCACCCCCAAGCCACCAGGGGCACCCTCCACCAGGCCCCCACTCATGTCACCCACCACCCCCACCCCCCAGCCACCAGGGGCACCCTCCACCAGGCCCCCACTCATGTCTCCCACCACCGCCAAACCCCAGCAGTGCAGGGTCACCCTCCACCAGGCCCCCACTCATGTCTCCCACCACCCCCAAACCCCAGCCACCAGGGGCACCCTCCACCAGGCCCCCACTCATGTCACCCACCACCCCCACACCCCAGCAGTGCAGGGTCACCCTCCACCAGGCCCCCACTCATGTCTCCCACCACCCCCAAACCCCAGCCACCAGGGGCACCCTCCACCAGGCCCCCACTCATGTCACCCACCACCCCCACACCCCAGCAGTGCAAGGTCACCCTCCACCAGGCCCCCACTCATGTCACCCACCACCCCCACCCCCCAGCCACCAGGGGCACCCTCCACCAGGCCCCCACTCATGTCTACCACCACCCCCAAACCCCAGCCACCAGGGGCACCCTCCACCAGGCCCCCACTCATGTCACCCACCACCCCCACACCCCAGCAGTGCAGGGTCACCCTCCACCAGGCCCCCACTCATGTCACCCACCACCCCCACCCCCCAGCCACCAGGGGCACCCTCCACCAGGCCCCCACTCATGTCTCCCACCACCCCCACCCCCCCAGCACTGTGGGGCACCTGCCAGCAGGCCCCCACCCATGTCCAATCCATGCCCCCCTGCACCTGGGTCCCAACATTCCCCAATCATGTCCGTAATGCCCATCCTCCCCTGCCAAAAGGCCCAACCAACTATCACACCCACCCACATATCAAAGGCAATTACATGTTACACCCCCAATTTAAATAATGCAATTGAACACATGTCTGTCACACACAATGGCTGCAAGTGAATGACAAAACACCCAACATGACATGCCTGAAAGCAATGAGATGATACGACACATTGAAGATTAAAAAAATAATATGTATTTAACAGCAAGTAGAATGGAAATGAAATAAGAAAAAACACAAAGCAAATCAAACAAAACAAGATGAATGTCCAAGAAAATAATCTGAAAAATTAAAATAAGCCAATGAAGAAGATCATCCTGGGTCCATGAGCCCTACCAAATTAAACCTAACTATGACTACTAACTAAAAAGTGAACTATATACAAAAAAGTGGTGCATTGTCCAATCGCAACCAAAAAAAATCAAAAAAACAAAGGAAACCTAACCCTAACTATACAACTATATACAAAGGCAGCGGGCTATTCGGACGGCTCACTGGTTGTTGTCATGGGCCAGGGCATCATCGAACTCCTGGTCAATGGCTTGGAGGCGGGCATGTTCCCTGGCCCCGAGGTCCCGCAGGGATAACGCAGTGTCAAGCTCAAACTCCCTGCGAAGACCCTCGAGGCACTCAGCCCGCCTCAGCGCCCTCCGCATGGAGTCCTCCGCCCTGACCATCGTGAGCCGTTCCTCCTCTGCCCGCTGCCGCTCCGCACCTATCCGCTGGCACAACCGCTCCCACATGGAAGCCACTCCCATTCCAGGGTTCTCCTGCCCTCCGGCCGATGCCTGCACCCCTGATGTTGATGGCCCCGAGCCATGATGCCTCCCACGTTGAGCCTGCTGCTGCCTCCGACGCAACTGCCTGTGCCAGCACGACGGCATCCAGGCTGATGGAAACCACCGACGCCGTCGTGCACGTGCCCTGCCCGATGATGCCGTCACATCCTCCATCTGCTGGGGTCCAGTTGCTCTGGTGTCCACCCCTGCTGGATCTCTGACTCCCGACTGTGGCAGGGATGGGATCCCCACCGAGCTGGCTGCATTGGTCGGGGCAGGTCCACAGGGGGCCCTGGTGGCATCTGGGCTGGAAGACGGCAAGGAGAACGACTGGTGGATAGCCTGCACAGAGGAGGAGAGGGCCGCCACATTGGCCAACACATGCAGGAAACCCCCGAACATGGCCGATCCCAATTGGGCCACGTCGGCACGGTGCACTTCGTGATGACGTGCGTGCTCCTCCCGGGAAGCACGCACGGCATCACGAATCACAGCCGTGCGCATCGCGACCCCAATCAGGACCTTCTCCGCACGGCCAGGGGTTCCCACGTCCGCAGGTGGAGGGGAGTCAGGTGACATGGACATCCCCTCTACCTGCGGACAGGCCTGGGACGGGGCATCCCTGCTGGTGCATGGTGGTGCACTCACAGGGTCAGGGACAGCGACATGCACAGGCCCCTCCACGGTGACCTGTGCTGCCTCCTGCCCCTGGCCCTGGACTGCACCACTTGCACCAGCAGGGATGCCCCCACCAGGCCCCATGTGTGCCCCAGTGGCGGCCTCCTCCTCCTCTGTGCAAACCACCAACCTGGATGGCTCCTCACCGTCTCCCACCGTAGCAGGCCCCTGTGGGGGATCACCCACCCCTTCCGCTGCAGCCGTGGGGGCATCCCCGCCGCCTTGCTCCACAGCGCCGTCTCCGCCCTCTTCTTCACTAGCCGCTGCATAGAGGGAGACAAAAAACACAAGCATCAGGGCACTGTACAATGGTCCCCTAGACAGGAAGCAATAGCAGATGAGCACCACTGTCAAAGTACACTTCCATCATGTCCCTCCACAACACATGGGTCAGTCCAGGCAAAACACACACAGTAACAGGCATGGTGCATGCCATGGACATTTCCATGCATGTCCAATGGACTCTTGAAACATTCAATGATATGTAACTCACATGCATCATGGCTCATGCCCATCACATGCACACACTTCACCTCAGTCACATCCATCTGGCCCCAAACACACCAAACACAGCGGATACAAGGGTAATTTGGCTGCTTTACTGAATCTGTGCATTGTCACACACATGTGTCATGCATCCATGGCATGCACAAGTCACAGACACGCAGGTCAGGCACACAGACATGGCTACCATATATGTACCTGGCATCAGCACCCATCCCTCACCCCCACCCATGTCCAGGTACAGAGACTGGCATGCTCTCATGTTCAAAATCTGAATAGGGCTCCCCATGCGGCATTTCAACACATGCAACAACCATGTGCATCACACATCACTGGTCGCACATGCATTACCATGATGTCCCTGCACACATACATGCATACATGGCCTATGGCACACATACAGGCAAGTATCATAGAACCAGCACACCGCAACATGCCCTGTCTCACACAGTAATGCATGGACACTTACCGCTCAACTCCAGACGGGCCTCCCTCTCAAGGATCTGGGCGTGGAGCGCTGGGCGTACGCGTTCCAGGACCCTCATCTGGATGGAACTCATGCGGCCCCGGCCCCCCTCCACGAGGCGCCGGGCCTTCACAAGGGTCCTGGACCTCAAGTCCTCCCAGCGCTTCTTGATCTTCAGGACGTCGCGGGTTGCCACCCCCTCCGCGTTGATGGCAACCACACAGTCGGCCCAGATCCTCTGCCGTCCTTCCTTGCTGGCGCGGGACGATCCAAAGAGGGCATCATACTGCCCCAGGACATGCTCCACCAGGACACCAACTTCGGTGACAGTGAAGCTGGTGCCCCTCTGCCCCTCTGGCCTGGGGTTGCCACTGGTGCCAGATGTGGAAGTGCCCGACATGGCAACCCCAGAGGCAGGTGTGGGTGGGCAACTGGGTCCTGGGGCTGGGCTGTGGAGCGATGTAATCCCAGTCGGGAGTCTTCAGTTCCAGCAGGGGTGGACACAGCAACTGGACCCCTGCAGATGGCTGATGTGCAGGCACCAAATGGCAGGGCACGGTGGCAGCAGGCAGGCAGGCAGGCAGGCAGCAGCAGATGGCACGTGGGAGGCTGCTCGGGGCACTGGGGGGCAGTAACTCGGCCTTCTGGGCAGGAGCGTGGTCTTCCGTGTGTTTTCGCGTGGCCAGCTTGATACGGAGTGATTTGGCACGTGAAAATCCTGCACGTCAGCGTGAAATCCGAGGAAAGGCCCTTAGCGTGTAAGCGCGTCAGCACGCATACGCGATTCTATTGGACCAGAGTCCCTCAGCGCGTAAGCGCGTCTGTGACGTGACCCGCACGGGTGTTCCCCACTCAGCACGTGATGACGGGGCACACGTGGAGATACTGCACGTCAGAGTGTCATCGCGTGTAATTGGACAAAAGTGCGCGTACACGCGATTGGCCTATGTACGTGTATTTAATGGGTGCGCGGCCACTTACACACGCAAGTACGTCAGCGAACCTGTATCCCGTGGTGCGTGTGAATTTCCACACGCTATTGGACTGGGAACTGGATTCCAGGGGTGCGCGGGTCACACGCTGTATCCCGTGGTGCGTGTGAATTTCCACACGCTATTGGACTGGGAACTGGATTCCAGGGGTGCGCGGGTCACACGCTGTATCCCGTGGTGCGTGTGAATTTCCACACGCTATTGGACTGGGAACTGGATTCCAGGGGTGCGCGGGTCACACGCTGTATCCCGTGGTGCGTGTGAATTTCCACACGCTATTGGACTGGGAACTGGATTCCAGGGGTGCGCGGGTCACACGCTGTATCCCGTGGTGCGTGTGAATTTCCACATGCTATTGGACTGGGAACTGGATTCCAGGGGTGCGCGGGTCACACGCTCGCCTAGAACACGCGCAAAGCATAAAATTGCGGACTTTAACAATAACAAGCTCAGACGCCAGGATGAACATACCGTTCCTAGCAGCAGTGGCAGTGGGCTACCAAAGGAGGAGGAGGAGGATAGTCAGGGCCAGAATATTCACACCCAGAACCAGCCTTTTCGGGATGCCTGATGACCAGGTGTATGGGAGGTACAGGTTTCCACCACACATCATACTGGACCTGGTGAGTGAGTGGGAGGATGACCTCACATCACCCACCCTGTGCTCCCAAGCACTCAGCCCCCTGGAGAAGGTCCTCAATGTACTGCACTTCTTAGCCACTGGATCATTTCAGCGGACAAGTGCCATAGTGGGTGGGGTGTCACAGGCCACCCAGTCACGCTGCCTACACCAGGTCTTGAACATCATGACTGCACGCCCATCAGTCCGCAGGCACATATACCTGCCCAGAACACCTGCAGAAAGGCATGCTGCCGCCCTGGATTTTTACGGTGTGGCACGATTCCCCAAAGTGCTAGGTGCCATCGACTGCACCCATGTGGCTCTACGTCCCCCCAGGGCATCTGAGCACATCTATAGGAACCGCAAGCACTGGCATTCCATCAACGTGCAGGTAGCATGTAATGCCAAGGGAATCATCACCTCAGTATATGCCAACTATCCCGGCTCCACCCACGACAGCTTCATTTACCGAATGTCCACCCTAAGCCGGGACCGAGAAGCTGGGCGGCATGGCGATACATGGCTGCTTGGTGAGTATGTATGCCACTGCACATGCATGCATGTTGGATACTGAGCAAGGTCACAACCCCACCAATGATACCAATCACCACCTCCACAGGGGACAGTGCCTACCCTCTCAGCCCCCACATGATGACGCCAATTCGGAATCCCACCACGCCACCCCAGGTAAGATATAACACAGCCCACATTACAACCAGGGGCATAGTGGAGCGCACATTCGGAGTGCTAAAGTCACGCTTTCGCTCCCTTGACCGTTCTGGCGGGCAGCTGTTATACGCTCCCCCAGTAGTGTGCAGGATCATAGTGGCAGCATGTGTCCTGCACAACGTTGCAACACGCCGGGGCCTGGCCGTGGACATGGTGGTGGCCCCACATCCCCAACCACATGCACAGCCGCTGCGCATGGGAGGGGAAAGGGCACGGGGGGAGGCAGCCCGTACACAGCTAGTGGCTAATTACTTCACATAGAAATCACACCCCTGTGGAGTGCACACTGCCCTGGCACATTCCATCTGACAATCAATGATGACTCAACCTGACACTGATCCTGAATGTCTGGAGAATGAACCGGGAATACCATGTCAGCCTGAGATTGTTCACCTGGAAGTGTCACAATGTGTGCATCCCTACCCACACAGACACCACCAATGCAGTTTTGTGAAGTTACACATTGAAGCAGCTAAAATGAATACCCACTTGCAAAATGCAACAAGAGGACAGTGCCATGTCAGCCAACCCAACCCCAGCACCGCCACACGACACACCGTGCCATGTCATGCTAATTGCAGGTAAACAAAGTAATCCCCACAACATGACATCAGTCTCACTATGTACAGTGGCACTATTAGAAACCTGCAACACCTGAAATGCTCACAGCAATGCCGGACCAACAACATACTTGAGCACGTAGTACCATTAACATGACATCACAAATGTTACATATTAGTAGTCTCACCACCTGGAAATGCCTGCACTCCCACCACTACCAACTGTGCAGTGTTGTCGCCATGTAGAGTTGTAGGTGCACTGCTGCCAACATGGTCCCCATCTCCAGACTAGAGGTCCTTGTGTGGACATGAGGAAGGGACCTGCAAATTGGGAGGTAGACACAGAAGAAGAGTTACACATCAATGCAACATGCAGTGTACAACACAACAGCAATATGCACTATGAATGTATACACAGTATTGACTACAGACTGGCCACACAGCTCATGGGAGTCCAACGTCACTGTGTAATTCACTGTCACTTGGGCACACCCTTTGCAAGCCCATGGAAACGGGAAGCAGGAGGGGTGTGTGTGACTCAAACCCAAGCATCTGAACCAAATACATTACAAGCCTGCATGTGCCCAGCCACAATGCAGCGTATGCCCACAGGAACCACGGAAGCCAACAGATCGAAGCCAACAGATCGTCCCAAAAAAATTGGGAATAAAAGAAATCAAAATAAAAATAAAAATAAGAAACAATCAAAAATGGCCATTGATGGGCCCGGGGGGGTTGGGGAGGCCACCCAGGAGGTCCGAGGACAGGATGCACACCAGAACCCACCTGCGTGGATCCTGGGAAGATAAAACACCTCCATGGGCTCATGGCCCACACGGCTACCCTATTGTGGGAGTATCACTGCTGTCGCTGTTATCACCCTGTGCAGCTGCATCCGGAGGTGGTTGCACTATGGGAGGCAGCCCACGCAAGGCCCTAGTCTGCTCCTCCATGGCTGCAAGCATGCGGGTGTGGTAGGTCTGGTTCTGGAGGATGAGTGTGCGGAGGTCCCCATGCAACAACTCACGGGATGCCCGGACCTCCGCCCTCGTTGCCTGCATCTCAGCTGAGAGCGTACGGGTGAGACGCTCCAGCTGCTGTTCTGTCCTTTGGTGTGTTGAAGCCTCAAGCTCAACAAGAGTCGTCCTGAGGTGAAGGAGCTCCTGCCTCAGGGCTTCCCTGTGGCCCTGGGACTCAATGGAGATGGCCTCCTGCAGAGTCGCCAGTGCCGCCCGCCTGTCCCTGTTGGACCCCAACATGTCCTCCCTGTGTGACTGGCAGATGGAGTCGGTTGCCTGCTCTAGTCGCTCCATCAGCCTTTCTGGGGGGACAATGGAAGTGGCCACCCTATCCATGGCCTGAGCCATCATCTCGGATGATGCAGCCTGTTGGGTAGCCATACCGTAAATGGATTGCTCCCATGCGGTATTGCCGGGTGGCGTACGGCCACCACGTCGGCGGGCACCACACCTGTCTGGGGCAAGGCGAACTGCGCCTTGCTGTGCCGGCACTGCCTGAGGCTGCAGGACTGCATTCCCCCTCTGATCTGCTGGCCCAGGAACAGGATCAGATGTCGCGGAGTGTGACCCTGCATCCGTAACCACCGAAGGCGTAGCTGCCAACACTGACATCCCCATGGAGGGTACTGACCCTGGTGCAGGTGGGTGAGACAGAACAGAATCCCTCCCTGGAACACTCACCTGCGACGGCACGTAGGTCTCATCCGAATCAACACCTGAGTACAGCTCGGGGGAGGTGCAGCCAGAGACACCCCTTGAGAGCACGACCTGCAGCACTTGTGGGTTCTCCCCCACCACCACACCACGTCCCTCACTGGTGGTTGGTCGGCCCTGGGACACCTCCTGGGTCTGCACCATCTCCACAACCCCAGCAGTATCAGGTGCGTCTTCCCCTGCAAAGACATGAAAACAAAGAAATGGAAACAGGCATTAGCACCATGGCACACATTGAGGGCTGAGAAGCAAGAGAACCAGTACTTGATTGACACATGTCCCACATGACTAAAACCCTCCCATGCATGCACCCTCACTGCGTATGAAGTGCAGGCAAATGGCACACACTGATGACACCAAGATGGAAGATGAACACATTTTCTGCATGCTGCCTGGCAGTGGCATCACACATTGGCCTGTGATTGGCAGGTGAAACACACATGCCATCACACAGATGGCATGTACCATTGCTATTGAGTGAAGATGGAGAGGAGGGCAGCACCTATATATTCAGTCCAGTTCCCGCATGTAATTGCTTTTCTAATTCTAACAGGTCAGATTTTTCACCTGGAGCTGCCAGTCTGAAATGGTCAAATTGCACAGGGACATGTGTGTACAAATGATATCCAGGTAACAAAGTCACTCCACTTTACCATACCCATGTCAGACATGTGACTAGTGGACAGCGACATGCCTAGTGAAAGTGGTGGAATGCAAACAAACTGACTGAATGAACAGTGAAAAATAAGCAAATATGTTGTGTCAAGGTGACACTTCAAGGGCAACTGGCGTGCAGTTGTGCTAGATGTCTACTGTTGGCAGAAGGGATACTGCTATGGCCAAATGCAGCTGCGCAGGAAGGATTGCATGAAGCACATGGCTGACCCATACGACTCAGGCGCACACACTCTCACCTGGCACCCGAACAGAAGCCCTCACACACACACCATGCACATGGATGACACACACATGCATGTGCACTCACCGGACAATGCCTCGTAATCAGCCAGATCTCCCACGCCTTGGATCTGTTCCTCCGTGACGTAGGTCCCAGCGACTGACTCATGTGGAGTGAGTTCCATGTCTACTACTGGAGACCCACCTCCAGTCACTAGAGTTGCGGCATGACTTGAGGCCAGCTTACTCTTTGCCCTGCGCTTTAGGTCATTCCAGCGCTTATAGCAATCATTGGCTGTGCGCCTCACGATTCCAAGGGCACTTACGATGTCCGCAACGGTCTGCCAGTGTGCCTGGCGTTGTGCAGGTGTGGTCTTGGATCCTGCAACAATGACCATCTCGTTGTCATGTCCGGACACATACTCGACAAGTGCATTCAGTTCGTCATCCGTGAAGCTGGGCTTCCTGGACGGGCCGGACTGTGTAGCCGTGTCTGGGGCATCAGCCTGTGCCGGACGAGCACTCTTCCTCTTCCGCTTGGAAGGTGGTGGTGATCCTGAGTGTCCTGCGCCGCTCTGGACACTAGGGGCAGGAGCCCTGGTGGACTCTGTATCAGGAGTGTGGGATTGCACACTCAGCATGGGAGTTGGTGCAGGCATTGGCTCTAGTGTGATGGTGTCAGGGGGAATGTCAGCAGCATGGACTAGGACCGACACTGTCCTGGCTGGGTGTGTGAGGGCTGGGGTGGATGGAGCCGCAGCTGCCCCTGCAGCCTCTCCGCCCTGCCTCCTTGGTGCAGCAGATGACCTTGCTGCCCCAGATCCACGTGGCATGATGGCATCAACGTGCACCAGCGCACGTGTCGTAGCCCTGCTGACCTGGAAGTCAGCCATGGAGTCAGCCAGGTCTGGTGCCACAATGGGCTGGTCCAACAAGGGCTGAGCATGGATGGTGTCAGCCACATCAGCCTCAATGGGAGGGGGGGAAGGGGGGGGGGATTGTGGGTGCCCGTGACTGGTCCTCCACACATGGGGGGACAGGCTCACCCTGCAAGTTACGACCACGTCCCCTACCGGATCCACCACGGCCACCACTTGTGGCTCTTCCACCTTTGCCACCCTTACGGAATCCTCGCCTCCCAGCCATGGCACTGATGTTAATGTGCGTATGGGAGTGGATGTAGACTATTGTCCTGGGCAATTGGGGGTCAAAGGGGTTGGGTACCAGATGGTAATTGTACCCTAGTGCTCTAGCAAGGCTGAATGTAACCCCTGGGGAAAGATGACGGGTCACGCAACGCACAGGAGGCCCAAAAAAGGGAGATGACGTGCACGCAACCCCTCCTAGACCACGTGTGCAGAAAGAAAAACCTGCACTACGCTGTGGCACCCAGTAACACAAGAATGAACGTATGCGTGTCACACGCAGCCTAGAATGACCTCTGAAGGGGTAGGCTACACACGGGGCAAGCACAGATGTTAGATACGTGCGTGACTCACCGTCTGCCAGGTAAAAGAGCGTGAAAAAGGAGCGCGTTTGGTTGGCAACACCCCCGCCAAAAGAAGATTTGTCCGCTGTCTGAGGAGACAGGACAACAGTAGAAGGGAACACTGTTTGAGGGAACAGGCCCAGGTAAACCAGTAAAAGAGAAAAAAGAGAAAAAGCTGTCAGAGG
Source organism: Ambystoma mexicanum (assembly GCF_040938575.1). NCBI lineage: Eukaryota > Metazoa > Chordata > Amphibia > Caudata > Ambystomatidae > Ambystoma > Ambystoma mexicanum. The sequence goes on along the minus strand of NC_090924.1, from coordinate 844,270,144 downwards.
TAACAGGGAATACGAACTTGAAACGCCGTGAAGTAAATCGCGTGTGAAACGACAAGAAGTACAGAATTCACCCACTCGCTCTCCACGAAAAGCACGTACAAGGAAAACGTGTTCTACACGTACCTTTTATACAGGCCCACACGTCCAGCGTCACTTACGCGGCGTGTACGCGCTAGGGCCATTTCCACCTATTCCATGCTTTGTCACTTCTGCGTGTAGGGCCATTTCCACCAATTACACGCTTTGTCACTTCTGCGTGTAGGGCCATTTCCACCAATCACACGCTTTGTCACTTCTGCGTGTAGGGCCATTTCCACCAATCACACGCTTTGTCACTTCTGCGTGTAGGGCCATTTCCACCAATCACACGCTTTGTCACTTCTGCGTGTAGGGCCATTTCCACCAATCACACGCTTTGTCACTTCTGCGTGTAGGGCCATTTCCACCAATCACACGCAATTACACTCTGACGTGCAGTCTTTCCACGTGTGCTCTGTCATCACGTGCTGTGTGGGAAACACCTGTGCGGGTCACGTCACAGACGCGCTTACGGCTGAGGGCCTTTCCTCAGTTTTCACGCTGACGTGCAGGATTTTCACGTGCAAAATCACTCCCTACCAAGCTGGCCACGCGTACGCACACGGAATACCACGCTCCTGCCCGGAAGGCCGAACTACTGCCCCCCAGAGCCCGAGCACTCCCACCTGCTGCTGCCTGACTGCCTGCTGCCCCTGCACTGCTGGGGGGTGGGGGTGGTGGGAGACATGAGTGGGGGCCTGGTGGAGGCTGCCCCTGGTGGCTGGGGGGTGGGGGTGGTGGGAGACATGAGTGGGGGCCTGGTGGAGGGTGACCCTGGTGGCTGGGGGGTGGGGGTGGTGGGTGACATGAGTGGGGGCCTGGTGGGGGCTGCCCCTGCACTGCTGGGGTTTGGGGGTGGTGGGAGACATGAGTGGGTGCCTGGTGGAGGGTGCCCCTGGTGGCTGGGGGGTGGGGGTGGTGGGTGACATGAGTGGGGGCCTGGTGGAGGGTGACCCTGCACTGCTGGGGTGTGGGGGTGGTGGGTGACATGAGTGGGGGCCTGGTGGAGGGTGACCCTGCACTGCTGGGGTGTGGGGGTGGTGGGAGACATGAGTGGGGGCCTGGTGGAGGGTGTCCCTGGTGGCTGGGGGGTGGGGGTGGTGGGAGACATGAGTGGGGGCCTGGTGGAGGCTGCCCCTGGTGGCTGGGGGGTGGGGATGGTGGGAGACATGAGTGGGGGCCTGGTGGAGGGTGACCCTGGTGGCTGGGGGGTGGGGGTGGTGGGTGACATGAGTGGGGGCCTGGTGGGGGCTGCCCCTGCACTGCTGGGGTTTGGGGGTGGTGGGAGACATGAGTGGGTGCCTGGTGGAGGGTGCCCCTGGTGGCTGGGGGGTGGGGGTGGTGGGAGACATGAGTGGGTGCCTGGTGGAGGGTGCCCCTGGTGGCTGGGGGGTGGGGGTGGTGGGAGACATGAGTGGGGGCCTGGTGGAGGGTGCCCCTGGTGGCTGGGGGGTGGGGGTGGTGGGAGACATGAGTGGGGGCCTGGTGGAGGCTGCCCCTGGTGGCTGGGGGGTGGGAGTGGTGGGAGACATGAGTGGGGGCCTGGTGGAGGGTGACCCTGGTGGCTGGGGGGTGGGGGTGGTGGGAGACATGAGTGGGGGCCTGGTGGGGGCTGCTCCTGGTGACTGGGGGGGTGGGGGTGATAGGGGACATGAGTGGGGGCCTGGTGGGGGCTGCCCCTGGTGAATGGGGGGGTGGGGGTGATAGGGGACATGAGTGGGGGCCTGGTGGGGGCTGCCCCTGCACTGCTGGGGGGTGGGGGTGGTGGGAGACATGGGTGGGGGCCTGGTGGAGGCTGCCCCTGCACTGCTAGGGGGTGGGGGTGGTGGGAGACATGAGTGGGGGCCTGGTGGAGGCTGCCCCTGGTGGCTGGGGGGTGGGGGTGGTGGGAGACATGAGTGGGTGCCTGGTGGAGGGTGCCCCTGGTGGCTGGGGGGTGGGGGTGGTGGGTGACATGAGTGGGGGCCTGGTGGAGGGTGACCCTGCACTGCTGGGGTGTGGGGGTGGTGGGTGACATGAGTGGGGGCCTGGTGGAGGGTGACCCTGCACTGCTGGGGTGTGGGGGTGGTGGGAGACATGAGTGGGGGCCTGGTGGAGGGTGACCCTGGTGGCTGGGGGGTGGGGGTGGTGGGAGACATGAGTGGGGGCCTGGTGGGGGCTGCCCCTGGTGACTGGGGGGGTGGGGGTGATAGGGGACATGAGTGGGGGCCTGGTGGGGGCTGCCCCTGGTGAATGGGGGGGTGGGGGTGATAGGGGACATGAGTGGGGGCCTGGTGGGGGCTGCCCCTGCACTGCTGGGGGGTGGGGGTGGTGGGAGACATGAGTGGGGGCCTGGTGGAGGGTGACCCTGCACTGCTGGGGTTTGGGGGTGGTGGGAGACATGAGTGGGGGCCTGGTGGGGGCTGCCCCTGGTGACTGGGGGGGTGGGGATGATAGGGGACATGAGTGGGGGCCTGGTGGGGGCTGCCCCTGGTGAATGGGGGGGTGGGGGTGATAGGGGACATGAGTGGGGGCCTGGTGGGGGCTGCCCCTGCACTGCTGGGGGGTGGGGGTGGTGGGAGACATGAGTGGGGGCCTGGTGGAGGCTGCCCCTGGTGGCTGGGGGTTGGGGGTGCAGGGGGACATGAGCAGGTGTGCAGGGTAGTCCCCTGTTTTGTGGGCTGCCTGCAGGGGCCGTGGAGGGTGTACAGGGAACACCTGTGAGGACCCACCCAGCCTAATCGCGTGTGTAACTTCCCACGCACCCCTGTAATACACGTACCCAGCCAAATCGCGTGTGTAACTTCCCGCGCACCCTGTAATACACGTACCCAGCCAAATCGCGTGTGATAATTCCCGCGCACCCCTGTAATACACGTACCCAGCCAAATCGCGTGTGATAATTCCCGCGCACCCCTGTAATACACGTACCTGGCCAAATCGCGTGTGATAATTCCAGCGCACCCCTGTAATACACGTACCCAGCCAAATCGCGTGTAAAACTTCCCGTGTACCCCTGTAATACACCTACCCAGCAAAATCGCGTGTGATAATTCCCGCGTACCCCTGTAATACACGTGCCCTGCCTAATCGCGTGTAAAACTTCACGCGTACCCCTCTAATACACGTACCCTGGCCAATCGCGTGTTAAACTTCCCGCGTACCCCTGTAATACACGTACCCTGGCTAATCGCGTGTAAAACTTCCCGCGTACCCCTGATATGAACGTTACCCGCTTTGCGTTCCTTGTTTGGCAGCCCTGTAAACTGGTCCAGGGTTAGCGCAGCCCTTTGCGATGATTTAGCGATTTTGATGGCTTTTCCTTGCGCGAGGGCGTTCTTGGGGGCGTTACTGGCGCTGCTGCAGGGTCGCTGCGATACTCTGCGCCACGGCTGGTTTGGGAGCCTAAAATCCATGAATACGCTGTGCGCGGAAATCGGTTTTAGCGCACGTGCCTGGCGCAGACAATCGCACGCGGACACTCTGCGCCAGCCGCTTGCGACACTTTTCTGCGAAATTCTATGAATTACCCTGTTAGTGTTAGGGTTAGATTGCCAGCTACCTGACAGAGGATGGAGAACATATTATTTTTGGATGGACATTCTGACAGGTCATTAAAATATCCTAATTGAGGCAGGGTATGCGCATTAAAAGTAGGGAGAGGTAGGTTATTTCAATTTTTGTATCTGAAATTACTGCACCTCGTTATCATGTCCACAAAATCGGTATTGGAGCTGCTTGAATGGACCAGAGGGCAAGGGCAAGACCCCCTCACTGACCTCATGGTATTTTAAGGATTTAACAGCTTGCACACTACACAATTCCATATGACAAGTAGTCCCTTCTTCCTTTCCATAGCGACCATTTTTTTGTTTACTTTTTTCCTATTTTTTTATGCCCGTCATGAAAAGGGAGACATGTAGTTCCTTCTCCCTTTCCAAGGGTGGCCAATTTTTCGTTTCCTTGTTTTTGTATTATTTACAATGGCCACCACAGAAAGGGAGAACAGACTATGTGTAGTCCCTTCTTCCTTTCCATGGCAGCCTGTGACAGATTGGGAGCAGACGCGCTGGAGACAGAAGAGTTTCCAGCGTTGTTGCAAAACGCCAGAGTGTTTTGCAACAGAAAAAAAATGCTTTTAGTACCCAAGTCTTACAGAGCAGGGTACTAATAGCAATAAGCGGCTTGCCGTGTGGAGGGCATTACGACTGCAGGTAATGCCCTCGGGCCTGTAACCATGTGCTGAGGGGCATTACCTGAAGTGGTAATGCCCCCCCCCCCCGCTCGGGCTTATTACTTAAATGATTAGTGGAAATATAAGGTGGGAGAGCTTGGTACCTGCTTGCTTGCATATTTTTGGGTATTTGTTTATTGTTCTTCTACATCACATTATGGATAGTCTAAATATTTTTAGAGCAATAAGTGGAAAACACTTTAGTGAGGCTAGTGGGCTTAGTGAAACTGTCCTCTTGTATCACAAGGAAAGATCCTTAAAGGTGCTTGTGTATACCTCAATAGCAAAATGGCAAAATGGGAAAGGGAACAAAACGAGTGCCAAAAGATGACATTTTGTGTTGGCATTGGCATATCAGGACATATCTTCATGAGCATTGATCGAAGAGGTAAAATTCAGCAAAGATGTGAAACTGTCTTGCATGAAATTCCATTGAGCACAATGAACCGATCATAAAAATGTAGAGTGCACATGGGCCACATTCCATAATCAACTACATCCTGACCTGCAAGTAAGAGTAATACCAACGTTAAAAACCTCCAAACCCTGCAGATGCTGACGAGTGACTGCAATACATCAAGAATCAAAATAAAAGACAACTGAAAAGAGATCACACATCTGCAAAGAATGTGGAGCGGGACTTGACAGGCGGTGTGAGAGTTCCATAGAGTACAGACTGGGCCTTACAAGTAGAAGAATGATTAAGTGAAGATCAGAGGCGGGGATTGCGGGAACAGTGCAAGAATAAACCTAAAAAAGAAAGGTAAATCAAAGCGGTGTATCTCACAAACTTATTAGAATTTGTCAGTATTATATAGGAAAAAAAATTGACAGACTAAGGAAGGCAATAAATACCACAAACAGGGTAAAAACACACTAGATCAGTGATGATGAAAAGTCTGTTAGGAAAACAGAAGCAGTATAGGCCACTTCATAGACTGCCGGTAACCCTGAACAATTCCAGACCTTCTGGAAGACATTAAGAATCTGACCAAAGAAGTGGAAATTCCTCAGCACCTGCCAGTACAAGTTGCAGTTACCAAAGAGACTAATAATGCAAGAAATGTGCGACACAAGGAACGGGCACTGGGCAAGCATCTGCAGGAGGTAAAATTAGCAGGTCTGTGTTACTTTCTTCAAGCACATCTTCAATGTACATCGCTCTTCCATTTCCCTTTTCTTCATCCCCCATTAGCCCTGCTTTAACCTGACGTCTGCAGGGGATTGAAGCTTTTCTGCGTTAGGATCTAAAATTTGGAATTAACACCCTGCCAATATTAAGGCTGAACCTAACCACACGTAGTTCACAAAACCTTTGAAAAAACAACCTTTTTTATTTGATTATTTTTCAACTACATTTTGGACTCGATGCTCCCTGTTACTGTCACTTGCACTTTAATGGCAGCGATTTATACATTTCTTTGATATAACATAACACATTGCCATATAATCCCGAAAGATATGCACGTTTTGAGAGGATGGGGGGCCTTAAATCCTGATTCAAGGGGGTTGGGGGTCTGCACTGTGCTCTGTGTAATTAATTTGGTTATTGTGTTACCAGACCTGAAGCCAAAATGTTATGACAAAGACGGGAGTTGCTAGGTCTGGAAAAGACCCGGGGCTAAACTGATGTCAGAACTGTTGGGATTGGGGGGTAGCTAGTCTTTTGGCTGTAGCTCCTGAGATTTTATCCGGGGCTACAACCATAAGATCAGGGGCTATAGCCCCCTTAGCCCCCCCCTAGCAACACCCCTGGACAAAAAGATGATCTTATGCATTGCAGACCTGGACCATTTTCGACCAGTCAATTGAGCGACCCTTCGGGTCCTATCAAAAAGAAAGGGGATGGATGAAAAAGTAATGAGCACCACCTCGATCTTGTAATCAGAAATATTACCTCTGGGGCATCTGAACCAGAGGGGCACCAGGGGAGGAAGCTGACCACATAAATGAGAAAGGGGAAAAGTAAGGATGCATGCCAACTCTGGACCTATTGACACTACCTACATGTCTAGGACTACATGTCTACGGTCTGAAACCTTTGGCTTTTCAGATATTTTGTGTTACAGCTCCCATCAACCTTAGCCAACATAGGCTATGGTGAGGATTTATGGGAGTTGCAGCCCAACACATCTGGTGAGCCACAAATTGAAGGCTCCTGCAATGATTTGAATTAAATCATCATAAACACCTAAACAAATGACCCCGGAATCAAGAACTTCAATGTCCTTCTCCTGCTGTGTGGCAATGGCTCTACTGTGATGTGCAGATCAAAGGAACCTTAGCAAAAACATGTTGAGATGGTTAAGAGTATTGCCATGAACATAGACTGATGACAAATTAAAAAGGGGTAGGAGTGTTTTTGGCCCTTTCCCTTGAAAACTAATGATTGGAGAATGCCCACAATAGCAAATTACAGATCATTGATTTCCGACACAAATTCCATGTCTGCAGCAAATGTGATGGACTTTGTGCAAAAACACTGCCACAAAATCACACCACAGGAGGATGCAATCTGGCAAGAAAAAAGAGGGAGTCTTTCTGTCTATTGAGCAGAGCCTTGGGGCTTAGACCCAGGTGTGACAGCTGTAGCAATTTCCAAAGAAAACTTTGAAAGTAACTTCTTTTAGACCTGTTTAGAGATGCAAGGGAAAAGGAAGCGCAGGCAAAGATGCCTTGAATTCATTAGGGTCTTTCCTGCAGTAAAAATTTCAGTGGGCTTAGGTACATATCACAGCTATCACCCAGTAGTTGCCCCATGCTTGCAGTGAAGAAGGGCAAGGATACACGGGAGATCCTTTGGTTCCACACCCTTCACCGCACACATGCAGTTTTTTTTTACAGATCCTTCTCAGCAAATGGAGGGAATCACAGGAAAAAGCACAGCCACGCGATTGCATAAAAGGTGGTACATCGGAATGAGCCTATAAGTGTTTGGTTGGTGTAAACACTGACTCCCGCAGGTCTGTTGCTTGCTGTGCAGTTCAGAAGTTGAATGGGATGTGGGGCATATGGCGTTTTCACAGGCTCGAATGTTTAAGTGGTAGTGTTGGTCGACTTAACTTTGGGAGTTCGACCTAAAATACATGTATATACATATTTAGAGTGGGGGTATGGAGCGGTGGAGGAAGTGGAGGAACGATAAGGCAGAGTGGGGGAACGAGGAATCTGTGGGTGTCCCATTAAAAAAATAAAAAAAACGACTGACACTATCCCTCAATAACTGGAGTTAGCGAAACCACATAGAACTAGGAAAGTGGGCTATGGATTCTCACAGATTTGGCCAACTGTTTTGGTCCCACGTTATTCAGTCTTGAGCCATACCATTGTGTATCGCCCTGGGGTACCTTCATCGAAGAGCAAATCTACAATTGGTGTCCAATTTAGAGCAACTACATACAGACCGATTTTGGAGTACGATCTATACTGCCTCTTCGGTGTTAAAGAGCGGGGCTGCAGCATATGTCTGGGAGGAGGTGCTCCTGAGACTAGAAAAATAGTCGGATAGCATTCCATTGACACACACATTTCCTCGCTGTTCATTTACATTCTATAAGTGATTAAACTGTGTGAAATGTTCTGTAGAAACTGTAATGATCATGGGATATGACAAATAATGTAATGCTGTTTTTACTGGTTTTAATTAATTTAACTATTGTTCTAATTGTTTTTCTATAGTGCAAAGGTTTGATTAAACTATAAGCACTTAATAAAAAAATATAAAATAAATGTGTATCACAGCCTTTTGGTACATCGAATGAGGCTGGTAACGTGCTTGCCTGCTATTCTGCTTTCTCCACCACTCACTTGCTTGGGATTCCGCCTGATTCTGAGACATATCTGCTATAGTCGCAGCGTATGGTCAGATTTTCAAAAATACTGCACATATTATTGCCGAATATATATATATAGGTATATATACATATATTTTTTTTAATCCAATGAACCTTTGTTTTGTGGATCCCCATGGATTGGGTACAGTAGAAGATCATGACTTAATTTAAAAAATGCACAGAAGGGTCAGTATCGACCCTTCCATGCATTACATAATAATGGTGACCCCTCTTTTTTTAACCTGGAATTAAAGAATGTACTAGCCAGTGACTCCTAGTTGTCAGTCTTGCCTATTTAACCAAGTGCATCTCGCATGCCAGGACCTGTTGATCAGTACCTTGTACCTTTAAAGAGGAAAAACTACAAGTCCCACAATGCAAATTGCTGTAGGTTAAATTAAGGTGGCGCACAGATATAGACTAGACGCCTTTGAACGCACTTTGAAGACGATAATCTACAGTTTCCCGCCTCCATCTACACATATCAGTTTCAGTGCAGGGACACAGCTCTAGGAATGTTTGAAATGAAAGCAACACACTTACAAACAGGGATTTATTTATTTTTTCTCCACCTAGATGAGTACTAGGCGATCTGCTGAAATAAAATAGGAGCCACACTTGAGCTCCATCTTCTGACAGGCATTTGAAAAGAAATACGCTCTTTGTGATAGCATTAGGCGCAACTGAATAACGCCGCAATGGAGGAATGCGCTTTCCCGTGGCGCCCCCCACGTGAACTGATTCTGGAAGTGCTTTCCGCTATCACAAAGGAGAGGCGTCATCGAGTGTGTTGAAAGCTGGGCCTTGAATGCGCTCTCTGGGCTGTCACTCGCCTCTCCAGGATCTTCGAGAATTTGCTCCACTCAATATAGCTCTGGAATGTGACCCTGCGTCAAGGGCCTGTTTCCCAGCATTATATTTTTATCCAAGAATGTTATGGTCCTGTTTCTATTGAACTTGTCTTTCACATTAAAAGATGAATTGCACATTAACATTGAAAATTGGTTAACCGCCAATAATACGTTTCAATCCTTGGTTGAACTGGATACAACGTCTTTTTTTTTTTTAGCTTAAATTGAAGGGCAGGAGCAAAGTAAAAAAGTGGGCAGCAGGGCGACGCGCTTCCCAGGACCCTTGCTAACTGTTGTGCGGCCTAACGGTTCACCAACCTGCCCACTGTACCTATATATAGAACCCAGCGACGCCACTGAGCAAGACTTTTTGTCAGACACAAATTGTAGAAGGGTGTTTATAGACTATAGCCTTAGTCACAGTGTGTCGAGTGGGAAGCTAAATCGAGGAGGGATGATGACGTGGCCTAAAGGAGGGCAGGTGGCTCGGGCAAGGACCACCAGTCGCAAACAAAACATCATGAGACCCTGAAAACATGTATTTTGGGCCACCTAGTTTTGTCTTAGCTGGTCTTCTTTGCATTCAGTCTACTGAGTGTAACGAACTCTCAGTAAATAAATCACTCTCTCACTCAGTAAATACATAATTCAACCAGTGAGTGAATTACCACAATTATGTAAATACATCACCCATGCCCACGTCAGGGCTCGCTTAATAACTCTTCGTAAGTGGTTGTTTAGGTTTTCAGCTCCCCTGCTGGTTACCTTTCCTTGTTCTGCCATGCAGAGGCCAATAAGTGGGTCATGTGATGATTTGTAGCCCCCTTCAGTGTTTTTTCCAGGATGTTGCCACAGAATAAAGCCACAAGGTGGGTCTCATAGTTTGCACATATCCTCTAAAGAGGCATCTATGTTCACACACTAAAGGCTGTGTCACTTTAAATGTGAAGGTGCTGGCCTATTGCAGACCTGTTTAGAAAGTGTTCCTCTTGCACTGGCATGTTTGACTCACCTTTCCGTTCTTTGGTGTGGGGCAGGGAAAGTGTTTGGGCAATAATGAACCTGAGGGTGGCGGTCATAGTCTGCACACTGAAGGAGAAACCCATTGCAATCACATATCAGACTTTCCATTGGGAAACCTCTCCGTAATAATGTATGCACCACACAGATACTTCGGCAGCAGGTGGGGCTAGTTAAGGGGGCCCCCCCAAAACATTATTTTGAAATGGGCCCCAATGAGGCAGTACGCATCAAAATCACCCATGGGAAAGACGAGGGGGACACAAAGCAACAATTGAAATTCTTCCTGCATTTCAGGAAGATCAAAGAGCATTTTGGGAACATAACAATGACCACACTGTTTTATATATGGCAAACATGTCTATGACAGTTATTCAAGCCTGCAACTCTACTACCCCTTCTGCTTATTTCATTGATAATAATAGCACCCTAACAGTGACATGATTGCAACCCACGAGTCATACATACTCACTTGGACAGTTTCAGCCTTTAGGAGTGAGGTGTTGGTTTCACAGCATGTTTATAACTGCGTTTTCCATATAAGTCACCTGTGCACGCTCTCAGTATATGCTCAGTGCAAATTGCGTGGTGGACTGAGATGATGTAGCTGTGACTCTAAGCGTGTTGAACACACAGGAGCTTCTAATCAGCCTTTGTGGGACAATGTGCTAGTGCATTTGACTGTAGACAGAAGGTCAGAGGTTCAAACCTACCCATTGATTGTGGTGATTGGCCTTAACTGAACTCTTCTACAATTTCCTTGGTGTTTAGCAATTCAAGTATTATGCAAAAGTGTTCATTAACTCAGTGCATTCACAGCTGTCCTCTACCCAAAGAGATAGAGTTTTTAAAATGAAAAAAAAACTGTATGGACAGAGGGAATAGTCCCAGCAAAACTAGGAGGTCTGGTCACCCTACATTAGGCAGAGAATACAATTCAGGGGCGGTATCATAAAAACTGTTCAGTGATGCAAGTGCAAATATGCAAAAATTGCCTTAGTGCATTCATCATATTCTTTCAGTGCATCTTTTCACCAAGCCCATGTTTGCCTTGAGACTCGCCCACTTGGTCACAGCTGTTTAACTGAGAAATGGCATCTTTCCAGAAAGGCGGCTTTTCTAAACCAGTTGTTCATTGTTATTGGCCGACTGAATGAGCTTGGCTACCTGAGTCATGGGCCCAAGCAAAGCGAGGGTGCTTAAAGGGGCCAAAGGATTATAAAAGCCGGCATTGCCCAGCAGCAACAGGCAATGACGTTATTAGCTATGCTGAAGGACCAAACGTCCCCCAAATGCAGAACAAATATGGCCACTGAGCTTTTGTCGTTGCCCAGCGGGCAGTGTGCGTTAGTTCCTTTTACCTTTCTGCACTCTCACAAGGTGCAAAGTGGGAGGGGTTCGGTGCCCGATCAAGGGGCCTATTCTGATGGCCGTGCAAATGTAAGAAAGTGTTCCTCCATTAAGGAGGAACACTTTGCTTACAAACAACATATTCTGACGAAGCTCAGGGTGACTGAGAGGAAATGGCGTGCTTGTGGTACAACCTTTGACAAACTGGCCTGCTGCCTGCTCCAAAAGCAATACCGGCTCTCTATTCTCACCAAGAAGAGCGCCCACATCCAAGCCAGCGTCTCTGCGACTTCTAACAACCCAGCTGAATGCTTTAAAATCTGCAAGGAACTGGCCAATCCTGCTGAAGTCTCTACCTCTTCTGTCCCTTCCCAGGCTCTGGCTTCTCATTTCATCTCTAAAACTCAGGACATCCTGTCCTCTCTCTCCTCCTCTCCCCTTCCTCCGCTTACTCCCTGCTCTTCCTCTGGTCCTTCTTCGGCCAACTCTCCCCCTCCTTCTTTGCCTTTCCCCTGGTCTCCCCATATGAGGTTTCCAGACAAGTCCGATCTTTGAAAGTCTCATCAAAACAGGTTCACCCCTGCTCCTCCAAAACCATCAAGGACCACATTGACTCCCTGGCTCCTGCCGTGGCTGACTTTTGCAACCACTCCTTCACCACAGGAGTCTTCCCCTCCCCCTGAAGCGCTCCCTTGTGCACCCTCTTCTTAAGAAACCCTCTCCCGACCCGTCTTGCCCGGCCAACTACCGTCCAATCTCCATCACTCCTTTCCTGGGCAAACTCCTGGAAAAGCTGGCCATCTCCCAGCTTACAAAAAACTGAAAGGAGCAGGAAAACTCTAGCCTCTGGACCAGAGTATTATAATGACATCAATAAACAGAAAAAATATGTCCAGAGAAAGAAATATTTATAGTGCTGTATGAAAATTTATTTAAAGTGATACAAAATTGAAAAAATGGTGACTAAATCACAAATTATTAAACACTAATCACTTAAACATAGCAAAACAGCAGCTACAATATGCCTAAAATAGGCTAAAGCATCATCACAAATGCTTGCCATTCATGGTGCAACATTCAAACACAACTCATCATACAGTGACAAACATCCAAAATGCTAAAAGACAAGAAAACCATACTAAAAACATATGGGGAAAAGGAATTCATAACTGTTCCCCACAATAACAAACATTGTTATTGTGTTCACAAGCAATAGAATCAATTGACAATCTATTGTCAGGGTGGATCAAACAAGAACAAAGCACAAAGATCGCATCCCTGTAAAATGTATCTCGACCGGTTTCGACATATAGTGGTGATTGACACAACGTCTTCCTCAGGAGGTAGATGTTACCATTCTGTAAAAGAACACACACAAACATGGCTGTAAGCTAATACATGAAGAACCTAAGTCGTAGCCGACTGTCTGCCAAGTGGATTTAAAAAGAAAACAAAGCTGCTGTAGGCAGCCTCAGTTATTTAAAAACAACAGTTGAGCGCCATATATACCATAATGAAAATAAGCATATAGGAGTCCCAATCAAACAGCTGTGAATACTAGAGCCAAGGGTGAGTGACTCCCACAAGAGAAACCGTGCTTAACCTTCACACTGAATCTGTTGGTTGTCTCCATGACCATCAGTCTGGCTTCCGAGCTGCCAGAAGCACGGAAACTACTCTCCTGAACATCCGTGAAGACCTGCTCTCCAACCTTGACTCCAACACCCCCTGTGTCCTCATCTTACTTGATCTCTGATCTGCCGTGGATACTGTCAACCATGCCATCCTGCTCAATCATCTCTATGATAACCTTGGCATCACCGGTCAGGCCCTGGCGTGGCTGACTTCTTTCCTCTCTAACCGACCCTCCCAGGTTCAAATTGGGTCCTTCCTCTCCTCTACTCTATCTCTATCTCTACCTGTGGTGTTCCCCAGGGGTCCAACCTCTCTCTCTGGCTGTTTAACCAATACCTGGCACTTCTTGCCCACTGCATTGCAACACTCTGCCCCAACTTCCAGTGCTATGCGGATGACACTTAGCTAATTTTCAGACTACCCTCAGCCACCTCTTCTCCATCTCTCATCTCTGACTGTCTGCCATCCAGGAGTGCTGTGCTGCCAATGATCTCTGCCTTAATGCCAGTAAGACAGCACTCCCGCCCCCTCCTTTCCTGTCTCTCTCTGGCTGGCCTCTCTTGGCCCTCTTCCTGCGCCCACCTGTGAGGCCAAAAACCTTGGGGTTATCTTTGATTCCACACTCTCCTTCTCTCATCACATCCCTGACGTCTCTAAGAAGTCACACTACAAGCTACACCTCCTCAGAGGTATTCTTCTTTTCCTCTCCTTCCCCGAGAGGCTCACTGTATCCAGAGGTCTGGTTCTCTGTAGGCTGGACTACTGCAACAGCCTCTTTCTAAATCTGCCTGCCTCTACTCTCCGCCCTCTGCAACTTATTCAGAACAGGACTGCAAGGCTTGTTCTTGGCCTCAAGCCCATGGATCGCATCTCACCAGGACTGAAATCCGTGCACTGGCTCCCAGTGGCTGCGAGGATTAAGTGCAAAACCCTCTGCATTGTCCACAAGGCCTTCTGGGGCCTGGGGCCTCAATACCTTCAACTCTCTCTTCCTAAATATCTTCCTTCTCGAGCTCTTCACTCATCCACCTCCAACTCCCTCATGATTCTCCAAGCAATGAGTTGGCGGTTGATCTCTCTCTTTCGGTGGGGCTGCCCTCTGGAACAGCCTCCCTGCCTCACTGAAACTTGAGGAGAACCATCCCCAGTTCCGGAAGCACCTCAAAACCTTTCTCTTTGCTTCTGCTTTTTCTCCTCCTCTCCCCTGCTGAACCCCTGGCTGAAACTGCACTGGTTACCTGGCCACTCCCTGATCTCAGGCCCAGGTGCCCTCCACCTCCAGTCGCACACCTGCACTGCCTTCCTGGCAACTCCCGCACTCTGGATTGTCTCTGTATCCCTTCAGTCCCTCTACCAGCAGTTGACACCGGATGTCTGCACTTACCCTTGAACTTGCCACTAGCTGTCCATACTTACTATGTTATTAGTCTATTATCCCATGTACTGCACTCTCCCTTGCACTTTCCCCCTTCCCATGCACTTGCGCAATCTGAATGACACCTGGCCTAATAGGATCGCTGTTTATCTTCCCTCTGTTCCCCCTCCCTTGCCTCGTCGCGCCTTGGAACACTTGTGTATAGGCGCGTTATAAATGCCATATCATATAATATCATATCAAGAAAGAATGTGGTGCAGGGACATGAAAGATTCCGCTTTTAAATGTGCCTGATTTATAGCTTGACAACAGCTCTAGCAACCATCAGGAATTCAGGGCAGAAACAAAAATGGGGTAAAAATACAGTGCCGTTAAACTCCACTGCACACTTTTTCCCTTTATAAACAATGCATTTCTTAGATTGCAGCAACACTTTTCTAGTTTAATTAAAGTTTTAGAAAACGTTCCTACATTAGAAAAGTGGCAGTCTATTAAGAAATGCTCGTAATGATGCTGGAGCACATGTTTCCCCCACAATGTGTGATTTTAGCAGCTTTTGCTGTTGGAAACCACATCTCCTCTTCAGTATTTCCACCCACCTCAGAAGGATGGTGCTGGAAACTGGAGGGGAGAATGTTGTATTTCCACACACTTTTTATCTCAAGCTCAGAATCAGGCCCCAAGTCAGAAAGCAGTAATGGGAAGGACAGATCTAACATTCCAATACGGCTGCTAATGAAAAATATAGGTTCTATGTCTTATTTTTGCTTTTTGTAGGTCGCCTAACAAAAAGACCGATTTCTTTCAGCCGACTTTAGGTGGCCTACAAAGAGCAAAACAATTACTTTGTTTCACCCATCATCCCCACCCTCTCTTGTGGGATTTGTTAGAAATTGGGGGGTTTCACCCCCGAACCACCCCCCCTCATCCCCCACCACCTCCCTCCCCACCCGACTCCCCCAAACCAAAACACACACAGACACACAACACACACAAACACATACACTTGCCCATTTTCCCCCGATGGCGCTTCCAGGCCCTGGCATGCCTTTCAGCCCTTGTGCGCACTTATGTGACAAAAATATAGCAAGTGGTAAATTGTTGTAAATTACAGAATGGCAACAAAAAAATTGGCTATGCGGTTTACCGATGATTTATGGCCAGTGGTTAAATTATGACTGTCGAGAAAAGCTTTGCCACAAGCAAACCCGGTCACGGAAAAATGTACATCTTAAAATGTTAGTAATCACTATGTATAAAGGAGTGTGGGAGCCCCTCTACTGAGAACAAACATGGGTCAAATACCCTGTTCTATGGAATTCCTTCCACTCAGGAGGGTCTACAACCACGTTTTAGCTCACTGCAACCTTTACAGAGGAGAAATAACCATTTGCATATCAGTCTTTGTCCCACCAACAAGGGCAGTCCAGCATCGAAATGCTAGGCAAATCTCCTGGCTATTTCTCCTCAGTGAAAGGTACAGTGAGCTAAAGCATGCTTGTAGACCCTCCGAGTGGGCTCCTTCCCATAGAACAGGTTAATTGGCTGTGTTCTTTCTCAGAAGAGGGGTTCCCAGACCTTTTTACTACCAAACGTATGTATGTATATGAAATGTCCTGATGGATAGCTCACGGGTTAAGCCCTTTCTACATGCATGGGGCCAATCTGCACTTTGCAAGTTCTGGCGGGGGTGACTCCTTCTGGGGTCGATACATTGATTACCATTAATGTCAAGTATATTAACATCTATTATTAAATCGCTTAGGAGTGTGACGAATCCATCACAGTGTACTGTATACAAATATGATATTATTATAAACATCTTAACAGTGAGCCGCTGTGGGATATTTTTACCCATGCGCCCCACTGCACCCCTTTGCCAATGGGGAAAGAAAACAGCCAACAATGGACGTGCTAATCCCTGTGCGCGCCAAAACTGCAAAACTGTGCATGGTTCATAAATCACAAAAGGCTGAACACCCCTGCCACACACAATCAAAGTTGGTGTAAAAACAGAGCTCACTACAGGAGAATGCCAGTGGGTGCTGTTACATGTCACATGAAGCAAGGCCACAGAAGTGGGCTAAAAACCGAAAATGCCTTTAAAATGCAGCTTTCCCAATCAATTGCAACCTTCAAAGTGCTGTTTTGGCGCTAAATTCAGACACATTCCAAGTGAACTATTGAAATGAAAAGTGTGCAGAAACCACAGATCATCCAGTGCAGTCAGAAGAAACCGGGCCTCACTGACTGACAGCAGCTAAGAAATGTAGTTATGAAAAACCAGTCCAGCAACAGTTTGTTTTCAGTTACACAGGAAAAATGCGTATAAAAGTGGCAACATATCAATTTCAGTTGTGCAGAGAAAACTCCAAGTATAAACTGAATGCTTACTTCCAGATTGCAGACAATTTCTGGTGCTTAAAGACAGAATAATGAGTTAAATGTGTGTGTATGAATAAGAAAATTAGCTGTAAAAACCCAGTTTAAACGTGTTTTTTTCCCTGAAGAAATTGCAAAATTTGCCTATTTAACAGCATGTTTGTGAAGGGCTTAATTTGTATAAATATCCAAATCCCTTATAAACTGTGCTTATTTTATATGTTTTAAATAAAAGACCTTAAAGTGAATTTTAAATTAACCCAGTTTGGAGTTAAGTAAATACTTAATTCTGACTTGGCAGTGCCCAGCCTGGGAAAGATGGCACTTCAATTGACACTCCCTTGCTACAAGAAATCTTAATGGATGCTGGAGTTTTCCGCATATTGACAACAATGGGCTCATCAGATTTTTGTTTCTGGCTGAGCCAAGGACAATGGCAGGCTGCCTACTGATCTCTACAGGGGAGTTTCCCTCGCCATGAAGAGGACATACCCTCCCTGATCAAAGGAATGTGACAGCTGTTGCCTGTTGAAAGGAAAGTTACAAAGACAAAAGAACTGCCCAGAACTTTTGCTGTTTAAATACCATTTGTGATTAAGTTTCAAACTCTTTAACTGTGCAACCTGAAGGAGAACAAATATAAAATTTGGTAGATGTTAATCTAATTTTAGGCCCTTGCTTTGAATACATTAATGAACCCTGTACTACCTAAGGCACCAAAGTTACGGGAAAACCCTAATTGTTGCAAAACTATTAATGCTGCAAGTCTAATATTGGATATCCATGCTCTAATGATAATCGCCTGGATATGTACTGAATTAAAAATCATTAGTCCAAATTGTTATGATTAAAATTGATAAAATTCCATAGAATGACAAATAAAGCTCTCACAGAGATGGGGATTGAATGTATAAATAACCCTTCAAATATGTAATGTATGTGTCCGATTTTATTAGGGGACATAATTTTAGTAATGTACATTCGTGCAAAAGTTGTTTTGGTCAAAATCAATATGGGAGTTCCTAAATCCCATCATAAAGATGACAGCTCTGTTCTGACTGCCAACCAGAACAAGGCAAGTGCCTTTGGCCACTCACAGCCATGGGGGTGTGGTTTGAAATTCTGCCCATACCATAAACTTTGTGATGTCACTTGGTAGGATAAATATAGGAACTTGACCACACATAGACACACGCTGCTTCCTGACCACATCCTGATTTCCGTGCAGCACTTTGTTCCTGGCTTCTTCATCTTGTTCCTGACTTCTTCATCTTTTCCTGATTCCAGACTTCTTTGCAAAAACCAAGGCCCAACATTTGCTGAACTCCTTTTAGCTAGGCCCAAATTCAATCATCCCAAACTTAAGGGAATTTAATTCTGATCCAGTCTGGGTTGCTACCATCACACTTGCCTGCTGAAACTCGCCACCATGCTAATCTATCGTGTCCAGTGACCAGAAGGGCCAATCCATTCCAAATCCAGTTGAGGTGCCAGTTCAATTGACCAGAACCGCCCATCTGACCGATCCCTCTAGATGTTCCCTGCTGCCAGTAGACCCGGTCCGATGACCAGAACGCTGACGGTCCAATATTAATTACAATGGTCTAAAAGTATCAACAGGAATAATAGTCACCCATAGTATATTGCCTTGTCTTATCCCAATCTCAACCCATCCCATCTTTAACCTCAGAAGCCTAACATTGTCAGAACCATTCTTGTGCTGATTGTTCCCCTTTTGTTTCATTAAACCATAACCCATTAGTGATTTGGATTAAATAAAGTAATTCCCATACCGACCGGAAACCAGAGTATCACACGTGAAGAGTTACAAGCGGCTGTGCGTAACTGTGGAGATTCACGGTGGCATTCTCTCTTTCATAGTCATTAATATAGTTTAATTAAACCCAATCTTTCAGTTTTAAAACCAGATTTCTGTTTTTCTCTGCTCTATTTTTTCAAAAATGCCTCTCACTAAAACTTCTATAACTTCTTCAATTTTAGAGATAACTCTCATTTATACCTAAGACCCTTAGCTACCTCCACAGCTAAAACATCACAGAACAGTGTATTTTATCAAAAATCGCATAGTGAAATTTTGCCACAAATTTACATTTTCAAAAGTTTTACACTTGTCTTTTTCCCATTACGATCTAAAGTGTGTATTATGGCTTATCTTGTAGCTCATGTTTGCTATGACCTGTTTAGTGTTGCTCTCATAATCATTTTTATCAATTTAAGCATTTTTGCAACCTTTTTCTTGTTCACAAAGCCATTTTCACCGGTCGGTTTAAAAGTGTCAATTTCCAAAAATGTTTTTCTCTCTTGTTTGGGGGAGGGAAGATTGCATTCAGACTCTAGACATTGGGCCTCATTACAGGTCGGGCAGTCCGGAAATAACAGTGGCGGTAAACTCGGCGCCACTGTTAATTCCGGACCGCCCAATCTCGAATCCTGCAGGCAGAAGGTGATCTTCCTATAGGACTCAATGGGAATGGGGATTTACACCATTCCACCTCTGGAATTCCCGAGTCACCGGGGTTGTAATGCCCCGGTAATTTCGGGAATCACGGAGGTGGAATGCGATTACCGCCGGGCTCATAATGAGGCCCATTGTCTTTCATTCCTGAATAACTGCTGCTTACTGACATCTGTGTAGGATTGCTCATTTGTGCCTTAAATAACTTTGCAGGGGTAAATATTAACCTAAACGCTATCTTTTCACAAACCAAAATTGTTCTGTTTCTTGTGTTTTCTATTCTGCATTCCTATAAGTGAATTCAATTTCTTTACTTATTTTTTTAATTGTATTGTCGCCACTTGGTGATTGCTGCCCCATATATATATATATTAAAATGTATGTGTGATTTGAATATTAAATAAATAAATATTTACTTTTACAAACTTCCCTGATTCCTGGTCGTCCAGTGTGACCTGGGGAGTATTTTGAGATGTGTGTGATATGAGTGGTATATCATTCAGAATATTGAACCTATAGACATAATAAATAAGTATTTCATTGCACACTACATGCTAGGCGAGACCCGGGTGTGTGCCTGATTGAAATTCTTAACAGATTTTGGGAGTTTGTGCCGTGATTCTGAGTTCAAGATACCACCCGTGACAGTCTAACACAGCATACTAACCTGCAGGGTACAGACACCTTGCTGGGTTGGTCTACTGTGCTTCACTGTACAAGCACCTCTCAAAATAAATACTCAAAAAATCGGACCTGTTTGTAAAAGTAAATTAACCCTGAAATAAGTCATAAGGAAATTTATATTTTCAAAATGGCGATCCCAGTAGAGATCAATATGGCTATGGAACACCCCCTGCACATATTGTTTGGCAGGGGTGAGTGGCCCGAACAGGATGAACAGAAATGGCTGCAGGAAATCAAAGAACAGGTCACTGCCATAGACCTAGATACATGACAGGATTAGGGCCCATTACACCAAGCGCTTAGTGAACTGTACATGGCCCCAAAAGTAAAAGAGGAGCAGACAGAAATTGGCAGGATAGCGGCCTACCTATACCTCCACATAGGAGTAAAACAGGAAAAGCATGCAGAAAACATAGTTCTGGCAGAGAAGCAAGTGGAAACACTACAGCAAATCTAAACTGATCTAGACTCTGCAGGACAAAGGCTATAGAACAGCCAATAATTAGACAGAAGCTAGGCAGTATATTACCAAATTAAAAGAAGATCTGACTCTCCTGCAGCAAAAGAATACAGAGCAAGATTTCCAAGTTCAGGCACTGCAAGAGGAGTGTCAGGAAAGGGTTGGCTCTTTATAACAGTCAACAGAAACTGGCACAACAATTACATTTTAATAGAGCCTGCACAGAGCAGGTAGTCACTTTACAAAATCACATAGAAAACTTGAAAGAGGAAAACAATAAATTAATTCTTAAACATTTAGAATCTCAAACAGAATTTGATGGGGAGCGCCAGAAATCCAATGCCTTCAAAAAAACAGAGGGACGACCTGGCTGAACAGAGGGGCACTCTAAGTCAGGAGAGGGACGCCTTAGGCCAGGAAGTGAGCCAATTAAAAACTAAGTTAGAGGAAAGAAAGCTGGCCCTCCAGGAGCTTAGTGAAGTTAAAACCGAAAATGAGAAGCTACTAGAGCACACCAGGCGGGTGGAGGATGCTCTGGAAAAGACACCCAGACCAATAATGATAAAACTCAGGAGGTGAGTCTCCTGCAACAAAAATTGGCCCAGTATTTCCAATCTAGGCAGGAAGCACAAAGAGACAATGAGGCTCTCTGTGAAAAGAATGATAGGCTCCACAAACAAATAGCCATGCAAGAACAAATCATTGAGACCAGTAAGGCCTTAATAGAGGAGTCAGATTTTGGCATGTCACCAGGGAATAGGGGCTGAAAGAAAAGAAGTAGGATGGGACAGAGAAACCCCTCAGTATAACATCAGGACCCCTGCAATCAGGGACTCTAACCCCTTCAGTACCATGGACTCTGCCGGCTTCATATCCACTGGCTTATATGAACCAAGGGCCATGGGGATGGTAGACTTCAGCAGAATTGGTAACATGGGACTGACAGATCAACACCTCCCAGAAATGGATGGATGGGCGTCCCTGTGCAGATTCCCAAATGTTAGGGCTAGCTTCCCTGATCAGGAAGACTCCTGTGAGGGGAGAATCAGGGAATTGGATCCTCAAAAATACCGCCTACAAAAAATCAATCTGTTAAATTTGGTGGGGAACTCCAGGAAAGCAAGCCCACAAAGAGTATCCTAAAGACCTCTTCCCAGCTAGAGCAGTGGGCGGGGGTACTCTGCCAACCCTGGGAGCAGGGGAGAGTCAGAAGACTCTTCTGAGCACCACAGGCATCAAGAAACTAAAGAACTAAAACGTGCTTTTGCGCAGAGCACCGGGAGGGTGCGCACAGACAGTAGGGAGTTAATTAATACCTTCTTAGGGTGGACTCCCCCAGACCAAGGGGTGGTCCAACCAGGTACCTACCAACCAAAAAAACTTCCCTCCTAACTTTCCCCAGGAGGGCAGTAATCCCTCAAACGCGGGGTTGAACTTCTTTTCCCTGGTACCCACCAAACTTCAACTCACAAAACAACCCTCCTTTCTTTCCCCATTTTCCTGAGCCCAGACAGCCCAATCTGGGAGAGGGGAGGCCAAGGGTGGAGGGTTACCAGAACTATCCCAACCAAGGATATTATGGGAGAAGGGACAGTTACCCTTCCCGTGATCCACCTAGGATGGATCAGAGACCCCTGTACCAGCCAGAGCCGGTGTCCCAACTGGAGCGCCAGGTCCAGAACTTGTCACAGGATCTGGGTCACATGTTGAGGGCTCAGCAGAACCCTCAGATGAACATGTCAGCTCAGAATGCCAGAGATCAAGGGTCTGGTGCTCCAGAACCATGACGGGGAGAGAACCCTGATATCCCACCGGTTCCAAGGGAGGAGGCACGGGGCAAGGGGGTGTAAAGCCTTAGAGGAAGCTTCCTTCCCCACTTGTGAAAAGCCCCTGGAAACCCAGGAACCGGAACCAAAATCTTCTGCCCCCAAACGTCTGCAACCCAAGGAACAGAGTGCGGGTAGGAGATATAACGGACCTAAAAAGACCCATTTTGTGGAGGAGGATAGTGTCCTCCAGTTTGAAGGAGAGGAGTCCTCAGAGGACTCTGGGAAAAGGATCTTCTCATTCAGGGATGGGGGAACTCCTCCCAAAGAAAAATGGGTCCCAACAGATCCTAATAAAGACTGGGTAAATGTGGGGACTGAGTTAGAACCGTCCATCATTGAACCCCAGAATGATAAGCCAGAAAGCAACCTGGCCCAAACATATTCTGGTGACTGCCTCCAAAAAGGGGGTGGGGGGGCAGCCCAGAATCAGAACCGGGGGAGCCCAAAACTCCCCCAATATCCAACTGCCATATTTTTCTTACAGATCCCCAAGTGCTTACACTGAATCCTGCCCAAACTACCCTTGTGTCAGAATCAAGAGTCAAGAAATTAACCCACCAATTGTCCCAAAATGCACACTATCTTTGCCCCCTTGAGGAGAAGGAGGGAAGATTGTATGCCCTGGTCCAAATACAAGGGCAATGTACATTTTTGGCACTGGTGAACACTGGATCCCAAGCCACCCTTCTGTCAAAGAGAGCCTTTGATCAGCTGAATTCAGGAATGGGGAGAGATACCAGATCCCTCTCACCCCTCTTCCTGGGCAACTTCAGAACTTCGATGGGAATGAAATTCCTGTCAAGGGGACTGTGGATTTAGAAATTAAAATTGGGCGACACAAGGTGAAACACCCGGTCATAGTTGTGACTCCAGAGGGCACATCATGTTTACTGGAGAATGACATCCTGTGTAGATTTTCTCCCCTAATAGATTGTGTAAACAAGGTCCTCTGGACCCAGACTAACGGACCAATAAAATTAAAACATAGTGTCAACCATGTTAGTTTAAATGCACATGGCACATGGTTGAACAAAAACATGATCAGATTGAATTCCTTTTTCAAAACAAAAAAATCCCTGACGTGACAGTAATTGCAGTAGGACCACAAACTGGTGATGGGAAGTCCTCTCTATATGTGAAAATCAACCTTCCTTCCAGTCTCAAGTGGCATTCCAAACTGGAAGGAAATACTCTTAAATTCTATACCAATTCAAAATCAGGAAATTCCACTTCCATAGTCCAAAATGATGAGAAACCAACTCAAAGCTTGGCTGACATTCAGAAGATTGGAGAACAGTTGTTCATCCCTATTCAATTAAATGAGGGGAAGTACTCTGTTCTCGCCCGAGTGTGTGTGAACAACGGTAAGAGCTTCATTAGTGAAGCCATGTTCCAAAAATTCCCAAAAGATCCAGCCATTCCCACATTTAAATTGATAGACAAATGGGAAATGGACCTGGAAACTCCCAATTCCAAACATCTCCTGCCTAGCAGGTATATGTTCAAAATTTCCATAGGCAACAAAATTATAGTGCATAACTGTTGGGTCGTGCAAGATGTCCCTGCTGCATTTTATTTAAGCAGTGACATTCTCAATCGCTTTGCTGTTTGTTTGGACATGATAAACTTCAAGGCCTGGTCCTGATTAACAGGTAATCCCACGGACTTTGATGATCCAGAGAAAGCATTTTGGTCAGCTCAACTGCTGCCATATGCAGTTGAAGTTCAAATTGGAGAGGAATTCGCCATCTCAGAATGGGCCCGACTATTCCCACTTAAAGTAAAAATTAAAAGAGGACAGAAACTGCAAAATCCTTATGCATATGTTCACCTCAAAGCCCATTTCCAACAGCAAGGGTTGGGGGTAAACCCAACACCGCTAGTCAATACAGAACATGACACATTTCAAATAGTGGTGGATAACAGCGACCATAGGAGTATCACTCTGGGCGCAGGCACCATTATTGGAATGGCGGTTGATGACCGACATTTGTCCATAGATTTAGGTAATTAACTGATCGGACCCATCCCCAATGACTGTTTTGACAGTGATAGCGACAATGAAACAACACCAGACAAGATCTTCACCCGGCATGGGGGGAATTTCCTGGTGTACTCTTCCTGCCCTTATGGTAAGAAAGAGGTGACCTGTGACTTCAGGGGGGATGAGTTGATCTTTCAGGTCCACCAGGAATGCCTTCCCCACCTGAAGCCATCAGTCCAAGTCAGTACTTTAACCAGGGACTTCTCCACCCACCTGTTGGAGGCCGCTGAGATAGCCAAACCAGAGGTCTTTCCAGTGCTTCAGGCAAATGTATGAAGAGAGAGTCAACCTAGCTGATGCCTTTGAGACTCTGGAGCAAAAGCTAAAGTTGAAACAAGTTTTCTTAGATTTTCAGGATCTCTTTGTGGTGGACTCATATGACTGTGGTCGCACCGCAATCCATACAACAACAATTCCCACGGACCCTGGTATGACTCCAGTGTTTTTGAAGCAATACTGCCTGCCTCTCGCATCCATGGAGTCCCTCACAGAAATAATTAAAAACCTTGAGTCCGTGGGATAATTCGTCCAGTCCACAGCACCTTCAATAATCCGTTGCTGGGGATTTTGAAACCAAACGGCTAGTGGAGACTCTGTGCTGACCTGAGGGAGCTACACAAATGGGTCCACACTTGCCAATGGCCTCTTCCCTAGATTGATCAAGGGCTGGCCCAGATCCAGGGGTCGAAAGGTATACACTGCCATTGACCTGACCAATGGGTACTGGACCGTACCTGTCAGTAGGGAGAACCAATACAAGCTGTCCTTTACCTTCGGGGGGCAGCAGTACACTTGGACCCAGGCTCCCTTTGGATACATCAACTCCGGCAATTAATTTAATATCTTCTTGCATAAGGCCATGCCCGACTTGGGTGAAAGGGGTAAACTGGCCTGTATAGATGATGTTCTAATCAAAGGCTCAATTGTGGAGGAACACATAGCGGAGATCCATTATGTTCTGACACAGTTGAGGGCTGCCGGAGCAAAATTATCTTTCCAAAAGCACAGTGGTGCAGGACCCGTGTCAATTTCTTGGGGCATGAGATTACTCCTCAGGGTCCCTGTCCCCAGTAAAAGAAAGTGGAAGAACTCCTGAAGCTAAAAGACCCCACAACTCTGCATGAACTAAGAAGACTCCTTGGACTGACTAATTACAGTAGAAATTTCATTGAGGATTACGCAGAGATCACAAGAAAGACCCCTCATCCATCTGTTGAAGGAGGAGTTAAGTGGGAGTGGGGTCCAGAACAAGCCGAGGCAGTAAGACAACTCAAAAGAAGCCTCTCACAAGTGCCTTGCCTAGCTTACCCTGTTATTTTTGGAGACAGGGTTCTGAAATACATGCTTGATCGCAGTATTATACCAAAAGCATGACAAGGTCAATAAAGTCATCTCCTATGCGAGCAAGACTTTATCCTATGTGGAGGAAAAATTCAACGATTGTGAGAAGGCACTCCTGTCAACGGTGTGGGCATTGAAGAATGACTGCCTGTTCATCCAGGGGGAACACATCATAGTGGGGACTCCACACCAGCCTCTGCAATATCTGCAAAGTGACAGAATCCGGGCTGGAAATGTGAGTAATTCCCAAATTACTTCCTGGATTCTGTCAATGCAAGGCTTTCCTGTGAAGGTCAGATATAGCCAAAACAAGAAGAGTCCCCTCGTGCAATGTCTGGCTTGCATGATTGTGCCAGAGAAAACTGTCTCGCGGACGAAAGTCTTAAAAGCAAGGACAACATGGAGGTGTACCTCAATTCCCCACACAAAGTCTATGAGGAAGACAAGTGTGAGGGAATGCCCACTTTCTATGTGGATGGGTGCTCCTACCATGTTGGCAACAACGGGGAAAAAGAACTAGTGGCCGGCGTGAGGAATGCCTGGGTGAATGATGCCCCAGAACCCTCCGCTGGGTACAAAATCGGTCCCCGTAGTAGTCAAGTGACAGAGCTGATGGCTGGGCATCAAGCCATCCTCACTGCTGTCCAGACTGGTCATAGTCTCTGATTCAGATTATGTATGGAACGGGTTTGTGGAGCACCTGGTTAATCGGAAAACCAGAGGCATGCTATGTGCTAACAATAAACCACTAAAACATGGAAAATGTATACAAAATATTGATGATCTTGTCAGCTCTAGTGGGATGACCATCTACTGGAAAAAGATCAAGGGTCATTCTAAAGTAGAGGGACCAGACAAAACTGGAAATGGCTTAGCTGATTAGCTGGCCAAAACTGGAGCCATCCAAGGGGATCTACTTGAGATCGAGTCCCTGTTGGGGGAAATCCAGGTCACTGCTATAACTAGATCCCAGACAAATGCTCACAATGAACTCTCAACTGCCCAGTGGAGTAAGGAGACACCAGATGCTGATTTGATTACGGCTCAAAAAGGGATCCAATAATTGGTAAGTTTTATCAACACATTGAGGACCCTGAGAACTTTCACCTGATGTGTACTGATTGCATTGAGGAAGATGACCTCAGAGTGTTGATGAAATGTCCAAAAATGTTCCGGATCTAAGACGGTTTGTTAGTGACGAGATCCATATCTGGCTGTGACCAGTGGGTGATCCCTACCTCATTCTGAAGCCTGATGCTAAGTCACACCCATGATGCGGCCACAGCCGGTCATTGGGGGTTTCATAAGACATTAGAAATCTTGTGAGAGGTTGCATAATGGCCACACATGGGGCAGGACCTCGACCAATACAATAATTTGGTGTTTTGTGTGTGCACAATTTCAGCCAACATCACTCACACACCGTGCTCCCCTCCAAAAGAGGGGGATGACACTGCCTTGGTCAGATTTGCAAGTCGATTTCATCGGGCCCGTGATTCGCTCCTCTAGGACAACAAGTACATGTTAACCGCAACATGCTTGTTTACTTAATGGGTGGAATGTCTCCCGGCCCCAAATTGCAAGGCAGAAACAGCAGCTGCCCTGATGATCAATCACATCTTCTCGTGTTTTGGACTACCCCAAAGGATTGAGTCAGACCGAGGTAATCTCTTCACCAGCAAAGTGATGACAAAGATGTGGGAGACACTTGGGGTAAAAATGAAATTACACATTGCATATCCCCGCTCTAGTGGTGGAGTTGAGAGGTACAATAAAACTATTGTGAGCATATTAAAAGAGTTTGTGGCAGACTCTGGGCCAAGTTGGGATATTTGATTACCCCATGTCCTGATGGCCATCAGATCTACCCCTTCTTCTGCAACAGAAATGTCTCTATATGAGCTGATGGCTGGGCAAAGGATTGTGCTACCCCAGCATCTGCTCTACAGATCCCAAGAGCAGACATTGATAAATGCCTCCACAACTCATGAGTATGTTGAGAATCTGAGAAAACACCTTCAACATGCTTTTGCATATGCTCAGCAGAATCTAGAAAGATCTGCAGACAGTATGAAGACCCACTATGACCTTAACACAACTAAAAAGGGATATCAAGTAGGAGACAGGGTCTACTTGTACAATTTCCAAAGGAACCATGCCAAAGAGTGCAAATTCCTGCCAAGCTGGCGGGGTCCTTTTGAAATTGTGGACAGAATCTCACCAGTCGCCTACAGAATCCACATGCCCAACGGAAATGTGATAGAAGGGGAAGACAAATGGGTCCACATAAACCAGATAAAGAGTTGCCATCCCAGGCATACTTTGTGGCAAATAGAAGAGCCTAACGGAAACCCAGAGGGGGAAAATCCGGACATCTAGATAATGATTAAATGTTCATTGATTATATGCAAGGAAATTCGTAAATTATCATTGAATATATGCAGGGAATATTGTCAATTGTTATTAAATGTATGCATCTATCCCACTGCTGAAATCCCCGGGGAACAGTAGTGGGAAAATGTTCATAACCGTGCTATGTTCTGTTTACTAGTACTGGAACTAAATCCACCTAATCACCAAGGGGGACCTCCTCATGGGGGACCGGGAAGAAAAACCCAAGAGATCCAGAGTGTCGCTCCACACTTCCAACCAGAACCGTTGAGGAGAGTGTGTCACATCAATCGCTGACAGGAGAAACAACTGGATTTCTTCACATGGACAGAAGGAAAAATCCCACGTCCCTGACTTCCCCATGACTGGAAGTCACGCCGAAGTCGGTGGGGGATTTGTAGGATATTTTTACCCATGCCGATGCGCTCCACTGCAACCCTTTGCCAATGGGGAAAGAAAACAGCCAACAATGGACGCGCTAACCCCTGTGCGCACCAAATCTGCAAAACTGTGCATGGCTCATAAATCACAAAAGGCTGCACACCCCTGCCACACACAGTCAAAGTTGGTGTAAAAACAGAACTCACTGCAGGAGAATGCCAGTGGGTGATGTTACATGTCACATGAAGCAAGGCCACAGAAGTGGGCTAAAAACTGAAAAATGCCTTTAAAATCCAGCTTTCCCAACCAATTGCAACCTTCAAAGTGCTATTCTTGCACTAAATTCAGTCACTTTCCAAGTGAACTATTGAAATGAAAAGTGTGCTGAAACCACAGATCATCCAGTGCAGTCAGAAGAAACCAGGCCTCACTGACTGACAGCAGCTAAGAAATGTAGTTATGAAAAACCAGTCCAGCAACAGTTTGTTTTTAGTTACACTGGAAAAATGCAGATAAAAGTGGCAACATATCAATTTCAGCTGTGCAGCGGAAACTCCAAGCATAAGCTGAATACTTACTTCCAGATTGCAGACAATTTCCAGCACTCAAAGACAGAATAATGATGAGTTAAATGTGTGTGTGCTGCATAAGAAAATTAGATGTAAAAACCCAGTTTAAATGTGTTTCTTTTCCCTGAAGAAATTGCAAAATTTCGCCTATTTAACAGCATGTTTGTGAAGGGCTTAATTCTTTTAAATGTCCAAATCCCTTATAAACTGTGCTTATTTTTATATGTTTTAAATAAAAGACCTTAAAGTGAATTTTAAAGTCACCCAGTTTGGAGTTAAGTAAATACTTAATTCTGACTTGACAGTGCCCAGCCTGGGAAAGATGACACTTCACTTGACACTCCCTTGCTACAGGAAAGCTTAATGGATGCTGGAGTTTCGTGCATATTCACAACAATGGGCTCATCAGACTTTTGTCTCTGGCTGAGCCAAGGACAATGGCAGGCTGCCTACTGATCTCTACAGGGGAGCTTCCCTCTCCAGGAAGAGGACTCACCCCCCCTGATCAAATGAATGTGACAGCTGTTGCCTGTTGAAAGGAAAGTTACAAAGACAAAAAAACTGCCCAGAACCTTTGGTGTTTAAATTCTGTTTGTGATTAAGTTTCAAACTCTTTAACTCTGCAACCTGAAGGAGAACAAATCTAAAATTTGGTAGATGTTAATCTAGTTTTAGGCCCTTGCTTTGAAGACATTAATGAACCCTGTACAACCCAAGGAACCAAAGTTACAGTTAAACCCTAATTGTAGCAAAACTGTTAATGCTGCAAGTCTAATACTGGATATCCATGCTCTAATGATAATCACCTAGATATGTACTGAATTAGAAATCATTCGTCAAAATTGTTATGATTAAAATTGATAAAATTCCATAGAATGGCCCTCATTACAACACCGGCGCTAAACCATGGCACTATTAGCACCATGGTTGGTGCCGGTGTTGTACGGGTCCGCCATGGTTCAATGGGGAATTATCACCCCATTCCAAGGTTGGCGGGGCGGTAATTCCCCATTGAACCATGGCCCTTCGGCATTCCCATTTTCGCCCCATAAGGCTCTATGGGAATGGGGAAGGCGCTAAGTACGGTACCGCAAATTGCGGTACCGTACTTAGCACCAAGGTCCCTTTGCGGGTCCCTACTTTAACAGCTGGGTCCCGCAAAGGGACCTTGCAGTAAGGCGCTAAGTGTTTAACGGCGCCGCAGTCTTTTATGACACCGTTAAACACTTAGCGCCAGGGTCGTAATGAGGCCCAATGACAAAGACAGCTCTCACAGAGATGGGGATTGAATGTAAAAATAACCCTTCAAATATGTAATGTATGTGTAATGTATGTGTAATGTATGTGTTCGATTTTATTAGGGGACATCATTTTAGAAATGTACATTTGTGCAAAGTTAAGTTTTGGTCAAAATCAAAGTGGGAGTTCCTAAATCCCATCATAAAGATGACAGCTATGTTCTGACTGCCAAGCAGAACAAGGCAAGTGCCTTTGGCCACTCACAGTAATGGGGGTGTGGTTTGAAATTCTACCCATACCATAAACTTTGTGATGTCACTTGGTAGGATAAATATAGGAACTTCACCACACATAGGGCCTCATTACACGGTAGGCGGTGAGCCATGGCGCTATTAGCGCCATGGCTCATGCCGGTAAAATACCGGCACCGCCTTGGTGGAAAGGGGATTTACCGCCCCATTCCAAGGTTGGAGGGGCGGTAAATCCCCCTTCCACCATTGCCCTTCCCCATTCCCATTTCTGCAATTTTGCGGTGCCGTAATTAGCTCCGAGGTCCCTTAGTGGGTTGGATTTTAATGCCTGCAAAAAGCAGGCATTAAATCCCCCAACCGCAAAGGGACCTCGTAGTAACGTACCGGTATTTTACCGGTACCGGTAAATCCCTACCGCCATCCGTGTAATGAGGCCCATAGACACACAGTGCTTCCTGACCACATCCTGATTTCGGCGCAGCGCTTTGTTCCTGACTTCATCTTGTTCCTGACTTCTTCATCTTGTCCTGATTCCAGACTTCTTTGCAAAAACCAAGGCCCAGCATTTGTTGAACTCTTTTTAGCTAGGCCCAAATTCAATCATCCAAAACTTAAGGGAATTTAATTCTGATCCAGTCTGGCTTGCTACCATCACACTTGCCTGCTGAAACTCACCATCACGCTAATCTACCGTGTCCAGTGACCAGAAGGGCCAATCCATTCCAAATCCAGTTGAGGTGCCAGTCCAATTGACCAAAACTGCCTAGCTGACCGATCCCTCCAGAAGTGCCCTGCTGCCGGTAGACCCGATCCGATGACCAGAACCCTGACGGTTCAATCTTAATTACAATGGACTGTAAGTGTCAACAGGAATAATAGTCACCCATAGTCTCTTGCCTTGTCTTATCCCAATCTCAACCTATCCCATCTTTAACTTCAGAACCCTAACATTGTCAGAACCATGCTTGCGCTGATTTTTCCCATATTGTCTCATTAAACCATAACCCATTAGTGATTTGGATTAAATAAAGTAATTCCGATACCGAACGGAAACCAGAGTATCACACGTGAAGAGGTGCAAGCGGCCATGCGTAACTGTGGAGATTCACGGGTGGCATTCTCTTTTTCATTGTCATTAATATAGTTTAATTAAACCCAATCTGTCATTTTTAAAACCGAATTTCTGTTTTTCTCTGCTCTATTTTTTTCAAAAACGCTTCTCACTAAAACTTAATAACTTCTTCCATTTTATAGATAGAAACATAATTTCAACTCTCAATTATACCTAAGACCCTTAGCTACATCCACAAATGAAAACCGCATCGCAATACAGTGTATTTGATCCATTTTTATCAGACATCACATAGTGAAATTTTGCTGCAAATTTACATTTCCAAAGGTTTTACACGTGTCTTTTTCCCATTCAAAGTGTTTCTTAACTCCCATCCCGATCTAAAGTGTGTACTGTTGTTTATCTTGTAGCTCATGTTTGCTAGGACCTGTTTAGTGTTGTTCTCATAAGAATTGTTATCAATTTAAGCATTATTGCAACCTTTTCCTTGTTCACAAAGCCATTTTCACCTGTCAGTTTAAAAGTGTCAATTTCCGAAAACGTTTTTCTCTCTTGTTTGGGGGAGGGAAGATTGCATTCAAACTCTAGACATTGTCTTACATTCCTGAATACCTGCTGCTTACTGACATCTGTGTAGGATTGCTCATTTGTGCCTTAAAGAACTTTGCAGGGGGACATATTAACCTAAACGCTATGTTTTCACAAACCAAAATTGTTCTTTTTCCTGTGTTTTCTATTCTGCATTCCTATAAGTGAATTCAATTGCTTTACTTATTTTTTTTAATAGTATTGTCACTGCTTGGTGATTTCTGCCCCATATATATATATATATATATTAAAATGTATATGTGATTTCAATATTAAATAAATAAATATTTACTTTTACCAACTAGTCTGATTCCTGGTCCGGTGTGACCTGGGGGGTATTTTGAGATGGGTGTGATATGAATGGTATATCATTTAGAATATTGAACCTATAGACATAATAAATAAGTATTTCATTGCACACTACCTGCTAGGCGAGACCCTGTGTGTGCCTGATTGAAATCCTTAACACCGCTGTTGTAATAAAAAGTGTGTGTATGAGTTTAATCACGTGGAACATTCAGGTAATCATGGGCCATTGGATGTATTATGGATGTCCTTCATCTCTGCCCATCAAAGCGCCATTTGAATATCTCTGCAGGGAATGCAGAACAATCTGTGCTCAACTGGTTGTAGGTTTGTATTGTTTGTAATTACTACCAGGTGTATGTATCACCAGGTTACATTCTATGTTGCCAGTAGTAATAGGCAGCCAGTAGTAATAGGCAATACTGGCAGAATTACTTACAGAATTAGGTTATTTGCTTATTTTTTAAGTTATTTTGTACATATTGTGTGTAATACAATCTATGCTTAAGTTAGGATGTAGGCAATACACGTATTTAAATTAAGTTGTGTTGTGTGTAGTGTAGATGAAGATTGTTGATGGGACTCCAAAGGGGAATTTGGAGTTGGAATGTATAATGTCAAAAGAGAGTAGTACGGGTTGTGGGTGGTTGAGAGTTCCGCGAGCTGGGGCTACTGTCCGCTTTGGATTTAAATAAAGAAGACTATCTGCACCTGTTGGTTTACTCTTTTAATACTGGCAACTAGGTTTTCCTGAACAAACCAAACAAACTATTGTGGAGTAGCCCCTGTTTCTGCACAGCAATGCATCAGAGCAGACACAAGTGGGTTGAACTTGTCTTGCCCATACTTTGGGAGTGCATGCATAGTGGCGCTTTTTTATGCCCACTGAAGTGAGCGGGATTGGGATTTGTATGACAGAACCATAGCACTCCGAGGTTGAGAGGAAGTGTGAAAGGTGCCCTAGCAAGGGCCTGCTCTTGCATGCGTCGGCCACCATACCTTGCACGTCCAATGGGGATGACCTTACACGCTGTGTGCACGGATGTTGTATGGCAACGAGGACGCCAGACCGGGATCCTGCATTGGGTTGGCATTGCTTAGAGACGTGTTCTCGGAAGTTTGGACGAGCAGAGAAAGTGCAGTGATAATTGGATGCTGCTGTGTTACAGAGAGTCCAATGTTGACTACTGTTTTTTTTTTAAAAGGGAAAAGGAGTCTACTTGCGTACAATAGAGGAGCTGGGGTGGTAGGTGAGATGACTAATATTCCTGGATCTCTTCTGTTTCTGCATACACCTAGTGAACCTCCCATTAAGTGGGGAGATTGGAAGCAAGGTTTCCTGAGATATATACATGGCATATATGGTGCCAATTTTGCAAGAAACAGAAAAGACTATCACGTTTAGGCCATGAAAGAAATATTATTTTTAAAAGACTTAATTAACTCTCAGAGACGGAGCGGGAAGGATTGAATGCATTTGAGTTGAGCTTGCCAAAGTAGACAAACACTTTATAGTAAAAGAGAATGAAATACTTGCCATATACAGTTGTCAAAGTGGGCCGGAGTGGTTGGGATTGGTGCTCCTCTACTTTTTTTATTACGTTTTATTGTTCCTATACTTTGATTTTAAAAAGAAACTGTTCCAAAATAGTTTTGTTTTAAAATAAAAAATGTTGGAAGAAGTTGAAACTCGTGCTTCATTGCACTGCACTGAACGTTCCCTTAAAAAGCAGGCACGGTTGTTTAGGGGTTTGTATGGCACGTGGGAGGGAGCGTGCAATGGGGCTTGTGGGGAGTGGGGACA
This sequence comes from Ambystoma mexicanum, assembly GCF_040938575.1. NCBI lineage: Eukaryota > Metazoa > Chordata > Amphibia > Caudata > Ambystomatidae > Ambystoma > Ambystoma mexicanum. Next base: position 844,235,972 of record NC_090924.1, on the reverse strand, counting down.
GGCCAGCAGGGAACATAGTTCCACTACTTCTTTTCGTACACTTCGACCACTGCCCATATATCACTTTGCCACCAGAAAGCAATGTAAAAGTGAGTCCATAGAAGAATGTGTAACTGCACTTCATGGTTTGGCAATCAAATGTGTCTTTGAACATCGTAGAAAGGAGCATTTGAGAGACCAGTTGATGATTAAATGTTGTAATCACAAGGTTTGAGAGGAGTTCTGCTTTGGAGAGGAGACATAGGGCCTCATTCCGAGTCCGGCGCTAACCAATGGCGGTAGTAGCGCCTTGGTCAGCACCGGACCCGTACCGGCACCGCCCTGGTGGAATGGGAAATTACCGCCCTATACCGAGTTGACCAGGGCGGTAATTTCCCATTCCCCAGGGCTCTTCCCCATTCCCAAATGAGCCCCCATAGGACTCAATGGGAATGGGGAAATTGCAAATAACGGTGACCGTACTTTACGGTCACCGTTATTGGCTAAAAAGCCCCTTTGCGCCCTCGTCCCTAACGCCTGCTAAAAGCAGGCGTTAGGGACGAGGGAGCAAAGGGAACTCGGAATGTGGCGGTAAGGGATTACCGGCACCGGTCTCGTTAACGGTGACCGGTATTCCTTACCGCCATACTCGGAATAAGGCCCATAACGTTGGAAAGGGCCTTTGAAGTAGCAAAGACTGTGGAACATACAGAAATGTGCATTGAGGAACTGGACTCTGAAGCAAGTAAGGCACCCTTAGGATTAGATAACCTCAATGTGATTGAGTGAAGAAGGAAAATAGGCCAAAAACCCAGACACAAACCAAAATACAACAAGATAAAGAGATGTGATTGTTGTGGCAGCATGGAGCATTTAGCGAGTGACAAGGACTGCTTTGCCACTCACGTGATATGCCAAGATTGTGGCAAGAAGGGCCATTTGGCGAGGTGTTGCAAACAATGTTCAAGGTATGGAAGTTCTATTAAAGATGTAACATCACTAAGGGGACCTTTGGCCACTAGGGACGTGTGGGATGATGCAGTCTACATAGTTAATGCAGTCAATGCTCGACCGAAAAAGAGACAAACCCAGTTCGATAATGAAGGTGAATGGCATTGGAGTGGAAATTCTGATAGATAGAGGCACTGATTACTCCCTAGTGACTATAGATACATGCAGGAAGTCATTCGGATGTTGCACGTTGCACAAGTCATCAGTAGCAGCAGATGCATATGAAAGTACGCATTGAGATCATCAGAGTGTTTGAAACCGTGTTTCAATTTTTTAAGGACCGCAAGGTAGAAAGACTTGTATATGTAATAAAGGAAGGTGATGACATATTGTCTTGGGATAAACAAGCTGACCAGGGGATAAAGTTGGACCCAAGTCATCCTGTACACATTTTGATGGTATGTGCCAAAGGTGTCACAATGGGTTGCGTGAATGTGGAAGAAATTGAAAAGTGGTTTCTTGAAGTATTCAGAAATGGTACGGGATGCTTGAATGGGTGTGCACTTTATTAGACTGAAATCTGAGGTGGTGCCAGTCAAAGTCAAAGTACGAACAAATACCATTGCTGTTAAATGCTGAAATTTGGAATGAGATGAAGAGATTGGTCTGTGAGGATATCATAGATGTTGCAGAGGCATTAGAATGGATAAGGTCCATTGTGGTATTGAGAAAAAACAATGGAGTGGTCAGGCTATGCATAGATTTAAGAGGGTTCAATAGAAACGTGATTGCTGATAGGTTTCCTCTTCTGAAAATCAATTAACTGATTTCAGAAGTTTCAGGGGCAAAGGTATTTTCTATTCAAGATGTGAAGTCTGCCTATCACCAGATACACCCTAGTTCAATGAAGTTGACCACCTTCATAACGCCATTTGGGTTGTACAAATGTATGGGAATGCTTTTTGGTGTCATTTCTGCACCCAGCATCTTTCAAAGGGTCATGAACAAATTGATTGGGGGAATTAAGGGAGTCAAGTGCTATCTAGACGACATATTGGTATGAGGTCCATGATAAGCAGCTGAATGTGGTGATGAAGGCATTGAGTGAAGCAGGTCTGACGATTTCGTTAGATAAAGGTTTTTCAGGAGTAAAGTAGACCTTTAGGACACAAACTATCTCAGGAAGGAATTTGACCTAAGGGAATTCACAAGAGAGAAGTGGCATAATGTCTTGGTTTGGTTGAATATTACAGAACATTTGTTAAGAATCTGTCTTATAAGACCAATAATCTACTGAGAAAGAATGAAAGGTTTGTGTGGAATGACGAATGTGAGGTGGAATCCAAATTGATCAAAGAAAACATCGTGAAAGCTCCAGTGTTGAAAGGGTCCCAAGATTAGTTGCGTGCGATGTTGCATACCGATGTCAGTGAGGATGGTTTGGGTGTGTTTTGATGCAACCAAATGGGTCTGAAATGAATACAGTGGCATTCTCCTCAAGCACATTGAGAGATGCAGAGAGAAGATATTCTGTGCTAGATAGAGAAGATTTAGCTTGCGTGTGGAGTGTGGAGAAATTCAAAACATATGTGTGTGGGAGGCCGTTTATTATTATCACTAATCATAAACTGCTTGTGTCGATATTCACTAATCATAAACTGCTTGTGTCGATATTCACCAAAAAAAGGTCTCAACAGAATTTCAAGGAGAATTATTTTGTGGATCACTAACATGCAAGGTTTGAATTTTTAAATGGACTATATTCGAGGTGGATGTATTGTGGTATCAGATGCATTATCAAGGAATGAGGTAGAGAGTAGATGTGGAGATGAACAAGGAGGAACTGCAAAATGCAGGGAAGGTGAAGTCTTCATGAATACAAAAGGAATGCAGGAAAGTGAATGGCTGGAGAAGCGTGAGTTTGACAAGACATATAAGAAAGTCACCCAATTTTTAATGGAAGGGTGGCCTAGAGACAAGATTAGTGAATAATTGAAGGGATTCCACAGGGTGAAAGATGAGCTGGGAATGGATTAGAAGTTGTTGGTTAGAGGGACTCGTGTAGTGGTGCCCGAAGGGATGAGAGAAGATAGAGGTTACAGAGGAAGGACATCTCGGTTTGTGCAAAACTAAAGGGTCGATATGCAACGACTACTGGTGGGCTGGGATGGATGCAAATATTAAGTACATGTGTGGCGTGCAGGCTGGCCCTGAAGACACATCCAGGCTAGGGTGTCTTACACTTGGTAGGTTCCCTGATGAGAATTCAGCCTTAGTAGTTATTGTATCATGCCAGCAAACCTTTAAGGATTGCTAGGTAGTTGTGTGCACTGGGCCCCCTCAAAGGGTTTTCTGAGCTACTCTTGGAATAATCTGCATATAAACCTGCCCTTTCATACTCAATTCTGTGAGCTCCAGTTGCCAGGTTAGGTTAACAGGTGGCAGTACAGAGTCCCAGCACAGAATGTAGTGATGGGCTTGATTCACAAAATTGAAGCATGGGACAAGACAAATGGTATTCATGGGAGCATGTACAATTGGAAACCCTTTAAAAAATATTGGCTGGCTTACAGTAACACCTGCCACATTACACATGAGCTTACTGCAAAGCTGTCACTCGGACCGAGGCACTTTACTAGCAGCAGGAAATATGTTGGTTTAGACAGTAGATGAGCTAGAAGATCCTCCAAAAACCCTATGCCTGTGGCAATCATAACTGTAAGGGCATTACAACAAATGGCTCATGGTCATAAATACATATTCTTTTTAAGTGTTTTTTTCAATAATGTTTTATCATGTGCTACATGTCAAACAAGTCATTTAAAGCATGGGTTGGTGGGGAGAAAGGAAAACCCATTGGTCATTCACAGCTCGTGGATGAGAGTGGATGGCCAAGGGACAGTGAGAAAATGAGACACATGAGGAAGGTAAGGATCATTCATAGCTAAGCCTGCAACTGGATTTACAAATTCTGATAGATGGGGAAGGAGAAGGAGCAGCAAGTAGAAAGGGAGGATGGGGCCAGTGTTATGGACAGCTAAGCCTTACAAGCCTTGCTGATGGAGGCATGGAGGAAGGACAGTGTGAAGATAAAGAAGGGGATGGTTGGAAGTAAATATTATACCCTGACCTTATGAAAGTGAGTTATATAGAGAGTGAGAGGCATAAGGAAAGGTTAGAAAGCCCGGGCAAATAGACATCCGGGCTGGATAACTCACTATTTGCATTGCAATATATTTGTAAGCTCTGAGAAATGATCCAGTGTAAACTAGAACAACACGGACAAAGATGGAACGAGATGATCAGTACATCACATGTCTGGCTCGCTCTTTTTTCTTTTGCTGACATGTCTAGGCCACATGGTTTTCTTCAGTAACAGTCAGAAACTAAAAATGTTATTTTATTTGTAGACGTATCCTTCAAGTAGGTTCTTACAGTAATTCCCTTAGAGTCCAGTCACATCATATGAAACATATATATACGGGAAGACACAAGCTTGAAAGACAGCAATCCTTTTTGTGCATAAAGATAATCAATAGACTTATGAGCACTTCCTGATAGTTCTGTTGTTTTTTTTTTATGGCTGTACTTTCCCTGTGGGTCCAATCACATCAAGTGATACATATACATAGGGTAAGTAGCAGCTTTGAAACAGAGCAATCATTTATTTGCATGAAAATAATCAGTTAAGTTATGAATTGTTTCTGCTACTACTTGTGCTTTTTTGCTAACTTCACTTTCCCTGTATATACCCATATTGGTATGTGTTCTTGTGTCTTTGTGTTTTGTCTATAGTAATGCAATTATGTAATACATGTGTTTTATTAGCTACGTATTACATATTTCACAGTACACAAAAATCTATTAAGAAAACAATTATCATTTCATTATTCAACATATTAACATTACAAATATTATACCTTCATCTTGTACGCTGCACACAATGTTATGTTTCTGTATGAGTAGCTTAGTATACCAGATAGAACCCCATAATAGAATGCTATTTATATCAATGCATCGTTCAATGCACTAATTAGGGTATGATATTTATTGCAATGATCCTTGACACTTGTTTCGCAACATTATAATAAGAATCCCTTGTACACATATTTTATGAAAAGTACATACACATATGATGTCATCAGTGATGTCATCAATGACATTTGTGATGTCATCTTTGATGTCCTGGGTGTTAGTCTTAGCAGTGCACTCTGGTGGCGCGAGTTATGGTTGCTTAGCTTACCATAACTGGCGAATTTCAAGGGTTTTTCGGTTTTACTTGGAACCATAACATCCCTTTGACAACGTTTTTTCACTGAATTACATAGGTTTTTAGTAGCGCAACTCAACCATAACGTCCCTTTAACAAAGTTTTTTCACTGAATATATATATATATGTATATATATATATTCAAAAAATCCCTCTGGACCTGATCCACAATGAGACCAGGGAAAAGTAGGTGGAATGCACTCCTAGGAACAGTGGAGAACATCTGAGTGACCCTCCACACGAAGACAGGAACACCAAGACTCTTCCAGACTGAAAAATGCTTTTTTTTAGGTATCAGTCAACATGGCAAGGAAACCAGCAAAAAAACGACGTGTTTCGCAGTAACACACCGCTTGATCACGTAGGTAGTGTAAACATAGTCAAGGTGACTTAAGAAGGGCTCCACAGTCTCTAGCCCCTAAAAGTCAGATCTACATATATATGGGCAGTCGTATTGTATATATTTATTTTAAAATATATTGAGTGTAGTCTTTCTACTCAGTTACTGTAACACTTAGTACATATACATGTAAATACTTTAAAAAGTTAAGTACAACAGGTTTATATGGGGGGAATGTGGTTGCACAATTGCTTTTTATTTTACTTTCTAGACATAATACATTGTTTTGATTAGCCATATTGTCTGTGTTATTAATGTTAATTGTGTATAGATAGAATAACAAAACCCTTGAAAGTCAAGGATAAAACTTTGGTTGCAGAGACCTTAAGGTGAGCAATACATTGTAAAAAACACCCTTGAAATTCAAGGAAAAAGCTTCAGTAGCTTTAGTTGCAAGGCCCTTATGGTGAGAACTTAATACAACAAAACCCTGGAAATTAAGCTAAAGCCACTCTAACTTCACCCCCCCTGTTGCGCAGACTATGACCACAATGATGACATCACAGATCACATAACTGATGACATCACTAATGACATGTTGTATGAGAACAATGATGCCATTACAAATCACATCACTGATGCCATCACTGGTGACAACACTAATTGCATTGTATGTAGCTGATTACATCAATAATGGAATTAGACATAACATCATTTATAAGTTAGCTCATGAAAACTTTACCTTAATAACAATTTATGCCGTGGACTTGGCCATGACAAAGACTGGGGTCACTGGCCAACACCAAAGGCCATAGCTAGTGGTTGGTTAGTGTTCAAAAATACATGCAGTGGCCCATCACTGTTTTAAAATATACAGTGGGCAACGTTGAAAGCTGTAGTGAATGGTCATGGCTAAAGGCCATAGCTAGTGCCCCTTAATATGTCAGAACATACAGTCGGCACAGCCAAAGGCCGTGGCCACTGGCTAGTATTGTGTTGAAAACCATGGCTAGTGGCTGATTAGTGTATATAGTATACAGTAGGCATGGTCGAAAGCCGTAGCTAGTGGCTGGTTATTGTTGCCAAATACACAGTGGGCACGGCCGAATGTCATTGCTTATTGCATTTTATTATTTTAAAATATACAGTGGACATGGCCAAAAGATGTACAAATTGCTCAAGGACAAAGGCCATGGCTAGTGGCCCATTTATGTGTTAGAATATGTAGTGGGTACAGCCAAAGATTGTGGCCAGTGACCAGTACTGTTCTAAAGTCCATGGCTAGTGCCTAATCCTTTTGAAAGCTGTATCCACTGGTAAAGGCCAACATCTATGGTTGGTAGCCTGTTAGTGCACATGGATGATGGTTGTGACCACTGTTATTAGCTGAAGGTCATGACTAGTACGCATTCATGTGTTTAAATATATTTAGCCATGCACACTGACCATAGCTGAAGGCCATGCTTAATGGCAGTTCCTGTTGTGATGTAACTAGTGATGTAATCAGTGATGTGATCTGTGAAGTCATCATTGTGGTCATAGTCTGCATAACAGGAGGCATGAAGTTAAGGTGACTTTAGCTGAATTTCCACGGTTTTGTTGCATTAAGTTCTCACCTTAGCGTCCTTGCAACTAAAGTTTTTTCCTCGAATATATATATATATATATATATATATATTGTCAATTCTACCTTAGGGTAGCCAAGTCGAGCTGCACTCTCCATAAAGCCATGCTTGCCCAATTTCCACCAAACAGCAAACAAAGGAGGGGGGGGGGAAGTAAAACTCCACACCAACCGCTTTCCGTTTTGTTAATTTTCTTCTTTTATTGATCCACACGGGAAAAAATATTTAAAAATCATGGAAATCCATTTCAGAAAGTAGAAAGTATGACCCCAATGTGGGTCCTCCCAAGTGCAGCACTCGAGGCGTGACGCGTTTCGCGGCCAACTCGCCGCTTTTTCACAACAAACAACCTCTCCACCATACACCACTTTAAAACATGAAGCTAGGAGGAGTAGAGAGGGAAAGGAGGGGGTAGAACGGCAGGCAACATAGAAATCAAAGAAGGCCTCATTTAGTGATCTGCATTACGTGCCTAAACCATGGCAGACATCTTTGCCTAGTAAGTTTGCCTGACAGACATACATTCATGCGAATGAGCATTTTGATTCTAGAGGTAAATTTAAAGTGCGTTGTGCATTAGCAGCTGGGGGGGGGTATGAAATATTCACCACCCAAGTTTTTTACTTTATTTCTTCCGATTTTAAAGTGACTAGTGCATAATTAAAAACGTCTATAACTACCTTGCTGGGGTATAAATAAGTATCTAAAACCCCAAAACATGGATCTCTGTAGCTCACCCTTAATCTGTTAGGTCTTTTAGTCACTATAATATTAGTGTCCAAGGTATAATCATTTATAGTATTAGATCTCTGCTTGGTCACTTGTTTATCTGTACTTAGTGCAAAACCATGGCAGACATCTTTACCTAGTGAGTTTGCCTAACAGACATACAATCATACGAATGATCATTTTTTTCTTAGAGGTAATTTTAAAGTGCATTGTGCATTAGCAGCTGGGGGGGGTGTGGAATATTCACCACCCAAGTTTTTAACTTTATTTCTTCCGATTTTAAAGTGACTAGTGCATAATTAAAAACATCTATACCTGCCTTAATAGAATATAAATGAGTATCTAAAACCCCAAAATATGGATCTCTGTAGCATACCCTTAATCTGTTAGGTCTTTTAGTCACTGTAATATTGGTGTCCCAGGTATAATTGTTTATATTATTAGATCTCTGCTAGGTCACTTGTTTATCTATTTGTTTAATGAAGTACTTAGTGCAAGGGAAATCCCAATTCCAGCATAATAATCGAAATTGAGATAATATTCTAGATATATCCAACCATAAATGGAAGATTATCCCCAGATGCATAACAGCACTAATAAATCGATATCCAGTTTGCAGACTATGTTTTTCTAGTTAAATCTACTTCCCAGTTAGCCTCTCCTTGCTCTTCTTCTCCCCTTCTCTACTCCCCCATTACCATATGTATAGAAAGAATAGTGCAAAGCAACAAATGTGCTCCGAAACAAACACACCATTACCAACATCATAAAAAATTGTTAAAAACACAGAAACTTTAAAACCAACTATTTGATCTCTTATATCGTTACAGAGCACTAGGAGGAAAGAAAGGGACAAGAATATTCCTTTAGCTGCCCAAAAAGGTGTATAACTCTTCATCAATGTTATGCCCGTTGGGATGTTTACTTTCAAAATCTAGTATACACCTTGTTTCTTTTTGTCTCAGTTGCTTCTCCCTGTCACCTCCCCGGGGGCCCAATTCTATTTTGTATACCCCAAAGAATTTAAAACTGTCTATTTCTTTGTTGTGACATTCATAGAAATGTTTAGCCATGGGGTAGTTCACATCGTTATGTGTGATGGCTCGCACATGTTGTTGTATTCGAATCTTTAACTTGCATTTTGTGCTGCCAATGTAGTATTTATGGCATGCACAGGTGAGGGCATAGACTACATAGTCTGTTTCACAGGTGATCCGTTGTTTGATCTCTGTTTTGTGTCCTGTCACTGGATGTTTAAAAGTGTCGCCGTCAATTGCAAATTTACATATATTACAGCGTGTGCATTTATGAAAGCCTTTCCTTTTCACTGTTAGCCAGTTTCCTTCTATCTTTTCTTCTTCCTTGGCCATAAAACTGGGAACCAGCATATCTTTGAAGGACCTATTTCTTCTGAAAGTGACTTCGGGATGGGGTTTGAGGCTTTTGGCCAGATCAGGGTCAGTTAGCAAAATGCTCCAATGTTTCTGCAGAATGTGTTTAATATTTTTTGACTGGTTGTCATAAGTAAGAATGCATCGGGTGCTCTTTTCTCCTTCTAATCGATCTTTGTTCTTATTTCCAGCTAATAAGGTGTGTCTTTCAATTGTTCTGGCTTTCAGGAAGGCTCTCTCGATGACTTTTTTGGGGTACATCTGCCTTTTAAAACCTGCTGCAGTCAATTTGCTTTCTCTATCGTAAGACTCCAAAGTGGTGTTGTTTCTTCTGAGTCTCACAAATTCTCCATAGGGCACACTCCAGATCACATGTTTAGGGTGTCCACTATGTGCGTGTAAAGGAGTATTAGAGCCAGTCTTCTTTCGATGCAGCTCGCAGGTTATTTTCTCATTCACAATTCTGATATTAACATCTAGAAAGGTAATTAGTGTCCACGGTAGTGGCCATGTAGTTATGGTTAAGTTGCTGTTTCCATAGGAAGAGCACTTTTTGGGTCGCTCTCCAAGGACGGATCCTCACCAAACTTTGCAAAAAAAAGTATTTGGGTCACTCTGAATTTTTTTGCAAAGTTTGGTGAGGATTCGTCCAGGGGGGGCAAAGTTATAGGGGGGGTCCCAAAACCTTTTTTTTTCCCATAGACTGAATGGGAAAAAATGTTTTCTCGCGCCTACAGCCCAAACCGCTGGACGGATTTCCACCAAATTTGGACCAGGAGCAGCGGCTTGGTCCCGAAAGCGTGCTTTTGCAAATTTTGTGAAAATCAGTCCAGTAGTTTTTTTTAAAATGACCAAAAAGTAGGTAAAAAAAAATTAGTGATATCTGTGTTCGGTTCGCGGACACACTTCCCTGTTCGCTCCGCGGACAGTGTCCTGATTGGCCAATCGTCTTGCGTGATGTTCGCGGACATGCAACGTGTTCGCTGATTGGACGGCGTGGAGCGTGAAGCGCGTCAGATTTTTCGGTAGCGCCCACCATCTTGGATTCGCGGACGTCCGCGGACAGCGCGGTGAAACTTTGTTCAAAATTTGTATTTTGTAGAATGTGTTGGTGTGTAGGAGTGTTTGGGGAGGATGGGAGTGTATGAGATAGGATGAAAGTTGTGTTTTTTATGTGTTAGACGTTCTTTTTGTGTTCGATTCGTTTGCGGACATCACGGGTGTTCTGAAATGTTCTAAATAAACTGACTGGGCTGTGTTCTAAGGACTCAATATGTGTCCGTTTTGTTCGCAAGCAAAGTGAAACTGTTCTAAGAACACTCGCAGTGTCCGGGGAGTGTTCGTAGGGGGTGTCCTGAGGACGCTGTCCGTATTGTTCTCTGTCAAGTTGAATGTGTTCTAAGAACACCCGCGGTGTCCTGAAATGTTTGCAAATAAACAAAATGGGGGTGTTCTGAAGACGTTTTTGAGAACACTCCCGGTGTCCTGAAATGTTCGTAGGGGGTGTCCTGAGGATGCTGTCCGTATTGTTCTCTGTCAAGTTGAATGTGTTCTAAGAACACCCGCGGTGTCCTGAAATGTTCGCAAATAAACAAAATGGGGGTGTTCTAAAGACGCTTCTAAGAACACTTGCGGTGTCCGGGGAGTGTTCGTAGGGGGTGTCCTGAGGACGCTGTCCGTATTGTTCTCTGTCAAGTTGAATGTATCCTAAGAACACTTGCGGTGTCCTGAAATGTTCGCAAATAAACAAGATGGTGGTGTTCTGAAGACGCTTCTAAGAACACTCCCGGTGTCTCTGGAATGTTCGTAGGGGGTGTCCTGAGGATGCTGTCCGTATTGTTCTCTGTCATGTTGAATGTGTCCTAAGAACACTCGCGGTGTCCTGAAATGTTCGCAAATAAACAAAATGGGGGTGTTCTGAAGACGCTTCTAAGAACACTCGCGGTGTCCGGGGAGTGTTCGTAGGGGGTGTCCTGAGGACGCTGTCCGTATTGTTCTCTGTCAAGTTGAATGTGTCCTAAGAACACTCGCGGTGTCCTGAAATGTTCGCAAATAAACAAGATGGTGGTGTTCTGAAGACGCTTCTAAGAACACTCGCGGTGTCCGGGGAGTGTTCGTAGGGGGTGTCCTGAGGACGCTGTCCGTATTGTTCTCTGTCAAGTTGAATGTGTCCTAAGAACACTCGAGGTGTCCTGAAATGTTCGCAAATAAACAAGATGGTGGTGTTCTGAAGAAGCTTCTAAGAACACTACCGGTGTCCTGGAATGTTCGTAGGGGGTGTCCTGAGGACGCTGTCCGTATTGTTCTCTGTCAAGTTGAATGTGTCCTAAGAACACTCGCGGTGTCCTGAAATGTTCGCAAATAAACAAGATGGTTTTGTTCTGAAGACGCTTCTAAGAACACTCGCGGTGTCCGGGGAGTGTTTGTAGGGGGTGTCCTGAGGACACTGTCCGTATTGTTCTCTGTCAAGTTGAATGTGTTCTAAGAACACCCGCGGTGTCCTGAAATGTTCGTGAATAAACAAAATGGGGGTGTTCTGAAGACGTTTTTGAGAACACTTCCGGTGTCCTGGAATGTTCGTAGGGGGTGTCCTTAGGACGCTGTCCGTATTGTTCGTTGTTAAGTTGAAAGTGTTCTAAGAACTATCGCGTTGTTCTGAAATGTTCGTAGGGGGTGTCCTGAAAACGGTGTCCGTATTGTTCGCTGGCAAGTTCAAAGTGTTCTAAGAACACTCACATTGTTCGCAGACATCAAAAGTTTCCCATAGATCATAGTTGAAATGTTTGACTCTATGGATGTGATATGCTGCGGTGGTTGTTGCCAGGGCATAGAGTCTTGGGTGCATGGCCATTTGGCCATGCACCCAAGACTCTATGCCCTGGCAACAACCACCGCAGCATATCACATTCATATTTGCTTATAACTTTGGGTGAAAAACAAATGTATAAGGAAGAAAGGTATTAGATACTATGGATGTGATATGCTGCTATGGTTGTCCTTATTATTGTATACTTACTGTTTGGTCTAATAATGGGAGTCCATGTTTTTCTTCTTCATTTCTGTGATAAAAGAAAATAGCATGTTAGTATTAGTATTTTGTAATGACTTATTACATTGTATAAGCAATATACTTTTATTTTTTTTCGACCCTCATATTTAGTAGAGTACAAATCAGAGTACTGTGCGATTTGCTCAGTTTCTGTATTTGTTGCTAAAATCATTGGGTCTGTGGGAGAAAAAAAAATCCATGTTGGATTAAAAAAAAAACCTTTTTCTGTTATGCTACAGTTTATTTGTTTGTTTGTTTTCAATGTTCAATTTTTTGTTTCTGGCTATACTTTATACTTTGCTTTGTTGTATTTTTTTTGGAGCAGTAACAGATTCTTCATTTGTTTTGATATTATAAAATTTTGGAGCAGTTAGATACCAATTGGCGTATTCTAACTGTCTATTTTTTTAATATATTTTAGTGGTTTTGATTTATCTATTTGGATATTGTTAAATTTTGGGACAGTTAGAGACCAATTGGCGTATTCTAACTGTCTATTTCTTGGCCTAATTTAGTGGTATTCATTTATCTGATTAGTTGTTGTAGAATCTTTGAGCTGTTAGATAGCTTTTGGAGTATTCTAACAGTTTATATTATTTTAACACAAATTTATAATTTTGGGACAGTTAGAGACCAATTGGCGTATTCTAACTGTCTATTTCTTGGCCTAATTTAGTGGTATTCATTTATCTGATTAGTTGTTGTAGAATCTTTGAGCAGTTAGATAGCTTTTGGAGTATTCTAATTTACTTAAAGGTTTAAATACAGTTTATTTATCAAATTTTGGTTTTAAGAACATCAAATAAGCGTTTGTAAGATTTGCTGGTAATCTCTGCTTTAGAGTAATGGTACTATCATTACATTCAAACCATCCACATTTCTTTTTTATATATGCCGTGTAGTGCCCTGAATTGGTTGTGGCTCCTGCATGGTAGATTATACCTATTGTTGTGAAGGTTTTCTTACCAAGTGATATTTGACCATGTGTGAATCCAGTCAGCTTGCAGTTGTTTTTGGTACCATCTGCATTGTAACGTAGAAGCATTAGTATTACGTATTTACTATGTGTTTGTATTACTAATGTGGAGCGATTATCTGAATTGCAGGTAGAGCATAATCTACCATGGTTCGCATTTTGTACAAGTTGCTGAAATGGAATGGATTCACAATTTGGTATTGATATATATATGAAGCGTTCATTGGGAATTTCTTCTTGTGTCACATTGTTGCACAGAGTGCATGTATGTTTCCACATGTATGAAATCTGGAAGATTTCATTTATAAGTATGTTTTTGTTTTCCAGTACTAATAGTAAGTACATTAGAAATTCTTGTGGATCTTCCTGTGAGTTTATAGTGAATTTCACCATTCCAGTGCAGTAGTCCAATTGTCGTCTTATTCCAAAAACACTATATGTGTTGTCAGGATTGTTTGCTGCATTTCTGTGAAGTACTAACATTTGTAAACACAAAGGGTCTGTACTGTGTAAGTAAATGTTGTCAACAATTGGTGGTAATTGAAATAGAATATTCATTGCTACATTTGCATAGCAACTTACACCAACCATATTTGAGAATTTAAATGGTCCAGGTAGTTCTGTATCTAACTGCTTTTTTTGGAGTTTGTCTTCCTTCTTTAAAGAAGTACCTGGTTTACTTTCTCTAATTGATTCTTTTTTGTTTGTGGTACTTGATGAAGTATTAGTTTCTTTTACTCTCTTTGGAGGATTTGTAGTGACGTCCTGTTGCATTTCTGTTTGATTTAGTTTTCTTTTACAACGTTTTAGTTTTTGTGGAACAGAATATGTGTTTAGATGGGGAGTGTATAGTGAGCGAAGTCTATTATATTCTAAAATGCAAGGAATATCAGTGTTTACTTTACTTGCATCAAAGTTGATTAGGAATAGAACGTCAAGTGTACGTAAGCGTGATAGTGCTACGTAGCTCATGCCTTCTTTAAAGACTGTGTTACCAATATCTATCATTGCTTTGTCTAGGGTAAGACCTTGTGATTTATGAATCATGACTGCATATGCAAGAGTTAGAGAAAATTGTTCTCTGCGTACATACATATCTTTGAAGAGAAGGAATCTAGCTGTTGAGCGTCCTATCCGTTTTACTTCTGAAAGTTTGTCAAAGAGTATATTGACAAACTGAATTTTGTTGTCACGTGGTTATGTTTGAAAGCCAACAACTGTACCCAGTGCTCCATTAACTAGTCCTTGGTCCACGTCAAGGTTACGTTTAAGCATTACTCTGCAATTTAAGGATAATTTTAACATCTTTTCTAAGCCTGCTGTGTTTGAGATTGATTTTTCTAAATTATTTAGTCTTGTTGTGGCTTGGTCACACATGGGTAATGTCATACCATGTACATCTAGTTTGTCTGTGGCGCTAATTTCCATTATTGGTTGCATTTCTTTACTTAACATTATTTCATTGAATTTGAGACAGCTTGCAAGAGTTGGCATTAAGGCCATACAATTGACATTTTTGTGGGCTAATTGTTCCATAACATCTGTAGCACATGCATTATCGCCATAAAGTGCATTAATGTGCCGGGTTTTCAATGTTGCTTCTGCTTCTTTAGAAAGTATACCAACTCTCAAACTTTTTAAAATGTTGGCATAAGTTAGATCTGCAGATTGGCCCATGTTTTCTGTTAATTCTCTGTATTGGAAATGTTGCCAAAGGTTGACATTTCCAATGCTGCCAACAGTTTTACGGCAGAGTTTGTGCCCTAATGTTTTAAAAATAGGTTTACCTTTTACTGGTGTTAATTGAAGCAGATCTCCAAAAACAATAATGTGTTTTCCTGCAAAGAGCTCTTCATAGTCTGTTTTGAGTACTTCTTGTAATCTGAGGTGAATCAAAGCTAACATCAGGTTGGAGACCATGCTCACTTCATCTATTAGTAGCATTTTCATTTGTTTCAATACTCTGCGTAATTCCATTGCAGCTTCTGCAGAAAGTTTGTAATAGTCTAATTTGTTCTGGTGTTCTACTGGTAATAGTAGTAATCGGTGTAATGTAACACCACCTATGTTGTAGGCAGCTAAACCTGTGGGGGCAGTGACAACAGCTGACAGTTTGTTGTTTGTCAATTGTTGAAGGAACTTACTAATGATTGTGATTAGTAATGTTTTGCCAGAACCAGCTTCACCACTGACGTACAGTAGTATAGGTTTATAATTATGGCAGGAACATTCTTTATTTTCATGTTTTACACCATGTGCAATTTGTTTTGTTACTTCTTGAAAAATGCTACTTTGCTCATTGTTTAGTTTTGATTTTAGTATAATTAAGTCTTCCTTATCTTCATACTGACACATGGTGTTTTCTACTTCTATCATAGCTATTTCTGCCTCATTTGTTATTAGTGGTTCTCCCAGTGGTTCTTGGCTTCCTGTTACAGAAGGTTGACTACTGTCAGGAGTATCCTTATCTAGTTGGGCTTGGAGTTCTTCTTCATGTTGCTGTTCATTGTGCAACATTGTTTTGTACTGTGTAAAGTTTACATCAGTTATAGTGCTTTCATTTGCTTTGAAAGCATCCTCATATGAGTCATAGTTATCTAGTAATTGTTCTTCTTTTCTCCATGGTTTGAAGAGTTGTAGCAGGGACATGTAATGTACTTCTTTATGTTGAGGAGTCTTCAATGACAATTTGATATGATTAATTAAATTTGGTTTAGTGCGTTTAACTAAGCTGCCTTCACAGTCTGTCACTCTATATTTACCTTTTTTTCATCAGGTTTCATATCATTTTTGTATGTGTATTTTTGGGCAATTTGGTATAGACACATGTTTTCCAAAGTATTACTTCTGTTTGGGTAGTATGTGTCCAATAAATTGTTTTTTAAAATGTCTTGGCTGTTGGGATCATGTTTGGCTATTGTTTCTATATCTTCATATGATTTTAGAACTCTTTTTCTAGATTTAGCTGGACCAAGAGTTAGCCATACTATATTTTCAGATTTACCATACAATGAAGTGCCAGTTAAACGATCAGCTGCTTCATAAGATCCACATTCTCTATGGGTGAGCATTTTTATGCCCAAGCTGTATAATTTCTGAGATACTGTTTTATCTGATGACAGGTCATTCCAGAGGTCTTGGAGCTCTGTCTTTTCTGCTTTAGTTAAGTATGCTGTGACATATCGTGCAACTGCAGTAGAATTGTCTGCAATGTACTGCACATCTATGTTTGCATTCCATAAGTGGGCAATGATTGCATTATAATCAGTGATATATTTTTCTTCTTCTTTTATTTTTATGTAATATGTATTTTTAGGTGACTTACCTTTAACACTATGTCTAACTGAAGACATGAGGTTGTTTACTTGACCTGTATTTGTAACTGGTCTAGGGAAACCAAATCGGCATTTGGTGTAGTATTTGCCTTTGTTTTTGTATTTGCGACGACAATATTTTCCACATTTGTGTCTTTGAAATTGTAAAATTTGTGCATGAAGATCACTATTTGTGGCTTCTGATGGAATTTCACAAGTGACATATTTTTCAATAAACTGTAAAACAGTGGCATCACTGTCTTGACCAAATTTAGGAGCATCTTTAATCCATAAAAACATGTGGATATATGGTGCTCCTCTGGCTTGGTATTCTTTTCTCCAAAAGAAGTGTTGCACTTCTCCAAGGGGAGGAACAGTTTTATTACAAATAAAATGTAGCATAGCAATGAAGCGATGGTGAAAATATCTTGAAACATTAACAGGATCCAAAGAACAAAGTTCTCCAGGTGTTAGAATATCTATGTTTGTTTTGTTTTTATTTGATATGCGTAGGAAATCATGTAAATCTTCCCATGCATATTCTGCACAACTTAATGTAACAAACCAAGTGGGTGTACCAAGGTTTCTGATCATACAACGTACATCTCCATGATGTCGAAACCAGTACTCTTTAGTACCACGCATATTTGCTAATAGATTTGTAATATTTGATTGTAAAACCTCATCCTTTTGTTGCACTTTCTCTAATAATTGTGTAGCTGTCATATTTTGAAAGTGTGATCCTGATTTTAATATGTGTGCAACTCCGTAACATAAAGTTGCTAGTTCACTTTCAAAGAGTAGGTGGAATATGTATTCCACATTTTGTCTAAATCTGGGATCTTCAGAATACATCTGTAATGAGCGGTATTCTGAAGCTGATATTTGAATAGGTCTATCATCATACCTTCCTCCTTTGCCAGTAGGAAAGAGTAGAGGAAAAGCAAATGCTTCTATACTTTTTTCCCATATACTGATTGGCGATCCTTTTGTTTGACGCATTTGGTAAGTTTCCAGTACATCTTGTATGGTGTCATTACAGTGCAAAGGATGAATTGTATAATGGTCTAAAGTATTTGATATTGTAGCAGGATCTAGTAGCTCAAATTGACCAGCTTCTTGTGTTTCTTGAATTATTTCAGTTGTATCTTTCAAGTTTTCTTCAATATTAATTTCTTTGTAATATTCATTATTCTATTTAAGATATTGGAAGGCTTGTCTAACTTTATATAAATCTACCAGCTGTTGCCATGTTTTTTTGTCTTTTGTAGGTACTCCATTTACTAATATAATTAAAGATTGCTGCATTGGACGTTGCACTCCTAGAGTATGCACATTTTCTTTTAGATTTAATGGTAAATAAACTACTTTTCCACGAATGCCTTTTACCAATTCAGAGGGAGGTAATTTTACTGTTTTTGGTTGAAGGCGTATTGTTGCTTGAAATGGGTGTACTGTTTGAATTATGATGCTCTCATATAAATTAAGTTGTTGCAGAGGTTTTGGTACTGGGTATAATTCCAAATTATTTGTGATAGAACGTGAAGGAGTTTGGTTGTTGTCAAGTTTTGTAGTGCAGTAACTGCAAAGTATTAAGGGCTCAGTTATTTCATATTTGTTTTCTGCTACAAGGTAGAGAGCTAATTCAAACCATTTAGAATCTTCATTGTCTTCTATTTTGTATGATAGGTCCACAGTTTTTGTGTTACTTTTATAAAAAATTCTACGGCAACATGCACATACATGGTTTGGTACTTCAGCTGATGTACTTTTAAATTTTAGTATTTCTTTTTTGTATGTGTTTAGCAAAAGGTTGCCATGTGTAAAATTGTTGCTTAATTGGTTTAAAGCTATTTCATTCTGTAAATGGCTTTCACTTCCAAAATATTTATTCTGGATATAGTGAATTTCTTCAAGTAGGTCTTTTGCTGTACCATGTAGAAGGATGTTATTTAACTTTGCTAGTGCTAACGCAGGACTTTTAGCATAGTACAGTTTATAGACTAGATTTCTTATAGTTGAATGATGTGTTGATATCCTTTTGATATCATGGAAAGTGGTTTTACAAGTAGGTCCTGTAATGCAGGCCAATGAATGTCCTTGTAGTCCTGTGTACTTGCGCACTGGACAGGTATCTATATTTTGCAGTAATTTAATTTTGATTTTGTCTTTGCTTTTTACATATTTATTGAGGAATTGGCGTAAAGATTTGAAACATTGTTTGGGAATGTTACACACTGACGTGCATGGCCATTTGTACACTAGACGTTCTGATTCAGTTGAATGGAGGGGTAATTCTAAGTTTCCAGGCATATTTTTGTAAGGAGTACTTCTTGTTCCATTATGGTATTATTCACTTTTACATAACCTCAACCACTGCTATTTATGGCAATTGTATTTGTTTGCTTTTGTTTGTATGCTTCTTCATTAAAATATGGTTCTGTGCTCGTAGTGTGATTCCATTCACCTCCGCAGATACTTAAGAAGTTCTTTCTGTTGACATTTCGCTTATTGAGAAGTCTTTTTTGTAATTTAGTTATTAGTTTTGTTAGTGGTTTCATTTTGTTTAACAGTAAAATAAATACATTTCTTTTGAGAAGAATTGCACTGTCCATCAATGCTTCTAAGATTAATTTCCTACGATAGGTTTTAAGCTTTGAACCTGATTACTCTCCTGTTTTTATAAGATTTTGAAGGACTTTGTGACGGTATATTTTGGCTAAAATACTTTTCTTGGTATGCTTACTTTGCAATATATTAAAATTTGAAGAAGTAGTTTTATCTGTACTGATAGCTGATTTTCTGTTAATTGTTTTTTGGTTTGTTTTACATTTTGATAGAGGAAGCGAAGTTGTTGTACTTGAAACTTCTTGTGTTTCACTAAATGATTGTATTAGCTGTTTTGTTTCATCTTTTTTTACAAATTCTGCTAGAGATGGATGCTTATGTTGGACACCTTTATTTTCATTTGCTCTACTTTTGCGTTGCTTTCTACGGACTTGACTTTTGGTAGGCATTCTTTAGGGTCTGTTGAAAAAAATAAAGAAGATATGGGTTGGGGTGTTCTGGAATGTATGTGTGCTGTGTGCATGAGTGTTTGAGTAAGATGATAAAGATGTATGTAATGGTGTGTGATTGTGCATTGGGAACTAAAACTAGTAGGGATAGGTATTCTTGAATTTATGTGTTACTAAACTGGGGTTCAGATGACAAAAAAAAAGTAAGCTAGTGGTGTGGAAAAGTACAAATAGTAAATCTAATGTATACAATTAAAACAGTTGTTTGTTCTATAATATGAAAATTGTAGTGGTTCAGTTGGGTAATTTGTGTGTCCAAAAATAGAAATTTGTCGGCCATTCTGGCTGTAAATCGCTGTTTAAGACATGGAAATTTTTGGACAGAATGGTACAAAATCTCTATTTTTAGAAACCAAAATAGCTCGTATTAATGTTATAGTATATTTGATTAATAATACAAATATTATGGTGATATTTTACTTCTTAGTTTTTCTTTCTTCTTCGAATTCGGCTGCTTCTTTTCAGGAGATTGGTCTTCACTGCAATTGTAAAAGCTTCAAATTAGTAACTTTGTTTGTATATAGCACTGTTTTTAATTTAGATATTGATTTTTTTAATTTAAATCCTCAGTGCCTTCTGTAAAACCATTAAACTAATTTATTTACATAAGATACATTGCATCAGTTCAGTACATATGATATGTTCTTAATGAACAAATTGTATTGAATGACTAACTGTAGCAAAAAAAAATATCTTTACTATGTCTTGTGAAATTTATAATATATTAGTGAATACCACTATTTCTGTAAGTAAACTGTTCTAGGTAATAGCGCCTCAATGCCATATCTAATTTAAAGTAATTAAGTAAATAAATAAATAAAAACAAAAAATATGAAATTGCATAAGTATTTTTATAAAGGTTTAAACATAGATTGTGTTTGCATGCAATTTTGTTTGAATATATGTAGTCTATATATTTCATTTAAAAAATGTTAGTTTAACATGATTTGAGTGTGTATGTATAAAGAAAGTAAATAGTATAAAGGTTATAAGTGATAGTTGAGTTTAGGAAATTGAAAAAAGTACAGTAAATTCATTTTACAGATTTTACAAGGTAAAAGTCTGTTTGAAAATGTGTTCATCTACTATACAGAAAATATGCATACCTGAAGTTTGTGTTCATGCATATGGATATGCATGGAGCTGCAAGTAGAAATCTTGGAGACTTGTACAGTATTTCTGGTAGATGGTGCTTGCCAATGATATGACACTTGTACTCAGAGAGTTTCAGAGTACATTTGCAGTGCTGATCTATGATGATGCAGATAGATGTAGAGGTCTTGAATGTGATTGGTGCATGGTCATGTGATTTTTGAGGTACATCCAATGAGGGAATGGCAGAGAGAGTGTAGTGGAAATGGTAGAAGGGCTGTTCATGTTACGATATGTCCACGGACATGGCGGTAGTTCGCGGACATCGGGAGTTACATCCGGGGATTTTTGGGTTCAGAAGTCATGCAAATGAGAATAAGCACTGAAAGGGATTGGTCAGGAAAGTTTGGTGGGTGTGTTGTGCCGGGAGAGATTTTCTCAGATACTCTTTTTGCTGAGAGAACAAAAGATAGCTATGGCTGTGTGTTTCAGAAAACAGATTGTTTGGATTTTAGGAGATTCGTGGATACATTGGTTGAAGGTGCATGCAGAAAGCTGTGGAGTAGCTGTAGATCTTGGATTCCCACATGTGGAAGTACACTGGCATGGAGTACGTGGAATGAAGTGGTTGGACTTGCTACCTCTCTGTGCTACTTTGGAGACAGAGCAACATCCAGACATAATTGTAATTCATTGTGGAGGGAACAGTTTAGGACATGTGACTGGATTTTTTTGCAATTTGCTATGAAAGAAGGATTTAGGAAGGTTATCGACATGTTTCCTAATTCTCAAGTGATATTTTCACGGATTGCGCAGAGACAAATGTGGCTTCGTTCTTCTTCATTTGGTCCACAAATGGAAAAAGCAAGGCGCAATGTTAATAAGGCTGTTTGTGCCTTTCTAAGAGATTTTGGCATGTCTTCTTTTCACAATGAAAATATTATGTTTTGTAGTACATACATTTTTCGCAGAGATGGAGTCCATCTTGCTTATGCTGGCAATCAGATTTTTCTGAGAAATGTACAAAATGCATTGCCACCTTTTTTGGAAGTACAACAACGATTTTGAAGTAGATGTTAAGCATATACAATGTTTGACTTACAAACACCACCCAAAGGCTCTTTTCAGAGCCACCACTTCTTTCCAGAGAAAATTACAATGTTTGTGATGGAGTAGCAACCCAATTTTTTTAATGTTCGCAAACTGTCCGCGGACTTCTAAAAAATACAAAGAGCCCTGCTTCATTTATTTTCACTTCTATTTTTTAACTGGGAAAGGCGGCTCTGAAAAGAGCCTTATTTTTTTTTTATTTTTGTAATTTTGTTTTTTTTTGGGTTTTTCAGACACGACACAGTAGGAGAGGAGGGTAAAGGTAAAGGAGGGCAACCACAGGGATAAGAAAGAGCGAGCTGAGAGAGGAAGATGTAGAGTCAGTTTTATTTGGGTAGTGAGCAGGTCTTCTCGTGCTCTGAGACGATAGTCTCAAAAGCACTCCGAAGTCGCTCCCCCCTGCAGAGTACTGTGTCACAGTACATACATACAACTGTGACCTCAAAAGGTAAGGGTCATCAGCATTCTGTATGGCCTGTGAGGCAGCTTGAGGAAGACGCTGTCCCACAGAGGTGGTCCTTGTGGTGACAGGATCAGAAACAGAGGATGAAGTAGAGGAAATCAACCTGCTGCGTTCTTCGCAAGGTACAACCCTGCGAATAGCCCCAGAGTGAAATGACCTCAGGTGTCGCTTCATAGTAGTGGTCCCAAAGCTGTACTTACCGTGCTTCCCGCGACTGAGTATCATTTTGCACTCATTGCAGGTAACACGGTTCGCACGAGCCTTAGGAATATGAATGGTAAATAACCGCCACACCCAAGACTCACGCCTAGTGCGGGTAGTAGGGTTTTCCTCTACCTCATTCTCATCATCCTCTTCTTCCTCCTCCGCATCCTCACTCCTGTTCCCCTCTTCAGGCCCTTGGGGAGGTGGTGGTGGTGGAGGGGGTGGGGATGGTGCTGAAGCAGGTGCAGCACCAAGTGGCAGTTCAGCAGCCAAGGATGCCATCTCGATGATGGTGTAGTCTGCAGGTGGCAGCAAAAATCACTGTGTTCTGAAGAATAGCCAATGGGAATAAGCTCTTGGGCGTGGTCTTTTATAGGGGTGCTTGTGCGCGGTTCGCGGACATGCGCACTGTCCGCGGACAGATCGAACACAAAAAAAGGATCGGAAAGTTTCAAAAGGTATATAGAAACTCAAGATTGCTATGTGGGACTTGTGCCATGGTGAGATTTTATTGAAAAATATTATGGATTAACTGAAAATGTACTTTTAAATTGTTCGGGGACACGAACAGTGTCCGCATTTCAGGACACACGATGAGCGCGGGCGCGGTCATATGATCCGTTTGCGAACTAGTCCGCGAAAGAAGCGCCTGTCCGCAGGACACCAAGTGCACGGAGATTGGTTAGCGCATGCGCATTGATGTCCTACGGACACTGTTCGTAATTAAAAGTGCGTCACACGTGAAACGAACATTTCAGGACACCGCGTGTGTTCTTAGAACAGTTTAAACTTGGTAGCGAACAGTAAGGACAGATATAGTGTTCTTCAGAACACGTGTAATTTAGTTTATGTACGAACATTTCAGGACACCAATTGTGTTCTTAGAACAGTTTCAATTGGGTGGCGAACACTACGAACAGGTATAGTGTTCTTCAGGACACCTCCATTTTCGTTTACGTACGAACATTTCAGGACACCAATAGCGTTCTTAGAACAGTTTGAACTTGCTAGCGAACAGTACCGGACAGGTATAGTGTTCTTTAGGACACTTTAATTTTTGTTTGTTTACGAACAATTCAGGACACCTCGTGTGTTCTTAGTACAGTTTCATGTTGCTAGCGAACACTACGAACAGTTGTACTGTTGTTCAGGACACATCATTTTCGTTTATTTATGAACATTTCAGGACACCAATTGTGTTCTTAGGACAGTTTTAAGTTGATAGCGAACATTACGGACAGATATAGTGTTCTTTAGAATACTATAATTTTTGTTTCTTTACGAACATTTCAGGACACCACGTGTGTTCTTAGAACAGTTTCAACTTGCTAGCGAACAGTACGAACAGGTGTGGTGTTCTTCAGGACACCTCCATTTTCGTTTATGTACGAACATTTCAGAACACTCGCACTGTCCGCGGACACTTTTATTGTTTTAAAAAAAAAAAACTGAAACTATTCACAATACAATATAAAAATTAAACTTTATTTAACATATATTAATAATTTATGACAGAGAAGGTGAGGCAGAAACAGAAACAAAAACAGGAGAATTTGGGGTTTCAACATGATTGGTATTAGGTGAAGAAGGGATGGAAATCTCATCAAAATGTTTTGGATTATGGAAAGGGTTTGGGGATAATTGACTGGGATATGGTGAGGAGGGACAAGTACATGTGGGGCAATGGTACGAGGTTTTTGGTTTGAAATGATTTTCTACAAAAGTTTTTAAATTATTAAAATTAGCCAACAATACATCAATTTTTTCTTCTATATTGTGAAGACTGTTATCCATAACAGGGTTTTCTGAAGTTTTTTCTATTTTTTGGTATGCTCTGTACAAAAAAATAATATATATGTTAAATGTATATAGAAAAAAATAATAAATAAATGGTTTATATTATAAAGTGTTTACCATTAGTTTCACTATCTTGTGACATTTCTTCATGTGGGAAATTGTCCTCTAGCCATTCCAGAGTACTAGACATTTCTGTGAGAAAAAAAAAAATGATAATATATTTTTTAATCTAATACAGAAAGTTTATAAATATATGAGTAAAATGAAGTACACTTACTATTTCTGGTAAGATAAGTCCTATGTATTCAGTGGGTCTGGTCTTGTTCTCAGTTCTGTTGTGTCTGTGAGGTAATTATGTTGGAAGCCAATTTATCTTCTTGTGGTATATTCCATTTCAGAACATATTGTATTTAAATGAATGGTTAGTGTGTTACATATATGGGTTACATTTCTTATGTATTACTATATATAATGTGTTTGTGTGCTACTTTTTGAATTTGTTAAATGTTCCTATATTATGAAATAATAATCAAACATACCCCACCACCCCCCCCCCACAGTTTTTAGATAGTGGTACTGTTCTCCGAACATGTCCGCGAACATTAAATAAGTTCGCGGACATCAAGTTCATAAGAAGAGATCTAGTCAGTTCCATATGACATGTATATAAAGTCAAAGTCATTATTGTTAAGTTGTGCTACTAAAAAACTATGAAATTCAGTGAAAAAACTTTGTTAAAGGGACGTTATGGTTAAGTTGCGCTACTAAAAACCTATGAAATTCAGTGAAAAAAACTTTGTTAAAGGGACGTTATGGTTCCAAGTAAAACCGAAAAACCCTTGAAATTCGCCAGTTATGGTAAGCTAAGCAACCATAACTCGCGCCACCACCGTGCACTGCTAAGACTAACACCCAGGACATCAAAGATGACATCACAAATGTCATTGATGACATCACTGATGACATCATATGTGTATGTACTTCTCATGAAATATGTGTAGAAGGGATTCTTATTATGTTGCGAAAAAAGTGTCAAGAATCATTGCAAGAAATATACCCTAATAAGTGCATTGAACGATGCATTGATATAAATAACATCCTATTATGGGGTTCTATCTAGTATACTAAGCTACTCATACAGAAACATAACATTGTGTGCAGCGTACAAGATGAAGGTATGATATTCGTAATGTTAATATGTTGAATAATGAAATGATAATTGTTTTCTTAATAGATTTTTGTGTACTGTGAAATATGTAATAAGTAGCTAATAAAACCCATGTATTACATAATTGGATTACTATATACAAAACACAAAGACACAAGAACACATACCAATATGGGTATATATAGGGAAAGTGAAGTTAGCAAAAAAGCACAAGTAGTAGCAGAAACAATTCATAACTTAACTGATTAGTTTCATGTAAATAAATGATTGCTCTGTTTCAAATCTGCTATTTACCCTATGTATATGTATCACTTGATGTGATTGGACCCTAAGGAAAGTAGTGTGAGTACAATGTATACAAATATGACCATATACAGGGAAAGTACAGCCATAAAAAAAACAACAGAACTATCAGAAAGTGCTCATAAGTCTAGTGATTATCTTTATGCACAAAAAGGATTGCTGTCTTTCAAACTTGTGTTTTCTCATATGTATATGTTTCATATGATGTGACTGTACTCTAAGGGAATTACTGTAAGAACCTACTAGAAGGATATGTCTACAAATAAAATAAAATTCTTAGTTTCTGACTGTTACTGAAGAAAACCATGTGGCCTAGACATGTCAGCAAAAGAAAAAATAGTGAGCCAGACATGTGATGTCATCAATGACATTTGTGATGTCATCTTTGATGTCCTGGGTGTTAGTCTTAGCAGTGCACGGTGGTGGCGCGAGTTTATGGTTGCTTAGCTTACCATAACTGGCGAATTTCAAGGGTTTTTCGGTTTTACTTGGAACCATAACGTCCCTTTAACAAAGTTTTTTTTCACTGAATATATATATATATATATAGTAAGATTTGCCGCAAAGCGTTCCAGAGTATTGCTTTTATCACTGAACAGACTGGTGATGGCCATTTGCTTAAACTGGTGTAGTGGATATGCCTCTTCTGCTTGTGGAGTTTAGGAAGATATAAATAATCGCTACTAGAATTCATTTTATGGAGATTTCCTGACTGCATGCTCATTGTGAACATCCTGAAAACCTGGCTGTACAGTATTATGCAGTATGTTGCCGATGAAAGCCTTGAGGGTCATCTCCGGCTTTATTATGAGGTTGTCTGTAATGGAAAAAAAGGGCAGCATATTTAAATGCTGCCTGTTTTACTTGCCAGTTATAATGAGGGTTTGGGTACTTCCAACAGGTAATATTGCTAGGAATACCGCCTGATTATGAGGCTACATGTCTTATGCACAAAAATGAGAAAATATCCCATTAAGTTTCCGAACGTATTTTCCTGCAGGAAAAGGAAGTAGCTTCCCTATATTAGGAGAAGAAAACATGAGCGTCTTGGTTGCCCACCATCTCACAGTCCCATTTCCAGCGCAATGCAAATATGGTTAAAAAATTACTCTTTTCTGCATTATGAAAAATTGCACAGTTGTGGTATGGTCAGCTACTGTGCACAATCCATTCCCATCCTCAAAATGTCAGTGGAAATAGTTTAAGCAAATTCATGTACAAATATTGCATATTGATTTGAAGAAATACCACGTGTGGTATTTCTCGAAATCTGTTTCCATTGCTGCCAAGCTGGTGGATTTCTCAGAATGAGGACTAGACCAAATATGTCCGCATGTGCTAATGTGCAGTCATTCCTGGGAGGTAACGTAGCAAACTCCGGCAAGCCTACATAGAGAGCATCTGCAGTCGTTTTCATGCAGAAAGAGACCTGGGTGATTACATGTGCGTTATGCAGTCACAACATTAAATAAATGCATTAACTCTTAAAATGTTTGACTACACCTAACTGAAAACACCTGGACATGTTAAAGTTACCTGGCTTGTTTTATCTGTAACCGAGCAATTAGTATGTAGAAAGCTGTACTTGTTTGAAATTGGATCTTGGATCTGTTTCCTAATGACATTGAACTTCATCTAGTGTGTGGCAGTAAATTGATGGTAAGTCTGCTAAATTACTGTCAAACTCATATACTGTAAAATCCACTTGGTCCCATTGCATTACCACATGATTATGAGTGGTTGTGTGGTGGTGCAAATCCCCATTTTGGTGTCCATAGTACTCCACCAGGATTTTTCATAATTAACACCAGCATTTTCTGTGATTCCACCAATTTTTGGCCGAAAAGCATCTAACTGGAGGTAAATCGTCCACTTCAAGGTCAGGACTCAGAAGTGGTAAAAGTTGTGGTAAGTTCCAAAAAAGGCATACATTGAGTTACCAGCACTTTTTTTTACCACACCACAGTACTCGAAATGAGTTCCATTGCTTGCTCTTACTGGTGTCAAACTGTTTCAGTTGACGTTTTTTACCGGTGGAATTCCCCTAAAATTGCCAGTCATGCTTTGTGCAGTGTCCAAACCCCAAGATGCTGTCATTGGGCCCAGTAGAAACTGCATTTGCCTGGACCAAGAGACTTCCCACTTAGATATATCACTTCCTGTTGCCTAAATCACGTGTCAGATGCTATAAACACGAGTAGCCGTGACTGAGCTGTGAATGTATCCTAGCCCTCACGCCCACAGCAGTAACTCCAAAACGGATGTGATTCAAGTCTGAAGAGGGGCCGGATCCTTTGGACGGGAAGTGCATGCAACGCGCCAAAGCCACATTGTGCAGAGGTTCCAGGCTACAAAGGAAGCAGGAGAAAGGAAGCTGTTTGATTATGCTAACAGACTCCATCTGCGCAAGAGGTGCCAACTAGCGAGAAAAGCACATTCAACACTTAGGGAGGAATAAGGGGCTGCACTGTTCCCAGTCACGCCGGCTGCCTGGGCTTTATGCTGTGGAAAGAGTCCTGTCCCAGAACCCCTTTCAAATACATCCAGTACAAACTTAACCAAGGGATTTTTTTGTTTTGTTTAACTTTATTTAGCTGCGTTAATCAGATACACTGTTAAACAACACTTACTATGTTGTGCCAGGTTGGATTGACACCAACAGCTGCCAGGAGCTACTTTCGAGTCCTAAGACTAAACAGTGACATAAAAACATACCTAGGTGGCATGAGCTCTGTGTGTTTCAGAATATGCATAAAGGATCATTGGGACACATCTAGAAGGGATTTAAAGCACAATAGGTCATATATAATGGACGTAAAGTTATAGTTTGCATCTCCTGTGGAAGTTAGATTTTTTGCATGGATCTCACTAGCCCCTCCTTCTCCAGAAGTAGCTCCTGTTTAATGAGTGTTGCCCGATATCCATGAGCTGCTTTTAGCTCCTGTTCGTCAAATCGTTTTTTCAATCCTTACTACTGCGCTGTTTGTATTGCTCTTTGTACATTCGCAAACAGAAAGTTAAAAGGGAAGATTCATAGCATGGGTGGAATGCTTATCTGCCGTGGGGTTGGACCAGTCGCACCACCTTCAATCGCTGATGCATTCTACTGTGTGTTCCTCATGTTGTTGCTCGTGAAATAGCGTAGGCCTTAGGTCCCCGATTCTCTATCACAAGTACTTGGTTTGCACACGCAAGAAAGATGAGTTGTGTCACATGAGCAATTTGTATTGCTTGCAAATCTTGAGTACCCCTCATGCTCAAGCCATGCTCTTCTTTTAGCTCACGCGGTGGGAACATTTGTTCCTTCGCAGGCGTGGCCAGAGCAATTTTGCTCTGTGTCCTTAGCAACTCTCTGCTTCCTCCCTTTTTTTTGCAATGTATTCCTCATGCTGAGCAGTCAAAATTTCATTACAAAAAGGTTTGTAAATGCAGTGATCGAAGTGAGCAGGAACGGTCGGGAGCAGGGTTCCACTACCTTTATTTTTTTCTGTTTACCATTCCTCTGCGTTTTATGACCATATTCACTATTCTTTACAGAGGATTTGTCCGTTCATGGCCTTGTGCGTGTGTAAAGTTGCAATGGGAGCCTTAGTTACTAGTCACTTAGACTATTGCAATGCCCCGGCCGCACCACCCAGTCACATGCTGACCAATGCTTCCACCAACCCTCTACCCTGCCGAGACTACAGTTCCACTACTTTTTTCGGTACACTTCTACCACTGTGTAAAGGACGTGCAAATTGAGTACTGCAGCACAGATGGAGGTATTCACAGGAGCCAGAAGACCTCTCTGTTGGGCTTTCCTTTTTCTAGGAGGCATGAAGGTTTTCATCATGGTTCTTCCTTTTCCCTTAAAGAAATACCCCCCATGAATACCTTTCATGATGTAGTTTTAGGATGGTATGAAGAGATTACTTTTCCTGATTACTGTGTCCTTGAGCAAATGGTGACATATCAAATCGCATTTCCAGAGGAGCCCTGAATGCAAGGAAAAGTGAAGCGCAAACATATGTTTTCAACTCTGCCCTCCCCCCCTTAGAATGCATCATTAAACACTTCCAACAGCTAAGGTATGCACAGTCATTATGGGTGCACCTTTCCATGATCGTTGCACATAGTTTTTCTCCCAATTTCTTTTGATATCCTCAATGCCCTAAAACACCTTGCCATCAGGTGATTTCCTGTAAGTACCACCTATAATTCCAAAATCAATGTCGGGTGTATTTTTGTGATGCGCTCAGTTATATTTCGTCAATCTTCTTGCACCTTCATGCAATCCTTGTGCAGGGAAAGAACACACCGTAAGTAGTAAGTAGCATTTCGTGTGCATTCCACCATAGGGGATGCCTGCAAAATAACACAGGAAATGCAAACAGAGTGCAGTTCTCCTCAGTCCCAAAATTGCACTCTACATCACTAGCACTAGATAATCTAGATAGGAAGTGGCAATCAAAAGGAAGGCTTTTGGTGAAGCAAAGCGTTATGGCCAAAGTGCAAGGATTTAAAACTTCATTGCTAAAGCCAGCTGTTTTGAAACTCTTTTTACCGGATGGGATTAAAGTCACTGATGCCCCAGATCAGGCTTGTGCCTCGCTTAAAAATTACCCTGGCACATGCCAACATAAAGAGATTTAAACTGCTCTCTCACTTTTAATTCTTTTACTCCTTCACCTTTTAACTGAAATATACTGTTTTCACTGAATTATTATTTTTAAATATGATAGTTTACCTTGTTTATTCTACATGTATTAATAACTTATTTTGATGTTATTTTATTGGTTTACATTTCAGCCGTTAAATGGTAGCTGCACGGGCATGCTTGCGCAGTGTTTATTTACAATTGCAGGCATTCTTTAATCCGTGTCATATTGATGTTGTACGGACTGAATTTTTTGAGTACAGGACCTAAGGGGATGCAGAGCGTAGAAGTAATTACGTCATTCGTTGATTTACGTGCAGCGTGCCACTCCGGTCTTTTGGGTTTCCAAGATTATGTCGCTGCTATGATGTCTCGATAGCCCGGGATGCTGGTTCCGGAAAACCTGCTAGTGGTACTACGGACGGGCGTTCGTGGTTTTTTGCTCTAGTCAAGATGAGCGCTGATTTCGTCCCCTTCTGCTTCTGTGTCTGTTGGATATACATAACTGGGCCAGCGGCAGCTATGACTGTAATAGGTTTGCAATGAAATTCCAAATGATTCGTGTGGCTTCATTATCGTGCGTAGACCCCTGCAGCCTAACTTTTTCCTTCATGTATTACAAATGTGCGAATAAAAACACATTGTATTATTTGTTACACTGCTAACTACATGCATCTCGTACTCTAAATCATATCCGAATGATTATTTATTTCGCATGTGTGAACATTGGTTTTACATTCCAGTCTATGTTGTTGGGGAGGAGGAACGCCCACGGTCTGCAGGTGTGAAGGTAATGGCTTATGTGGTGGTAGGAGTTGGTCGGAATGTAGGTGGCCTTCTGCACATGGATGTTTGTGCAACTAGCTACTGGGGTTGTGTGTTGGGGTTCGCCATCGGGACCTTGCAAATTAGGGGCCACACGTATTTGGCGAGGTATTGAAGGGCCGGTGGAGTTTAACGGTCATGTAATGTATTGAAATGCACCATTCATTGTAAAACAATATTACTAACGCGGTCCGCGTATGTACTATAGAGAATATGGGTAAGTTCAATGGCTAAATGTGCAGTGATGACTCATCAACAGATGTTTTGCTCCGCTTTCATGTGGGCCATTAACCCCTGTTCACATCATTACATACTCCGTTCAAGATTCGAAATACAACGTTTGTGTCACAACATCTCGTTTTCCAAAAGTGGCGGATCTGTCAGAACAAACATGGGCAACTAATTGGGCAAACTGTTGTAGCCACTACTACATATATCATCACAACTCAATGCTGACATGATGAATGTGTTGTGTTACATGCACCATTGGCTAGCGAAGGGTCGCCCAGGCTTAGGTATGTGCACAAGGACTAGCCTTTGACATGCTGATTTTTGGGTATGGTTGTCTCAAAGTTTTGGTTCCATTTGTGTATCCTCTGAGGAGATTGGCCATGAGTAGCTTGCTGGCTGCTTGGACTGGTGCTTTTGCACCCGTATGGCATGTGGATTTTTTGGACTCAGTGAGTATGGGGGCATGGCTCCCCTGCATTGTCGAAGTAACAATACATAGAGAGAATGTAATAATTAAATGGGCATAGTTTTTAGGAGGGGTAAAATTTAATACATAAAGGGGAGAGAAAGATTCCCTGAGATGACTGAATTATTGCATTTATTTGCAATGTTATTTTGATTTGGTTTTACATGCACATAATTCCATATGCAGGGTTTGCTTTGAAATTGGTTTCCCGTGCACATAATTCTGTATGCTTGAGTCCCAGATGCACTCCATGCTTAGATGATTAATATTGTAACCTTATTGTCGGGTATGGTTTAACCTGCTGTTGTGATCGGGCTTGCTGATGCTGCCGCTATGGAGACTTGGTGGCTTTTTGGTGCTGTTTATATTTATATTATGGTTAGAGTGACATTGAGGGGACATCACGAATCAGGGTGTTTCACTTGATTAATGTTTGCAGCAATTGATATACATTATTATTAAGTCTCAATTGTGGGATGTCCAAACAGCAAATCTTGAAGGAAAATTGGAAATTGAGGATATTCACTTGGCCATTTCTGGTACAGATGGATTGCCTACCGTGTTTTATAAGATCTTACCTGACTCTGCATTACAACTTCTTTGTGATGTTTGTTTACAACAATGCTTTTGAGACTGGCTTGTTACCTGATATGATGCAGCACGCTTTAATAATGGTTCTGAAGAAGAAAGATAGATCGGTTACTAGATGTGACAACTACAGGCCAATCAGCCTAATAAATACTGACTGTAAGATTTTAGCAAAATCTTTAGCTGTGCGATTGGAAACAGTTATATCATCTTTGGTCCATGACAATCAGGTGGGATTTGCCAATTGCCAGTGCAGTGATCTCGCTGGATGCTGAGAAGGCATTTGATCGTGTGGAGTGGGCCTTCTTGTTCTCGTGCCTAGACAGAATGAAATTTGGATAGGATTTTAAACGCTGGGTACTGTTATTATACATGAATCCATCTGCAAGTGTACTTGCAAATTGCCTAATTTCAGATGCTTTTTAGCTACACAGGGGTACCAGACAGGGCTGCCCGCTCTCGCCTCTAATATTCGTTTTATCTATGGAGCCATTGGCAATATTATTGAGGTCTGATGTCAATCTTCAACCAATAATTTGGAGTGATCATGAGAATCTAATCTGGCTCTATTGAGATGATCTACTGATCGCCGTTTAGGATCCTACAAATTGCATACCTCATACGATGCAAGATATCCAGAGATATTCGTGGGTGTCTGGTTACAAGATGAATTAGAGTAAGTCCGAAATTCTCCCAGTAAATAATCTTTGTCAGAGGCATGCATGTGCACAATTCCAGTTGAACCGGTGCTCGGAAATGTTGAAATATTTGGGCATCTGGATTGGTCCTTAAGTGATAAAGTTACCAACCATACATTTTGCAATGATTTTACCGAAACTCAAAACTGACCTAGACAGGTGGGGACTTTTGAAACTGTCAACATGGGGGAAGATCAATTGCATAAAAATTAATCTGGCACCACGGGTAAACTATATTTTATCTATGCTCCCAATCAAAATACCAGGTCATCTTTTCAAAGAAATTACCACAATCCTGCAAAAGTTCATTGGGATGGAAAACCGCCAAGGCTTGCAATGTGGAAAATGCAACTGCCCTTAAAACAAGGAGGAATGAACTTGCCAAATTTCGCCGACTACCATCTGTCATTTGCAACTCGCCATTTATGTAAGATCATTGACATTGAAAAGGTACAACCACATTATTTAGCTTGGGAGTGCTGTGCAGTGTCACAGCTTGATCCCAAAGCTCTTTTGAAAATCAAAATGAAAGTGTCAAAAGGGAGCAATCCAGTGACACTATTCTTACAGGACTGTTGGTATGGTATTTCTGAACGCATGTGTGTAGAGCCTTACTTATTCCCGATGCCTCCATCTGGCTTAATCCGTCACTGAAATTTCAAGGTAAAGTCCTTTTTTAGTCAGAATGGTTTTTAACTGGCATACGATACATTAAAGATCTGATTGAGGGGGGCAATTGGATTTCATATGCACAATTGTGTCAATCACATAACATGTCAGATTGTACATTTGCGGAATACAGAAAATTAAAGAATATGCAAAAATCTGCTGTAAAATGTATGTCATTAGGATTCATGAATAAACACATTGCGTTGCCGATATCTCTGATACCTTTATTTATATTAGTACCCCGCAACTCGAATCCACAGGATACACTTGTTGTGGATTGGCTCGTTTCCGAGCCATACCACAGTGTAATCCTGTGCATGCACTTACGTGCATCGCACGCCGGGTTACACGGCTTGGCGGTTATTGCCATAATAATGTGTTCTTAGAAGGTGTCTTCTGAGATCATCCAGCAGAGGGCAGATCAGCAAAAAATGTAAAAGGTTCTCCTCATACCCTAAGCCACAAGAGCAATCTTTGTGACCCCACAGCCAATTCATTCTTGCCAAGGGTGAAATATTTAGACAAATCTTTGAAATTTCTTTCTGAACACTAGTGATCTCATCGTACTAATTGGGTACTAATTGGACTCTTCTGAACAATGTTTTTGCAAGCTGTTCCAAAGAATGACGTTGATGGTAAAGAGCATATCCGCTTCATCATACTCTTCAGCTCTGCCGGGCTGCAAACCTGGTCAAATGCAATGCCCCATTCCCCAGCTAACCTATTTCCATATTTGTACCATGTATACTTTTCCTTTGTAGGGGACAAGCAAATTTCACTCACAAATTGAACCTATTCGGGTTTGTAACTTTAAATTTAACAAGTCTTACAAGCGAGTCCACAAGCTTGCTTTCAGCAAGAGCTGCGGTGCTGAATACCCCCAGTTCAGTCCTTAGGGCATCCCCTGGAGCGCTCGGGTCCAGCCCAGAACTTTTTCGTAGGAATTCATTTTGAGCTGTGTCAAGTGTGGAGCAATTAGCGAAACCCCAAATTTCCCAACCATATAATGCGGAGGAGGGGACTTTAGCCTCCATCACTCATCGGCATTTGTCCAACCTCTTGTCCCCAAATTTATAATAAAATCATATCAAAACCCTAGAACATGTTTGGATCTGTCTTGCCACCTTTTTAATATAATGCACCCAGCTACCATTTCTATGAACTGCATAACTAAATAATGTTATGTGTTCTCTATTGAGATACTTACATTATTTATACACCATATGAAAATCTTTTTACTCTTCTCAAACACCCCAATCTTTGTTTTCCTGAGGTTCAGTTCCAGACGGTGCACCTCAAAAATCCTAGCTGCGTAGAGTAGGCTTTGCTGGGCACTGCTCTGTGTCAAATCTATCAGAGCTGTATAGTCAGCACACAATAACGCCCCTTACCTAACCCCTTGTATAACTGGTGGGTTAGTTTTTATCTTGGCATTATCAGGGTCAAAGTCTGAGAGAAACAAAATAAATAAAAGTGGGGCAAAGGGGAACCCCTGACTGACCCCCTTATTAGTTGCACATTCCTTTATATACCCATCTAAACCAGAGCATTGTACCACAGCAGATGTTTTTGCATATAGGAGTTGAATCAGCTGGTGTATCCCATCTGATACCCCTAAACTGTCCAATTCACTTCCAGGGAATTGCCCTGTCTAGGAAGTCAGATGCTATTGCCAAGTCCACGAATGCGACCAGAAAACACCCCTCCCTAATCTTAACATACTTTTCTAAGATAGTATTCTGCAGAATGCAGTGGGCCACCGTGCTGCAACCCCTTCTAAAACCTACCTGCTTATCAGGGATGAGATTATTGGATGCTGCCCATTCTTCTAACCTGAGCTGAATACATTTTGTAAACATTTAGCTTGAGGTATCCATCAAAGAGGTAGGATGGTATCATTGTAGGTCACTGCAAGCCCTTTTTTTTTAAAGCGGGACAATCAAGCTCTTATTCCACGATGCAGGCAGTACCCGCAAGTTCCCTATTGCATTAAAAACCCTTATCAGAGTAGGGCCCCATCACTCAGAGAAGCACTTAATAACCTTAATTCTAATGCCATCTTGCCCTTCTCATTTCCCCCTTTTGCTGCTTGCAAGGCAATGGTGACCTCTTCTACTGTAAACGGTGGGCTTACATTGGCCAGGGACCGCACACATTTCCTGGAGATACCAACGTGTTAGCATTAAATACAATCCCTGATAAATGTGTGTTCCCGACCTCATGCGTAATAGTATTTGAATTGCCATACCCACTGGGCTTTAATCCTTTTGCTACCAGTCCGCAGAAACTATTATTTTCACAAACAATTGTATCTAATTGGTCCCACAGTTTATCTATATAGACAGCTTTTTTTATTTTGCAACAGAGGTTTGTAGTTAAGTTTAAGTGCATGCATTTTGCCCGCATTTAGAGATCTTGGCTTGGCTACCTCGCACAGCTTCTGTTTTGCAGCTATACAATTGAAGTCAAACCAAGGTGCCCCAATTCCCCTCTTAGTCATTATGTTTGGAGCGGCCCTCTGCTTTAAGTGCCGTGGTAACTATTTCAGAATAATGCACACAAGATGTTTTTTCAAAATGTCCCCCTAATCGTCTAATCCTCTCAATTTCTGAGGATATTTGTTTTACAACAAAGTTGCACATCCCCTGATTCCATCTAATGGAATGCTGAGGTCGGTTGGTTTCCACCACTGCCAATGCTATATTTGGCATGAGCGTTTGACATGTCAATTGAAATAGTGTGGAGAGTTGTGCATGATCTCCAATCTCAATCTGGCCTATTACTAGCGGTGCCATATGCATAATAATACTGTGAGAGACATAAATATAATCTATCATTGACTTCATCGTGCCTCGTGCCCATGTTTTTTCAAATTTCATGTCATTTCTAACCATTAAATCCATGTCCCACTCTGTAAGGAGTTCTCTAAATTTAGCTCCTTCCTCTGCGAGAAAGAGTGGATGGTTTGAATACATGGCTTTCAGTTGAATCTCTACAATCACAATTAAAGTCACCACCTATTATGATTTCACAAGTCTGATACCTGCCAGATATGTATAATAAACATGCATCAAGTTCATCCAACATCTCATCAACTGTTGAGGTGGCAGGGTTCCAATATAAGGAAATTATCATTAGTGAGGAGTATATAAGTGAGGGTATAGTAAGATGAATCCCCAATATACTAGCAGATTCCCATACCAATTCAGATTGAGCCTGCAGAGATATGTTAACTGCAACCACCAAACCTCCAGACGGACGCCCTTGCAGAGATCTCTTTGCGGGCAAAGAATAGGTCAAATATCCAGGAATCAAAACTGGTTCGGTTTTCATCGTTTCTTGTACAATTATTATTGTTGGTTGGTCTTCAAAGGTTAATACAGAGTGCCATTTCATTAAATTTACATATCCACAAGAGTTCCAAGATATAATTTTCATACCTGTCTTGTTGGATGGCTATGTAGCAGAATGAGTTGCCAGTCATTTGGTCGAAAACAATTGGTCGACTGGACAACTGGTCGAATCAATTTGGTCGAAAACCAAATGGTCGAATTTTTTATTTTTTTTATTTTCGCCCCTTTTTTGGTTTTTTTTGGGGGGTCCCCCCCCAACCCCCTTTTTTTTCTTTCTTTTTTTTTTCTACACGAAAACCCGCAAAACACATATATAAATAAATAAAAAAAATTCGACCATTTGGTTTTCGACCAAATGACGTTGACCAAATTGCAGTCGACCAGTTTGTAGTCGACCAAATGACTGGACAGCAGCAGAATGAGGATTTTTTGGACACAAAATCGCTGAAAGCATGGGTTTTAACCATGGTAACCCTTTTGTGTTGGCTACTAATTTCAATATTTTCAACATTTCACCTTCTAAACCTTCTTCAGATTGTGTGCTAGACCTACCTACTTCTGTGATCTTTTCAACACCCTTACCCGGGATTTCTAAAAATTCTGTAGCCTCCAACTCACAATCAATATTGAACAGCACCAAACCCTCATTTCTTATTTCCTCACGACTAAACCAGATAAATTTCATTATCGCCTCAGAGCTAAGATAACAAATAGCCCTGTGATTATTTGCTCTCGCCAAAGAAACCCTTGTGATATCTTCAGGTTTTATCATTCTCAATTGAGGTATTTTTGAGATTACGGAGCATACAAAGGATCGATTGATGCGATTATACGCCAATTCCCTTGCATCCGCCTCAAATCCAATAATGTACTGTCTTTCAAATTCAATTTGTTGAGGCCTAGTAGGATTTGTGATTGTTGCTGTATCTCTTAAAATAACTGCTTTCGGAGAGGCACTAGTAGTCACATGGGAATACTGTAGTGGCAAAGTTCTACTAATACTATTTATGTTTTGATTGGGCTCGAGTGAAAGTTTGCTCTTGCTCTCATGTGATTGATCTTCCCTCTATAAATAATCCATGTTTGCTTTGTTCTCAGAAAGTGACCTGCTTAATGCAGGACCCTGGATTGATATATGACTAGGGACATAAGAAATTCCCATACAATTTACATTATTCACATTATTAGTTGTAAGGTTCGCAGACTGGGTAGAAGAAAGTGCCACAGCCACTTCAATTTTTTTCCCCTTGCCATTTACCACTACTAAATTCTTATTTTTGTCTAGTAAACCATCGCCAAGCCTCGAGGATTCATCACATGTTGCATTAATTTTAATACCCTTACTGTTTCCTGCTTCAAGTTGTTTTTCTTTACTCAGAGTACAATCATTATTTGCATTTATTCCATTGTTTAGGGCATTAGAACATATCTCACTATAAGATTTCCTTATGGGTATTTTTAGAGAGACACTGTCACATGTGTCAAGATATTTCGTTTGACTTCTTGACGTGCAACATCTACCTACAATAGGAAAATATTTACTTAAAGTGGATTTGGCCGAGGTTTTTGTATTCACATCTATGACGGAGATTTCGTTTTCTTTTTCATAAATTACATGCTCCTTTGGGAGGATTGTACCTGTTTTTCGATCTGGTACAGTTTTACAGGTTATAATTTTCTGAGAATTTGCTTTTGTCAACGATGTATTACTAGCTTTAATCATACCCATCTTAACATGCACATCTTCCGTCATTAACAAAGCATGACCGACATCTCCACTTCTTGTAACCACTATTGCATCAATTGCAGGTGTAAGGGCATCTTGACTCTCTTTAGACAGTTGTTCCAAGTCAATATGCTCGTCATCTGCATTTACTAGGATAGAAGTTGATTCTATATCCTTTGCTTTTGATTCTTTCTTATGTAATACAGCCTCCCTCCTTCTTTTAGCACGTCTTTTAACAGCTCGCAAGTGCATCCTTTTAGCCCGATGGGACATAAAGGTGGGAGTTACTTCACTAGGTGAGCTTTCATTCTCTACCTTTTTTTGTTTTTCAATTTCTTCCAAAAGGCAGATGGACTATCAGGCATGACTCGGAGTGGCAACGCAACAGATGGACTAGTCGGCATGACTAAAGGCGGTGCCTTATTCAATACTTGTGAGACAATTGTATCATTTAGTACTGTTATCGATGCTTTGATCTCTCTCAGATCATTCTCGCAATTACACCTACGAGGCTCAAATAATACACCAGTTAATTTTGTAGTCGAGTCTCTCTCATGGCAACCAGGTTGCAAACATTGCGTACTTTTCTCGTGGGTCATCTTAGGGGCCTCGTTTGTTCCTTGGCCACATTTTTCATATTGCAAATATCTCAGGGTATCAGCGGCAATTATGAAACCCACGATTTTATCCATCTTGGAACAAAAATAGTGCATAATCGCCTTTGTTTCCTTGAGTTCCAGATGAGTAAGTTCGTGGCCCTTATCAACTAAATCCAATATTTTTGTAATCACTGGAAGGGGACTAGGAGATTGATGTTCCGTGCCACCCCTATCAATCCTGCCCCCCTCAGGATCATTATATGACAACCTACTTTGATCTTTAATTTGCTCAGGAGAATACAATAAAGCATGCGAAATCCCTTTGGAAACGCCTTTGCCTATTGTTTCATTATAAGTTTTATTGGTACCGTCTCTACCAGTTGTTTTCGAGATATCCATGTTAGATGATCTATGAGCAAATGGGGTCATCATATTAATAGACTGATTGACCTGTTCGTCTAATTCAGCCATTTTCCTCATAGTGATTGTAAATGAATCTTCATTGGAAATACAAGAAATCGATGGAGTCGTACAGCGAGTCCTACTCACCCTAGTCCTTTTCCTCCTCTGTAATGAATGTATGCGTTCTAGCAGGAGATACGTCATGAACCTGAGCCAGGTGAGTGGTATATATGGGAGTATTAGTACAAATCAAATTATCATCTTTAGATGCCTCTACTAAAGTGTTGTTATTAGGTAGCTCATTGTTAGAAATACTCCCTTTGTCCCGAAGGGAATCAATATTAAATACGGTAAGCGCTTTCATTGTTGCCTCAGTACACCGCCCACTCCTCAGTCCATTAGCCATTATTGAAATGCAGGTAGGAGCACTTATAAGATATATGGAAAAAAGGACAATATTCTCAACCTATTAAACGGTGTTGAGAATAAGAAATGAACAATATAAAACCCAGGTTAATTCACAATAGTAATCTAGTAAGAACAAAGTAGTGCATCAAAAGGACTAGTGCAGTGCTCCACCAACACACATTAAAAATACACCACAAAATTTGATCATAAAAACAACTAGGATAATTATCAATAACTCACACTATAACAATGTGCAGCTAAAATCATTACTTTGTACACGCCTAAACAGCAAATAACAGTTTCAACTAGTTCGCCACTGTTCCAAATTCATATCTTCCTGGATATCCAAGAGGACCAAGCAATACAGTTTTTAGTAGCAGAACACGACGCCGGGTTCTTAGTCCATTAACACTAACAAAATGAAATTCCAGAGGGATCAAAGTGAAAGCTCACCGCAGTCTCCCATCTGCGCCACCAAACAGCCACACAACAACCAGAGACCTTCACCCCAGCAGGCTCAACGCCGCAAGGGTGATTCGGGCGCAGTCATGTGGCCGCACACGTGAGGAGCGCTAGCTCCGCCTCTTCCAGGAAGCGGAACGCGGCTGTACAAGACCCGGCAAGAGCATTCTCCTTTCGTTCGCAGTGCCGGGTACAAGGTACAGGAAAATAGTTCTTAAAAGTGTGTGCCGAGTTTTACTGCTGCTTCAGAACACCACACAATGCACCGCTCGGGCGACTCTAGCGCAGTAATAAGGGCTTGTCCAGTCACGTGACTGCACACATGAGGCGCACTAGCTCCGCCTCCTCCAGGAAGCGGAACGCGGCTGTACAAGACCCGGCAAGAGCTTTCTCCTTTCGCTCGCAGTGCTGGGTACAAGGTACAGGAAAAGAGTTCTTAAAAGTGCGTGCCGAGTTTTACTGCTGCTTCGGAACACCACACATTGCGCCGCTCGGGCGACTCGGGTCAGGACTGGCTCTGCACCAGTGGACAAAATGGAGACTTCGGTAACCTTCGCTCACGTCCGGAAATAACCGGAAAAAGTGTGCCCCGCTCTCTTATTTAAGTTGGCCCATGCTATATATTATCTGAAATAAACGACGCACCAACAAAACCCTTTTGACTTGGTCTCATTCTGATAAATGTTATCTCGTGACACTGCAATGAACATAAAATGAGTGGGTAGGATTATATGTTCAGTGTTGGTATTCATAACAGTGATGTTATAGGAACAGAATTATCCTTCACTGATTTTTGTCTGTAATGATTCTAAGTCCACAAAGATATATGACTCCAAAAGACCATAAGCTCACATAAAATGGTAATTTGCCATACATGAACAATGCATGAAAGGTTTCCGTTTGCATATGGGACTTGTTTGCCAGAATCCAAAATGGGAAAATGCAAACTACACGTCCCAGAAAGCTCACAGAAGTCAAGCCAAATTGCATGGGTTATTTTCAGCAAACTTAATAAAGGTGGGCACTGCTACCTTAACATCACTACGAATGAATGAATAAAATAAATATCTTAGTAGATCAAATTCTGATATTAGAGTCTTCGAAGCAGTGTGGTGAAAAAAGGGCCTTTGGAACATGGTTGAAATCATGCCCAGATAAACTCTCAGGGTTAACACGAGAATCATGTGCTCATGCTTTGCTTAAAAAGTGGACTGAAACTAATTTTCGCTGTCGCTGAGGGAGTCGCAGTCCTTGCAGTCAACCCTCTCTCCTGGTCCTGATTCTACCTGCAGTCTCTCTACTGTCTCCACTGAAAAGGGAGGCTCTACATAAAGTCCTCCCTGCCGCGGAGCGGCCGCAGAGCCAGTCGCTGAGGGAGTCGCAGTCCTTGCAGTCAACCCTCTCTCCTGGTCCTGATTCTGCCTGCAGTCTCTCTACTGTCTCCACTGAAAAGGGAGGCTCTACATAAAGCCCTCCCTGCCGCGGAGCGGCCGCGGAGCCAGTCGCTGAGGGAGTCGCAGTCCTTGCAGTCAACCCTCTCTCCTGGTCCTGATTCTACCTGCAGTCTCTCTACTGTCTCCACTGAAAAGGGAGGCTCTACATAAAGCCCTCCCTGCGCGGAGCAGCCGCGGAGCCAGTCGCTGAGGGAGTCGCAGTCCTTGCAGTCCCTGCAAGTCCCAGCGAGCAGCGAAGGGAAGGGAGGGAGGATGGAAACCTCCCCATTGACCAACCTGATGAAACTCCGGTCGGGGGAGGAGGAAGGGGTGAAAAGACTTTTAAGAAGCTCAAAACCCAGTAATATCTTGAAAATGGCACCCAAACCCCCACCACACCCGCCAAGGACCCACTCACTCCTATACTTATCCGGACCGCCCGAGCAGCGGGCGGCATTTCTCACAGATCCGAGTCCAACTTCGGACCAGGGACAAGAACGGGGGATCGTCTCTCCTCTCCCTGAGCCGCCTCCAACAGAGCCTTCCCCCCTGCCAAGCTACCAAAGCCATCGAACCACTTCCGATTCCCCGGGGTCGGAATGCAGTCCAACGCCAGCAAACACAACACTGACTCGCAGCAAGCGCCTTTCAGAGCCGGGGAGGAA
The DNA here is from genome assembly GCF_040938575.1 of Ambystoma mexicanum. Taxonomy (NCBI): domain Eukaryota; kingdom Metazoa; phylum Chordata; class Amphibia; order Caudata; family Ambystomatidae; genus Ambystoma; species Ambystoma mexicanum. The sequence continues at coordinate 844,192,970 of NC_090924.1, read as the reverse complement.
CCCGGCAGTCCCGCTCGCACAGTTGCATCTCAAGAAGACGCCAAGCAGGCCCGGAGATGCAACCACGAAACCTGCGTCGGACCGGCACGAACCCGCACCTCCAGGCACGAACGGCGCTCATGCTTCGCCGTCAGCACAAGGTCGAATGGGGACGCCGACAACGGAAGACCTGGAGCACGGCCCTCTGAGCGCGAGGCAGAACGTCCTCCACGCTGGAAGTGCCCCAAGGGCTCCGCTCGCAGCATACGCTGGGGCGGACACAGAGAATCCTACCTGTCCCTTGAGTGCCTCGATGCTACCGCCTTTGTCCGCGGAGGGGGTGGCGTTCGAAGCCTCAGCGGTGGCAGAGGAGGAAGGCCCAGCTCACGGACCGGTCAAAGCAAGGGAAGAAGCACCTCTGGTAATCACGGCGCTGATCCACGCCTCATCTGAAAGAGCTCCCCCTACGGCAAGTCCAGGCACTGCGGCTTCAGCCTCCAATTCATCACTAACGGCGAGAGAGTCTTGACAATGGAGGGGGATTGGGTAGAGATCGAGGAGGTGAACAGCATTCCCTCTCCCACGCGAGGCCACTCGACATCTAAGCAGAAAGTCAAGCCCACCCGAACATTAACAAACAAAAAAAATAAGCAAAAAAACACAACACCATAAAACAACGAAACCACCACAAGTTTATTAACCCATAAGCCCACACTGAACTCCTCGCAACAACAACAACAACAAAAAAAACTAACAACAAAGCTAGGCAGTGTGGACCCGTGAAGACCGCACACGGCAAAAATCAGCTGGGCATGACGGTGAAAGATTTCTTTAACCGCCTGGGCAAAAGAAAAGTTGTCATCGACGCAGAAATCTCGGATGCAGACATTCTCGAAGCAATCTCTGACCCAGCCCCTTCCTCTAAAATGAGGAAAACAGAGGGAAGCATGGGCCTCAGGCAGCCCCTACGGATAGAAACCCTACCTCTTGGCCCAAACAGTGAGAACTGGCCAACCCAGGCTACACCTCCACTCAGTGCAACAGAGGACGTCACTGTTGAGTTGGCATCACCGGGCTGCAGTGAACTGGGCAGCCCAGACCGCCAGGACCAGCAATTCAGCGAAACCATCTCTGCATCCGCGATTGAGAACCCTGACGCTGTAACACCGAGCACTCTGAGAAAGTCCCCGCCCTCAAGCACTCAGAACGAGAAGACAGACCCGTCAGTGTTCCCCTCCGACTCAAGCACTCAGGGCGTTAAGATCGATCGACCCCCCTTCCAGCACCAAACAATACAGTCCCCGGGCACCCGGGAACAGCTGACCCCTGGACACAGGTGCCCCATCTCCGGACTCATAAAGAAGCCAATCCTGCCAGAACCAGGGAAACGCCGAAAGTCCGGAGCAGAGTCGCCGAGGGCAGCTTCATGCCAAACCTCAGAGGAAATCCCAATCCAGACAGAGGGGGTACGGTACGTTCAAATCCTCGGACCCCCCTTGACAAAAAATACCAGGAGGCAGCAAACCAGAAACTGAACAAACTCTGCGCCCTCACATCCCACCAAGTGGCGCAACAACTATCGCTGGACGAGATCTTTGCAACACCAAACAAAGCCAGAAGAAGCAGCGAGGTGGCTCAACAAAGTAAACAGGAGACTCCTGGCAGCAAACATGACACCTTAGCTCTCATGTCAGCAATAACAATAGCTCTCGCCCCTTTCTGCAAGCTCTACGAGGCATTGAGCGACTCACTGAAAGACCAGACCACCCTGCTAGCAATGTCTCACACCAAATTGCTTTTTCTTGAAGGTTATATAACAGCCCTGGAGGTCCGCACAAACGAAAAGATCACATCTGTTTCAGAGTGCTCATCAGCCCACACGGGACAGGACAGGCAGTTACCAAAAAGCCATGCCGCAAAGACCTACCTAAGGACAAATACCGCCTCACAAACCGAACCCCGTTGCCCACCGAGGGCCACGGCAGAAAACCTGTCCACAACATTAAAACAAAAGCGGGAAGGGAACTACGCGCTTTTTAGTGCGCCCTCAACCAACCCTAAACCCATCCCGCTCTGGCCGATGACAACAAAAGCACTGGCATCAACACCAGATAGCTTAATCCCCACAAAGGAAGCCAGGCCGGTCCCGGCGGCAAAGTCAGCACTCACCCAGGGCACTAAGAACAGGACAACAACCCCTGGGCCTGACCCTGCACAAATTGTACTAACTCTCGGAGTCCCGCCAAGGCCAACCTCGGCAATCGGACGGATCCCCCAAGAGCCGACTGCCAAGAAAAAACCCCCACCGGGTACAGCCCCTGTTCCAATTGAAAAATCGCCCGAAAACCAGTCATCACCAACATCACCGAAATCGGTTGAGGACTTTCTGAGGGACAAGGATGCAATGAACATCTCCCAGCACTTGGACCCAACGGTCGACTTAGACCTAATAGACATGACATCTGATAAAGTCTATTCTCCCATCCCGCCACAGAAGGGGAGAAATGGGAGCCCTGGATCATCACACTCCAGGTCGAAGAGAATCCCAGTGCCAGCTCCCAAAAGCCCTCTGGCAAGATCGAATGAAGAGAGCCACTGGAAACAGCCCTCCAAACAAAAGCACCCCCGGCGGAAACATCAAGAACCCGAGGGGAGACAACCCGGTCGAGGTCCCGTGAAAAACTAAGAGACCAAGGAAGACAGACAACAACACATCTTCCAAACAATCAGACAACACAAAGACCAGAGCTGCAAACAACGATGTACAAACTTGAACAGAAAGCCTGGAACAAAGATCTCCAAACTTTGAACAGAAACACCCTACTCAGAATCTTCAGAAAAACAAACACGCTAAAAAAATTGAGGTCAGAAGACCTGGCATTGGTAGAACCGTACAACAAAAAGGGAATAGCAAAAGCATACATACATCTAAAACCGTCTTTCCAGATAAAAGACTTTGAGGAGGTCCAAAGAGAGCTACACAAGCACGGAATCAGGATACTTGACTGGTCGGAGAACAGAGGCGTTGCATCACGGTGGAGATAAAAGTCCAGAACTCCGCAACCGAGACGCCAACTAACTCCAAAACTGAGGAGACTCCACTCAGACTCTTACTCACGCACCCCTCGCTGGAGAGCAAAGAAAATAGTCTCCCCGTTAAGACGATATCAAACAACCAACCAAGAGAACACCAACTCAGCACCTTACCGGACCCACCCCAAAACGCCCTCAAGCATAACAATGTGAGAGAACGAGATTCAGACCACAACTTCAACATGGAAGTCAGGGCCAAAGAAGCAAGGGAGGCAAAAGCAAAGGCGATAGAGCAAAAGCGGCAGTTCTACACCCAAGTTAGAACTTGTGAATCCAAATCCCCGGACGTGCAATCGACCCTAAAACAAAGCGACAGAACCACAGAGCACCCAGCGTTACAGGAGGGCCAAAACAAAAGAAACTCGTTCTGGTCCAGGCTGCCGAAAGCTTTCTCACTAACCTCAAAAAAATAGCAACCCGCAGCACAGCCAGACCGGGCGAAAAGAGAAGAATCTCCCGGGGCTGCAGTTACCATCCTCAAACTAGGATCTTGGAACACGTGTGGGTTCAAACACCTGACGCAAAGAGGAGGAATCAATCTAGGGCAGTTTGACATCTTGGCCCTACAAGAAACATGGCTCACGGAGGTTCCGGCTCTCGATGGCTTTGAAATTGTGCTCGCCCCGGCTGTGAAAAGCCGCCTGGGTCGGCCATCATCAGGAATTCTTCTGGCGGTCCGCGCGGGCAGCGGAATCAGCATATCAAAAGTTCTAGAAACCTCGAAACATCATCTGGTTGCCACCATGTCGTGGGATAACAATCCAGCGCGGGAAAAACCAAAAAAAGATGTGGTTTTGATGGTCAACCTAGGAATCATCGTGGCGTACTGGAACCCTCAAGTAATCTCGGACGCAAAGTTCCTCAAACTGATCGAAACAGCAATCAACACCCTCCGTGTGGATGAAAACACTGCCCACATAATAATATGTGGAGATTTAAACGCAACCTGTCAGACAAGAACGACATGGCCAAGAGCAGCGAACAGAAAGAGCAAATCTGAAGATAGAGGAGCTCAATGGAACGACTTGATGGCGTCAAGAGGGTTTTTCAATATGGCCCAGTCCTTTCCCAACCCAAACAGACTCCCGACATGAGAAAGAATGAAAAAGTCTGCCACAATAGATTACATCTTCATATCCTCAGAAACACAGAAGGTGATGTCCTCATTTGATGTGATCGAAACAGAAGCGAGCGATCACAACTTACTCCAAGCCACTTGGAACTCATTCAGAGGAAAAAACACCTCGATGGGCTGTTCGGTCGAAAGCAACAACCAAGGGACACGCCTCAGATTAACGGAAGAACGCATTGCCCAATTAACATCAAAATACAGAGCGGGCGGTCCATCGACAGACTACCAACCACTCTTAAGCCCCTTCAAAGTCACTTCGAAAGGGAAAAAATCTACGGCCTTGACCAAAACTCACAACTTCGACAAACAGGTGGTGGAAAGAAGGGCAGTACTAAGAAGACTAAAAAGGCGGATCAAAACTAACTACTCGGAAGCACTGCAAGAAGAACTGACAGTGGAAATGAAAAAATACAAAGCCTGGATAAAAAACCACCGCATAATCTTATACCAAAACGATTCAGAAGCCATGCTGAAAAAGGGGGCCGGAAAAGATGCCAGAGAATTCTGGAAACTGCTAAACCAAGCGGGTCCTTCAAACCAAATAAGCCCCTGCAATGCAGTAAGTGAAGAAAACTGGAAAACTTACTTCACCGATCTGTTTCAGGAACCACCATCAGTGCCACCCTCAACTGAAGCTGAGGCTGAAACAGAGTGGGTAAACGTTTCTGACAAAGAAGATATCCAAGACGCACTCAGAAAACTCAAAGCCTCTCGAGCACCCGGCCCAGACGGGATCACAAACACCGACTTGAAATTACATGCCGAAAACTGGGTCCCCTTTATCAGTCAGGTGTTCAGCAACTGCTCAAACACTAGATCCATCCCGAGGTCCTGGACTTCTGCCATAGTGGTCCCTATCTATAAAAAGGGAGCAAAGTCAGACCCACAGAATTACCGACCAATCGCACTCCTGGACACAATCGAGAAGATATACGGGTCACTGCTGCTAAAAAATGGGCGGAGGCTGCTCCTTGTGCCGATCCATTTCAAGCAGGTTTCAAGAAAAACTCATCCGCCACGGTAAACATCATGCTACTTAGCATTATCAAAAGCAAGACCCTTCAAACCACATCGAGAGTCTTTCTCTCGTTCATAGACCTATCGCAAGCATTTGACCTGGTGGATCGAACAAAGCTATGGGAGAAGTTAACAGCATGGGATTGCCCCCGAACATCCTCGCCCCAATAAAAGCCCTTCACAAGGAGACCACCATGAGGGTCAAGCTAACCCAGCAGGGCCTACTCTCAGGAGAGATCTCGACCAATCGAGGGGTGAAACAGGGGTGCCCGCTGGCACCAGAACTCTTCTTAGCATTCATTGGTGACCTGAAAGAAGCAAACAAAAGCTCCAGATCATTCCCCCCAAAATCGGCAACGATAAGGTTCTACAAAGATAAGGTTCTACAAAGTTAAGGTGATACCTGCCATGACGTATGGAGTAGAGGCGATGCCGGCTATCCCAACTACAATATGGAAAAAACTCAAGGGCTTCTTCTGGAAAGCAGTCCTGAACCTGCCGAACTCCACCCAGATCGAAGCAATCAGGCGAGAACTGGGCCTCTCTTCACTGAGCGCCAAAGTGAACCTAGCGAGCATATCCTTGTACAGGAAAACAATTCTTCGCGATGCGCCTCGCCTCTACAACCTAATAGACCTGGAGATCAAAGCAGGCACTTGCAGGATGATCGTCAAATGGGCTGAGCAGATACAATCGAAGTTGGCCGAAATTGGATGCTCCAACAAGGATCTCATCAAGAATCCAAACAAAATAAAAAAAAACTGGAAGAGGCGGACTGGATTGATACCCAAGAGAGCGCCAAAGGAAACAAAACACTGGCTCTTTTTCCCCAAACCCCAAAGAGGTTAAACCAAACAACACAACTATTCAGAAGATTCCCAAGCAAACCATTGCGGCAATTCCTTCTAAGAGCACGTTTAAACTTGCTACATACCAACGAGATCCTGTTCATGAGAGGTCAGTCGCCCTCCAAAATTTGCCGCCTCTGCAAAGCCGACACAGAAACAGTCAGACATCTGCTACTCCAGTGTCCTGGGACTGAACAGGCTCGACAATCCTACCTACATCCACTCCTGGAAACTCATGTTGTGAGCGAAGAGGAAACATGGTGGGTCCGTCTAATCAGTGGCCAGAAGACAAACTGGTCTATTGCAGCAGCAAAAATTCTACAGGACGCCTTAGCGCAGTGCTCACAAGGGGTGTCAGCCTAAATTATCGTCTGATCAAAACAAAACCAAGCATTTGTTAAAATCCAGAAAACTGGATAAATACAATAATAAAAAAATAAAAAAGAAACTAATTAACACTTTATGTGCTCTTAAAACACATTACACAGTTCAATATTTCCTTTATCAAAATCTGTAACCACACATATTTACCAAGAGGGAAGAAAACAAGCATTGGTTAATATATTATGTCCTACCCGTTGTGTTTTCTTTGGGAGTTTTTGAGATGTTACAAATCGCAGCGCCATTGACTAACATTATCCTTATGTTTTGTTTTCTTCCCTCTTGGTGAAAATGTGTCATAAGTATAAGCTTTTCATGTTGTAAACTAAGGGTTCAGCCCTGAAGACGGATTCTATCTGAAATGCGTAGGCAATTTTTAACCCATGTAACAGCAGCACTGCCTCCTTTCTGCATACTAAAAAAAACTGTGTTTTATATATGTGGTTACAGATTTTATTTATGTATTTGTATTTATTTATTGCATTTGTTACACGCCCAAACCCGACGGTATCAAAGTGGTGGTTACTTAAGAACTTCACTTGTTGCAGACTTAGGATTCTAGTTACATACATTAATTACAACATATTGAAAACACTGACAGAGTTAGTAAGGCCTTAGTCAAATTTGTCAAAGGGCCCAGTTTTTATCATTGTCTTGAATAGCTGGTGCGATTGCTCTTTTCCAATGTGTGCCGGTAGAGTGGTACAGAGCGTTGGTGCAGCTACTGGGAAGCTAGAGCCTCCCGCCCTTTTGATTTGAGAAAGGAAATATTGAAATCTGCAAAGTGTTTCAAGAGACGTAAAGTGTAAATTAGTTTCAGCCCGCTTTTTGTGCAAAGCGTGAGGGCGTGGTTCTTGCAGGGGTAACCCTGAGAGTTTATCTTTGTTATTTGCAGCCCCAGCATTAATGTGAAGATACTGACAGTATACTGTGATGAAGTACCATGTGGAGGCTGGGTGTTAAACCTCTGGTGACTTTGGGGGATAGATGCCACCACCTGCTTCATGATGCAGGCACTGGAGATGGTAAGAGAGATGGAAGGTCATACAATCAGAGGCTGAGCAGACCTAGGCTGTCCCGCCATGGCCTCAGAGACAGCTGGTCCTCACCACCTAAACATACCCACCATCTACAGTCTCCAGGCGGAAACTGAGCTCAGCATATTGCCCGGGATTCAGACTACCTATTCTCCCCTTGCAGTGCTCCATTTCTGGGCCACAGGCACATTTTTAAAAAACGATGGCCCTGGCACATGGCATTTGTTGGAATGGATTTCTAACTCTGGCCTGGGGGACAGATGTTTAGGAGGTCACCCTTGTTAGATGAACAGGGGACACTTCTGGGAAGAGAGCCAGACCAATTCACAGTAGCTTGGAGAGCAGTCAAGGCTAAATCTCAGGAGGAGTGAGGGTGAACAGGGGCCTCCAATGAGCACACACAGTGAAACGCCAAGAATTACAATTAGACAGTAGTATACACAAATATACTATTTATTATAGACCCAATAACAACACATTGAATAATGGAATGCACTAGTAAATTACCAAACAAACAACACACTATGTAACATGTATACAATCACTGCAGTCAGTGCGAGAAAGTGTATAACTCTACCAATACCGGCAAAGGAAGAAGGTGAGTAACTTTTATAGCACCAACAGCCTTCAGATATGATAATCCAAACTTAAGGAATCCAGCCTTAAGATGAGTGGAGCCTTCTGCACAATGTTCAATGCACGTGTAAAGCATGTGGTCATGCATACATTTCACAAGTACTTCTTAAGGAGAAGGCAAAATGTTAGAGGAGGAATTCTGAAGGGGTGAAACAGGTTCCAAGAGTCAGGTGAGGATCTGTTACTCCTAACAAAGCTGTTCCCGACTTTTGGAGGGCTCTAGGCAGCGAACACTACCCAAGTCAACAGGATGGACAAAAATGAGCCTTCTATATATGAATGCTTTTGAATGAACAAAGGGCCACCGAGAAGTGGCATCACTACTCAACACCCTTACTTCAGTTTTGCTCCAGCCTTGGCAGGTTCAGAGGTGGTCACCAGAGGTACAACTTCCCACCGTCCAGTCGACTTCCAGATGCACAGGTGCTGCAGGTGCAGATACAGGTCTGTTATGGCACAAGAGCTCCTACTCTTGATTCTGATGAGAAAAGAAGAAAACGCCAATGCAGCAGGGCTTAGAGTACTGGAAGGAATGCAGGAAAACTGCCTTCAGTGATTGTCGCTGTAGCACAGTGACGCAAGCGGACCAAACTCTTGTGGTATAACACAGCCATCTGTCTTGTCCAATTGGCAACTTGTCTTGCCTCTCTGTCTCGTCTGCTTTCACCCTTGTCCTGTGCCCTTCCCTAGTTTTATCCTCTTCCCTCTCCCTTCCAATTCTCTCTTTTTTCTACCTACTCTATGGTGCTCTCTGTCTCTCCTATCTTTTCTAACTGCTTCTCTATCGACTATCCTGCTCTCCTCACTAAATCTGCTAGCAAGAAGGACATCCTGGTCTCCAATCCAGGCCTCCCTATCGCTGACACCTATACCAGTGTCTCCTCCAGGCAAACTTTCAAAGACATCCTCTTTGCCGTTCCCTCACCAGACCTATGGACTCTACATATGGTCTCTGTTCTCTCTCCTTTCTCTTCCACTCCCATTAATGGTGGCACCCGGTGGGAGGCCCGCCTGGCCTACTTCCACTCCTCTAAGGTCATCATTAATGTTTATTTGCATGGCACTGTGTTGGCCAAGTCCCTCAGGCCAACCTTCTCCTCTTCGATAGAAGCTTCCTGTGCCCCATCAATTTCCTTTTTTTTCCTGCTGTCCCCGCTCCCCCCTTCACAGCTTCCTCGCCTCCCCCTGCTGCTTCCTCCTTGGCTACCTCGCCCTCTCCTCCTTCCTTTTCTGCCCAACCTCCGGCTTCTTCTACACCTCCTCTGGATGTACCTCTGATTTATACCCCTCCCGGGAGTCTTTCAAGGATGGCAACCTTATCCATATTGCCACTCTAAACCCTTGCTCAGCTGTCAAACACTCCTCCGACATCTGCTGCCTCCTGGAGGAACTGGACCTTGATGTCCTCAGTCTCACCGAGACATGGTTCATGGCCAGCTCTGTCATAAGCTTTGACACTTTCCTCCCTGACAGCTACAAGATCCTCTCCACACCCAGGTCCAACTGTTCCGGAGGGGGTGTAGCCCTCATCTTCCCTGAGTGGATTCCTGCCTCTGTCATTTCTATGCAGGCCTACTCCTCTTTCGAATGCCTCTTCTGCAGGCTCTCTCTTTCTCCTAGCCATTCGCTTACTGTGGCTACTATCTATCGGCCACCTGGTCAGATCTCCCTCTTCCTCTCTGAGTGGGCGACTTCTCTTCCCTACTGGTCTTGGCCACTCAACTACTCCTGGAGACTTCAACATCCACCTGGATGCTTCCTGTCCTTCCTCTGGACTCTTTCACGACCTCTGTGACTTTTCTCACTCTCTATTCTCCCCTCTGGCCCGTCTCACTCTGCAGGTCACAGTCTGGGTGTTCTGATCTCCTCAGACCTTCCCCTTTCTATCCCTCTCACCACTCCTCTCTCCTGGAGTGATCACTTTCTCATTTCCTCCCAGCTCACTCTCTCTACCCCTCAGGCCAAGCCAACTCCGGCACTGCCACCCACCTTCTCGGTCATCCGACCCATGAGCGTGTGCCAGTTGAGGCTTTCGCCTCCACGTTCTCATCCCTCCTCTCCCTTTGGCTTACTCACACCCTGACACAGCCCTTTGCATGCTCCACTCTGCTATATCTGATAGTCTCGATGTTCTTGCCCCTGTCATGAGGATCTGCCTGAAGCCCAAAGCTAAGTCCAACTCCTGGTACGACTCAGACCTCATCACCCTTAGATGCAAATTCAGGGTGGCTGAGAGGAAATTGTGTGCTTCTGGTACATCCTCTGACAAACTGGCCTACCGCCTGCTCCAAAGGCAATACCGGCTCTCTGTCCTCACCAAGAAGAGAGCTCACATCCGAGCCCTCGTCTCTGCAGCATCTAACAACTCGGCTGAATTCTTTAAAATCTGCAAGAAACTTGCCAGTCCTGCTGCAGTTTGTACCTCGCCTGTCCCTTCCCAGGTCCTCTGCACGGCATTGGCTTCTCATTTCATCCCTAAAACTCAGGACATCCTGTCCTCTCTCTCCTCTGCTCCCCTTGCTCCCTCTACTCCCTGCTCTTCTTCTGGCCCTTCTTTGGCCACCTCTCTCCCCTCCTTCTCTGTCTTTCCCTTGTTCTCCCCAGACAAGGTTTCTAGACAAGTCCGATCTATGAAAGTCTTGTCAAAACAGGTTCATCCCTGTTCCTCCAGAACCAGCAAGGACCACATTGATTCCCTGGCTCCTGCTCTGACTGACTTCTGCAACCACTCCTACGCCACTGGAGTCTTCCTCTCCCCCCTGAAGCACTCCCTTGTGCACCCTCTTCTTAAGAAACCCTCTGCCGACCCACCCTGCCCGGCTAACTATTGCCCAATCTCCATCACTCCTTTCCTGGGAAACTCCTGGAAAAGCCGGCCATCTCCCAGCTCAATCTTCACACTGAATCTGTTGGTTGTCTCCATGATCACCAGTTTGGCTTCAGAGCTGCCAGAAGCATGGAAACTGCTCTCCTGAACATCCATGAAGACTTGCTCTCCAACCTTGATTCCAACACCCCCTGTGTCCTCATCTTATTTGATCTCTCCTCTGCATTTGACACAGTCAACCATGCCATCCTGCTCAACCGTCTTCGTGATAACCTGGGTATCACTGGTCAGACCCTGGCGTGGCTGACTTCTTTCCTCTCTGAGCGACCCTCCCAGGTTCAACTTGAGTCCTTCCTCTGCTCTATCTCCATCTCTACCTGTGGTGTTCCCCAGAGGTCTAACCTCTCTCCCAGGCTGTTCAACCAATACCTGGCACTTCCTGCCTACCGCATTGCTACTCTCTGCCCCAACTTCCAGTGCGATGCGGATGACACTCAGCTCATTTCGAGGCTACCTTCAGCCACCTCTTCTCCCTCTCTCGTCTCTGACTGTCTGTCCGCCATCCAGGAGTGGTGTGCCACCGATGATCTCTGCCTTAATGCCCGTAAGACTTAGATTCTCCTCATTGGCACACCCGCTGCCTCCTTTCCTGTCACTCTCTGGCCAGGCCCTCTTGGCCCTCTTCCTGCTCCCACCTGTGAGGCTAAAAACCTCTCTGATGTATTTAAGAAGTCACACTACCAGCTACACCTCCTCAGAGGTATTCTTTCTTTCCTCTCCTTCCTCCAGAAGCTCATTGTCTCCAGAGTTCTGGTTCTCTCTAGGCTGGACTATTGCAACAGCCTCTTTCTAAATCTGCCTGCTTCTACTCTCTGCCCTCTGCAACTCCTCCAGAACAGGCAGTGGCGTAACACAAAATGTGAGGCCACCCCTGCAAGCAATGCTGAGGGGGCCTCCCAACTCGGCAACACATTGCAGGTCACGCCACACTCTGGGCCGGCCTAGATTATCACGCTTGAGCAATACACACGAACGTGCTGCTAAAAGGGTATGCCGCACACTGCACTAGGAGAAAGATATAAAATGTGTTTTAATGCAATATACAGCACACTTTCTGAAAAAAATGGCTAAAAAGCCAGAGTGTTTGCAATTGTTTTCCAACAGTGCACAAGAACATTAATGCTTTGACATTAAAAATGCCATGCCACAATGAAAACATGTCCAACTGGCTGCACAATGTAGACCAGGGTAGACACGTAATAACATTATAGTAGAGCATGCCAGGCCACATTTAGACATACCTAGACTGGTTGCACCAAAATGCCAGTCGAAGCAATAACACTCATATAGAAGAGAACATACATTCAAGCCCCCATCTCTGTGGACTCTAACAACGCGGCCAAACTCTTTAAAATCTGCAAGGAACTGGTTAATCCTGTTGCAGTCTTTACCTCTCCTGTTCCCTTCCAGGACCTCTTCATGGCTCTGTCCTCTCACCTCTCTGCTAAAACTCAGGACATCCTGTCCTCCATCTCCTCTTCCTCTCCCTCTTCCTCTATCAAACCCCCTTTGGCCATCTCTGCCTCTCTTCCTCCTTTCTCCTCTTTCTCTGTGACAACACCTGACGAGGTTTCTAGACAAGTCCGATCTATGAAAGTGTCATCCAAACATGTGCTGCACTGCTCCTCCAGAACCATCAAGGACCATATTGACGCCCTTGCTCCAGCCTTGGCCGATTTCTGTAATCAATCTTTTGCCACTGGAATGTTCCCCTCCCCCCTTAAGCACTCCCTTATGTACCCACTCCTCAAGAAGCCATCTGCCAATCCAAACTATCACCCAATATCCATCACCCCTTTCCTGGGAAAACTGTTGGAAAAGCTGGCCATCTCCCAGCTTACTCTCCACACTGAATCTGTTGGTTGCCTCCATGAGCATCAGTCTGGCTTCAGTGCTGCCAGGGGCACGGAAACTGCTCTCCTGAACACCAGTGAAGACCTGCTCTCCAACCTGGATTCTAGCATTCCTTCTGTCCTCATCCTCCTTGATCGTTCCTCTGCTTTCGACATGGTCAACCACACCATCCTGATCAATCAAATCCATGAGAACCTAGGCATCACGGATCAGGCCCTTGAGTGGCTGACCTCCTTCCGCTTGGACCGCCCCTCCCAGGTCCAACTTGGTCCTTTTCTCTCCACTACATCTCTCTATATCTCTGGCGTTCCCCAGGGAATCCATCTTTTCACCCTGGTTTTTCAACCTCTACTTGGCCCCTTTGACCCACCTGATCTCTATGTTCTCCTCTTACTTTTAGTGTTATGCGGATGAAACTCTGCTTTCCTTCAGGCTCCCCTCAAACTCCTCTCCTCTCTCGCTCATTCCTTACTGTCTATCCTCAATTCAGGATTGGTGCACCTCCTACGATTTCTGCCATAATCCCAGTAAGGTGGAGATCCTTCTCATTGGGACCTCCACCTGCTTTCCCTCTCTCACTCTGGCCGCCCACCTTGGGCCCTCTTCCTTTGCCTTCCTGTGAGGCAAAAAACCTTGGTGTCATCTTTCACTCCACTCTCTCATTCTCTTCTCACATTTCGGATGTCGCCAAGAAGTCGCACTACCAGCTGCTCCTCCTCAAAGGGACTCTTCCCTTTCTAACTTTCGCCCAGAAGCTCACTATCTCAAGAGCCCTGGTTCTCTCTAGGCTGGACTACTGCAACAGCCTCTTTCTCAATCTACCTTCCTCTACTCTCCGCCCTCTGCAACTAATCCAGAACTGAACTGCAAGACTTATCCTTGGCCTCAAGCCCAGAGGTTGTATCTCTCCAGCCCTGCAATCTTTCCACTGGCTCCCGGTTGCGGCAAGGATCAAGTTCAAGATACTTTGCATTGTCCACAGGTCTTTCTGGGGCCGGGACACACACTACATCCAATGCTCTCTTCCAAAATACCTTCCTTCTCGAGCCCTTTGCTAAGCTACCTCCAACTTTCTAAGAAATAGACGCTTCTCCAGGCAGAGAGTGGGGGGTAGATCTTTCTCCTCTGCAGGTGCCGGACCACCTGAAGTTCCAGAAACAGCTCAACATCTTCCTCTTCGCCTCTGCTTTCTCTCTCTCCCTCCTCTGCTGGTCTACCTGACCTACCTGTCTGCTGTACCGACTGGTTGCTTGGCTGAGTCTCACTGAGCCCAGACTCAGTCACCCTTGCACTGCCTCCGGGCTCACAACACACTTAGGGTATGAAACTGTAAACATAGAGTCTTTTGTTCTCCCTGCACTACCCAGAGCCGGGCTGCACTGGCTGCACTTACTCAGAGCATTGCTGCCCTGTTTTTCCCTCCCCTCTCCCTTGCACTCCCCCTCCCTTTCCCCTTGCACTTCTCGGTCTCGCACTTGAACAATCTGAATGACACAAGGCATAGTACAATCGTTTGTCTTGTCCTCCTTTTATCTTCCCTACCTTGTCTTGTCGCTCCTAGAAACACTTGTGTACAGACGTGTTATAAATGACTTATATCATATAATTTTATCACAGATGTCCAGTAAGAAATGGCTAGACTGGCAGCATCCAAATGCCAGTCTAGAAAGGTAATTACACTTAGCAGGACTGCTTTATCAGGAATGCCCAGTTAAAAAAGTCATACCAAACTGAGGAATGACTGGACTGGCTAGACCAAAATGCCTCTTTAGCCACTAATACCACGTCATGCCTGCTTAGCCTGGACATGGGCAACCATTATGATTTGTCGCACAATCCCACCCCCCACACACATCCCCTCTCCCACCCACCCCTACCCCAACCTCCAAAATCTGCTCCTTGGCCCTGAATTACCTCCACATCCCTCTTCCTGGTCCCAGATCTTACGTATGAGGCTCCTTGCCTCATAGGTAAGTACTGGGATGAGGAAGAGTGGGACTATGTCACGCTCACCTGGGCGCTGCGGGAGTATCAGGGACCTCAGCTTGGCACTGTTGTCTTGTTCTCGGGTTCTTAGGTGAATGTAACTCTGGAAGACCAAGAAGACAGAAAAAGATGCTAAGGGCCTTGTGTAGTGGGAACCCACCCTGCTTCCCTTCTGGCTGTGGCCTTTTCCCCCCTTTTACGTGTATGGGTGCTCACCTGGTAATGTAAGGAGATTAGCTCTCCATCCTGCTTGTATCCTCAGCAGGGGCACAATGTTCACCAGTTATTCCACTGGCATGCAATTAACAGTTCAGACGCCAGTTGCTTCTCTGGCGCGTACTGTTCACCAATTACTTCACTGGTTGATACTTCGCCCAGGCCCGCTGTGGCGAGAGTTCAGTAATTAGTTCTGTAATATTCACCGCTGCTGTTCTGCGGCTTGCTCAGGTGATAATTGTCCGAACTATCTTTGCTGGTAAGTCTTAGTTTATGCCCGTTTGCCTTGGGCTATTACACATGCTGAGTTCACTTTCCCCTAGTGTAGGAGGAAGTCCAATGGAGCTGCTGAATACCTGCGGATGGGCCGTGCCCCCCGATGGACGAGACTGCTGTGGAAGAGCCGGGGATTCGGCGAGGTAACGAGGAAGGGCCGAGGGCCCGATCAGCTGTTGTCGAAGTAGGCGAGGGCGTGTCGAGCGGGCCGCGTACCGTTAGACTGGAGCAGAGAGACGGGGCTGGAGTGGGTGTGTTCCTGCGGGGCCGCGGACCCGATCAGCTGTTCAAGCCTGCACAGATACAGAATTAGTTGCAGAGGGGCCGCAGACCCGATGATGGCAACTGAAGATTCCTCGGAAAAGCGCGGGGGCTTTGGACTGGCTGGAACTCCTGAGCTGATCGCGGAGAGCGTGCTGCTGCTAGATGGCAGTTCAACGCGAAGCGTGCAGGGAGGTTTGGGTGTGGCTTATATAGCAGCCACCTCTAGCCACACCCAGAGACTAGAGAGCAATTCCCATGGCTTGCAGGCGTATTGTCCCGCCATGTTGGATGGCCATTCTTGTGATTGGTGCCATAAGCTCCATGCCTGAGTCCAACTGAGCTCATTCTTCCTTTTTCTGATTGGATGATTTTGAAGTCTCAAGGTGTGGTGAACTCTATGGGGGTGCCTAACTGTAACTGTGTGAGTAAAAGACCTAGCTTTGGTGGAAGCAAGTGTTGTTTTGGAGATTGTGACGGACTAGGAGTAATGACGATTACAGGTAGCTAAGTCAGGCATTACCTCCATGTACCTCTACCTCATCCCAGTACTTGTGTATGAGGCAAATTGCCTCATACACAAGTACTGCCTCATACACAAG
The DNA here is from genome assembly GCF_040938575.1 of Ambystoma mexicanum. Classification (NCBI taxonomy): domain Eukaryota; kingdom Metazoa; phylum Chordata; class Amphibia; order Caudata; family Ambystomatidae; genus Ambystoma; species Ambystoma mexicanum. Next base: position 844,176,765 of record NC_090924.1, on the reverse strand, counting down.
TACTGGGACGAGGAAGAATAGGGCTAGGAGTAATGAAGAGTACCAATAAGTAATCAAGGCCTTAAATACAAGTAGTGGTGCAACACCATTGAGTTGATTGGGATTCAGCACTCCCCTCTATCCCCCTGAAATGTTGGGCTATGTTGACTAGACCGGGATGACCTTCAGAGCAGTTGCCGGACAGAACAGGACACAGATGTTAAACTGCACCAGGGTTTCGCTGTTAACAAGAGCCCAGCAATTACTAACATAAAGCATTTCAGTGTTAGTACCTGCATTGAAATGCCACATTTTTTAGGCAACTGAAATTGTGATGTGGGTTTAGTACTTGCATGCCAGGTGTGGGATGTATTGACCTACTCCACTATGCTATGCGGCATCACCCTGCCAGTTATGGTGAAAGAAACGGCAACAATGGTGGCAAAACCCTTGTGTGTGCCAAAAACCTACAAAAAAACGTGTACTTCAGCACACAAAAAGATGGATGCATAACCTGCCACCCATGGTGCATGTGCGGTGGACTAGAGCACACCCTGCAGAAATGTGCCAGTGGGCTCCATGACCAGCAAACAGAGTGCAGAGAGAGAAGCAGGACTTTGCAAGTGAAACCCCAAAATGTGCCTACAGATGACATTTGCTTTGTTGCTAAAAACTCCAAAATGCCTATAAGACAACACTTCTCAACATTCAAAATCTTGCCTGGTGCTAAAATTCATGTATCTAATGAAGCATTGTGAAACATTCAAAGTCCTAATGTGAAGAGCAAATTACAGCCCATGTCAAAATCTGGGTGCAGTACTCTGGGCTACCTGAATGACAGCTGTCAGATGAATTACTGATGAAACTTTAAAGTGATCCAAAACTAAAAAGTCTGCTGGGTTTGCAAACATAAAAAGGATTTTTGCTAAAAGGTATACAGATCTTAGTCGTGTGTTGATCCCCAGATGTAAAGCCAAGAAAGTAATGTATTTATGTTTGATGCAACAAGTTTGGGTTTTGCTGGATTTAAGAAGTTAGTTAGCCTGGCTGAGCTGCAAGAACTGGAAAAGCAGGTTTATCCCAGGGGGAGGGCCTTCCTCTCAGCATAAACTCACTGGGAGTTGTTAATGGCGGGTTAGCCCAGACTTTTGTCTATAGAAAGAGAAGGAACAATGACAGAGCTTCAGCCCAGGAAACGGAGGTGTGAAGGTGGTCGTAAATGGTTCCTGGAAGGAACAAACAAGGAGGGGGATGCTCTTGGACTGCAGGGAGACAAAAAGGGGCAGACCATCTGTTGTTAAAAATGAACAATGAACAATTTTTAAAGACTCATAACTGGTGATTCAAAGTGGTGAAAAATATACCAAAGACATATCTGTTAGTTTAATTCTTGGCTGCATGTTTGAAGAGGCGGCAGAACCACGTAACATGTTCTGGTGATTCAAAGTGGTGAAAAATATACCAAAGACATATCTGTTAGTTTAATTCTTGGCTGCACATTTGAAGAGGCGGCAGAACCGCGTAACATGTTCTGGACAGGAATGGCAATATATGTGGTTTTATGCAAAATGTATTAATGTTAGAATTATGAAAATGTACACACACATCCCTATGTTAAACACACACATTTGTGGAAATGTGCATAAAATTTGGAAATTGTGTTCATAGCGAAAAGGACAAAATTCTGTAAAAAGTTGAAACAAGATCCCACCGCTGCGGGAATTGGAGGAACAGATGCTACATAAAATATGGCATCATTGTGTGTGATCTGTATAAAGGTGACCAATGTAGAAATGTGTGTTTAGTATAAACTCTGATTTTGAGGCCAGTGGCTAAAGGGAGGTCTCTGAGCACTGTAAAGCAAACCATAAAATGTGACATCATCCGGCCTTGGTGCAATCATTTAAATGCAAGGCAGAGATGAAGTTTTGGTCCAATCCCTACTCACAGGGGCAGGCTTAGCTAAGCCGGCCCATACACCCACTTTGTGATGTCATTTTAAGCATAAATAGAGTCAACTGACAACACATAGGGACTCACAGATTCACTCACTTTCCTGATTCCGGCGAAGCCTTCTGATCCAGCATTCTACATCGAGCTTTAATATTCTTCCAGATCCAGATGCCAAAACTCTTGCCAGCAATAGAGAACTATTGATTTCAGCAAGGCCCAAATTCTCCAATTTATTCTCTCCACCCAGTGAAGCACTGTGTGGTATGAGAAGGCCTTTTGAACCAGTATCCTGAAATTCTCTAACTTTCCACCACTAGGCTTGCCTGAGGAATTCGCTATCCAGCTGATTGAAATACCCACAGACTAGGAGGGCAGATCCTGTGCAAATCCGGTGACCGGCCTAGCTGATCCAGTCCCGTGCCTTATTGTGCTGTTCTTTCTAGACCAGATCCAATCCCTGACCAGAACTGACGGTCCATATAATAACTTATTGTTTGAGTATTAATAGGAAGAAAAGTGACCTCTAGTATCTTTGCATTGCCTTGTCCCAATCTCAACCCATCCTGTCTTTTAATTCAGAACCATAGTCTTGTCAAAACTTTCTTGTGCTGATTTTTCTCATTTGTTTTATAAAATCATAAGTCATTAGTGATTTTGAATATGAAAAGTAAATCCCAAAACGGAAACTAGAGAATCACACGTGAAGGATTACGCTGGCCACGTAACTGTGGAAATTCCCGTGTGACATTCTCTTTTTCATAGTCATAATATAGTGTAAGCAAACCCATCTTTCAATTTCAAAGTGCATTTCTGTTTTCCATTCTCGCGCCTAATTTACAAAAATGACCCTTACTAAAACCTCTATAACTCCCTCAGTTTTTATGATAGAAACGAAATTTCAACTCAGTGTGATTCTCCTGTTATTGCAAATATCGCGCAAGGAAAAGTTTGCCGCAAAATACAATTCTGAAAGCTTTTTACACATGTGAAATAGCTGTAAATTGCTTCTAACTTGGACTTTAAGATTTCAAATGCTTTCTTTGGACTAAATCATTGTTGGTGACTGTATGCAACTGTTCAAAGCGGCTCCCATAGGAATGTATAACAATTTAAGTTTTTTTGACCACATTTGATGTTTTTGCCCAGTCAATTCTAAAGACAATTTTAAAGCCATCCTGACAGCTGAAAAGTCAATTCCGTTTTTCTCTTGTGTTTGAAGAGGCAAGGGGGACTGATAACCGATATTCTGTTTGATTTGTGCTATTCTTGAATACCTCTCTCCTCACATCTATTTAATTGCCTATTGGGGGGTTGAGTGGTGTTGCAGGGGGAACCTTTAACCATAGTGCCATTTGTCCACACCAACACAAAAGTATTCTTTTCTGTGCTGCATATGTTTTTGGTGCTCATCCTTGATTCATAGTGTATTAAAGATATTATTCTGTGTTCAGTCACTCCACTGGTGATTGTTTTTTATCTATTAAAACATATTATGATTACATTTTAAATACATAAATAAATATTTACCTTTGCAAACTAGCCTGATTCCTGGTTCAGTGTGACCGGGGGGGAGCGGGGCGTTCCAGGAGAAGGGTGTGATATGAGTGGTATATCGTTCAGAATATTGAATTTATAGACAAAAATAAATAAGGGTTTCAATTGTATACTACATGCTGGGCTTGACTTGGGTGTGTGCCGGATTGAAATCACTTACACAGGGGAGTGGTTGGAAAGGTAGAGCGGGAACAAGAGACCACTCATTCTCACAGCAGTCCATAAGTGGGTGCTTTCACCCTTAAAGGAGAGAGTTAACTGCTTGTAACATTGAAGCTGCACTAGAATAGTCTAATTAAAATGTGTAAAGAAATTAGATGCCCCCACACAAATATGTTTGCCCCTCCCCCACCACCCATGCAGGTAGCGCCTTTCCCAACATTTGAAGGGTTAGCCCCCCGAAATGTACGTTTTGTTGTGCCCCTGAACGCAAGCGCACACCCAGCCAACCATACATTTAAGTGTGCACTCTTTCATCATACATGCACACCCAGGTAACCACCCATACATTTAAGTGTGCACCCTTTCACCATATACTCACACAGGCAGCCACCTATACATTTAAGTGTGCACACTTTCACCATACAGGCACATCCAGGCAGCCACCCATACCTTTAAGTGTGCACCCTTTCACTATACACTCACACAGGCAACCACCTATACATTTAAGTCTGCACCTATACATTTAAGTCTGCACCCTTTCACCATACACTAACACACAGACACCATGGGGTTGAGAGGAGCCCTATTACTTCAAAAAGAAATTGTTTCTTTTTTAAGTCACTCTACTTCATAAAGAAGTTATTTCCGTTAACCATAACGGAAATAATTTCTTTATAAAGGCAGAGTGACTTAAAAAAGAAACTATTTCTTTTTGAAGTCATAGGGCCCCACCACTCCCCTATGACATGGAGGCCTCCAACCTAGGGTCTTCCATGCCATGGGGTGGGACGAGCCCTCGGACTTCAAAAAGAATGTTTCTTTTTGTAGTCACACTGCCTTCATAAAGATTTTTTTTCTGTTACAGAAATAATTTCTTTATGAATACAGAGTGAATTAAAAAAGAAAACAAATCTTTTCTCCAAGTGGGGCCCCTCCCAGGACATGTGCTGGCGGGGCCCCCTGCACCATGGGGGCTGTGGGGACCCCCATTACGCCAGTGAGAACAGCACTGCGAAACGTATCCTTGGCCTCAAGCCCAGGGATCGTTTCTCTCCAGGACTGAAATCTCTGCACTGGCTCCCAGTGTCTGCGAGGATTAAGTTCAAAACCCTCTGCATTGTCCACGAGGCCTTCTGGGGCCTGGGGCTTCAATACCTTCAACTCCCTCTTCCTAAATATCTTCTTTCTCGTACTCTTCGCTCATCCGCCTCCAACCTCGGGTGCCAGACCTCCTCAAGTGCATTTTAGGATCGTCCTTTGTTCTGCTTGGCTCCTCAGGATACTTGGCTCCTTCTTCAGACCTCTGGAATGAATGCAGGACCCCTCTTCTTATCCACAGTCAGATGAGTGCTCACACCCAGCCCACCAATGGCAAGATCCGCATCAAGCATGAACACCATTAGTGGTCCTATCGGGCACCACTGGGGTTCTCATGCTCACATGCACACCTGACATCCTGGCACTAGTAGTGTGGATTGGGACCAGACAGTCCAAGCCCACTTCCTGTGTGCCTACACACATAACCTGCAATAGCCCACAAATGAAGCCATCTTTGCAGGCAAATGCATGCCCAAAAAAGGGAATCCTTGCCCTCGAAAGCCAGGGAGAAGGCAGAGGGATAAAATAGCCAAAGGGACAAACAAAAGATCTTGTGGCACAGCCATGTTTAAGACTAGACACAGTCAGATTCAAATCAGATTAAAAAATAACAGCAAAAGGTTTGGGGGTCCATAAAATGCAGGGAAATGCAGGGAAAGGTACTAAAAAGATACATCTTTCCTAACAGCATTACCCAGCCATGCCTCTCCCACACCTTCCTATACATTTTGAACCCTGCGATAAGACTGAAACTGCAACATGGGAAACATTTCTTTTCTCACTGACCCAGTTGCTCTAATCCACATGAAGGCCCCGTTTTTACTTCATAGCTGGCTTCCCCAATATGGTGAGGGCCCTGAAATCCACACATGTTGCCCTTGTACCACACAGGGCAAGAGACTGGTTCTTGAAAAACAGATACATGCAGCATTCCAATCATGTGCAGATGGTCTGTGACGCTGACCTCCTCTTTACGCATGGGTGTGCCAAATTTCCCATGCCTCAATGATCCTGGCTTAGAGTAAATGTATTATGAACAGATTACATCAATGCTGTGCCCGATGAGTACAGGAACACCCCTCTCAATGAATGCCATAACATGCCTAACCTGTGGGTGACTCAACCCCACCCCAATGTGCAGATGGGGTACACTTTGCCCTGTCACTGGAGAATATGTGGATCTGAGTAATGTACTCTATGGAGAGACACCACATGTGTAGCAAATGTGACCTACTTTTATGTTGGTCAAACAACAAGAGAGATTCGAGTGAGGATTGCAGAACATCGCTCTAGGATTAGATGCAAAACACATGGGTCATCCTTGGTCTAACATTAGATTGAAAATAACCATTCACAGGACGAGTTGTTTTGGTGGATAATTGATGTAGTGGGAAGCACTAATAATGAAGAGACTACACTAGAACATAAAGAAGCATAATGGACGCACAGACTAAAACTCACATGTCAGGTCTGAATGAGCACATCTTTATAATGTAATGGATGACATGAATGGGTGTCATCATGTATACAGCAATTACATCTAATGCTTAATACATTCAGTTTGCTTGTTGATGAATATTGGTACAGGTCTACGGTGTAAAAATATATAAATATATGCCCATATTTGATTTATTTACATATAGGAACATTGTTTGCAAGACTCTAGGCCATTGTGCATGCAGCAATACAGGTGTATATTAGATAGCAGTATGTATGCTTTCGAAATTGTGGTTTCTATCATACGCTTGTTGTTTCTATCTTATGCTACCTATCATATACATATTACACTTATGTGGCAGTGCAAACACTAAATGGTCTTACTTATCTTCTAACGAATCATATTGGCAAAAGCATTGACGTTTTTTATACGCATGATAGCTAATGGATACCACCAGTATAACCCCTTTTTTCACTTTAATATCTTAGAAACAACATAGGTAATTAGGGCATGAAATACTGCCTATACCTAATAGCCAGACCCAAGATGGTGTGTAGTACAATAATACTAACGTGAATTAAGTCTTTAAGTCACTACTTGGAATCGCATTATTGACACAAGATACTGTTTATGCCCGGTAGCCAGATCCAAGATGGTACTGAGTACAATATGCATTAACGTCAATATGTTCATCAACATCATTACGTTGAATCATGATATTGAGATGCAGATGTAAAACCGCTATAGTAATGGAAGTGAGTTAGGAATGACCAGGCGATTGTCCCCGTTGTTCATGGAAAGATAAACAGGAAAAACTTTAAAGACTGGATTTTAGCCTTGCTTTCGTCTATGTGACCAGTATTGGGTTCAATTCTTAGAATCTCTCTATCGAAGGAATAGCTCAAGTATAAGCTACCCACTATATAATATGGCAGGTCTTACTATAACAAAGAAGAGGGATCCATAAACACGTCAAAAAAGAAAGGTAAATATTCCTTTCATTTATACTAAATGGTTTGATAACTCATAAAGTGTAGGGTATAATTAAATAAGTTAATAAAATGTAAGAAGCTCTGCATTTAGTGTTATATGTGGGTTTGTTCCCATTAGGAAATCCCAGATGGAGGATTCCTGTAGAACTTGGGTGATTAATACAAATTTGATAAGATGGATAGTTATGCTTCATTGAAAAATTATCTGGGGTGAGTGCAATAACCATTGAGACAAATATAAAAATATAATATTTGCAAATAAAACAAGCATGTTTTTGAAAATATAATTTTTCAATTAAAATCCATTATCTCCTTTGAGGACAGGCAGTGAATTCCCCCAAAGAATAAATAAAGGAGTGGAGAAATGAAAGATGTCAGCCATATATGGAAATATTAAAGGGGAACTGAGGAAGGCATTTAAAAAGTGTACTATGCTGAAACATTGTGAAAAGTCGTCCAAAAACCTACAGTGAAAGTCCAGTCTGATGATATACGCACAGCTGAAACAGGAACAAGCAGACTCGAGAGTTATGTTTAGCACATTTATAGTTAGGGAATTTGTAATTTACAAACTATTAAATATGAGTAGCTTAATCACGATATAGTGAGAATACATGTATTACATGGCCCACGGTAGTGGCCGTGTAGTTATGGTTAAGTTGCTAAACCCATAGGAAGAGCATTTTTTGGGCGGATTATAACTTTGCTCCCCCTGGAGGAATCCTTACCAAACTTTGCAAAAAAAGTATATGGCCCACTCTGAATTGTTTTGATTGGTGAGGTGTGGTGAAGGGGAGGCAAAGTTATAGGGGGGGAGACATTTTTTTTTCCCATAGACCTAATGGGAAAAAATTTCTGTCGCACTTACAGCCCAAACTGCTGGGCAGATGTTCACCAAATCTGCGGCAGGAGCGGCGGTTTGGTCCCGAAAGAGTGCTTTTGTCAATTTGGTGTAAATCCGTCCAGTAGTTTTTATTTAAACGACCAAAACGTAAGGCAACAAAAATGTGTGATATCTATGTCCGCTCTGCGGACACACTTCCCTGTTAACTCCATGAACAGGACACCGATTGGATGATCGGCTTGCGTCATGTCCGCGGCCACTCGACGTGTTCTCTGATTGGCTGGGAAGAGGCGTGAGGTGCGTCAAATTGTTTCGATGCGCCCACCATTTTGGATGCACGGACATGCGCTGGAAGTGAGCATAAACACAATTTTGGGGAGTGTGTTGGTGTGTATGAGTGCTTGGAGAGGGTTGGGGAGTAAGAGATGGGTCAAATGCTGTATTTGTTTAGGTGTGAGAAGGCTGTGATGTGTTTGCGGTGTCCGCGGTCACCGCGGTTGTCAGCAGACATACTAAAAACTGTGCGCACTACTTAGAATGTTAATTGAAGTGCATAGTTTTGAGGTGGATGTATTATGTTTTTGGGTTGTGGTCATTTGGTAGGTGTTTGTTTCTATGGGTGTGTTATGCTGCAGTGGTTGTGGCCAGGGCCTAGAGTCTTGGGTGCATGGCCGAAGGTCGTAGGCCGTAGGCCATGCACACTAGACTCTAGGCCCTGGCCACAACCACCACAGCATAACTCTACAATGCTACCAAACACTTTGATTGTGGTATGTGGGCTGCTTAGGGGAAATACATGCAAAGGATTTGATGGGGTCACCAGCTTATTACTCAGTAGGGGATTACTAAGTACTGGGTGATTCTGTGGTGCTTGGAGATGGAGAATCTGAAATAAAGTAAGGGTTGCAAGGAAGGACCTGGTTCTTGTGTTGCAGACTGAAGGGAAGGGGGGAGATGTTGTATGTCTTGCTTTACAACACTGTGCACAGTTGTAGATGATGTCATAGATATGTCTGCATCTGTGTATAGTTGAATGCTGTTGTCAAATATAGAATGGAATGGGCAACAAGGTGGAATGAGAGAGCTGTGTAGATTGGAAGAACAGTTGTAGGGGCAGTGGTGTTGTTTTAGCTGGGAGCCTTTCAAATGATATTGGCTATCTGTGTGCATAAATAAAGATGCATGTACTCATCTTAGCTGTGTGTCATTTTATAACACACTAGAAAGCCTTTTTCCATAATTATACTGTTCTTTCTCCCATCTTTTAACATGAAATGACACTTTGTTAGATAGCTGTGTGTGTTGTGTCTGATTACTATTATAATCATTCCTAAACAAAGTTCACATGATAGATTGTATGTAAAATATCCAGAATGCATAGAAAGAAAATTGTATGTACATCCAATGCACTATAATGCATTAAATGATATTATGGTTCAAATGTGGATAAATAGGTGGCAGTGGTTACACAAATGACCGCATGAATGAAGAGAATAACAGTTTCCACATTACAGTTAGTAATATGGGTAAACAAAAAGTTGGAGAGCAGACGGTTTTGCAAGTGACGTGAGAAATGATAGTACGTTTTTTTATAGGTTATACAGGGTAAGTGGAAGTTACCCTGTTTATATGTATTTACACAAGAGCTGTACATGTACTATGCAGAAAATATTCATAACTGTAGTTTGTATTCATGCATGTAGATGTGTATGAATCTGCAAGCAGAAGTATTGGAGAGTTTTATTTTATTTTTATTTTTATTTGTGTGAATCAAATAATTGATTTTTACAAAAATTCCTTCTGTGGTTACGAAAAAAAATTCTTAAGTTAGCTGATTTGTTCAGCCCTATTATAAGTCCCTTTCACACTACGAAGCGTATTAGGAAGAAGAAGAAAGTGTCCAATCCTCAGGCCGGGTAGGGATATCGGAGACTTAACTCTTCGTGTTCCAGGTAGGTTTCGGAGTTAAGACAGGGTTTACAACATGGATATTAAGTGTCGGAGCATTTTAGACGTTGCCATGAGCCACGTTGGTTTATCCCCACTGATCATCCTAGATCACCAGCATGTTTCGTTTTCCAGCGGAGGGTCGGACGAAAAGTATTGCATGTAAGCTAATTTTTTCCATTTCAGAGCAGTTTAGTAGTAGGTGGTGAACTGTCTCTTTTTCGTTAGTGTTTCGACAGAGTCTACAATGGCTTGTGGTTGAAAGTCCTCTGATGGCTTTGATTTCATTTGTTGGTAATAGGTTAAGTCTTGCTCCTAAAAGGCAATTTCTGGCTTGCCTGTTAGGGAATTGTTTGATATATCCCTGGAGTTCGTTCAGTTTCTTTATATTTGAAGGCAAGTGAAGCGTTAGCTTATTTTCCGAGGCTTTTGACAGGGTCAGGATCCAGTCTAATTCCTTCATTTTCTTCAGAACATTTGTCGGATTTTGGACCAATTCTTCCTCGTCACTTTCAACTGATTTCAGAAGGGCTAAGATGCCCATCCTCCAAGATTGTAGTGTCTTGTTTGTTTCAACAGCCAATTCTGATTTTATTACTCTGTATGGCAAAGGGCTTGTGGGAAGTAAGCATTTTCTGAATAATCTCAGCGAATTGCAGTTCAGTGTCCCTTGTAGGGATAGGAGGCTCAATTCTCTTCGGATTGATGCTATTGGTGTTGAAGAAGGTAGCCCAAAAACTGACCTCCAGTAGTAGGCTTCTAATTTAGGCCAAATTTCGCTCGCTAATAGTAGCATTGCCTCTGCTCCATAGGTTATTGATGGTACTACTTTCATTTTATAGAAGTTGATAGCAGGTATTGTTGAGAAGCGCCAAATTTTTGGTTTATTGCTTTTCCTTGGGCTGCCAATTTTCTGATTTTCGATCGTAGAGTGTCTTGCATGGCTAATTCTTTTGTGGAGTTGTCCAGTGTTATGCCTAGGTATTTGAAGCTTTTTACCTTTTCAATCTCAGACGATTGGAAGTACCATTTAGTCTTATCTGGTTTCTTTGTTGATCTTTCTAAGATGACTATTTTGATTTTTTCCTTGTTTACTTCCAGGTTGTTGGTGGCTGCGTATGACAGAAGGTTGTCTAGTTGGCGCTGTAATCCTATGGGCGTCTGATCAATTAGGATTAGATCATCGGCGAAAAATAGCCTGCTGATTTTGTAATGGTCCAGCTTCGGTGGAAATGATCTGACAGAGGTTTCTGCTGTCTGGTAGTCTCCAAGATAGGCAAGAAAGAGCAAAGGGCCAGCAGACACCCCTGTTTGACTCCCCTTTGGATCGCGATTGTTGATGATAGGGACCCTTTGTAATTTAACCAGACTCGCACAGTGGTGTTAGTGTGGGGGAGCTCTGATGGGTTCCAGGATTTCTTTGGGACAGGAGCAACCTTCCAGTTTGTTCCATAGGAGGGACCTGTCGACCCTGTCAAAGGCTTGTGTGAAGTCTATGAAGGCCATGTATAGCGTTGGACCTCCTTCAATCATTTTGCTTTTCAAGGCACTTATTAACAGAATGTTGGCTGAGATTCCCATGTTTTGCTTAAATCTTGATTGAAATTGGTCATTACACGGGGCTTCATTGGCCCGGGCTTGAAACCTTCTCAGGAGTAAAGAGCCGTAGACCTTTCCAATTGAATCGAGTAACGCGATAGGACGTTAGTTAGACAGATTTTTGATATCGCCTTTCTTGTATATTGGGATTATGGTAGCTGAGGTCCATGAGGCTGGTATTGATTTGGACTCTGAACATCTTGTGAAGACTTGACTGATGAATGTTGACCAAGCTTCGGGGTGGGCTTTTAAATCAATGTTTGTGATGCTATCAGGGCCCGGGGCTCTTAAGTTTTTCAGTTTACTTATTAGGTCGTACATTTCTGCTCGATCGTCAAGTTTCTCCCAGGGGGTCCGGTTCCCTACGGTGTTCGAGGTTTTCCGGCCCACAGGTAGTTTAAAAGTTTCCTTTATATGGTTCTCTCAAGTTGTTTCTCCAATCACGTTCTGAATGTTATCACTCTTATTTGTTGTTGTAGAATTTAGTAGTGACCAGAATTCTCTCGAATGTTTTGTGCAGATGGCCCTGAGTATCGCCTCTGAGTCTTGTTGGTAAAATTTCGCTCGGTGGGATCTTAACCAGGTGCGATAGACAGTTTTTGCTTCTGTCCTGGCCGTTCCGACTTGATCTGTGTCTAACTTAGCTGCGTTTCTTATTGCTCTTCGATAGTCTTGTCGTTTGTCGACTAACAGCATGTCATAGATGTGCTTTTTGGGATAGGTGGACAGGCACATTTTTGAACAGGGCTTTTTATATGCTGTTAGCAAGGGACCGTAGTCGGTCAAGTAATTCTGGTCTCCAGTTTTGACCTTTTTGTATTTGCTGCTTAGCTCTCTGATATCTTTAGGCGAAAGTCGAAGTCTATTTCCTTGAGTGTTTGATTCGAGCTGGTAGGCCAGTTTTTCCACGGGATCATTAGTGCTTTTCCAGGTGGTAGTTAAGGGGTTATGGTCGCTTGCCTTGGTTTGGATCACCTCGAAAGACGTGGTCAGATCCACGAACGGTCTCGAAATGAAGATGTGATCAATTGTTGAGTTTCTTTTGAGTTTGTGCGGTAGACATGTGGCGTTTCAGTCTCTGCTGATTAATGTATATGGCACTTGATGGACTTCCGAGATCTCTTCAATTGCAGTTTCAATTTCCCTAAGGAAAGCAGTCGCTTCAATTTTGGCAGGATTCCAGTATGTATTAAGGATTGCTATAGGCGTACACTGTACATTCTTGTCGGGGTCACTTTTGTAAGACAATATTAGAAGGGCTGCTAAGAGATGTTGGTTTGCCGTTAGGACTTTATCCAACTTAAGACCATGGCTGATACGATTTGCCAACAGGAGGCCAGATGATGGACGACCCTTGGTGCTCTTTTGTGCCGGGGCCAAAGTAAGTTCGTACCCGTCGAAGATGGGTGTTTTCATGAGCCATGTTTCTTGTAAACACAAGATATCAAAATCGCCAAAGTTTATTTCGTCGGTGGTAGTCAGGTGCTGGAAACCCCTTGTGTTCCAAGAGCAAAGTCTTAAATTGTACGTGACGGGGTCTGCTTTGCGTTGCTCCCCGAGGATGTTGTCCTGGTGCTTGAGTTGCTATTTAGTCTTCTTTGTTATGAGGGCTTTAGGGAGCCAAACCAATAAGCCAGAGATGATATTAACAAAAAAGAGGGCAATCCACATAGAAACCAATATTCATTTCATTGTCATAGATTCACAGAGAAAGTAATAAACTTATGGAGAAGGATTTGAATCAGTGCCGTATAGGTCACTAGAGGAAACATCAAAATACAGGTGCACTATGGTAACTTTGCAGTTCTGGTATATTTAAATTAAGAGACAAATAATAAGAACATCAATGTAACAACCAAAGACATGTGACAAAAATTCAAAAAACATACAAATAAGTTAAAGGTATGTGCAAAACAAAAGATACATATATATTTACATAATTAGATTCTTAGATCAAGACAAATCACAAGTAGTCAGAAAAAATAGTCAAACTGAAGTAATAATTCAGTCATCTACACAGTAACAGAATTGTGTTTAGAGAGTACATTGAACAAATCCTGTTGGGCAAAAAAGGAATCAGGATATTGTTATATGTAAAGCATACAGGGCTGAAGTCATTTACAGGACTGTGGACCTGTTAGCTATTTGAACAAGTCTTCAAATTTGTTGAGTGCCAACGTGTAAAGATACCAAATCTTTTAAGAAGGAATGTCCAGTGCTACTCTGGAGGGAATTTTGGAGATAAATTCCCCCCTTGAAGTTGTCATGCACTGAAAAACACGTTTTGGCTATGCCAATAGTTGGTGGCATCTATATATAGTACAAAGTATTTCTCCACACTTCAGAAACTGCGCCACACTATAGCATTCCTGAATAAGGATTATTATTTATTATGTTGCCCTTTGGATAACACGCGTTTCGACACACAAGTGTCCTTTTCAAATCAGGGCTAATGATAACACTGTTGTTTCACAATTCACAATTAGTTCACAAATCAAGTATGTATATATATCAAAATAAATAAAAAGAAAATAATATATGGACACATGAAAACAAACATTACATTATTGATATTGGTGTTGATTAATCACAGAAAGTACAGGAGGAGCGGAAGGGTAGGAGGTTTGAGGTAAATGAACAAAAAGGAATACAATACAAAGAGAAAAAAATGCAAAGAGAAACAGAGTATTAATGAATATGTCAAATAAGATATTACCAATCCTTAAAATAAATGATAAGATTTGATTTGCACCCATGGTTGCCTTACCTATGTTCCCATAACGTATAGTTCCAATTAGTTGACGCACAATATCCCAGGTTGAATCCCCCTATACAAAATAAGGTCAACAAATCTTGGATTAGGTAATACATTCATGCAGTGATACATATATGTATCACTACTTAAGATGCATTGATTTAGCAAACTGCAGCATTGTTGGTGTGATCAATTAAGTTGGGCAATGATAGACAAGGGCACAAGTGAATCTCAACAGGAAGACTGATTCCTATACTAGCGTGCGTGAATAATGCTACTGGTACATGGAAATAATAATAATAATACTTCTGGGCGAACATTGGTGCCATGGTGCTAATATCACAACTTATGAAGAAACTTCAAACTGTACATTGGAAGGACACCTACAAACTTGTTACCTGGGATGTCCGAGCCCTGTATACTTCGATCAGGCATGAGGCAGCTATTGCAACCATTCAGTATATTTTTCGTGGGGAAACTGCATCACACTACCATTATGTAACTATGCTAAAGGAAATGTTGACAACAACTTTGGAAAATAACATTTCTCTGTTCGATAAAAGATACTTCAAGCAGAAACAGGGTGGTAGCCATGGGCGTTAAATACGCACCGGCTCTTGCAAATCTCTTCATGAGTAAATTCGAGGATGAATATGTTTACACAGACCTAAATGCACGAGACAAGATTGTGATGTGGACCAGATTCATTGATGACATTCTACTAATTTGGAATGGTAACGATACAGAACTAACTGAATTTCAAGATCGTCTAAATACCAATGAAGAAGGGATTTGTCTTACAGGACCATCGAGTACTACCAGTATAGATTTTTTAGACCTTACAATATATATCATGGATGGCAAACTTTGGACCAAAACCTTTCGGAAACCGACTGAGGCAAATTCAACCTTGTTCGCAACTAGTTGTCATCAGAAATCAGTGATAAGCAACATACCAAAGGGAGAATTTACAAGAGCCAGGAGAAACTCTACATATACAATTGATTTTCTACAGGAATGTGATCTATTGAAAAACAGATTTCACCAACGAGGCTACAACAAAAATTGTATAGATGTGGCATACAAAAAAGTCAATGCAATGAATAGGGATGTAACCCTTACACCTAAAATCCCTAACAAATCAAGAGAGGAACAAAATAAAGTGAGTTTCGTTACAACTTTTTCCGACAACAATTTTGAAATTAGAAAAATATTGAATAAAAATTGGCATTTGCTCAAACTAGACAAACACCTTAAAGACATCATTGATGACAAACCAAATTTAATTTTCACTAAAGCCAGAACTTTGAGAACAAGCCTTAGCCCATCGCTACTCCCTAAACTACTAACACAGCAACCAGAACAATGGTTACCAAGCTTACCATCAGGATTCAGAAAGTGCGGATCATGTGGCATGTGCAAACTAGCATACCCCAATACCAAGACTTTTTCGGATACAAGAGGAACAAGTATCTCCATTAAGGACACTATAAATTGTTGCAGTAAATACATAATTTATGCTATCATATGCACATGCAAACGCATATATATTGGAAGTACCATACGAGAACTCAGGTTCAGAATACAGGAACATGTCTATGCCATGTGCAAACCGGATTCCACATTGCCACTTGCACTACATTGGCATACAAAGCATCAATTAGATGACAAAATGAATTTAAGGTTCATCGGGCTCCAACAGGCTTCTCTGGGCGAGAGAGGTGGGAATAGAGAAATTCTCCTTCGCCATATGGAAACCCGTCTCATTTGCAAATTTAGAGCAACGGAATTTGAATTCTAATGTCACTCCATGCCTGTTTGTATATGTACCACAAACTCATTTATTACTTTTGTACGCTGGACTATACTTGCCATAGGCTAGTTTGTCCTTGAATTATAATTGCAACCATTTATGTCTCACAATGTGGTTTTTGCCCCACTTCGTAAAATGTACTCGTGGTTAGCATCACCTACTTTATTATGCAGGGTAATTTATCGCGTACTAATTGTAAATAATATTGTAATGGCCAGATTTGAGAGTTATGTTGTCTCGCTATCCCTCAAAACTTTAAATCAAATTATAATTCTTAAACCCATGGAAACCTGCAGTCTGTTTCTGGACTGTAATGAATATTGATACGAGTATTGTACTTTAAACATGGCGTCCATCTTTCTTGCACATACACACAGAATGGGACATCCATCGAAATAGTAGTAGGACTGGGTTGCTACGACAACCCATGTAAACTCAGGAAGTGAGCCCGCTTTCTCGCAACAGACGGCAGGACATTTTAATGCGCTCTGCAGGTAAGCTTTGGTACAGTTAACTGAGTAGATTCTCAGCCACTGACCAACACCGCGGCATTTACGCTCGATCGTCACTAACACTATATTATTGTACCAGAGCGCCCTCCATGCACTTTTGCATACTGATTTAGTCAACATGTGGAGTTTAACTGACGCGTAGCTCGTCTAATTTTAAAACAAACATCAGTCACGGATACTTGTCATTCCAACAATGACGCCATAAATTGTGATATTAGCACCATGGCACCAATGTTTTCCCAGAAGTATTATTGTTATTATTTCCGTGTACCAGTAGCATTATTCACGCACGCTTGTATAGGAATCAGTCTTACTGTTGAGATTCACTCGTGCCCTTGTCTATCATTGCCCAACTTAATTGATCACACCAACAATGCTGCAGTTTGCTAAATCAATGCATCTTAAGTAGTGATACATATATGTATCACTGCATGAATGTATTACCTAATCCACGATTTGTTGACCTGATTTTGTATAGGGGGATTCAACCCGGGATATTGTGCATCAACTAATTGGAACTATATGTAATGGGATCATAGGTAAGGCAACCATGGGTGCAAATCAAATCTTATCATTTATTTTAAGGATTGGTAATATCTTATTTGACTTGTATTTTTGAAGTGACATATTCATTAATACTCTGTTTCTCTTTGCATTTTTTTCTTTGTATTGTATTTCTTTTTGTTCATTTACCTCAAACCTCCTACCCTTCCGCCCCTCCTGTACTTTCTTTGATTAATCAACACCAATATCAATAATGTAATGTTTGTTTTCATGTCTCCATATATTATTTTCTTTTTATTTCTTTTGATATATATACATACTTGATTTGTGAACTAATTGTGAATTGTGAAACAACAGTGTTATCATTAGCCCTGATTTGAAAAGGACACTTGTGTGTCAAAACACGTGTTATCCAAGGGCAATATAATAAATAATAATCCTTATTCACGAATACTATAGTGTGGCGCAGTTTCTGAAGTGTGGAGAAATACTTTGTACTGTGTTTCCAAGGGGTTGGTGTCAAAGCCCCTTACCTGCCCCACACCAACAGCAACACTAAATTATATATTTATCACGGCGCATGGAAACAGTGTAGTTGGTACGGATCAAGACCCCGGAATTGTGTTATGGCATCTATATATAGCCTTCCTCAGGGCGAAAAAGACGAGCTGCTGGCTCTGTGGGAGAAAGAGGCAAAGAAAAGAGAAAAAGGATACAAATACGTATCAGATAGAGTAAATGAGTGCACCAACACATTGTTGTTTTAAAACCTCCTCCATGGGGAGTGTTTGGAGAGCTAAAAAAAAAAGGGGGGTGAGTCCACAGATTACTTACTCTGTTGCAGAGGCAGAAGTAAGCACAATGTGTGACAACACACGTGTATGTCCAGAGTCACAACCGGGGGCATTCCGAAAAAGCAGATATCTAAAGGCAAAGGTAAATAGGATGCAGACCGGAAAGGCTAGTATTGAGTCAAGTGAATGCTCCTACCCATGTTAGTA
Organism: Ambystoma mexicanum; assembly: GCF_040938575.1. Classification (NCBI taxonomy): domain Eukaryota; kingdom Metazoa; phylum Chordata; class Amphibia; order Caudata; family Ambystomatidae; genus Ambystoma; species Ambystoma mexicanum. Next base: position 844,158,614 of record NC_090924.1, on the reverse strand, counting down.
TTAGTGAATGCAAATAACAGTGACACCATGTGGGAAATGATTGTAATCTTCCTCATGAGGGAAAGTGGGTTAGTATAAATAGATGGAAGACACTCGGGGGCTGGGATGGCGCACCCTGTGAGGGAAGTCACAGTGTGGTATACGTGCTGGGTAAGGCTGCTCGGAGTGTGATAAGATGATCGGCTTATTCACGTTGGAATCCTGTTCCATTGGCACGATTTGAACTTTTTGTTTGATTGTTTTTTCCCAAAACGTGAGAGCTTTCTTTAGTTTTGGGAGACCGTTGAATGTTGTTTTCGTTTCTTGGCACCTTGCCGTCATGCTTTAGGTTGCTTTGGGCCTTTCCTTTCAGATGTGTACTTTCAGATTTATGGTCGTAGATTCCAGGCACAGAGGTGGAATTTAGCTGGCATTGCTCAGCTTTTTGGGACAGCGCCTCTGGTCCACTGTCGTGTTTCTTATATTGTCTGTCTTTGCTAATGAGTGATTGGTTTTTTGGCCTTTCTTGCTCCATTGGAGTTCAAACTTTACTTCGTAAACTTTGCCTGTTTTCCTTTGGTTCGGTGAGGTCATATCCAAATCTGAGGAGTTTTGCCTCTTTCCTTAACAAATCTTTGACCGTCTCTGATGAAATATGTAGATAGGTTAAAGCCCTGCCTTTCTTGTGGCTTGGGTCAACGATCTTTAAATCTTCCGTTTTTATCCTCCTCAGTTTTGAAACATACTGAAACAAGGTTAACACGGAGCTTCTGTTAAGAATCACGTCATCGTGGTTTCCTTGTATTTGTTCTAATTTGAACACCCCCCACCACTCTGGTTTAGAATTTGAGGCTTTACGATATTTTTCCATTTTGGAACAGTAGTAAAACTCGGAGCTAGCCGGTTTTCAGGTGCGAATGTCAGTTGTAGACCTGTCTGTGTCTTTCTCACATGTCTGTCCTTCTTGTACCATGTTATGGTTTCTGTTTGTGTGTCTGGCCAGAGAAAGTCTTGTTCTTATTTTTTCTGGAACTAGAGTAGAGGGGGCTGGAACCTTAGGGCTTTGCTGGAAATTGCCAGAGGAAAGGTGAGTTGTCTCCGTTTTCTTTTTGTTTGTATTTTGTTTTATTTTATTTCGACGCTCTTCTAACGTGAGAAAATGAGAATTTTGGTCGGAGTTGTCATCTACTATACATATTGTGAGGTGGGCTATGAGGTAGGGAAACAAAGGTGACTTTTCTCTCTGGGGTCGAGGGTGACTCCCTTGTAGAGCCTTGCAGGGCAATTTCCTCTGGATGTTGATTAATGTTCAATAGAGACTCGTGTTCCATAAATTCCTCCATTGTTTTTGGTAATTGTGGGTCGCCCCTTTGTTCAGATGACTCTTTCCGCTTTTCTCGGGCACTTGAATTTTACCTTGGTTTCTCCGGCCAATCTTTACTTGATTTTGTTTTTGTTTGTATCGAAGCGGATGATGACTTTGTGGATTTAGATGTTTTTTTTTCAAAGATTGTGACTCTTTCCTTTCCTGCGTTTTTTTGTTAAAAATCAGGAATGGTTGATCAGTGTTTTGTGCAATAGTGTGATTTCAGGATTCAGTGTGAGTAGTATCGTCCACAATGAGTAGCACTTCCTTCTTTCCTCTATTATCACTACCAGTTGAGAACATTTTTGTTAATTCTGGTTCCGTTTGGCTTTGAGTACTACTTAAAGCAGTAGGAATAGTCAGATCAATGACTGGAGATGTTTGCTCGACCACGTCTCTCGTGGTTCTGTCATCAATCTGCCCGTCATTCATTGGGTTGGATCCTCTAGCTGAGGTCTGTAATGAAGTGATGAATTGGTTATGATCTTTGGTAAGTTTTAGCCGTTCTTCGTGGGCCATTACGTATCCTTCTAAATAAATCAGTTTAGTATGAATCATTGCCTGAAGTGTGGTATGGTCCTTTAAAGTATCATTCAAAGATTTGTAAAGTTTTGTAAATGGTGCTAAGGCTATTGTAATGGCAGACATGATTGAGAAAATGTCGTTTTTTGTTAAGGAGTCTCTTTTGTTGGTGATAGCCCTTGGGCACTCTGCTTCCGTGGTGTGTGAAGTAAAAGAGGTGACACACATGGTGGCCTTTGATGGAGTTTCGTTGGAGGTAGGTCCAAGGAAAATCTTCTATGTGGATCACGAGGCGGGGAAAGGTCAGGCAACTCTTTGGCTCTGCCCAAACCGTACCTACCACCTCTGCTAGTGACTACATCCAGCGAGTCAGCACTGATCGGGATTGCGAAAAGGGTGGTTTTCCCCACAGGTGGTACTCCTGTCTTATCATTTCCTTTTCGGTTGTTTGATTCAAGTGGAGAAGATAATGGCTTGATCAGATTGACCTTTGCAGGTGGTCTATCCAATGGACTGGACAAGACAGTATTTCGTTCTTTGTACATGGAGGTTTAGGTTCCAGAGCTGTACAGCTCAGGTTGTCATTGAGGTCACCCGTTTCTTAAGCATCAACTGGCCTTAGTTTGACCTGGGCCGGAGCCTCTACAGTTTCTTGGGTGGCCGTTAGAGGTGCCAGCTCTTCTCCCCCCAGTGATTGTGGATCCAGATTCGCCAGGTCATCAGGTGGGTTTTTGCTTCTCAAAGAATCAGTCTCTTTGGGGGGCTGGGCCTGAATTTTAGGCGAAGGCTCAGTCGGCATTGGCGTGGGCACCGTCCGATGTGTGTACTTTCTCTGTTTAGACACAGGCTGGCAGTCTTGGATTGCTTCCAAAATTTCTTAGTCTGTTAACTCTACTCCATGGACTGATTGTAAGCTATTACTGCTGTTAAAAAAGCTTGTGGGGAGATTCTGCGTGGTGTTTTGTTTCTTGGCATTTCCCTTCTTTGTGGGGATTGAAGAATCTCCATTTTGATTTTTATTAGTAACTGCATAATTTTGAAAATGCAGTCCTCTCTTTTTAAAATCTTTCTGCTTGCCTCAGTTGTTTTTCCTTGTCTGTTGAACTAAAGGTGAGTGTCTTGGACGTTTCCTTAGGTTTAGTTCAGCCGGTGTTACCATTTTACTCGGCTCATCTACCGCAATGGTCGGTGAAAACTGTCCGTCACGGTTACTAGCATCTGTGGCACTTTCCAGGCTTAATTGCTTGAGGGCAGTTTTATGTGCGGCTGTTGGAAGACCTTGCCGCTGCTGTCTCGTTAGTAATTCATCCGCGTCACAGTGTATGAGAGCTTGAACTGCAATTCGAGTGCAGGGTACGGCCTCTCCTAACTCCTCTCCCACTGCTCCTTCTTCACTCACTGGGTTTGGCAGCTCACGATCGCCGGCGCCTGCCCTGGGCGGGGAGCAGGCCTACGCCTTCCGAGGCATGACCGCTCCCGGCGAGAAACCTGTATCCTCTCCCCGAGGCAACGCCGTCCCGCTATCCCCTCTGGGATTAACAGGTGAGCGGGCCATTGGGAGAGTGTTTACAGGGTTCGCTGTACTTGCGGTATGTTTTTCCCCGTTGCAGCTGCTTGCCGCCGCCGGTTCTTTGCTATGAGAGCTGGCTGTGACGGAGTAGGATGAAGGGTCTGCGGCTCTTCCGGTTTCTTCCGATTTTATTTTTGGTTTGTCTCGTTTTTAGTTATCTTTCCTTTATTTCCATTTAGACTACTGGCTGAGGAAAATGTTTGCTCATGTAAAGATTCTGTTGACATGACTTCGTCAAGATCCAAGTGGGGGCGTGAACTGCGCAACCTACGCCTTTCTTCACTCGGGGGAGAGATTGCGGTAGTGGCAGTCCTCGCAGCCTTGACTGCCATGACTGCAGGACTGCCACTCCACGTCTTCTCCGCGGAATATAGTGCTTCTTGTAGTTTGGGGCTGCAAATGCTCCTCCTCCAAAGAAAGAACAGGGAAGACAGACACTGCAAGGTAAGGAACACTGCAGGACTGCCACTCGCCGCCACTCCACCACTTGGAGAGTTTTATAGTAGTTGTTGCTGTAGGTGCTTTGTAATCACAGCACAATTGTACTCAGAGAGATCAACAGTACATCTAAAGTGCTGAACTGTGATGATGGAGTTAGATGTAGAGTTCTTGGATGTGATTGGTGGATGGTTGTGTGACTGCTTAACAGTAGCCAATGAGAGAATGGTGCAGAGAGTGAAGTGAAAAGGGTAGAAGGGCTGCCCCCGTGTTAAGCGCTTTGCGGACAGCGTGGCTGTTCACAGACAGGACATGCCACGTCAAGGGGCTTCTCTGCATATCTGGCATGGAAATAGGACTAGGGGAATTAGCCAATTTGGTGCTGAGGGTGTCATTCATAGGGAGAGAGGGTATTCATTTTTTTCATTGATGTATGCTGTGAAGATGGCTGTGGTTGCTGAGATGGACAGAGTTAGATTGTGGATAGTGGGAGATCATTATATTACTAATCTGCAGTGGTATGCAAACGTGTGGCATTTCAGACAATGTTGCAACGCAGGGAGTGGAGGCTACCTGGTGTGATGTGCGAGGGAAACATATGCAAGGTGTTTATATACTTTGTAGAAATATGGGTTATTTTTACACTCCTGATATTCTGGTGGAAAATTGTGGAGCAATGTTATTTGGGCTATCTGAGTACAACAAATGTGCTGCTTCTACTGAAGCCGTTGCTAAAGGAAATGATGCACCTGTTTCCATCTGCTAAGATAATTTTTTCACAAATACCACTTAGGACTGCATGGATGCCTTGTCATGTATTTAATCCTCAACAAGACATAGCAAGATGTTGTGTTAATGAAGGAATATCTTGTATTATGTATTCTGTGGGTATGTAATCATTCCAAAAGGAGGACCTTTTGGAAGATGGTGCATTTTTTTCTTGTAATGGAATGACTTTCACAGATTTTGGTCATGCAATATTTCTTGGTAATATGCAGACCTGAATCAGGAAGTTGTTGTGAAGTCATGTAACAGATAAAATCTGAAAAAAGCCTAAAAAGAAAAAATGTGAAAAAAAAACAAAAACAAAAAAGGCTCTTTTCAGAGTCAACCTCAAAGGGGAAGTGGGGCACACTATTTAAATTTTCATTCTCCAACCTCAGATTTTTTGATGGGTCCGCAGATAGCATGTTTGTCCGCAGGTAGCGCGTATTACATACAGGGATTTTGAGGTTGAGAGGGATGCAAATGAGATGTAGCACAGGAACGGATTGGTCAATAGGGTTTACTGGGTGTGGTGTGCGAGCAGAGTTTGTCAGGAAGTATTTTTCCTGCGAAGAGAGGAGATAGCTATGGCTGTGTGTTTCAGAAAGCAGATTGTCTGGATTTTGGGAGATTCGTGGATAAATTGGTTGGAGGTGAATGCAGATCGCTGCGGAGTGGCTGTAGATCTTGGATTCCCTCATGTGGAAGTGCACTGGCATGGAGTGCATGGAATGAAGTGGCTGGATTTGGTAACTCTCTGTGCTACTTTGGTGACACAGTGTCATCCGGACATTATTATTGTTCATTGTGGGGGAACAGTTTAGGACATGTGCCTGGAATCTCTTTGCAATTTGCAATGAAAGAGGACTTGGGAACGTCATAGACATGCATCCAAACTTCAGAGTAATTTTTCCCGTATTGCGCAGAAGCAAATGTGGCTGCGTTCTTCTTCATTTGGTCCACAAATGGAGAAAGCAAGGCGCAATGTTAACAAGGCTGTCTGTGCCTTTTTGCGAGATGTTGGTATGTCTTCTTTTCACAATGAAAACATTCTGTTTTGTAGTACACACATTTTTCGCAGAGATGGAGTACATCTTACTAATGCTGGCAATCATATTTTTCTGCCAAATATACAAAATGCATTGCAACCTTTTTTGGAATTAGAGCAATCCATTTTGCAGTAGGTGTTGACCATTTGAAGTTTTCAAAACACAAAAAAAACCACAAACAGGCTCTTTTCAGAGCCACCACTTGCTCCCAGAGAAAAGTGAATGGTTGTGACAGGGCAGCACTGCACAGATTTTAGATGTCAGCGGACTGTCCGGACTGTCATTGACACTTCTCTTTTTGTACTGTGAAAGGCGGCTTTTTGAGGGAGTTTTTGTTGTTTTATATTTTTTTTTTGGTTTCTTAAACACGACACACAAGGAAAGGAAGGGAAAGAAGGGTAAGGAAGGGACACTAACCACGGGGATAAGAAAGGGCAGGTGGAGAGAGGAAGATGTAGGGTGGCCCTTATTCAGGTAGGTAGCAGTTCTTCTGATGCTCGTTGACCACAGACTTGAAAGCACTTTGAAGGTTCTCCCTCCTGCAGAGTACTGCATCACAGTACATGCACAATACAGTGACCTTCGAAAGGTAAGGACCAACAGCATCATGTATGGCCTGCGAGGCAGCTGGAGGGATGCGCTGCCCCACAGGAGTGTCTCTTGTGGTGGCAGGAACGGAAATGGAGGATGTTGTAGGGGAACTCAACCTACTACATTTATTGCAAGGTACAACCTTACGAATAGCCCGACCGTGGAACATTTTTAGGTGTCACTTCATTGAGGTAGTACCATAGCTGTACAAACCTGGTTTCCCATGACTCAGCACTATCTTGCACTGATTGCAGGTCACCTTGTGTGCACATGCTTTTGGTACTCCATCAACAGTGGTAAATAACCTCCACATCCAAGATTCACAGTGCGAACTAGTATTAGGGACTTCCACTATCTCGTCCTCTTCATCACTCTCCTCTGTATCCTGATGCCTGTTCTCCTCTGAAGGCCCGCGGGGAGGGGCTGGTGGTGGAGGGGATGGGGGTGCTGCTGAGACAGCAGTAGCACCCGCACCAGCCATGGATGCCATCAGGACAGCTGTTTTAAAGAGCAAGAGCAATCAAATGCAACAAGAAGCAGTCACCGTCCTGGAAGCCCAAAAACAGAATAAGGAGCAGCTCTGGGGTGTGGCCTTTTATTGGGGTAATGGGGTGCACTTTGTGGACACCTGCGCTATCCCAGCACACTACAAACACCAAGAAGGGGCTAAAAAAAACAAAAAAGAATGCAGATCGCCAGGGACATAGTGTGAGAGATGTGCAAGGGTGAACTTTCCCAGGAAAATACCTTGGATTGCTGAAAAAGACCCTTTTTAGGTGTCCCGGGGCCCGGACAGTGTTTGTTACGCTTAGCGCGGTGCGGTCACATGATGACGTCAAGGACACGTTGGTGAATGGTATGGCTGTCCGTAGGACACCAAATGCACGGGGTCGGGTCTACGTATGTGTGCGGGTGTTCTACGGACAGTGTTCAGGTCCCCGACCAAAATAAATGTGCGTCAGAATATTGCAGACAGGCTATGAGTTCTACGGACATATTCATTCTGGTTACGGACAATGCGAACAGGGGGAATGTTCTTAGGACACTTTATTTTGCATAGCTACGAACATACGGACATCTTTAGTGTTCTGCGGACACCCCCCATTTTGACTACGGCCTATTCGAACAGGTATTGTGTCCTTAGGACACCCCCATTTTGGTTAATTAGGGACAGGCAGATATCTTGTGTGTCCTAAGGACACTTCCCTCTTGATTGAGGACAGTGCGAACAGGTATAGTGTCCTTAGGACACCCCCATTTCAGTTAATTACAGACAGGCGGACATCTTGTGTGTCCTAAGGACACTTCCATCTTGATTGAGGACAGTGCAAACAGGTATAGTGTCCTTAGTACACCCCCATTTTAGTAGATTGAGGACATCCCGGGCCGCCATATTGTCTGCGGACACCCTAACTGCCTTTTTAAAAAAAATAAGACACAGAGGAATATACTAACAACACACTTAATATTTTATTATTGTACAAAAGTATAAAAATTACAAAAGAGAGGAGGAACCAGAAACTGAAACAAATACAGGGGAATTAGGGGTTTGGACATCATGGATGGTAGGGGAGGAAGGGACTGAAGTCTCATCATAACATTTTTCTTGCTGGAGAGGTTTTGGGGATAGTTGGCTGAGACATGGAGAGGGGGAACACGTACATGTGGGACAGTGATATTTAATGTTTTCTTTTATATGTTCCTCCACAAATTGTTTTAAAAGAATTCCAGTTTTCATTACAGATCCATGTTTAGCTCCATTCGCTGCAGAGGATTTTCTAACATCTCTCTTGGTATATTATTTTTAATGTCTGTACGGTCTGTTAAAAAAAGAAATTGTTAAGTACACATAAAGTAATGGTTATTAATTGCCTTATATAGAGAAGTGTAGTGTCTACCATTAGTATCACTGTCTTCACTCATTTCATCCCGAGGAAAATGTTCTTCCAGCCATTCCAAAGTACTAGACATTTCTGTTTAAAAAAAAATATATTAGTTTTAGTGTACCTAATACAGAAGGTTTATAAATATATACAATAAATGTAGTGTGCTCACTAGTTTCTTACTAAGTTTTGCTGTTACTGCTGCGTAGGTGTCATGTTCATTTGTGCTTTGGAATTTCTGTGAGGTAATTCTGTTGGAGGCATATTTATTGTGTTTTGGTACATTCCACTATGTTGCATATGCTATGTAACTGGACTGTTGCTGTCTTATATACAGTTTCAGTTCTTATTTATTATTGAATGTAATTTATTTATGTGCTGCTTTTTGAACATGTTTTTTTTTGGATGATATAACAATGTAAGATACCCCCTGAGTTTTTTGACAGTGTTGATGTTGTCCGAGTCCGTCCGCGAACAGGCGCATGGTCCCCGGACTTCAGACCCACTAGCGCAGGTAGGGGGTTCAGTATGTTGTATGTTATATGTACATAAACTAAGGTCATCCTAGTAAACATTTATCAAATTTACATTATCTATATATCTATTTTCATTGAAAAAACTTTGTTACAGGAACGTTATGGTTAAGTTGTGCTACTAAAAACCTATGAAATTCAGTGAAAAAAACGTTGTTAAAGGGACGTTATTGTTAAGTTGCGCTACTAAAAACCTATGAAATTCACAGAAAAATACTTTAAGGGGACGTTATGGTTCCAAGAAAAACTGAAAAACCTCTGAAATTCGCCAGTTATGGTAAGCTAAGCAACCATAACTCATGCCACCACCGTGCACTGCTAAAACTAACACCCAGGACATCAAAGATGACATCACAAATGTCATTGATGACATCACTGATGACAGCACATGTGCATTTACTTTTAATGAAAAGTCTGTGCAAGGGATTCTTATTGTAATGTTGACAAAAAAAGTGTCAAGGATCATTGGCATAAATATCATGAGGTACATAGTGCATTAAGCAATGCATTGATACAAATAGCATTCTATTATGAAGTTCTTTCTAGTATACTAAGCTACTCATGTAGAAACATAGGCATTGTGTTCAGTATACATGATGGAGGTGCAATAATAATAATCTTGCGATATTGAATAGTGAAATTATAAATGCTTCCTTATTAGAGTTTTGCGTACTGTGAAACAGGTAATGATTAGCTAATAAAACCCACTTAGTACATAATTGCATTATTACAGACAAAACACAAAGAGACAATAACACATATAAATATGAGCATATACAGGGAAAGTGAAGTAAGCAAAAAAGCAGCAGTACTACCAGACAGTGTTTATAACCGAACTGATTATCTTCATGCACAGAAATGATTGCTCTGCTTCAAAGCTGCTGCTTCCCCTATGTATATGCATCACATGATGTGACTGGGCCCTAAGGAAAGTAGTGTGAGTACAATGTATTACAAATATGAGCATATACAGGTAAAATACAGTAATAAAAAACAGCAGAACTATCAGAAAGTGTTGCTAACCTTACTGATTATCTTCATGCACAGAAAGGATTGCTGTCTTTCAAGCCTGTGTCTTCCCCTATGTACATGTTTCATATGATGTGACTGCACCCTAAGGGAATTACTGTAAGAACATATTTGAAGGATAAGTCTACAAATATAGTACCTTTTGAATTTTTAGTTCTTGACTGTTACTGAAGAAAACCATGTGCCCTAGATATGTCAGTAAAGGAAAAAAGAGAGAGCCGGACATGTGATGTCATCAGTGATGTCATCAATGACATTTGTGATGTTATATTTGATGTCCTGGGTGTTAGTCTTAGCAGTGCACAGTGGTGGTGCGGGTTATGGTTGCTTAGCTTACCATAACTGACGAATTTCAGGGGGTTTTCGGTTTTACTTGGAACCATAACGTCCATTTAACAAAGTTTTTTCAGTGAATTCTAGAATATATTGTATTACATGTTTTAGGATAGGGAGGAATTGTCATATATAGTTCTGATTTTTATGTTAAATGATTTGCACTAGCATTTTTACCTGAACTTTATAGCACTTTACTTTGACATTGCAGCACTTTGTATATTGTACATAATGTCTATAAGTATTTTTTATACACTTCAATGACTGTGTTTGTGCCTCGTATAATTTACATTCAATAGCATGCGGCTTTGTTAAATATACTTGCAATAAAAATGAATGAATGAAAATTGGCAGGAACCCTAATTATGTTTATATCATAGTATATGTAGACTGTGGCATCATTTCTTGGTTAGGCCCCATTGCATTGAGTGTGATGCATATTGGGGAGGACTGACTCATCAATGAGTCTGTTTGGGCCATACGTAGAAAGTGAATATTGGATCAGGTCAAGATGAGTGATAAAGGAGATGAGAGGGCCTAGCCAACATCTCATGATGATGAGTAGAGTGATGGGTGGGTGTATTTGCGTGCCAGAAAGCCTCATGCCAAGTGCCATAAAGTCAAATTGTCAGAGCAGGGTAGAGGAATGGCACTTGTTCATCCCTATTCACAGCCCACTGCTACATCCTGAAGGTGAGAAGGTACACCATAGTTAATGTGGAAGACAGCAGGGGTTCTGTGTTAAAAAAAGGGCATAGAATCCACAATGATGGTCATGACTGACAGAGGTGGAATATCAGAAATCAACTGATCAGGGAGGAAGTGGTGGTCAATAGAAATTAATTCTATATTCAGTAGCCTACGTATGAGCAGTAGGAGAGGTGGCAAGTAAGATGAATAGACAACAATTCAGTGGCAAGGCCATAGTATAGGCCATATGCAGGTGGGATGAAGCGCAGGGTCATAATAGGACGAGGAGGATTTGGAAGAAGGTGAGGCAGACCTGTTCTATGAGGAGTGTCACAAGGCGGAGGATAGAGCAAGTAACACCAGCAAGGGGGATAGAAGGATGCATTGAAGTGGGAACCCTTGATTTTGCAGAAAGCAAGAAGCTGTGTGGATTGAGTTTCAGGGAATTCTGGGGCAGTGAGCCTGAGGGCCTTAAACTAACAAAGGACGAAAGCTCCAGTATACTTAGAGTGCAAACAGGAGCAGCCTGCTCCTGCTTCAGTCATACACTTTTCCAACAAGGAAGAGGCCTCCACCACTTCCTTTCCATTTTCCTTCGCCTGTACCTGAGCAGCCTCCACGACTCTCTGAACCAGTTTTGGTGTAGGGAAGGGACAGTTGATGCCTGTTACTTTCTAAGGGATGATCCGCTTGTCCCTGGAGGAGATGCTGCAAGCTCTATATTCGGGTGCAGTAGGGATGGCTCCTCAGGAGTGATGGGTCTATCCTTGGCTGTGGTCGGGATGGCTTCTCAGGAGTGTGGGTATCCTCTACCACCATGAGAATGTACTCAGCCTTCAGAAGCTGTGGCTCCAGTTCATCCACAGTGACAAAGTCAGATGTTGTTGTATCACTGATGTTGCTGTCCCAGTCAACATGGCTGTGCAGCCGCAGTCGCTTCATTGAGGTGGGCTGGGGCTCAATTTTGGTGGCTAACAGTGGGATTGTAGCCCATGGAGCTGAAAAGCTTTCAGACAACTGCATCTTTGTGCCTCCTTCACTACCCTCTCCACCACGACTTTCAGCTCATCTTCAGTGAATTCTGGGTACTAAGGTTAAATCATGATCCTGGTGGGCACGTAGGTCCAAAGGGGGGCAGGTACAGACACTAGGGGGCAAATGTAGCCAATGGGTGTCCAAAAAGACCAAAGGGGAGGGTTTGTGGCTTGTGGAAGTGTTGTTCCTTATACAATTCCACACCATTTCATCAATCTCCACCACATTTTGCATAATTACCTGTTTGGACTCTCCGGACAATACTGGCTTTTTTGGAAATGCCAGCAGTTTGCCAGAATAACTGGGGGCACTGTGCATTTTTGGCATTCGGATGCTAATGTTCCATCTCACCTTGTTTTGGAATGCCATGTTAATAATAAAAATGTTGTTGGTAATTCAGTTTCTGAAAGCAGGATCTACTAATCAAACCACTGTTTTCATAATGCTCCATGCCAAAAAACATAATGCACCCAAGTACCTTACTGCAACCATCTCCTCATGTCCCCAGCAGCTGCTTTGCAGTTGCAGTAGGGCAGGTTCAAAGGTCATATGTGTATTCCTGAACACAGCTGCTGGAACTCAAAGTTCCAACAGACAGAGGTAGTGTATTTACCTTTCTGCCCCTATGGTTACAAAATATGCTAATGTGTACCCAAGCAGACTGGTGTCAGTAATTAATAACTAAATATAAGCCACGCCTCGTTATTACACTGTGACTATTGAGGTTACACAATTATAAAGCCACAAGCATTGGGTGTCAACTTACTGTCAGCTTGCTAAGGTGACTCTTTCATGACAGAGTCTGGTGTTCAAAGATAATCCACTCATGACAATGACCATCTGGCATCAGGGTGTTGATTACTGCAATGCTTTTGAAGAAGGCAGAGAGAGGAAGCGAGCGGAGTTAGTGAAACCCAGAGGGGAGATACAGACCACAAAGGGGTCTCACCATCATGGATTTTGCTATGGCTCCGAAAACTTCCTGTTCCCCTACCCAACTTCCGGCAGACAAGGCACTCTGGATGTGACATCGGCAGGCAGAGGACACTTCTCAGGATAGAACTCTTTTCAACAGGCTAGCTATGGAGCAATTCCGCTCTACAATTTTGCCTATCCAAGGGTGGGAAGGGTGGGAAGGGAAGTTCAATCACATTGGTACACTGCTTGAAGAAGGATTCAATGGAACTCTGTTGGGGGTACAGTCGGCTTTAAAGTCCTCTACCAGAGAAGTGAATACAGAGGGCTCCAGGGAAGAAGAAATCTCTTCTCCCTAACCATTCTAACTTACTGGACAAGGCCTACTGGAACTGAGATACTGATATCCAGGAGCCAGCTCACTGGAGGTGAAGCACCCTGCAGGCCCTGGTTGGGAAGGGCAGATGAAAAGACTCACCTTGCCCCTGAGACCCTGGATTTTTTCTCCCAGGAACCACAGAACCCAGGATGTGATCTGTGACTTTCCCTCCATCTCCGAATTGCATCAACGCTGTTTTGGGCATCTTTGATGCTGTACAAGATGCTGCAAGACAGCCACCAAAGTCATCTACAACCTCAATGCTCAACCGCCTCAGCATCTCAGAGTTTCACTCAAGGATGACAATCTGCAATCTCTGCATCTCAGAGCAAACAAGTCTACTAGCACACCGAACTCGACACCACCTGCCTGGCTATCAGCTTCTTCGAGCTCCAAGCCATTGTCACTCCGATACCACAACACCATGTTGAACCAGTTGGGCCCACTCACCACAAAGGCAAGTCTTTGCTTTTCGACACACCAGGCTGCAGACTCTTCCAGTTCCACCGGACTGCCAGTACCTGCCATTTCCAGCATCTTTGATCAACAAGCCTTCGCTGCTGCCAAACAGCATAGCATCATTGGAGCCCATAACCGCTGCTCCCCGACCCAACTCAGCTTGGTGCCGAAAGCACACAGACTCCCAGTTTGACACCAAAAAAGGCTAGCATGACGCTGTTGCACCCCATATTCAAGAACATAAGCTATTTGAAGAGTCTTTTTCCCCCTGGTCTGCCTTAAAAGTGCACTAGTTAGGCAATATAACCCGAGGATGGGGGTATTACTGGTAGGGTAATGCCCCCGGGGCCATAATTAGAATCCTGAGCAAAGCGAAGGCCAACACAAAGCCCCAGGGGTATTACCTAATGGTGATGCCCCCCATCTGAGTGTTATATTGCCATTAGTACCCCAGCACGTCGCACCAGTGTACTAGGAGCAATTTGTCTCGAGTTGTGAAACGGTGCAGCAACCGTTTCTCGACTCAAGAAAAAATGCAGAAAAAATGGCTTCCATGGATTGGGGCGAAGGCCTTTCCATGGGGGTGATTAAAATGAATGAAAAAAGTAAACAAACTAGACAACCGCCATGGAAGGGGCGAAGGGACTACACCTAGTCCCTTCTCCCTTTCCATGGCAGCAACTCGCGTGAAAGAACTCCGGGACGCCGCATCATCTGAGCCTTTTCGGGCAGGTAAGGCCTGGGCAAGGGCCAATGAGCTTGCTTTTAACAAGCTCATTGACCCTCGCTGGGTACGAATGACTATTAAGCACCTCTTTGCTACATTTTGAAAGACACATAAATGTTGACATTTTGCTGCTGAAAACTTTGCCTAGACATCCCTAGTTACAAAAGCAGGGTGTCCCTTTATTCTGACCCCTGCTTTCTCTGTATTTTCCCTTCCAGGGTTGGCCCAGCAGTATTTTTAATAGTTGTGTGCATTTGTGTTATTTTAATTAAAGATCGTATTTTAGTAGACCCTTGGTTGGATATTCATTTATTTTGGTATTGCTGTATCAGTGTTGTTTGTATTGCTTTGGTACCAGCTCATGACTCAACTGAAGTGTAGAGCCTGCTCTTGGCCCACATTACCAAAAGTGGAAAAGGAGATACATCTGTCGGGCTGGGCCTGTTTCACCTTAATGATTGGGATTACTGCTGGTTTGGTAGTAGTGTTGGGACAGGTAGACGCTTCAGCCTGTCAACCTTTCACCCTGTTACCTGTTTTGAGCTGTCAAGGTGGGTGAATAATGAGGACTTTCACTACACAGGTGAAAACTCCATTGATTCCCATGGACAGTCGAGGCGGTTGGTGGGTATCACCTGCCAAAAGCAGGTGAGTTGACAGGTATGCACTATTCATCCCTGTACTCCTATAGAGCAGTGGTAATGTCATGTCATCTCAAACCTCTTCACCAAAACATCATTGATGTATGTGCCCGTCCCTGTCCTTTGCTTCATTCCTTTTGTGACAGGCTGTTTTAATAGTACACAAAAGGGAGTGTTTTGATAAACTATGTTGCACATTGTCATACATGCCAACCGTCTTGATTTAGGCGGGAGACTCACGATTGTTCAATTAATTGCTATTTTTTTACTGTCTCCTGCCTAAAATAATTATAACCCCAAATCAATTAAATGGGAAAATTACATTCGATTTCTGTGGTACAATCTCCCACTCCCGGGCTCCATAATGTTGGCATGTCTGCATTGTTTTTTTCTTTTTATTGTGCAATTAGTTTATTTCATTAAAACTTTAAGCACATTTCATATCAAAATTCATATCTAAATTATCAACATGCACATCATTCTAACACTTTCTTCTCATCTAAAATTCCACTTATCTACAACAATATCCACATGATTAGAACACATTCTACACGTAAAATTCAATTTAAAAACATAATCTCTCAAATATGCGATTTGGGAATTCGTACCCTTTTTTTTTTATCTCCTTCCATATATCATGTTCTACTGTACTCGCTTACCACAGAAGTTGCCCCATGTGTAAATGACCAAATTTGATCTCCTGAACTGTCCTCCAGGTTGCTCAGAAATTTTCCGTAACCTTTCGCATACCTGGGTAACAAGGCTTTGCATTGAGACAAGATATGACGACTGGTTTCTATTTCTTCATTACAACATCTGCATAATCTTTCTACGTAATACACAATAAAATCATATCTGCATTGTGCATTTTTAAGACTATTTGGTAACAAACACTGGTCAAAACTACTAGCTGCATGTTGAACTAACTAATCAATCTAGCCCACTTTGCCCAAATAAACTTTCCAATACGAACATATTGGGGCTGTACATCGGGCATTGCGGTACTGCACTATTGAAGCAGAGACATTGAGTGGCAGGCAGCCAGCACAGCCCCTGCTGTGTATGTGGCACATGCAACCTAATTACAACTTTGAAGCTGTCCTGCTCTGCCCCGCAGCCGCTTCCATGGTCCAGCTGAGATCTTCCATAAAGAACAGGTTTGGAGGCAGCAAGTTTGCCTTGCTGCCTCAGCATGTTTTATAACCTGTGCTTTAAATGGGCTGGTCCTACCCCGCCCTCAGAATCTTCACTTCTCATTTTTGAGCATTTGAGTACCTGCACTTCTCAACGCCTGAAAGAGAGTACTGGTACTTAACTATGTTGCGAGGTGAAATTGAAAGCTTTTCATTTCACTTTATAGCAACTTAAAGGACTAAACTTCAGCAGCCTTTGCTGGGGAAAGCAGCACCCTCCCCCTCCTCCTCTCTCCGCCACCCGCAGTGCCCATAATCTCTCCTTCAGGGCCCACCCGGCAGAACAAAAGGAGAGACAAGCATAGGAGCAGAACACCGTTTTGCTAAGTGGGCTTCACCTGTTACCATTGGTGTCCTTTGATGGAGCAGGAATTGATTTGGAAATCCTGGGAAATTACTTTTTTAAGATGGTTCTTGGTTTTTAGGAGTGCCTGCTCTAATATGCAAATATTTTAGTAATTGGGGTTCTACTGGAATGCTTTCGAGTGAAAACTCGCGCACAGCTCCAGTCACCTACCGAATTTCTTATTAGGCGATAAAAGCGAGCAACAATAAAACTTGCTTTAATATCGAAATTCAAACATTCCTAACACAATGCATAACAACAAACTGGAAGTATGTGTGAAAGGATTCAAGATACACTGCTTTACCAAAGACTGTGCACATTGGCAGGCTCATCGTTCAATTGCACTAGGCATTTGCTGCAAAAAACAACATGGTGTGGCTAAAAGGCATCTGTGCCCAAGGTGCTGTGCTGAAACGAGCGGCGCCCGAATGTCCTGCACTTCTTTTTTCCACTTAAAGCACTCTTTATTATAGCGTAGGATGAGAAGGGCCCTCTAGTTGAAGCATCCGCAGCAGGGCTGAATCTGCCGTTGAATATTTATAGCGCATGGTAATGTGTGGTGCGATTGGGTCTCGTCTCTCCCCACTATCACTAACGTTATGCTCGCTTGTAACCATCTAGCAGCCCAAACCGGAAGGGAGGTTTACAGCATGCGCATTAGTGTAATGAGAATGTTTCCTTAAATAAAACCCGCGGGTCACCTGTTTGCCTTCCACTTCCTTTTCAGTGGCCGGAGCGAGGCTGACAGGAAACAGTCCCCCTGCCTGCGATGCACACATCCTTCCTTGTTTACCTCGCCATTGTGTGCTGAAGTGGAAGGCACTGCTTTATGAACGAGCCAGCACTTTAAATAAACTGCTTTATCAGCAGGAACATGTCCGAGACTCTGTATACTTCACGTCCTGTAAGTCAGGATTTTCATGTGTGTTTTTTTTTGTTGCTGCTGCTGCTTGTTTTGCTGCAGCTATATTTATACCTCACCTATGTCTGGAGAGTGACCCTACTGCGATGGGCATACGGCATACGTCATTTCTTATTTTGGAGATTGACTGCCTGCTCTAACATTCCCTCTCGCGCACAGGGCTGCCAATCCCTGTTGGCGAGTCTCTGCCATGGCTAAGGATCAAAGCGCACATTGGCTCCTTTTATTAAATGTGCTAATTTGATGCAGGAGACCGCACTGCTAGTAATTACGTGCTGTTCGATTCCTTGCATGCAATGTTAAACTTTTGCAAAACTGATGGCAAATGTAAGGAGTAAAAACCGTTGAAATCCCATTTACGCTTTGGCTTTATGATCAGCTTTGTAAAAATGTCAATGCTGCCTGCAAATTACTCTTTGCATTTGCAGTGAATCCTTATGGAATCCGCCTGCTTTTAGCCACTGCTAAACGACGGTGGAATCCATTTGTTTTAAGACTGCATGGAAATCTCATCCAGGTGTAAAACAAAACTGTCATTCAGTTACATGCCGCTTTTCCACTTTGAAAGGGAAGGAAATTCCCCTCCCACCCCCTAAGTGGTAAAGCAAGATGTAAATAATGTATGCGTTAATTTTACACCTGAGTTTACCACTCCTCTGTTAATATTATAGACCGGGTCCGCCCATTCACACACACTCCGGTACATAAGTCCAGTAACACGCAGACACGTCTGTATGCTTCAGGGTCCTGCGGCTAATGACCACCGCTGGTTCCGCTTTATTAAACGTGCATGCGTGAGCCAGAACGAGGCTTGCGTATGCGTAACAACATGCGCTTCAATACGCAACAATCCTCTTTTTCTTTAAACGAAAACAGAACATCAATACAACATGATACAACACACTCAACATGAGTCAACTATCACCATCTCTGCCGTTTAGGAATCATTGTCCATTATATAATCTTGAAATTGGGCAGGACACCTTCATGTCCCCCTGCTCGGGTATCTCCTGATGGTGTCCTGGGCCGGATGTGGAACGTCCACTGGGGGAGGGTCCCCTCCCCCATCGTCATCCTCAGGTGTCGGGTTGGCCCTTGTGTCCACTGTCTCATTGTCCTTGTGGCCTCCAGCAGGTCGACGGGTCTCGATTTTTTTGAAATACGACATGTTTCGCGTGACTGTTCCACGTCCATCTGCCGCGGTGACCATGGATCTGTTCACATGGGTCACATCCATGGGTTGGGGCTCATACGTAAGGGACATTTTACCCTCTGGATGTCGATTGCGCACCAACACCGTATCTCCTATGGAAATGCTACATTTTTGTAGGTTTCTTTCGGGCACTCTACCTCTCGATCTTCGCCTGCCGCTCCTCATGTATCCGGTCATTGTCAATTACTCCTGGTTCTCTTCCCTCCACCTCGGGTATGAGACCTCTGGGGCGGCGTTTGAACAGTGCCTCTGCAGGCGCCACTCCGGTGGACTAATGAGAGGTTGCTCTGTACTCCCGGAGGAATTTGAATAGGTTCTTTCGCAGCTCCTCTACCCCATTCAGAGATATCCGGAACACTTTGTTTAATGTTCACATAAATCTCTCAGCCTCTCCGTTGGCTCTTGGCCAGAGTGAAGTCACTTTTCGATGTCGAATTCCTCAGTCTTCCAAATACTTCGCAAATTGTTGGCCCTGAAATGGAGGACCATTGTCTGAGCATTGCTCATATGGAAACCCATGGGTTGCAAAATTGTTCTCCAGCACCAGTATGGTGTGTTTGCATGCTGTGGACTCCACCATTTCAATTTCAGGGTATCGGGACCACTGGTCCACCACCGCCAGGAAGTAGGTGCCCCAACCTGTGGACCCGAAGTCCGTGTGCACGGTGCCCCACGGTTGCTCACTTCTTCCCATGGACTGTATTTGAGGCCCCCTTTCTGTCGGACTGGCTGTTTGACATGGAATGCATAGATGCACATATTCTTCTACCCTCTCATCTAGGTCCGGGAACCACACTTTGGCCCGTAAGCGTGCCTTCATCTTTGCTGCTCCTTGGTGTTCCTTGTGTGCAAGATCCAACACTTTTGACACCAGTGTGCAAGGTATGACAATCTGCCACCCTCTTAGCATCAGACCTTCTTCTGACCTCGAGAGGTCATTCGTGGCCCGCCACAACGCCTGCATGTCCTGCTGAGCACCCTTTTCTCTTCTGGTGTTGTTGGCAAGTACTCCTTTCCAATCTCTGCTGTCCATGGCTGCTTCAATGACCTGAAAGATCTTGTCAGCTCTGGACGCTTCTACTAGTTCCTGGATCATTAGTGCCACAGGCATTGCTGCCTCCACTACATATCGGACCATTTCGACACATTCAATCACTTCCACTTTCTCTTGTGCTCGGCTTGACCCCGGGTGGCGAGACAGATAGTCCCGGGGGTTGTTAGTACCTGGCCGGTATTGTAGTCTCACATATTCCATTAAGGACAGCATCCAGCGCTCTATCCGAGGTGGAGACTTGGATGATCCGCCAGCCATAATGGGGATAAGTAGCTTGTGGGCAGTCACCACAACTACCGGCTTTCCCAGGATATACAGATGGAAATGTTTACATCCCCAAAGGATGGCCAATGCCTCTCTTTCAATTTGCGAGTACTGTTTCTCTTTGTCAGATAGCACCTTGCTGGCATACGCAATTGGGTGCAGCTGTCCCTGTGTGTCCACCTGCAGCAGCACCGCACCCAAACCTATCAGGCTAGCATCTACTACTATTTCAGACTCCTTCTCAGGGTCAAAGTAGGCCATTGTCTCACTGCCCGTCAGCGCTGCCTTGATGTCCTCAAATACTCTTTGTTCTTTGCTGGACCATTCCCAGACGGCTTCACTCCGAGTGAGGTCTCTCAACAGCTCTGACAGCGATGCCAGACCGCTGATGAAGCGCCCACAGTAGTTCACCATCCCCAGAAATCTCCTGACCTCCGATGGTGACTCTGGAGGAGATGTTTCTC
This sequence comes from Ambystoma mexicanum, assembly GCF_040938575.1. Lineage (NCBI taxonomy): Eukaryota > Metazoa > Chordata > Amphibia > Caudata > Ambystomatidae > Ambystoma > Ambystoma mexicanum. Next base: position 844,138,254 of record NC_090924.1, on the reverse strand, counting down.
AGATATCTCGCACTTTCTCTGGGTCAGGGGACATGCTGCCAGCATGGAAAACAAATCCCAAAAATTCGATCTGATCCTTAAAGAACTCACATTTGCTCTTGTGTAACGTAAGGCCCAGGCTCTTGATTCTATCTAGTGCTCTTTCCAATCTTTTCATGTGTTCTGCCTCTGATGAAGCAAACACCAAGATGTCGTAGTTTAAGTTTATCACGCCCTTTAGTCCTGCAAGGGCGCCCCTAATCACATTTTGGAAGACCTCGGCAGCTGAGGAGATGCCGAAGCTTAGCCTTTTAAACTGATATAGGCCCTCATGTGTTGTAAAAGTCGTGATGTAGCGGGACTTAGGGTGTAGCTCCAGTTGATGGTACCCGGAGCGTAGGTCCAGTTTAGAAAACACCCTGGCACCCTGAAGTTCGCCTACGATGTAATCAAGCCTGGGTGTTAAGTGACGCTCTCGGCGGATGGCCATGTTGGGCAGCCTCATGTCCATGCATATGCGTACCGCCCCCGGTTGCTTGGGCTTTGCCGCCACCACAATTGGGGAGACCCAGGGAGTCAGACCCTCAACTCTTTCAATAATGTCCATATCCACAAGAGCCTGTAGTTCTTTCTCCACTTGCACCCTCAGATGGAATGGAATCCTCCTGTGTTTTAGTGCTGTTGGTCTCACTGACTCATCTATATGAAGGCGTATGGGTTCCCCTTTTAATTTGCCTATGCCTCTGAACACCTCTGCATATCGCTCCATGATGTGGTCCATGTCCGTCAGATACACCGACATAGCAAAATATACAATGTCGAGTGCCTCTGAGGCCGCACAGGTGAGCAACGAATGGGGGCTTACCTCTGTAACAAAGAATCTGGCCTTAATTGAGTTTGGTCCGTGAGTGACGGTCGATATGAAGGCCCCTCTAAGAGGAAGAGGCGTGTCTCGTCCGAATGTGTTTATTTTCACCTTTGTTTCTTCAAGCGCCGGTGGGCCGGGTAGAGCTTCATAGTGTCCCGCAGCTAGGACACACACTGATGCACCAGTGTCTATGAGAACCGGCGTTGGCGTTGTTCCAATGCTGACTACACAGGTGGGTTGACATTGCTTTCTTGTGCCAGAAGCTATGTTTGAGCTGAAGAATACTTCAGAAGCTATGTTTGAGATGAAGAATACTTCCTCCGAGCTGGAACGAGACTCGCGCATGCGTAATAACATGCGCTTCAATACGCAACATCCTCCTCCTCCTCTTGTAAAATGACCCACCTTCGTGATTTAGAAGGGCTGGCTCACGTATGTTGTCCTTTATTCTGTCTTGTGGCATTAATGTTACTCCTGGATGTTACTCTTTGTGGAGCACATCAGATATTATGCAAAAGGAGTCCAAACTATTCCAATGAAACAAGTCATACTTATGAAGGTCGATTGGAATGTTTAAAGGGACTAGCAGCCTTCAGCGTTTCATTCATAAATCTTGCAAATCATGACTCTTGGGGATAATGAAGACTACTAGTCATTAGGGACTGTTTGTACAGCACATATCACTAACTGTATCCAAGTGATAGGTGGGATTATACAATTGAAAGGCCCCCATTTTACCAACCTTAGCGGGTAAATTGTCCCAGCCAAGGTAACGGACTATAATATCAGGGGGTCTAGGAAGGCACTTAAACCCCAAGGATCGTCAAGCAGAAATGCATTAAATAAGTAGGACTCTTGAACATTGATTTTAAATTCGCTTAAAAAGTCAGTTCAAGCTTGCAGCAGAGTAACAATGTAATGGTATGAAACCACGTGTTCCTTTCAAAACTAGTAGCTGAACGTTGATAAGCTTTTGCACTATGGAAAGTGCTTTTTGAAACAAATTATCTTCATTTTCTATGAGCCCCTACATGAAAAGGGCCTCTGCATTAAATGATTCTAGCCTCAAAGACGAGACTAATAGTGTTGCCTTGCCTCTCTCTAACACTTTCTGCTAGCTTTTTTCCCCCTTTATTTCCATTCTTTCACTCTCTCTCTTTCTTTTCTCTTTTCTCTCTTTCCAAAGTCAGGAGCCTACCGGGTCAGTGCTCCAGGGGAGAGAGCACTGTTAAGTCCTATACAGTTTACCACTCAACTCACCTTTGGAAGATCACGCCTTGGTAAACCCAGGATGGTAAGCATATTTAAGCATAAGGACAATGGGCGGGACACTGCAAGCCACAAGAGACTGTGTCACTTGAACCCTTGAACCAGATGACAGGGATGGGCCTTAGGCTATAGTCATAGAGGAGCTGAAAATTGAAGTACTCAGGCTCAAAAGTACTTCTTTTATTTTCCACCACAGTCCTACAGGTAGTGAAGAAGTCACATGTGGGTAAACATGTGGACCAGGGACAACCACCAGCCACCTTATGTCAGCCCCAGAAGAGGTAAATGTTGTATCCCGCAGGCTCTCCAGTCTATCCCAAACATGTCATGTAATGCTACCAAAATGTGGCGACCCAGTCCTTTTTCCCTGTAGTCAATCCAACTATTGAGAAAAGGGTCATCACCAAGTATCCACTGTGAGCCAGAGAATAATGTAGCACACTTAGAAGAACAAAAGAGTGGAAAGGCAAAAAAAGAAACAATAGGCAGAGGGTAGAGGAAGCAGACATGAAGGAAAGGAGCAGGGCAGGTGGTACAATCAATGACAATAGGGTAGGTAGATACAAAAGTAGTAGGAGGGGAGAACCCAATTGAAGAGGTGGTACGAGAAGACAAAGTGAACAAGGGAGGAAGCTAACTACAAGGGAGAGAAGGAATTGAGGTATAGACATAAAACATAGAGAGAGCCAGTCTGAAGGAGCATTGAGGAGGAGAAAGAGCAATCAGTGGTAGGAAGGGGATGAAGGAGTATAAATGAGGCAAATACAGTGACAGCCCCAGCTGGAGTCCTTTAAAAAAAAAAGGGATAGAATCCTAGGGTGGCTCCTGAGATGGTGGAAGGGCTTGTGCCTTGGACGTCTCAAGATGGCTGATAAGAGGTTTAAGTCAGTGGGTGAGCCACCAGCGCATCCTTTATATTCACCAGGACAAGAAGCCAAGAAGCATATACTCAAACGAGTAGAGTACAAGAAACAGTTGGCCATCATCTTGACAAGAAGGACACTGCATCAAAGTGTGAGGAACTCCAAGTTCTAAGAACTAAGAGTGACTTTACAGCTACTGTCAAGGAGATGGGAAATGAGAGAAATTGGGAAGGACTGCGGAATTACCATCCCATAAGACAGCATGCCATGCTTTGCTTTCTGAAAACCATACCCCATTTCCCTTGCTTCCCATAGCCATTATTTTGGTGTTAAGTTAATTAAGAACCTTGGTATGTCAACCCTGTTCTCAAGGGTTTTGCTTTGTTAATCTGTTGTCCAGTGACAGAACCCTAGGCTCTATCACATCCCAACCACGTTGAACACAAATGAAGCGCACACAAAAGAAGCAAAGAGCCTCTGTTGAGTGTTTGTTTATTCTCTGAACATGACAATCAGCAAACGATTAACAGATTTGAGAGGGATAGAGGATATAAATGAATCTTCAAAGTTTAAATGTATATATAAAAAGTACATTATAAACTACTGTACTGCTTCTTACCGACGATTATTTTCAAGCATTGATTCAAGAGGAAGATGATGTCCGAAGCTTAATTGCATGGCAAGAAAATTGAAATAAATACATGTGGCATGTCGAAGGATTGTGCTTACATGTATGAGATTTATCCACAAAATGTCAGCACTAACACTCCTTTGAATAATTTACATCTGAAAGCAACGGATGGCTACAGGATATTATTAAAGGGCGAGGTAAGCACGAAATGTAAAAAATCAGCAATATTTCTGGCCCAAAAAACGGAATCTGCAGTGTAAAGTGCCCCAGTTGCAGTGACTAGTTTTCTGAACTTTGTAAGCATTTAATGCTCTGTTTTAAGCTGTGCACATGGAGGTGGATTAAGACTGTGTGTTAATTTATTTCTGCCCATATGTCCCTGGATATCTGGGTTTTTAGCTAACATTTCCCTGAACAGTAATTCTAAAGTGGATCAGTGTGTCACACCAGTGAATAGAAGAATGTAGATTTATACAAAAAGCTGCTTTTAATATAAATACAAATGCAAAACACTTGCACATGTCAAGAAACGCCAATGCAGTATGAGTGGGAATTTTGGGGAATTCTTTCCTCAGGATGAGTTCCGTGATTGACAGTCATATTATATGAAGAAGAGCACTGACTCGAAACATTTTCTCTTTTGCTTTGTTCTCTTGTCTTTAGGATGTTTTTCAGATGAGTGATATTCTTTGCATGATTTTTTTTTAACGATTACTGGTATTTCTGATGTAAGTGGATTTCAGAGGGTGGTTCTTTAAAAGTCATTTTTTAAATTATGAATCAACTAGAGGGTCGTTTAGTCAATGAGATCTGATTTGTAAACCCATGCACACCTGACAACCTCTCATCTTCTTGTTTCATAGTCCCACCTGCCTGTGATGAGAAAGAGTAGCACGGGAGTTTGTGAGCGGCTGGAAAAAGAATATGCTTTCTGTAAATGTACAGACAAGCTGGAACAGGACAAAAATAAATATAACCTGAACAAGAGGCCTACTTGCTGTACTTGTGATGGACTGGAGATCAGGGTTTGAACGTGATTTCAGCCTCGTCAGCTGGGTGAACGCCTCATTAGTCGAGCGACCCCCCTCAATCAACTGGGCTTCAGGATACAATCTTTCCACCGTTGCAACTTTTAATGCGTTCTTTCATTTGTACATTTGACACCTGCAACATTTATTGAGTTTGTATTGTATTTATGTTTTTTCAGTTTTGATTTGCCCCCTTCATTTTTCATGTGTGTTTACCATAGACATTATTATTGTCTTATTATTGTTTGTATTGTAATAGCTCAATGACATCAAAACAAAAGCACCAAAACATAATTGTAAAATGTGTTCAATAATTTGTACATTTTACACCTGTGGCATTTATTAAGTATGTATTAATGAATTTTGTTTTTATTTGCTAACAGAAACAGTCGACTGTGCAGCAGACTTATCAATGAACCCAATGTCTACTAAAGTACCTCGCTCAAAAGCAGTGTTAAGCTCAAGCTCTAGCCTCTCACTCTACTCCCTTTCCCAGCCATTGATATCTTGCAGTTTTAATATAACAATTATTATTTTCGTATTGTTTTTTGTACTCTAATTGCTTGAGGACAACAAAACAAAAGCACCAAAATAAAAAGGGCCATTCCAAAATACATTGGCAGAGTTCGGATTCAAAGGCTCTCTACACAAGCGCTGTGAATATGAAGCCTGCAGAAGAATACATGAGCTTCAACCCATCCCCATATGTCACAATGTACTCAGCTACTAACTTACAATGCACCCAGTTAAAAAGTGACAATGTACCCAGCTACAAACTGACAGCACTCCAAGTTATGGTACAATATAGTGTAAAGTATGCATGTCTCCTCACCCCACCTGCATCACATTCAGCACTATTCTTGGGCATTAGTCTTAATTACAGTATGGCTGAAGAGGTGGCGCATACTTCTTGTTTCCTGCTATTCATCACTGCTATTCATCACCACCCACCAAGTCCCCGGACTTGAATTCTCTTACATCTGAATGCTCTTGCAGCAGAGCGGTGCATTAAAACCTAACTTTAAATCCCTGCACTTGCCCACAACTTGGTAATGGCCCCTTAAGTGGACCCTGGTTAATGATGTGCCAGGCAACATTGCTACCATTGTCACTGCACTAATCATGGATCTACTCTCTTCAACTCCAGATGTTTTTGAATACATTTTCCATCAACGGTAAGCAGCTTGGTCAATGGTGAGGGGTCATGGGAGTCATACAAAACAGTGAGATAGGTGTTGGTTTACAAACTCAACTTGTAATGCTACGATATGTTCTTATAGTCCAGATTATACATTAAAAACAGGACTTGCATCCTTGTATCCCTGATCTCAGTCCTGGGTGATCCATTTTGGGATTCCTGTGCTGGGATCTGAAATAAACAAGGTTAAATACACAGCATTTATATACCATCAGGCAGAAAAAGTGTAGCAGATTATCGTAACATGCTGTAAACAAACCTACAGTAATGTCTTTTGACCTACCTGCATGTGCAAACAGGTCTCTCTCAGTCAAATTCAATGTTGTCAATGACTTTTGGTCCCCTAGCGCTGAGGCGAGGTCCCCCCTGTCCAGGTGAGGCAATTTCTTGCCATTTTGTAACTGTTTTAGCAGTAAATTGCTTTGTGCGCAGCTGTTTTCCCCCCATGTTACTGCCAGGCCTTTGTACTCCCCCCCCTAGTCCCTGATTGGCTGAGGCAGCATCCCCATTTGAAGTGGAACCTAGTCCCTTGTTCGCCACCTCCAGCAGCCACTTTTGGTCCCCTGGCGCTGAGATGAGGTCCCCCTGTGCAGGTGAGGCGATTTATGGGCATTTTGGAACTTTTTTAGCAGTAAATGGCTTTGTGCACAGCTGTTTTCCCCTGTGTCACGCCCAGGCCTTTGTCCCTCTCCCCATGTCCCTGATTGGCTGAGGCAGCATCCCCTTTTGAAGTGGGACCCAGTCCCTGGTTTGCCACTTCCAGAAGCCACTTTTGGTACCCTGGCTCTCAGGTGAGGTCTCCCCTGTCCAGGTGAGGCGATTTCTGGCCATTTTGTAACTTTTTTAGCAGTACATTCCTTTGTGCGCAGCTATTTTTTCCCTGTGTTACTGCCAGGCCTTTGTCCCTCTCCCCATGTCCCTGATTGGCTGAGGCAGCATCCCCATTCGAAGTGGGACCTAGTCCTTTGTTCACCACCTCCAGCACCCACTTTTGGTCCACTGGCGCTGAGGTGAGATCCCCCTTGTCCAGGTGAGGCAATTTCTGGCCATTTCGTAACTTTTTAACAGTAAATTGCTTTGTACGCAGCTGTTTTTTCACCATGTTACGGCTCGGCCTTTGTCCCACTTCCCTAGTCCCTGATTGGCTAAGGCAGCATCCCCATTCGAAGTGGGACCTATTCCCTTGTTCGCCACCTCCAGCAGCCACTTTTGGTCCCCTGGCGCTGAGGTGAGGTCCCCCCTGTCTAGGTGAGGCGATTCTGGCCATTTTGTAACCTTTTTAGCAGTAAATTGCTTTGTGCGCAGCTGTTTTTACCCTGTGTGATGGCTGGGCCTTTGTCCTGCCCCCCTAGTCCCTGATTGGCTGAGTCAGCATCCCCATTGAAAGTGGGACCTGATTGGCTGACTGTATCGTATTTGGGGCACCTCCCTCAGGGCAGCCCTCTGCCCATGCAGCCCCTGCGGCTCCAACAGTAGCGGCTACAGATCGTGCCTGCAGGTGTCAGCAGGGGAAGCCATCAACCAGCAGCGACTATCAAGGTAGGTGTGGTCTGGGCGTGGAGTAGAGCAATCACTGTACTCCCGAAGCTCTGCCACTCTACCAACCCTCTGACCAGGCCTGTGTCGCACTCTTGAAGAATTGTTAATATTGCATTGACTCACACCTAGAAGTGGCCACTGATATAGTACGGTGAATCTTTAGCCTTTCTTAGAAAATTGTTAATGTTACATTGACTCACACCTAGAAAGTACCCACTGGGATAGTACTGTGAATTTGTAGCCTGCGTCGCACTTAGAAAATTGTTAATGTTACATTGATTAACACCTAGAAGTGCCCACTGAGATAGTAATGTGAATCTTTAGCTTTTCTTAGAAAATTGTTAATGTTACATTGATTCACACATTGATAATTGTCATGATGGCTGCTCCCGGGGAGCCAGGCCAGGCCCAGCGTCCCTGGAAGCAGACCTATCACCTACATCACCGGATCCAGCAGACCGCTACTGGGGCCCTTTGGACCACATCCTGGCGCCTTTGGCGCCAGGCTCATAAAAGGCTTCAGTCCTGGCGCCATAGGCGCCAGGCTCATTTGGTCAAAACATGTCATAATGCTTGGGTGGACTTACCTGAGGCAGACTATGCTGCTTACTCACCCAGAGCAATCCAGTCTGGCTGAGGTCTCCAGCCATTTAGGCTGGGAGGAACTATTTTTCCTCTTCAGGAACTCTTTTTCTTACCTGGGTGGGGCCGGAGGAAGGATACTCACCTGAAGCACTCCTCTGCTATTTAAACCTAGCCCGAAGGAATTCACGTGCTTCGCGTTATTCTACATCAGCAGCAGGACGCTCACCGAGTCGGCTCCTGCATCCTGGCTCTTGACATGCCCGCAGCTCCTGGAACACCTGAAAGACAAAAGGAGAGAAAAGACAAGCATCCAAAGCTTTACTCACCGGAATCCTGCACTCGGGAAACCTTCTTCCAACAATCCTGCAAAAGAAAAGCACAAGGTTAGCAGCGCACCACAACGCTCGCCGGAGCGCCGCTTTCTCTTACCTTATCGTGGCCGCGCCACGTGCAGAAACGGCTACAAAGCTTGTAGCACCTGCAAAAGGGGAAAGACACGATTAGAAGCGCTCCGCTTCACCCGGTGCCACACCTATTCCACTTACCTTTACGAGGCCTTACCACGAACAACAGCGGTTTCGACGCCGGCAGCTAATCGGCTCCTGCAAAAGGGGAGAAGGTGAGCATCGGACTTGATACAGGAGGGAATACTCACCTAAAGACTTACCAGATTTTGGTTGAACTCAATCCTCCATTCGGGTCAGAAGGGCCTTTCTGCCTTTTCTAGACCCCGGCCCCGAAAGGGAAAAGACATTTAATATAATCTAAAGACTACATACTTACGGCAATCCCGAAGTGGGATCAAACAGCCAGAGGACTCGCGCCCACTAAATGCCCCAGTGAAGTAACTGGAATCAACGCGCCCCTGCACCAGAAGCAGGATGGAGGGCTCATCCTTACAGAAAATAAGGTTAGAGCCCACAAAAACCGAACTAGCGACAAGGGGATTTAGAAGGGGGAGATAAGGGAGAGCAGATACTCTTTCCAGCAGATATTAACTCCCTCTTTCCCACCTACAGAAAAATTATCCTACGAGCCAGACAGACGAGATTCGGGGGAGGGCCAGTCCAGTCCATCTTTCGGGCCTAGCGCTTTACTGTAGAAGAATTGGTAGCAGTCCAGAACGGGTCCGCACCTCTGTGGGAATCAGGTGAGCGTTACAGAACGCGAAGCCTACCAATAACCTCCTACCCAGGCACTATGGAAACTTCTGAGACAGACCAACTGGCTCAGCTATTAGGAGAGCTACGGGCCGAAGTTCATGCTGCCCGCCAGGAGACAAACGCCCTCAGGAGGGAATTGATAGTGTCCAAGGAACTAACTGATGATCTTGCCAGACAGCTGTTACAGAGTCAAGCGGGGCAGACACCTTTACCCAATTCAGGGGGGAATTTCACCCCTGTGCCTGCAACTAATCCAGTTCAAATCAACCTACCCGGAAATGTGCCATTGGCACCACCTGAACGTTTTGCAGGAGATCCCAAACGATTTGCAGTATTTATGAATCAATGTCGATTGCACTTTCTCTGCAGGCCTGGGGCCTTCCCGAATGACCAGACCAAGGTAGCTTTTGTACTTTCGTACCTCATTGGCAGTGCAGCTGACTGGTCAATTCCATTGGTTACCCAAGATGATCCAATCCTTCGGAATTTTCAAGCCTTCCAGACTAGTATGGAAAGACTGTTTGCAAGACACTCCCAGGGGCAGGCCCTGGACAATGAACTCCTATCCCTACGACAAGGTAATCTGGACCTTTTGGCCTACATTGCAACCTTCAATAGGCTAGTTGTAGAAACAAGATGGCCCGAGGACAAAAGAATCACGCTATTCCATCGAGGTCTTCGTGGTGAACTTAAAGACGTCCTTGCCCAGGTTGTAAATCCACCCCAGGACTGTTCGGAATATATTGACTTGGTGGTCCAATTGGATCACAGGCTTCAAAATAGGAAAGCAGATCGATCCAGGTTTGAAACTCGGTTTTTCGCGAAAATCCAGAGTAACTCCAAAGGCCTCGACGCCACTGAACCTATGCAAATTGGGGTGGTAAAAGGCTCCTTGACCCAAAAGGAGCGTGACAGAAGACGGCAAATGCAACTGTGTCTCTACTGTGGGTGGTCGGGGCATTTTCTTCGAGATTGTCTGGTGAAACCTCCCAAGAAGACAGTAGGCGCCTCTGATAAAAATCCTGTAGAATCTGAGCCGGGAAACGACCTCGCCCGACAAGCGTAGAGGTCCGCTTGCCGAGCTTGAAAACCAATTCTTTGACCTCGCACTTCATTATGCCAATGATTCTCGTAAATCCGAAGCAGCCGGAACGATTGCATGCAATTTAGGCGTACATCGACAGTGGGGCTATAGGAAACTACGTGGATCACGAGTTGGCTTCCAGGATGAATCTGCCTCTTTGCCCAAAAACCATAAAGGATGTCATCACCACAGTGGATGGAACCGAGATCGCCTCTGGGCCGGTAACCCACTCAACTACCGAAGTGACATTGTTAGGTCAAGATGGGCATTGGGAGGCAATAGTGTTTGTAATTCTGGGAATTCCTTCGCTGGAAACACACAATCCTCAAATTGATTGGCGAGCAAAGACGATAACTTTTCCAGAGTGTGCACAAACCTGCTACCTACGAGCTTCGGGCACTGGTCTAGCTACAGTAACGGCTGACTGCTTGCAATTACAGCCGGAATACCGAGAAATTCAGGACGTTTTTCAAAAGGAGCAAGCCAATACCCTACCGCTCCACAGGTCATATGATTGTCAGATAGATTTAATACCCGGAGCAACTCCTCCCTGCAGCAGGATTTATGCCCTCACCGAGCCCGAGAATCTTCATTTACGTCAGTATCTGGACCAGTACCTGGCCAATGGTTTTATTCGCCCGTCAAAGTACCCTGCATCCTCGGCATTATTCTTCGTACCAAAAAAAGAAGGTGACCTCAGAACCTGCATAGATTACTGTGCTTTGAATCGGATAAGAGTCAAAAACAGATATCCACTACCTCTGATCCCAGAGCTTCTTGACCAGGTGAAGGACGCTTGCATATACACCAAGTTAGATCTCCGAGGGGCTTACCATTTGGTGCGGGTCAAGGAAGGCGACGAATGGAAGACGGCGTTCCGCACCAAATATGGGTTGTTTGATGCCTTTCGGACTGTGCAATGCACCAGCTGCCTTCCAATATTTTATGAATGATGTCCTCAGGGAGCTCATTGACGTTTGTGTTGTCGTGTACATAGATGACATTCTCGTATACTCCTCTTCGGAAGCTGATCATCGAAATCATGTCAGAGCAGTACTTAAAAAATTACGTCAACACAAACTATTTGCAAAACTTGAAAAATGTGTGTTCCATGCCACCGAAGTCGAATTTCTGGGTTTTATCCTGACACCTAAAGGAGTCCAAATGGACTCACGAAAAGTGGACGCTATCCTCAAATGGCCATCACCTAGTTCCGTAAAAGGTGTTCAGAGCATGTTAGGTTTCGGCAATTTTTATCGCCGATTCATTCCAGAGTTTTCACGAGTGGTGCAACCCATCACGGCACTCTTAAGAAAGAATAAACGTTTTGAATGGTCCAAAGAAGCTGAGCAAGCCTTTCAAGAACTAAAAGAGAAGTTTACTTCTGCACCTATATTGAAACACCCACGTCCGGACCTCCCTTATATCGTCAAAACTGACGCGTCCAGCTTAGCTATGGGAGCCGTTCTCTCTCAAAGAGACCCAGAAACCAACCAATTACATCCCATAGCGTTCTGGTCCCGGAAATTCTCGGCTCCCGAGATAAACTACGCCATCACTGACAAGGAACTGCTGGCAATTAAATCCGCCTTTAAGGCCTGGCGTCATTATCTCCTTGGAGCAAGACACACCATCACGGTGATTACTGATCATAGGAATTTACAGTATCTGAAAACCGCCAGGGCACAATCATCTCGACAGCTCCGTTGGGCCCTGTTCTTTGCCGAATTCGACTTTGTAATCACTTACCGCCCTGGCTGTAAGAATGGTAAAGCAGATGCCCTTTCTCGAATTGGAATGGGGGACGTTATCGGTAACACTGAACCGGTACCAATAATCCCTGAGCAAAGAATCTTAGGCATGACTTCTTCGCAATCACTTGAAGACATTCAGGACAGAGTTAAACAACTCTTAAATTCAACTGATTTGCAGAACTGGATACAAAAAGGAACTGATTTTACCTTAACCAATGGCCTACCTTATTTCCGAGGTCGACTGTTTCTTCCACACTCTGAACTCCAAAAGCAAGTTATTACCTGCTATCACGACTCATTGATAGAAGGACATCCTGGCATAGCCAAAACAGAAGAAAAAGTGAAAAGACAATTCTGGTGGCCTTCGTGGAGAAAAGATATAAAAGAATTTGTGATGTCCTGTGGTGTGTGCGCACAAAACAAGGGTCAAAAGAAAAGACCGGCTGGTCTTCTTCAACCGTTAGGCATTCCACCATCTCCCTGGCACACCCTTTCGATGGATTTTATCACTGACTTACCCCCCTGCTCCGGGTACAACACCATCCTCGTTATTGTAGATCTATTTTCCAAAATGGCACATTTCATTCCGTTAAAAGGTTTACCTTCAGCTTCAGTACTAGCCAGAGAATTCCTTGAAAATATTGTCCGGTTACACGGATTCCCGTCAGTGCTCATCTCCGACAGAGGGAGTCAATTTATTTCCCATTTCTGGCGTAGTTGCTGTCAGTTGGCCCAAATTGAAGTAAGACTCTCAACCAGCCACCACCCCCAAACCGATGGTCAAACTGAGAGAACGAACCAGACCCTCAAACAATATTTACGATGCATGCTACAACAGTCAGAAAGCAACTGGAAAGCCATTCTTCGGATAGCTGAATATGCATACAACAATTCAGTTCACTCAGGAACGGGGCAGAGTCCCTTCTACACAGTATATGGAATCCACCCTCGAATCTCCAACCTCGATCCTCCTCAGGATCTCGGAACACCCGCCGTGGATTAGCTGCACACTACTATTACCCAAGCCTTCAAGGAAGCAACGGCACACTTACAGCAAGCCAAGGAAAGATACAAGAGAGGTGCAGATCAACACCAGAGCGAGACACCTCAATACCAGGTTGGGGACCAAGTCTGGTTGTCCACCAAACACTTATCACTCAAAGGACCTTGCACTTTTAATCCGAAGTATCTGGGGCCATATCCTATTACTGCTATAATTAATCCGGTGGCTGTTAAACTAGAATTACCAACTCATATGCGAATACATCCAGTGTTTCATGTATCACTTTTAAAACCTATGCAACCTGGAACCAGACTAACTAAACCTCCGGGACCCATTCAGGTGGATGGAGAACCTGAATTCGAAGTAAAGAACATTTTGGACTCTAAAGTCATTAGGTCAAAGCTGTTCTACCTAATTGACTGGAAAGGTTATGGTCCTCAGGAGAGATCATGGGAACTCTGTGACCACGTCCATGCTCCTCGGCTGATTAAGAAATTTCATCAGACCTTTCCAAATAAACCAAAACCCCCTGGGAAGACAATCTTGGGAGGGGCCTTGGGGGGGGTGCTGTCATGATGGCTGCTCCCGGGGAACCAGGCCAGGCCCAGTGTCCCTGGAAGCAGACCTATCACCCACATCACCGGATCATGCAGACCGCTACTGGGGCCCTTTGGACCACGTCCTGGCGCCTTTGGCGCCAGGCTCATAAAAGGCTTCAGACCTGCCGCCATAGGCGCCAGGCTCATTTGGTCAAAACATGTCATAATGCTTGGGTGGACTTACCTGAGGCAGACCATGCTGCTTACTCACCCAGAGCAATCCAGTCTGGCTGAGGTCTCCAGCCATTTAGGCTGGGAGGAACTATTTTTCCTCTTCAGGAACTCTTTTTCTTACATGGGTGGGGCCGGAGGAAGGATACTCAGCTGAAGCACTCCTCTGCTATTTAAACCACGCCCGAAGGAATTCACGTGCTTCGCATTATTCTGCATCAGCAGCAGGACGCTCACCGAGTCGGCTCCTGCATCCTGGCTCCTGACACGCCCGCAGCTCCTGGAACACCTGAAAGACAAAAGGAGAGAAAAGACAAGCTCCAAAGCTTTACTCACCGGAATCCTGCACTCGGGAAACCTTCTTCCAACAATCCTGCAAAAGAAAAGCACAAGGTTAGCAGCGCACCACAACGCTCGCCGCAGCACCGCTTTCTCTTACCTTATCGTGGCTGCGCCACGTGCAGAAACGGCTACAAAGCTTGCAGCACCTCGGCACCTGCAAAAGGGGAAAGACACGATTAGAAGCGCTCCGCTTCACCCGGTGCCACACCTATTCCACTTACCTTTATGAGGCCTTACCACGAACAACAGCGGTTTTGACGCCGGCAGCTAATCGGCTCCTGCAAAAGGGGAGAAGGTGAGCATCGGACTTGATACAGGAGGGAATACTCAACTAAGGACTTACCAGATTTTGGTTGAACTCAATCCTCCATTCGGGTCAGAAGGGCCTTTCTGCCTTTTCTAGACCCCAGCCCCGAAGGGAAAAGACATTTAATATAATCTAAAGACTACATACTTACGGCAATCCCGAAGTGGGATCGAACAGCCAGAGGAATCGCGCCCACTAAATACCCCAGTGAAGTAACTGGAATCAACGCGCCCCTGCACCAGAAGCAGGATGGAGGGCTCATCCTTACAGAAAATAAGGTGAGAGCCCACAAAAACCGAACTAGCGACAAGGGGATTTAGAAGGGGGATATAGGGGGGAGCAGATACTCTTTCCAGCAGATATTAACTCCCTCTTTCCCACCTACAGAAATATTATCCTACGAGCCAGACAGACGAGATTCGGGGGAGGGCCAGTCCAGTCCATCTTCCGGGCCCAACGCTTTACTGTAGAAGAATTGGTAGCAGTCCAAAACGGGTCAGCGCCTCTGTGGGAATCAGGTGAGCGTTACAATAGTATTGTGAATTTTTAGCCTTTCTTAGAAAATTGATAATGTTACACTGATTCACACATTGATAGTAGTGTGAAGTATTAGCCTGCGTCTCACTCTTGAAGAATTGGTAGCATTGCATTGACACACACCTAAAAAGTGCCACACAGAGATAGTACAGTGAATTATTAGCCTGCGTTGCACCCAAAGAAAATTGTTAATGTTGCTCTGATTCCCACCTAGATAGTCTCACTTCGAGATAGTACTGCATATTCTAGCCTGCATCACCCTCTTAGTAAACTGAATATTGACCTGTATCGCATGCCTTGACAATTGTTAATACTGCATCATGTCACATCTATCGAGTGCCACTATAGAGTTGCCCCTGTGTTAGGCGGTTTCTCCCTCTATCCAGGTATCCCATGTCTAGGCCCTGCTGTTACATCTAGGTTTATTGCGTTCTCTGTTGCTGCATTTGCGGGTGTCCTCGTGTTAGGCCTTTCTCCCTCTGTCCAGGTCCCAAATCTAGGCGCTGCTATTGTATCTAGAGTTGCTGCATTTTTCTGTTGCCCCTTGTTTGACCCACTCCCACTGTCCTGATGTCCAGAATCTAGCAATGGTTTTACATCTAGGGTCACTGCATCTACTGTTACAAATACATCAATTTCTAGGTGCTACCTGTAACCTCCCCCCGGGATGGAGATCCCACATCAACAAAGACCACCTCTCCGACCCGCCTGATTGAACCTTTCAAGAACTTCTGATATTTGGACTTTCATTTGATTGGGAGATTGCCTCATAGACTCTCATTATGGGCCTGAACCTGAACAAGACAAAAATAAAAAGCAAGGACAAAGCCAATAGTTTTGACTTTTGTATAGGCATGTGATAGGCATTTTCCAGTTACTGCTATAATGGTGCTACCTGGCCATAAGATGACAGCAGGTGCAAAATGGTGGGCTTACCCAGGCATAAAAGTGCCTGGTAAATACTAAATACCTATGCACAAGCCACAAGTTTTGGCTTTTTCAAATCTTGTTTTTAAGAGGGGTTCAGTGCAAGCAATATATAAACATCAAGTGGCTGACAGCACACTTGAGTAACACATTTTTATCACAAAAGTGGCAAATTTATAGCTGCTATTAGACCATTAACTCTCAGCAGGCTACTTAGAAATAACACTGGCATGTCAAAGTGTCATGTTGTTTACATTGTTGATGGAGCTAGATCAGAGATCCGAGCAGGATGAGTTTTGGGCGTGAAGGGGCAGGTAGTGGGCAGGTACGTCCATATGGATCAGAATATCCATGGGCAGTTAATAGGGGAGGGGATAAACATCCAACCAACACCCACACTCTATGGTTCCCTCCTCACACACCATCACACTCTTAGGTGTACTGTTATGCAATAGTTTCTGCTTATGGGTGGTTCTTAAGCGCTGCCCAGTAGCCAAACCTATTGGCTCTCTTGATGCTCTGACACCCACTTGCTTTTTCCAGGTTGACTATGCTTCATGCCACTGCTGCTTAGACCTGAGACTCTGGGGCAGACACATCAGTTCAGTGGATTCTGAATACGGAGCGGGAGCACCACAATGCTTTTTCTCTCCTTTTAATAGCTCGTGGTAGTGCATATTTCTTTGTTCCGGGTGTGACCACCAGCATGTAATAAAATATCCAAATTAATGTAATACATTATATCTTAGTTGATGGCTGCTGTGTACAGAAATGGTAGCTAGCGGATTATCAATGCAGAGGAAATAGAAATCTTTGACCACACACTAAAAGCATCCATTGTTATGTTGAGTTATGCCGGGCACCGCTGCCGTTGTTATGGTCTCCAAGCATTCTCATGGTTCTGAAGGGGAAAGTGGGTTGGCATGGTTAAGGGAGAAAGAGGAAAGACAGAAATTGTGCTCAGTTGTTGCTCTGTGTAGAACCAGGAGTAACTCTGACTGTGTGGGTGTGTTTTCTAGGTGTTGTGTACACCGGAAAGCGGTATTGTTAGTTGGGAGACTACCAGTGTTTGACTTGATCGGTTGATTGAACTATTTGGGGGGGGTTGTACGTTGTTGTGAGAGATGTGCAGTTTTGGAGCTTTTTAGCGAGCAGGTTTTCTCAAGCTGTATGAGGGGTGTATGGTCCGTGCATGGTGAGTAAGAGTGGCTGACTAGGATTGTTAGTAGGTTTTTGGGTATCTAGTTGTGCAACATTATTGGGGAACCCAACTTCACACAGGCGTGAGGAGTGCCTAGATTCAAAACATGGGGTGGTAATGTTGGGCTAGTCTAGGTGTGGCGAACAGAATGCAGAAAGCTGATATTGCAAAGATATTGTTTGGGATAGCTATATCTATCTCGAACCATGTGATTGTCTTGACACCCTGGGGTATAGCGCTGGCTGCCTTAAATGATACGGGTCCTCTGAAACCATTAACATAAGTACTTAGGTTTAACATGGCCATGCCACCGGCTTAGGCATCGTATAGAAAAGATTTGACAACCCCAAGAGGGGTGATCATTTTCTGGTTATTAGTCAATGTCTATCACAGGAATGTTGAATAACCAAGTTTTTAACCATTTCCGAAAAGTCAGATGGTCCTCAGTCATCCTGATTTCTTAAGGAATTGAGTTCCACAGTTTGACTCTGAGAAGAGAGAAAGCTGTTCCTCAGAATTTAGTTATCTCATGGTGCCTTGTGTCTATGGACAGGTCAGTGCTTGATCCCAGAGTTCTTCTTGGCTGGTATTGGGTGATTTTGTATTAAAGGAATCCAGCTCCCAGGCTGTGTAATGCGCTGTGGGCATTGCAGAGAGCTGTGAAATCGATTCTTCTTTTAACCCTTAACCAGTTTGTTCCACTTCTTAATAGTTCAGAGAGTTTGCTGGGAAGACAGACACCCCAGTAGCCTACTATTTCTTTTGAAAAAAAACATCCTCTATGCATCATGCTCGGGCCAAATCGCATCTGCCCATTTTTACTTGTCTCAAAGCCATCGCTGTAAGCTTTAGCATTACAAATTGGTCAAAGATGAAAACAAGTGTTTACACCCAGCAGCTGCTGCTGAAGCCCATGTTTATTGCCTTTGCCTGTAACTGCCCGGTTCCGATGCTTGCTTAGCCGGCTGTTGCCATAGAATCAGGCAGGGAGCATTGTCAGCTGGGCACATTTTATTTATTTATTTGTTTATTTGTAGAGCGCCGACCGCTCGCAAGCATCGGGGCGCATACGAGGAGACAGAGACACAAAAGAGGATAGTACATTGGACGTGACAGATTGACACATAAGGAAGTTAGCAGTAGGTGGCGAGGGTTCTAATCATGCCTGTTAACTTAAGCTGCGGGTCTGCATACCCACTGTCTTAGTTTCCACTAAAGAGCCTAACATTTTTCCTCTGATGTATGTAGCATGGGACTGTGAGCAATGTAGCTGACCCAGTCATGGTGGTGCCAGTTGTGAGAGAAAAACATTGTGCGTGTGCATAAAATTACAGACCTCCACTCAATGGTTGAAGAATGAGAGGAGCTAATGGTTTAAAAAGGCTTAGAAAAGTAGTTTCTCCATTCAACAAGCCTGTCCTTGCTCAGCGGAGGAGAAACAATTGGTCTCAATGAAAAACACACCTCTAAGAAACTGTATGATGTGTCAATCAGTGTCAGATGTCATGAACCAGTAGGGAAGACACAGTCCGAAAAACATCAGGTAACTAAGTTGGTAGATGGTATGCAGAAGCTCTGAGATACATAAGTGGAAACATAATGTTTCCCCCACCTGCTCTTTCAGAGGAAGAGCATGATTTCTTTATAAATATGAAACCCCTCGACCATATTCCTCTACTCTTCATAGGGCAGTGTGCATCTAAATTATGAAAGAGTGGCTCAAGGATCCATTTGTGCAGAGTCAGGGGTAGAAGAGGCGTGCCTCCAGCAACATGGCACAGAAACAGACTGATGGTGCTACCACAAAGGCTTGTCTATTCCATTACCAAGGTTCATTACAAGGGGTGGTCAGTCAGAGGCTGCATTCAACATTTTCTTCAAGTATGGAAGGCTTGCGTTTCAGAAGCCTTGGCCCTCGATATATGATGAATGAACTCCATAGCTTTACTCTTCTACCATCTACTGGTCCATTTAAGACATTACACATAAGAATGGAACACACTGGCAGGCATTAATGGCCTTGTGCCTATGCTGGTAGCAGGTGACCTAATGGCTTATCTAGAAATGGAAGATGTCTACTTGCACATCCCAATTCTTCCAGCATATCAGAAACGTCTTTGATTCTCAGTACAAGACCATCATTTCTAGTTTACTGTACTACCATTTGGTTTGGCTTCTGGCCCTTGCACCACCACCAAGGTTTTGGCACGTCTGCTGGGGATCATACGTGTCAAATGAATTCAGGTTTATCCCTAGCTGAATGAAAGTCTGATTCAGGGTCCTTCACATCACTAGATTGCAAACCGCACAGATCAGAAGTGTAAACTAATGAGGCACTCTGGCTGTTTGAGCAATGTCAACAGGTTCCGTCTTATGCAAACGAAACAACTGAAATTAATTGGTGCCCTCTTCCAGATAGGCCTGGAGAAGGTGTTATTCCCTCCAGCATGAGTCATTACATTGTTGCCCAGGTCATGGTTTTTGTTATAGAGAAAGGATGGCACAGACAGGGCATAGGTGCAGTGGGATTTATTGTCATGTACAGTGCTAGTGCGTGGGCCACATTGCACCTTATACCCTTAGTATGTCACCTCCTACCATCTTGGCTTCTGGCCACTCATTACAGGAGTTCATATGCTCATTCATGTAAACTGCCAATTTGAGATGTGCTATGTCAACGAGAATAGAGGGATACAGTGAATATCCCTCTGGTGTTGCAGAAGGTATGACTCTGGGAACAACGGCATCTCTCAGCCTCCTACCTACTCAGAGTGGAAAACTCTTAGTCAGATTAATTTATACGCTCATTCCAGATTTCAGTGGAATTCTGCCTTCACTGGACAATATTCAAGACATTGTCATCTAGAGAGCATAACCATGGCAAGACCTCTTTAGTTTCTGCTCCACAAACCGTTTCAAGAAAGCCTTGCTGATGGTAACCCACTTTGTTAGATGAACAGAAAGGCCTTATCTTCCCCTTTCTAACCAAATTCTTTGATCAGCAGGGTTTGGCTACAGATGTGATAAGGAAACAGTGATCATTTAGCCTTGTATTAGTCCAGAATGAAATGGTACCTTTTCTTGCTGAGTTTGTTGACCACCAAACCTTGGTTACCTTCAGCAGATGCATGCCTTTTCGGCACCCACCTTGCCACAGCTGATATTGTAGCTTTTGAGATTGATGGCTTAGAGGTTGTGTGCTGGCATTTAGGAAAGTGGGGATTATCCACGCATCTTGCTATTGGAATTCAAATGTGTTGGAAATCATCAGCATTGATCTGATAGAGTAAACATGTAGCTCTGTTATTTGTTTTGCAAGGCAACAAAGCAGTCTCTGTCTCTGTTGCTATCTGAAAACGATTTTGTGATCTTGGTTTGTCTGCTAGTGTTTCTAAAAAAAGCTTAAAATATTATGCCTTAAGAGTTCTGCATTTCACAAGGGGTTACATGTACTAGTCTTTCAAATCCAGCTACCGGTTCTTCGTACCTTGGGGAGGTTTCAGCTAGTGTGACCAAGTAGCAAATTGTTGTGTTTTGTCTTTCCCGGCACTCTGCCCTTTATGCATGGAAAGCTAGGAGTGACTGACATGGAATGCTGTGTGTGGGAATGTTATGTTCGAGGGGATTGCGTCCTCCGACGTATTCCATATCTATGACAGATAATGTCCACAGCTGTGCTGCTTCGGAAAATCTTTGGCGTCTGCGTCCTGCGTCGATGATGTCGATGCGCCGTCCCCGAGGACCTCCTCCGACGGCCGACATCACCCAATGTGATAAGTAGGACGCACGACACCCATAGCCTCAGTTCCGTTTTTTCTGCAAACGTGTTCGCTTCGTGAATCTCGGTACGCCTCGACTCGTTGGAGTTTACTGTTTTCGAATTCTCGGTTCGTTGAACCTGTTCGGTTTTTTGTGAAGACCTGTTTGTGGCGATGTCTACTTTGTCTTCAACCACGCGTCCGGGCTTCAAGAAATGCGGGGACTGTGGGTCCAAGATGTCAGTCACAGACTCGCACGATGCCTGCCTCTTGTGCCTCGGGGAGGCCCACGATATGGACGACTGTGTCGACTGCCAGTCGCTCACGGCAAAGGCCTTGCGGGAACGCAAGAAGAAGCTGTCGGTAGGCCGGGTGTCTAAGCCCCGGAAGTCAAGGTCTGCGGGGCTTTCGACGGATTACTCGAGGGGCGACTCTCCGCATCATTGTTGGAAGTCCAGTGGGTCTCCTTCCAGGAGTCGGTCTTGCCACTCCTCTGCCTCTTCGAGGCATTCCCGGAAGCGCCGGCATAGGTCGCCTTCCCCGTCCTCTTCCGAGGACTCCGCCCATCGGCGGGTTGCTTATCCCTCCATGCAAGCGACATCGGAGGAATGGGCTTCCTTTGGGAAGCAGATGCTAGCGATTCTTGAATCGCAGGGCACCGGTCCGTCCGCGCCTCCGAGTGGGGTCGGTCGGCACCGGTCGAGAGACACCGCTCGTACGCCTTTGGGCTCGGGTGGTCGGCACGGCTCGCGGGAGAGGTTCCGCTCGGACAAGGGTAGCCGTTCTCGCCATGCCCGTTCCAGGTCCCGGTCCTCGATGCGCTCGAGACCGCGTGATCCTGTGCCGTCTTCGAAGAAGACGTCGATGCCTGTGGTGCCGAGGTCGTCGATGATTCTCTCGAGGCTCCGCCTCCGAGGGGGTCGTCGGCACCTAGGTCATCGAGAGACACGCTCGGAGCTCCGGCTTCGAGGCCTGTGTCGACGCCGCCGATGCTGGCGGCGCTGCAGCTGACGTCGATGCCTTTTCTGTCGATGCCGGCGTGACTCGTTCGGCACCCTCGACGCCTTTTGAGGCAGTGGTGTCGGAGGGGCCCCGTGGCACGGGGTTTGCCCCTAGAAAGGCTCTGGCTAAGGTCAGGCACTGCTTTGGTCCCCAGAGGTCTTCCTCTCCCCGCCTGGAGTACATTTCAGAGGGTGATGAAGGCTCTGATGACGGCTTGGTTCCGGTTACGGTACCAGATGAGCTTAACTCGGGCCATAGCCAGTTTGATGACCTGAGGCAGTCACTGCATGATGCCAGTGGACTGGACAACTCTCCGGAGGTGGAGTTTTGTAGGCCGGAGCCTGGCACTCATGCCGATTCTTCGTATCAGCGCCTTATGTCTCGGGTCACCGAGTATTTGGGTTGGTCAGCTCCCCCAGGGGAGTTCGTTCAGGATGATCTCACGGACATCCTTGATCTCGGTCCCCCCACTGACCCGGTTTTGCCATTTCATATGGCTCTGCAGAGAAGGGTGGCGGTGGCTTGGACTGCTCCGGAGAGTCTCCCGGCAGTGGGCAAGTCTTTGTCGCGAAAATACCATCCAGCCAGTAGCGACCCCTGCTACTTGTCCAGGCACCCCACTCCGAAGAGTTTGGTGGTGCAGGCGGCTACAGCCTCGGCAAAGCAGGCGTCGTATCCTACCATCCCTCTGGATAGGGACGACAAACGTTTTGACGGCTGGGCGAAGAAAGTGTTTTCTTCTGGGGGTATGTCGCTTCAGGCGGCCAACTCCATATGTGCTTTGTCTCGTTTCACACACACTCTGTGGAACTGTGTTGCATTAGCGGCTGAACATATTCCCGAAGGGGACGAATGGGATGGTTTCCTTGCTATGGTTCAGGATGGCAAGGATGCCATGTGTGAGGCCATTCAGTCGGGTTTGGATTTGGCAGATTGTGTCAGCCGGTCCATGGCGGCGAGCACCGTAATGCACAGGTTTGCGTGGTTGCGGAAGTCTGGGTTCACTCCTGATGTGCAGTCCCGGCTCCTCAACATGCCCTTTGACGGTGAACACCTTTTTGGCAGCAAGGCTGACGAGAGCCTTGCGAGGTTGCAGATCTCCAAAGCTGCAGCAAAGTCGTTGGGCGCTGCAGTTCGCCAACCTACGCCTTTTCGTCCTAGGGGACAGCAATGGAGGGGAGGTTCCTTTCGCTATTACTCGTCCTTCAGTAAAGCGAGGGGAGCTAGCAGTCAAAGAGGCCATCTTAAGTGTGCCAGAGGTGGAAACAAAGGTACTCGAGGTGCCAAGGCCGCTCGGTCAGTTGCCTCTTTGCCCTTAGGCAACGCCGCAGCCGCTACCACTCAGTCATGAGGCCAGGTCCCATGGTTCGCCGGTTGGGGGAAGGCTGGCGCAGCATCTTGTAGAGTGGCAAGCCATTACTTCGGATGTGTGGGTTCTGGAGATCATAACACACGACTACTGTCTTCCTTTTCGGCAGAGGGCTCACGACAATCCACCAGGGAACCTCTCTTTGAAGTGTCCGGATCCGCTCCTTGCGCAGGAAATTCAAGCCCTGCTGGAGAAAGGCGCCATAGAACTGGTGCCTGTAGCGGAGAGGAACAAGGGATGGTATTACCCTTATTTTTTGATTTCGAAGAAAGACGGGGGATTGAGACCCATCATGGACTTGCGCGGTTTGAACAAACTCCTCAGGAAGGACAAGTTCAAGATGGTGACTCTTTCTCAAGTCCTCCAGGCCCTTCAGCTTCAGGACTGGTTGGTGTCTCTCGACCTCAAGGATGCTTACTTCCATGTGCCGATCCATCCCAAGCACAAGAAGTACCTGAGGTTCGCGGTTGGCGACTTGCACTTTCAGTTTCGGGTCCTGCCGTTCGGATTGACCTCCGCCCCGAGGGTTTTCACCAAGCTCATGGTGGTGGTGGCAGCGCATCTCAGGAAAGGGGGGATTCACATCTACCCCTACCTGGACGATTGGTTGATCAGGGGGAGCTCTCCCGAGCAAGTCCTGGATCATCTGTCCATCACCTGCCACTCCCTTCACAGGCTGGGCTTCTCCCTCAATTTAAAGAAGTCCCATTTGACACCAACGCAGCGGCTCCAGTACATCGGAGCAGTGCTCGACACGTCCCTGGGGCAGTGTTTTCCTCCTCAGGTGAGGGCTCTTCACATTCAGCAGATGGTGAACAAGTTTCATTTTGCCCAGGATCTCCCAGCGTCCGAGTTCTTGAGACTGCTCGGCCTTATGGCATCCTGCATTCTTCTTGTGCCAGAGGCTCGTCTGCGGATGAGATCTTTGCAGTGGGCACTTAAGCTCCAGTGGTCTCAGTCCTCCGGCAGGCTGTCGGACCCTGTTCAGGTGCCGCCCTCGGTAGCCCGGGACCTTCTGTGGTGGGCCGTCGAGGGCAATCTGATGAAGGGGGCCCCATTTTGGCTGCCCTGGCCGGAGGTGACGATTGTGACGGACGCATCCCTCACGGGATGGGGAGCTCATGCCAACGAGTTGACAGTCAGCGGTCGTTGGTCTCCGTCGGAGTCCAGACTCCATATCAATCTGTTGGAGCTGAGGGCCGTCAGGCTAGCCCTGAAGGCTTTTCTGCCGACTGTGCGTGGAAAGAGTGTCCTGATTCTAACGGACAACACGGTGGCCATGCACTACCTCAACAAAAAGGGGGGGCAGGGTCACTTCTGCTGTGCAGGGAGGCGATGTAGCTCGAGTTCTGGGCCATCCAGCAGGAAGTTTCGATCTCGGCGGTTCATCTGGCCGGAGATGACAACGAGACGGCGGATGCTCTGAGCAGGCAGAGCACGATCTCTCACGAGTGGGAGCTGGCTCAGGAGATTCTCCTGGAGATGTTCGCCCTTTGGGGGACCCCTCAAGTGGATCTCTTCGCCTCCAGTGTCAACCGGAAGTGCGAAAGGTTTTGCTCGTGGGAATTTCCTCCAAAAGGTGCCTTAGGAGACGCATTTGTGGTGGAGTGGTCATTCCCACTGCTGTACGCGTTTCCTCCAGTCCCCGTCATCCCACAAGTGCTGTGGAGGTTACGGAGGTTCGGTTCCCGGATGATCCTCATTGCTCCGGCGTGGGCCCGGAGGACGTGGTACCCGGACCTTCTAGACTTGTCCATCTGCCCTCCACGTTGTCTTCCCTACCGAGACGATCTGCTCTCAAGGGAGGGGGGTCAGGTTCTCCATCCAGAGGTCAGATCCCTAAATCTTCACGCTTGGCTTCTGAAAGGTTGAGGTATAAGGATTGGGACCTCCCTGAAGACGTGATGGGGGTGTTGCTCTCGGCCAGGTGGCCGGCAACAAAGTCTCTGTACCGTTGCCGTTGGAGAAAGTTCTGCGACTGTTGCAGAGTTCAGAATGTGGATCCTTTTGAATGTGACATTCCCATGGTTCTGTCTTTTTTGCTTTCTTTGGCCCACAGGTGCTTGCAAGTGGGGACCATTAAAGGTTACCTGCGGCGCTGTCCATATTTAAGCGCTCGTCTGAAGAGTGTTCCTATTTTAAGATTCCTTTAATTTCGCAGTTTTTGAAAGGGCTCACTAATGTGTTCCCTCCGTCACCTTTTTTGGTGCCAGGTTGGGATTTGAACCTTGTTCTTAAGTTTCTTATGGGTGCTCCGTTTGAGCCTTTACATTCTTGCCCTTTGAGGCTATTAACTCTGAAAACTGTGTTTTTGGTTGCGGTTACTTCCGCTCGCAGAGTGAGTGAGTAACGGGCACTTTCAGTTAAGCCACCCTTCACTGTGTTTCATAAGGACAGGGTTGTCCTTAGAGTTCATCCTTCTTTTCTTCCGAAGGTGGTTTCGGAATTTCATTTGAGCCAGAAGGTTGTTCTTCCGGCGTTCTATCCTCCTCCACATCCTGTTAAGGAAGGGGAGAGGCTCCATAGGCTTGATCCTAGGAGAGCGTTGAGCTTTTATATTTCGCGCATGTCCCAGGTCAGAGTGGACGATCAACTTTTCATTGGTTACGCTGGAAAGCGTTTGGGACAAGCTGTGATGAAACAGACTTTTTCTCGTTGGATTATTTTAGCTATCTCCGAGTGTTACCGCTTGGCGGGTAAGGACCCTCCGGCTGGCTTGCGGGCCCATTCTACCAGGGGAGTGGCTGCGTCTACTGCCCTGCAGAGGGGAGTTCCTATTCGTCACATCTGTGATGCAGCCACCTGGGCTTCAGTACATACTTTTGTACGTCACTACTCCCTCGATTCCATCAGAGGGCAAGATCTGGCCTTTGGCAAGGCAGTTCTCTATTCCGCAATTTGATTGGGCATGCTAAATTTGTATTCTAAATTCTTTCCCACCTCCTTGCTTGGTACTGCTTTGGGAGTCTGTCATAGATATGGAATACGTCGGAGGACCCAATCCCCTCGAAGAACAAGTTACTTTCTAACCTGGTAACGTTCTTTCGATGGGATGGTCCGACGACATATTCCATATCGCTCCCTCCCTGCCTTCCCCGCTGCAGAATTTCTTTTGCGATTGCAGCTTGCGTTCCGCAAGGCCTTGTGTGTCTGACTGGCAGAAAACTGGTGGCACACGTTCTGGGAAAAAACTATAACTGAGGCTATGGGCGTCGTGCGTCCTACTTATCACATCGGGTGACGTCGGCCGACGGAGGAGGTCCTCGGGGACGGCGCATCGACGTCATCGACGCAGGACGCAGACACCAAAGATTTTCCGAAGCAGCACAGCTGTGGACATTATCTGTCATGGATATGGAATACGTCATCGGACCATCCCATCGAAAGAACGTTACCAGGTAAGAAAGTAACATGTTCTTCTGAATGGTTCTATGAGTGTCAGTTGAGAAGATGGGTTGACTGAGAGAGGATGCTGGTAAATTTGTATCCATGTAACTTACCTGATATGTCCTAAATGTATTCTTATCCTTTGCACCTGGAACTGGAACTCAATAAAGATGTTTCCTGTTCCTACATCAGTGTCATGCTTGGCCAGGACCACAATTAACAATAGTGACAAGGATGCTGGCTGTGGGGGGACAGCACTTGGAAGGGACATCGGGACTTGGCCATCCACCGCCCCCCAAACCAAGAGAAGATCTGCTCTTGAGGTAGGAGCATTGCCAGTAAGGCGAGTGAGAGCCAGCTGTTAATGTATGGAGCAGCGCCAGGGCCAGGGGCAGACAGAGACATTACTACAAGGAGACAAAGGGCTGCTAGAGTGATTGTTGCGTGGTGCAAGATGCAGTGAGCCAACTGTGGAGTCTTCAAGAGTTTGGTGTGAAGCAGCCTTCTGCAGTTTGGCAAGAGCGTTAAGAGCAAAGGGTCAGAGGATGACGAACTGTAGTGAGTATTTACAGTGGGAGTTAAAGAGTAAAGTATGGGATGAAGGATTACTGTGAAAGGTCTTGGCAAACTCGTGAGAATGTCACGTTTCAAAAATTGAGACCTCAGCAGGTAATTGCGGGGGACAGTCAACATTATTCTGTCCTTACCTGCCAAGCTGGTGGGAGCAGCGCTCGTGGGGAGGCTGGTGTTCGGCCATGTGTGCTACCGGCAACATCCGTTTATGTGGAGCAGGAGCAGGAAATGTGATGCTGCTGTGGGAGGTGCTGCATGCATGATGTGTGGGCAGAGCGGAGGTGGCTGTGGTAACAGCAGAGGCTGAGAGCAGCGTTCGGCGGTGCCGAGGGTTCACAGGCCTAAAAACCTCATTCTTTTCAGAGTCTGAAGAAAAATGATGACGTCCTAGAACATTGGATGTTGGGATTATGCTTATGCGGACATGTGCTTTCTTCAGTGTTCCCTGTGTTGCAGGGGTTGGCCTGTCGCTCCATGGATCAGAGGAAGTAGGCTGGTGGTGCGGTGAACGACGAGGCTAAGAAAAGGAATTTACAATGGTTGGCGCAAGGACAAGGTCAATGTGAAGGTCCAGTCAAGTGGGCCAGGTGAGCTTAGGCATTGCAGCTGGATGTCATTTCCTACAAAATCAAAGAGGTCCGAGTGCGAGTCGGACCTCAATGTGGGACCCTCATTTCCCAGAAGTACTGTGAAGAGACATGTGAATATTGTGTAGGTTTGCTCCAGGAACAAGCAATGGAGAAGGGAGCAGCACGTAAATTAAGTTTTTGCTTGATCTGTGGTTCCATTTTGAAAATTCAAGAACATAGTTATCTATTAGCGCTCCAGGAATTAGATCCTAATATCTTATATTTCTTTAAGGATATTTCGTTGGAGCAGAAAGAGGCCTAAAGGTCTCATAGATTTATGATTTTGGTCTCAGTTGGTTCCTTTGTAGTTGTTTTATTCACCATAGATTGTAGGTAATAGTTGTGATGTGAGGCTTGTGTATTCTTTCAACTGTTGGTGTGCTTTTGGGAACCGTGGAGACTGTTTGTGAGGGCTGCAGTTGGGTGTGCAGTTTGGTGTGTTTCTGGAATTCGTGGCCTCTGTGTAGAGAGTTTTAGAGTACAGTTTTAATGTATTGCGGTTTAACAATTTTCGCTCCACAGTTTGGAGATTTCGAACATTATTAAGGACATCCACTTGAGAATAAGAGTAGGTCATGTGTATGTAGTGAATGTCATTTCATTCAAATATTTTTTTCACAGGTTGGACTTTTAGTGAATAGCTTTGGTTAGGCCCATAACTTTTAAAGTTCCATTTTGAGGGTGATATGTGGTCCTCCTGCATAGGCATGTCATGGGGTGCTGACACCCGGAGTACTAGGAGTGCTCCGTCTGTGGGATACTTGGAGTACTCCGCTGTGTGAGATATGGGACATATGCTATGGTGTGGCGGCCAGTAGATTGCAGTTAATGGTTTACATATTAAGGGGGCTGATATGTGTTATGTTATGGTGTGTGTGTAGTGGGAGGCTCACTGATCCTGTGTGCGCAGTCACCTGGGTTATGTGCCTGACAGGTTGTGTTGGGTGTGGTCCTCGTTGTGATGAGAGGAAAATAGAAGTGTGTTTTGCTTTTGGAGTTTCTCACACCGTAGAAAGAGAGAGGGGCACTGTCTGAGTAAGCTGAGGGAGTAATCTCTCTTACTCAGTTACTCAGTAGAAACAGAGAGAGGTCTTGTAGAGTGGATGGTGGTTTTCCTGTTGTTGTGTCCCTGTTTTACTCAGTAGAAAGGGTGCGGTTGGGTAAATCAGTGGTGGTTGTGGTGTCTTGGAAGCTGAGAAATGTACATGTGTGGGATTGCGTGTGTACGTATGTCTGTTGCTTCTGGGAGTGTCTTATGCTGTTTAAGTGGGATGCTATGTTGTGTCTTGTCTCTCCCTGCACCCTGCCCTGTAGGCATGGAATGCTAGGAGTGACTTACATGGAATGCTGTGTGTGAGAATGTTATGTACTGAATGGTTCTGTGAGTGTCAGTTGAGAAGATGGGTTGACTGAGAGAGGATGCTGGTGGAGGTATATCCATGTAACTTACCTGATTGGTCCTAACTGTATTCCTATGCTTTGTACCTGGAACTGGAACTTAGTAAAGATGTATCTGGATCTGGAACTTAGTAAAGATGTTTCCTGTTCCTCCACCAGTGTCAGTGTCATGCTTGGCCAGGACCTCAACTTAACACAGATCTAGCACACAGAGTGTTGAAGCGCTTTTCACTGCAACATCCACAAACACGGACACAGTTGATACATTGGAAACTGTCATTGGTCTTAGACGCTCTAAAGAGCCCACCAGTTGATCTTTTGGAGGACATTACTTAACCCATTTGCTGGCAAAGGTTATTGTTCTGGTCGATATCACAGTGGCAGCTTGTGAGAGTTAGGAGCTTAAACTATAGGTTTCTACTTTTAGGTTCTTTCCAAATAAATTGGTCTTCTAAAAAATCCCAGAATGTATTGGGCATGTTTTGTCATCTATCCAAATAAATGAAAATGTTGTGCTGACCTTCTTCTTTCCAGATCCATAAATGCCAGATGAGCATCAGCATAGTCTGGATGTTTGTAGAGCTGTATATATCTATCCAGTTGTTCGCAAAGGTTTTGCAGATGGTAGTTCGCTAAATACATTCAGAACCTAATTTAATGAATGATTCCAGTTGAGCAGCATTTCTGATACTAGTCTCATTTTTAGTTAGCTGTAGCTATCGTATTAGAAACAAAGAAAAAGATTTAAAAAATAACAAAAGTGCGGTGGCTTGTCATAAAATTGTCACATGACACCAGCAGAAGATGGCCAGTTTTCATTAGTTATGCAGCGTGTCTCCTTCCATGAAAAGGTTCCTGTGAGTGTCAAGGGAAGAAGGTAGAAAGAGGAAGAAAACAATTCTCTTCCACAGTGGATGGCCACCTCCCCCTGCCTTGTCAAATTGAGCCAGATCTTATGTGACCCTCTCACTGACACCACTATGCCCACTCGCTCATCCTCAACAAATAGGTGTCTGTGTGGGTGGCCTTAATGCTATGACAGAGAGGATGGAATGTTTCAGTGTTTCATCTGCAGTTCTGCCTTCTGCACCAGGTCTATTATGCGCCATGAAGTCATGGGGAATAATTCCTATTAAGCGAAACAGAGTGGAATCTGGGTGTGTGTCTCACAATCTCTGCGTTTGGTCAGCAGAGGGTAAACACATGTGACAGTTTAGGAGTCGAAATCCAAGGTGGTTTCTTACAAGACATATGCCTAAAATAAATTCAGTACATCTCCCAAAATGCACTATACTGCTCAGCTGCAGGACCTGGTACTGGAACAGTACAACATCATCCACACGACACTATAGACTTTGTACTGTATTATGCGCTAATCAGCTTTATAGCCACCATAAGGCACAGTCTCCTCAAAGACCCGGAACTGGAATATGCACATTTCAGCACTACATTTGCCACTGTCGGCACAACACAGCCTAAAGGAAATGTATAAGACCATCCAAGATTTCAAAAACCCAACACCCTGCAACATACATTCTACTCTAGCTCAGGAACTCCTTGATCAGATCGCTACACATGTCATCAAAACGTTATTCGACTTACAGGAACATCTTTACTATAAATGATGCTAACACTCATACATCACAAATTACTCTCTATTAACGCCTTCATTCACCTCCTCTTCCACCTCTCTAACCTCTTTTTAAGAATACATTGGATTTAGAGAAACAGCTGTATGCTGGATATGCCTTCTTCCGCACAGACAGAACTGAAACCATCAATACAGGCCCATTCTCACCAACTGGCTTGCAGAGTACTCCAGGGAGCCACACTCTCAAATTTCCATTCACATTCTCCATTATTAGAAATCAACGATCTTGAATAACATGCTACAGCTGCATGGAGTCAACAAACCCCTCTGATATTCAAAAATTAAAGCAATCAGGCCAAAACGCAACCCTACCAAAACCGAACTGATGCTCTGCAATCCAGCAACTTCCAACACCGCCACAATTATTTGGCCTGGTGAGATGGGTTCATGTCCAGCACCATCCACCACAGTAAGGAATCTTGAAACCACAATGCGCAGCACCCTCACGCTTGAACTGCAGGTCAGAGCCATCATCAGAGGTCGATTTTTCCATCTCTGCCCACTACACTACATCTTGACTTGCTTAACATTCACCCACAGATGCATGGCTGTGATTTCACTAGCAGTATCCAGACTAGACTTTGCTCACAGCCTCTATTGTGGATTGCCTCTGTCTTGGACTAACAACCTACCCAATGAGGAAAGTACAAAGTTTCAAAATGCTACGGCAATTCCTGCCTTGAAACACTTGTGTATAGGCGCGTCATAAATGCCACATCATATCATATCCTATCAAAACAACTCCTCAGAATGAAGAAATTTGAGCATGTTACGCAGGCACTCTGCATCATCCATTCAAAGCCGTGTGCATCACACATCGCTCCTACCATGGAAGGGGCCCCCACCTGTGCAGAAGGAAGTTCCAGCACTACACTCCTTCACAAACACTAAGGTTCAGCAATGCTGATTAGTCCTCATCCCAAACATCAATAAGAAACATCAAAGGGGATCCTCCATCTCCTTCCTGGCCACAAACATCTGAAACACCCTACCTAAACATCTCGACATGGAAGTGAACCACCTGATGTTCAGGAAACAGTTCCAGCCTTAGCTCTTCAAAAAACCTACTTGAAAGATGTGAAAGATAGCAGCAACCAACCCACAACTATGGAAAAGATACCTCCCGAACTTAGCACCAAATCAAATAAATGGAGATAGAAAACAGTGTCTACAAAAACATCATATTGTGAGATGAACCCCCCTTTCATCCCACTAGTTAGAAGCAATCCTACCCAGCTCCTCACTGCTCAATATTAACAGGTACCATCTGGAATAATGATACCTCAACAAATACAAACTAGGACCTTCAATTGGAATTCTCTTACAATACTTATCTACCTCACTAGACTACAATGAGTGTGATACCCTGCTGGTTTGTGGACGCCGGCTGTGTGACAATGAAATGCACTGGAGTCTCCAGAAGAAATCCACAACTAAGAACCAGGAAGCAACATTACCTCAACCCCTCACCCTCATCCCTCAACTAATCCCTCGTTTTGCTAAAAATCTTGAAACCTTACAATTCACAAATTCCCTTCTGTCAACCCGCTGCGTCAGACACCTACCCAACCCATTTTCTAACCACTCTTTCAATCATTGCTACACAACCCTGGGGCTGCACTTATGGCAAACCTGTGCAAGTCCATACCCATGACAAGGAACACAGCGTCTTCATATCGGCACACAGGTAAGGGGCACTTCTGACCTGCACCCATCAATATTACAGGTTTCCTGCACCTGCCTTTCCTGCTATCCGACGAACACCCCCTACCCGCCTTTCTTACAGAGTCACGTGCAGCAAGGACATCATTAATGGTAGAAGGGTGCTATATAAAACCACTTACAGTGCACTGTGGCATATGCACTTTCCATCACTACATCCACCACAATCATTAATGCAGTTGATGTGGAAACCCAACATGCATTTTTAACATTCCCTATACTATGGTGTTGGATATCAAATAGCAGAAACAAACCTTTTAAACATCACAATGCACTGATCCACTGAGAGGCTTGAAACCTCAAAGGCCACATGTTTAAAACGTCCAGGCAGCCAGAAACTACAGATCCCAAGATGATACCTACTAAGTTAATGGCATTTCTGTATATTGGGTATGCTCTTCCATGTTTCTAGATCTAGGTTGAACAGTACTGAAGTAAATCATTAGATCCAGGAGGAGGGACTTCCTGTACAGCTACTCTGTCAGCTCTTCCGTGCCTCCACCAGAGATGGTAGGTACCCTGTAGCCTGATAATTTCAGCACTCTTTTCCAGTAGTTTACAGTGGCCTTTGCTTATTTACCACAGTTACTCTAGGACTGAGCATGTTTTGTATTTGTACCCTCTTTAGAAGCTTGTGTTATTTGGATTCTGCCTTCTAAAATATCTTTAAAAGTGGCTCTTTGATTTTCAAGGGTGGGGTTACATTTAGAACTCTCAAGGATGCGAGATGCCTTTTGGTGTTTATCACCAAGAAATCCTGCTCCCTTGATGTCTTTTTGCTGTTTAAAAACTGCATACATTGCTGACCTGATTATCCATAAAATGTCCTGTGTGTTCCTGTTGACTCTTGGAAGAGAATTTCTTATATCTTGTACTTTAGTCAAAAGCAAATTTCTCAAGTACCACAATGCAAATTCAAAACCAGGTCTAGCTGGACTACGCACACCCCTCAAGAGAGAAGGCACTGAGGGACAGCTTTTATTTTTAACCAACGTAGTGGTTGGTACTCGGTAGGATCAGTACAGCACTAAATTTGTCCCATGTCAAATGTGACTCATCCACTCTTTTCTTTTCGTGTTTTATTATTTTCAATTGTATGGCTGCAGTCAATGTCCTACTCGCTGGGTTGCATATATTTTCAATTGGCTGTGCACACCCACACAGAGTTTCTTTTGTTTTGCGTTTTCAAGCATTGATTGGCTGGTCCTGGGTTGATGGCTTAAATAGAACAACCTGGCATGATAGCATTTATGCCTTCAGTCACCTGTTTGGATC
This sequence comes from Ambystoma mexicanum, assembly GCF_040938575.1. Taxonomy (NCBI): domain Eukaryota; kingdom Metazoa; phylum Chordata; class Amphibia; order Caudata; family Ambystomatidae; genus Ambystoma; species Ambystoma mexicanum. The sequence continues at coordinate 844,104,442 of NC_090924.1, read as the reverse complement.
CTAGTGAGATGAAAAACAGCACAGATATTTATATCAGCAAGAGGTCCGTCTTTATTCTTTAAATGCTACATTTGGGCAATATACGTTCCCCTGATGATGTTGGCAGGTAGTCTCATTTTGATTGCTTGGTTAGCTAGGATATTTGACTCCTACTCACAACCGTAATCCCCTTTCAAGCCAACCTTTGAAAAGAACACCTAGTAAGAAGAGACTAGTAAATGTACTTCTATTTCACGTTGTAATATTTCTGTAAAGCTGGAGCAATTTAAGTATAAGCACAATTTTTTCCAGATTGCAAAAATGAGGTCAGACATGCAACTTTGTATTTGCTTGTAAGTGGAATCTGACAGGCGTATGTGCTTTCTCTATTGCTTTACTCTTGAAACTTAGAAGTGGACCAAATATTCATAGCTGCAAAACAGCAGGTGGGAGCTGGTTAGCTTGCACAGCTTTTTAACTTGACATTAGTAGATTTGCTTTTCCCATAATCACTGCAACTTCTAATTCCGCAATGGACTGCGAGGTGATTTAAAAAATGCAAAGAATCACTCGACTTTTCATACCCGACACAGGAAATTTTAAGCATTCTGATATAACATCTACACTAAGCTTGTGTCAACTGTGAGTATCTCCTCTAGTCCATTTTTTTCTGCATTCTCTAATTGTGACCTCAAATGTGTGCTGATGTAGGGCAAGAAAACTACAAGTACCAGATTCAGAGTTGCCTGCTAGACTCAGGTCATATGCCTGAAGCTCATCCAGTCCAGCGTTTATACTCTGAGTTTTGGTAGCTGTAGATTTGCTATTTAAATAACAAATGCAGGACTACAAGTTCCAAAATGCTTAGAAAAAAAACATTTGTCAAGTTGAAAGTTACGATATTAGTGCCTGGAGGATAGCTCAGGGCCAACGTGTTTGGCTTGCAAGCAAGACAACGTATAGCAACACAGGTTTGAATCCTGGTTTCTGCTTATAAGTGCGGTATAAAAGAATAATTATGCTGGAGTGTAAATGAACGTTTGTGGCTGTATGTAGGGTGAGGACCTGAAACAGTTATGTCATCAAAATAATAACCTTCTGTCCTCAAACCAAATTTCTATATACTGGCTTCAAAAGTAAATATGTACCCAAAGTAAATATAAATCAAATGGTCTCTCAACATGTATGTAACCAATCACATGAACTGCACCTACCTGTCACAATCACTGCACTTTTTCACCAACATCACTAAACTGCACAGCCTTGAGAAAAACCTATGGGTGAAACACGTGTCGGCACAGAAAGTACAAGCAATCAGCTTTAAAAACCTGTCTGATAAATTGTACATTGCTATGTAAATCACAACATGACAAGTATTACCTAACAAAAAAACGTGCATTTGAGCCACTGGCAAAATAAACACTAAGTGTTTGCAGAAAACCTATTTGGTATCAGTAATCATTGAAGAAAGAATCTCGAATGGACTAAATTGAAACAGGTGAACACTGGATCCAGCGCCACTGTATATTAGGGTTCTAACCCCCCACCCAACACTTCCATAACAGGGACTGCAGCAGCTCTGTCCCTTGGAATCCTACTCCCTTGGAATCCTACATACAGGCAGCAGGAAAAACAACAAGTCAACAAATGTCCACTAGCACATGGACAAATTGGAGTACATATATTAGCGCAGAGATCCACAGTTCCGTTAAGCTCCAACCACTCAATCTTGGCTATGTTGGACAGTGGATCTAAGATATTTATGAAGATGTTATTGGAGATAGTCAAATTGGGTCAGACATAGAGCCCTCCTGAATCTCACACAGACGGGATTCAGGATAAATTGCTCTACGAGCCATCCCCTTTGGGTCCTTCTCACTCTGATATCAGACACACTACAAACCCCTGATTAAGTACTGTGTATGTGTTTCATCAATTTCAGTTTCTGCATTCAATAGTGTCTATTGGGGGAAACTCTGGAGTAAGTTGGAGAGTTGGGGGATTGACGATTCTGTTCAGAACTTTTTGAAGCAGCTACATTCTGACACACACGTACAGAAACGCCTCTCACAAACAGGTAATTTGGGTAATTCCATCTCCACTAATAGAGGGTTGAAGCAGGGTTGTGTGCTTTCCCCAATTCTATACAATCTATATGTGTCAGACTTTGAACCATCTTTAGGATCTGTTAATAACCACCCCCAGGTTTGGCAGTGAGACCATACAATGCTTCACCTATGCCGATGATACAGACATCTTTGATCGCACAGCCATGGGGCTAGAGCACTCTCTGGTCGCATTAAGTGTCTATGCAAGGTCAGCGTTACTAAGACAAAATATGACCATTGAGAGGTGAGCATATGGAGCTCCGTCCTTTGTTTGGAAAATGGATGGCCAGGCATTGGGACAGGTAGCTGAATATAAGTGCTTGGGCATGACTGTTGGGGCCTCCAAAGCACAGACCCACTTGTGTGATATTGTTTCCTGCAAAGCCTGGACCAAATGGCTCGCTCTCAGCCGTATTGTTAATAGATTGGGGGAAGGGGTCTAGTGAGGCCAAGCTCAATGTTTATAAGCAATCAATGATACCAGGAATAATATATGCTTTGGAGGTACTCCCCGGTGAGATCAATGGGTTGGCAGGAGTGATTGGAGGCAAAAATACTTTGCTCACTGCTGGGCCTACCCAGTTCGGTACCAGTTCAGGCAATAAGGGTTGAACTTGGCTTACAGTCACTGAATTCACTTTGATATGATATGATATGATATGGTATTTGTAACGCGCCTATACACAAGTGTTTCAAGGCGCGACGAGGCAGGGAGGGAGGGAAACAAGGGGAAGACAGACAAACGATCCTACTAGGCCAGGTGTCATTCAGATCGCGCAAGTGCAGAGGTAAGGGGAAAAGGAGGAAGTGCAGGGGGAGGAGGTGGGGGGGAAAGTGCAGTACAAGGTAAGTAGCGTAAGAAATAATAATTAATAAATAATAAATAAAAAGGGCCAGCTGGTGGCAAGTGCGAGGTAAGTGCAGAGCAAGTGCTGGGAAGGGGGCTGTAGGGTACAGTGACAGTCCCACAGTGCACGGGGAGCCAGGGAGGCAGTGCAAGTGGAGAGTGGCTGGGCCCTGGACCGAGGTTGCTGAGAGTGGCCCAGATGCAGGTTTAGTGCTGAATTCAGTGGGGGGTTAAGCAGGTTTAGCAGGGGAGAGGGAGAGAGAAGGCAGAAGCGAAGAGGAAGGTTTTGAGGTGCTTCCGGAACCGGAGATGGTTCTCCTCAAGTTTCAGGGAGGCAGGAAGGCTGTTCCAGAGGGAGGCCCCTGCTGCGGAGAGAGATCTACCCCCAGCTCGTTGCTTCGAGAAGCGGCTGACCATGAGGGAGTTGGAGACGGATGAGCGAAGGGCTCGTGAAGGAAGATATTTAGGAAGAGAGAGTTGAAGGTATTTAGGTCCCTGGCCCCAGAAGGCCTTGTGGACAATGCAGAGGGTTTTGAACTTAATCCTCGCAGCCACTGGGAGCCAGTGAAGGGATTTCAGTCCTGGAGAGATACGGTCCCTGGGCTTGAGGCCAAGGACAAGTCTCGCAGTTCTGTTCTGGATTTAGGTCCCTGGCCCCAGAAGGCCTTGTGGAAGCTTGTTGTGGGCTATATTCACCCTGGAGGCCTCTCAAGGCTCAGGTCTTCTGAACCTCACAGTGGAACACTCACGGGGGGTTACTAGGAATACTTGGTTCAGTGAGATGGAACAAACAGTCCTGAGAGACGTCTCAGACATTGGACTGAGTGAAGTCCCAAAGTCGGAGATCGAATTCCATCTAGCCAAAATTGAGGCGAAAACATGGTATCAAGACTGTGCTTTGTTCCTTACGACCAAGGTATTTATAATACTCCCACCAAGTTATGCCTGGGCACACTCCTCGCACCTCACTAAACTGGCTCTCCTGGGTTGATCCATTTTATTCTCTACCTAAGGTTTGACATCCTTCCGGTTCTTGCTTACACCGGAGCTTGGGAAGGAATGCCTAGAGAGATGAGACTCTGCAGAATATGTGGAGAAGCAGTTGAGACTGCACAACACATTTTTATCCCAATGCAGCAGATTTCAATGTCAGCATGATAAAGGATATGTTAGGTTCTGAAACATAGAATCTGATCAATTCTGGAGCTTATTGCACGGGGCTGAATCGCTTGTTGTTACCTCTGGGGTGCCCCATATCTGGAACGTTGTGAAAACTAGACTATGAGAATGAACTGCTTTTTGTTACCATGCTGTTTTAGATTTGGTGACTTTGTATACAAGAAATTGTTTGGAATTGATATTTTATATGTATTTTAATTCGTTTTTTATACAAATTATTTTAATATGTAGTGCAAAAGGTTAATTAACCAAATGCACTTAATAAAAATAAAAAATACAAAAAAAAGTTATTTATATATGTATTTGTCGAGGTTGGACTGCCATTTTAACCAGAAAAGGCATACATAGTAACCACACAAGAGACAGGGGCAGTCCCAGGCTAGAGTGCTTTTACAAAAGATTGAGGGTAATATGAGAGTTGGTAGCCATTTGATGGAAGGGGCACGTCATTGTTACAGAGAACAAAGAAGTACATTTTAACATACTCATGAATAGCGCACATGTGTATGGTGTATTGTATTGTAGTTGTCATTTATATAGCGCCTTTAACCATTATTATATTCTCAATGCGCTAGTGTTGGGAGCGCCCTCGGGGACCGAAGTCAAGAGTGTTGGAGATCACGGAGTAGGAATAGAATGTGCTTGTGCATTTAGCCATGATAAGGCTTAGCTGGGTTGGACTGGCCAGGCTCCGGTAAAAAGCAACCCATTTGGTCAGGCATGTGGATAGGCACTATGGGTCCAGCTGGCCCGAATTTGTCGTAGGTCTTTGCTGTATACTAATGTCAGAGGTGTTGAGGCGTAGTCTGGTGTAAAGTAGGTGGAACAATTATGTGACCAGCGTGACATTGTCATAGTCGTTGCTGTATTCTGATGTGTGCAGGTAGCCATGCCCGAGGCCAGTATACACTGGAGTGGTGCATTATACGTACCTAGAAGCTCGGATGGTGAATTGTTGTATGTGCACCTGATCAGGTAGTGTCATTCTCTGTCGATTCTTGAGGCTGTGACAAAATGGTTAGCGACAGGCTATGCTTCACAAATTTCCACGAGGGCAGCACAGGCTATACTTTCAAGCTCTTCCAGGCAGAGAGCATGGCGAATCTTCCCAGAAAGTGTGTGTGCAGTAAAACTTCACAATTGTTACCTTTACCATGGGAGGCCAACCAGTGCAATTCAGTGCAAGATCCCGATTGCATTCTGGAGCAATACATGAGAAACTCGAGCCTGCCTTTCTAGCACAAGACATGACCAAGGCACACAATTCCTCCCAGGACAATCTCCGCCAGGCATCACAATCTATCCGAGTGCAGCAATGCTGTTGTTCAAACTTTAACTGCAGTTTGCTTGTTTTCCCCGTACGTGACAGGTGCAGTGACTAATGAATCATGGAAAATTTCATGGTGTGAAAACGAGATCATGGCCTGTGTCCAGCTAATGGTGCTTGCGAAAGCCAAAGTCATGATCAGTGTTTGCTAGTGTGTGAGTTCCAGGCTGAGGCAAATTAGGCCGGTGCTGCCGGGTGCTGTAAGGTTGGGCCGCCGCGATAACAGGTGGTGCCACCTGGTGGTGAATGTTTGTAAGCTCGGATTGGGAATTGGGAGGTTTAGGGACAGGTTTCAGGCTATTGTGTGAAATAGCCAGATTTGAGGACTTTTGAAGGAAATGTAGTCCTCAGTGCAGCGTATGTGCAGAGGAAGAGTGTTCCAGATGATGGGAGAGAATGGTGCTTGAGAGAAACAATGTCATGATTGATGTTTGATATTGTGGGAGGTCTGTGTCGCCGTAATAGCGTCCAGCGCTGCCTGGTGCTGTGAGGTCGGGCCGCCGCGATAATGGGTGGTGCCACTTGGTGGTGCAGCCTGGTGGTGATGCTTGGATTGTGAATTGGAAGGTTAGGGTGGATTTCAGGATAATGTGGGAAATAACCAGGTTTTGAGGACTTTTTTGAAAGAAGGGTAGTTCTCCGTGTGGCAGCTGTGCAGAGGAAGTGTTCCAGATGGTGGGAGCTAGGATAGAGGAGGCCGACCCACCAACTCTACTGGAGCGGTAAGGGGGAATAGCGAGGAGGAAAGCGAAGCCCGATCAGACGTTTCTGCGTCATTGGTAATGGATTATCTTTACCTGTAGGAACTCTGGTCCCATATTATGGAGGGCCCTGTATGATGCACATAGCTTTAAAGGTTGGTCTTAGGCTGATGGGCAGCCAGTGTAGTATTTTGAGGGCAGGACTGATATGTTCTCTGGGCGACGGGGCAAGGAGCAGTCTGGCTGCTGAGTTTTGGATTTATTGGAGTTTCCTGTGCTGGCATGCTGGGATGCCAAGATAGAGTATGCCAAATACATATACACATTACACATATTTATTTAGGAATATATGAGTGATGAGTAGCACCTTAATGGTGTGACAAAATGGATACTGCTCTGCAGGAGTACATGCATAAGTAGCAGCTAAAGCACCTTCCCAGCTCTACACTACTACTAAACCAACAGTGATCCCAATAATAAAGATAAAACAGGCACAACCTGACAGGTATAGTCCCTTTGCCTTTTTTGGTAATGTGGGCTGAGGGCAGGCTCTACTCTTCACGAGCGGTACAAGCTTGTACAGCTGTCACACAAGCAATACTACTGTGGTACCAAAATAAAATAATATCTAACCAATGTTCTATTAAAAACAGGAAGTTTAACAAAACTATTAATTCACACAACTAATTAAAAGCACTAGGAAACACAGAAAATTCAGACTTTGAGAATAAAGTCAGCATTGGGGTGATAGGCAGGTGTGCGCAGGAAAAAAGGCGAAGAAGGAGGCTTAAAAGACGCTAAGGTTTTTTAAGAGGGGAACAGAGGGACAGGGCCTATTCGAATACCTTTGGTTTCTTGCAATGGCAGCTGGTGAATATTTTAATTGGAAGGGTGTAAATATTTGCCAGAACTATGCAATTGCGACCAAGCATAGTGAGGGAGTCCCATCATCCAAGGGGGAATCCGGGTGTTTCTCCCCTGAGAGCATTTTTTGAATAGTGGGTTGAAATGGTGGATTAAACAGCACACTTTCTGTGAATGATTAGGCAAAAATCCAGACAGTTTGCAATTATTATTGTAGGGTAATACATGAAAAAACGCAATAGATGCAAGTCACCAACGGTGCACAGGTGTCTTTCCCCATAATATATCACAGTATAAAAAAAAATGTTCACGCTGACTGTGCCCATACATTTCTATGCTGGCTGCTCCAATATATGCTAATATTCCCATATAAGAACATACTCACGTTCAATTTGCACCTAATAACAGTAAAAATATTAGAAAACATGTCCGAGCTGGCGCTGCCAATATATACCTTTATCCCAATGTAAGAGCATACTACTGTTGACTTTGCCATTCAATATGCCATGCCACAATAAAAAAAGCATATCCAAACTGACTGCAGCAATATAGGCCAGTCTAGACATGTAATAACACTTATCATGTTTGCTTTATTATAGATGCTAAGTAAAAACAAAATACCATGCCACAAAAGCCAGTCTAGCCACATAATAAAACTCATCATGCTTGCTTTATCATCAGTACCCAGTAAAAAAAATACCATTCTACAGTAAGAAATGGCTCAACTGGCTGCACCAAAACACTTGTCTAGCCACATAATATCACTCCTCATGCTTTGCTTAGCATACATCCCCTGTAAAAAAAAAAGGAATATCACTGCTCATGCTTTGCTTAGCATACATGCCCTGTAAAAAAAAAGTAATGCCACGGTATGAAATGGCTAGATTGGATGCACCAAAATTCCAGTCTATCCACGTGATAACCCTTATCATGTTTGCTTTAGCATAGAGGCCTTGTACAGTATGTCATGTCACAGGAATAAATGGCTATACTTGCTGCACCAAAATGCCATTCTATCCACATAATATCACTCATCATGCTTGATTATCATTAATGGGCAGTAAAATAATACTTCAAATGATCAGCCTCGGTCCTGCCTTCCCCCACCCAATCAATGACCTGGGCCAGCAAACAGAAGTTCATGTACACAACATTCACTCGTTCATTCTCATACCCATTCATCACACAAGTAACCACACACCCATACAGCCTCTCACATGCACACATTCAAACATTTACTCTGATTAAATAAAAAAATAAAAGAATTCACTTAGATACTGTGAGAAACCTGACGGTGTCTCCCTAGCTAGTCCCCGGGGATCTGTCATCCAGGTGGCCAGGACACGACCATCGCTAGTGGATCCAGTTCCTGGGTGGACCAGTGATGGAGGATCATCTGGATGAGGGGTCCTCGGGTAGTGGGAGTGGGACACCGATGGGTGAGACACTGTATCCCCCTTCTTTTAACACCTTTTCCCCATCCTCTCACGTAAGACATTCCAAACCACTGCCCCGCGCCCCTTTTTCCAACACAAACACTTTCGCACAGCGGAGTAACACCAGAGCTGTTTACCTTACATGTCCCAATACAAGGGTCAGGCAATCGATCAGAATCAGACACACCTGACGGCGCTTTCCCTTCCTCAGAGGGATAAAAGGTGGAGCCAGAGAGCACAGTACAAGCACAACAGACTGCACGAGGAGACAGCTAATCAGGCACGGCAGTTCAAGAGAAGGAGAAAGGCAGCAGGAATCGAGAGGACAGCGAGGCAACAAGTAACCTTGATCTTTTCGTCCCAGACCCGCGGAACCTTCGAGGAAGAAAGCCTAAACCCGCGAACAATAGCACAAGTGTCTTGCAGCAGATGTCAATGGTACACAGGGCAAGCTTACGCCGGTAAGCAGGCGCGAGGGAAGCTCCCGCGACCGTGGTACCGGCTTTGACTCCAATAAAGAAGACATGCCAAGCGGTTCATCGGGCCGGTAAGTCGAAGGGGAAATAATAAGAACTGGGGTGTGTTGAGGGAGAATCGCAAAGTGGCAAGTTTGAACAAAGTTCTATGAACTGTGAAAGAACTGCAACACATGTTAAAGGGGAGACCAGCTGCAGAGGGAAACCGGGACCACATGGGTGCTAACTCGAGAGACTCTAGTTGAGCCCGATGTGAGAGAAATTACAGATGCCAGAAAACTGTAGCAGAACCAGCGGAATAGGTCAAATTGGTCATACTGAGGGTTAAGCAAAATCCTTGTACAATTGAAAGACTTTGATCTACAAACTGTGTGAAATAAAGGGAAGTGAATCCCGCAGTCAGAGGAACCAGGGGAAGCGAATCCCAACAGGGGCAAAGTCTAAAGTCCCAAGAAACAGTGTGTTGACAAACGCGAACCCGGCCGAAGGGATGTCCGCTAAAACTGTTTAAAAAGACATTAAGATTTGTGGAACACAATACATGAAGTGTCATTGGCCAGAAGAGGGGAATCCAGGGGTGAAGCCATTACCCTATGTGAAACTGGGGTAAACAATTGAGAAGGGTCAGCGCCCAGAAGAGGGGGACCCAGGGTGAACCCATCGCCCAGCGAACATTGGAAATGAACTTTCATTTGGTGAAGGAACTTTTGTTTTTGTTAATTGAAGACATCTGGTCCTTGAAGGCAAAAGACTTTCAAGTGAAACGAGACTTGGCCATCGATGGTCCTGAAAACTGCCATTAGAACTGTCGTCTCATGCTGGAGAAGCCTGGGACTGTACTTTGCTCCAAGATCCCACCTTACCCCATGCTCAAAACATGGGGAAAGGAGACCCAGGCTACCGCATCCTGACATATTATTTGAGAACACTTCTTTCTTTTCTTGAGAACTATCCCACACCCTTTTTTTGTATTAGTTGTAAGGTTTGGGAATAGGTTTCTTAGTATATGCCCTTTTATTTGGCACAACGCCACTAGGACTGCCTTATTTTTCATTTGATGGTCGACGCTTGCTCCCATCTTAGATTTAGGTTTAGAATAGGCGTTTTTCCAACCTGCATACAGAATTCATTGTTCAATAAACACCCTTGAACTGTGATCACTTGTGTCGGTCTTCCTTGTTGCCAAGTTCCTCACAGGTGACCTCATGTATTTATTGTGACTAGGAAAAGTAGGACTAGGGGTAATGAAGATTACTGTTAAGTAATTAATGCACTAACTCGCACATTTCCCATTCAAAAACGCATGCAATCAACAGCATGTATTCACTTGCACGTTCAGCAATCATCTGCATTCATTCATATGGAAAAGCATTACATCCCCACTCACACATATACACAATCACTTACATACATGCATGCACGCATACATACACACTTTTTAAAGAAAATTTTATTAAATGCTTAACTGTTAGTCAGGGCGGATAGAAAACCATTTTGGAATAAGAAAGATGTTCAGGGGGAGAATGCTACCCCGTGTCCCCAATGTGGCTATGACCTTTCCCATTGCAAAGACTGCCCAGCGAAAGGCCATGTCTGTGTCAGGTGCGCAATCTCAAATCACTATGCATGGGTTTGCCGTGCATCAGCCGCATCCACGCACTTGAGGGAGCAGGCCTCCCCAAGATAGGATTACCTCAAAAGAACCAGACAATCTTCTTTCAAGGTATATTACTGCAAATGAAAATAATGCAGGGGTAGATTATATCCCATTATTCAAGGGATTCAAAGTAAGATCAAATCCGTGTGGGGAAAAAAAACGATATCACACAAACATGTGCAAGATAACAAAATAGCAGAACAGAAGGGAATACCAAGGGCTGACATCATATCTATTAAAAAATGGAAACTAAATGGACGAGAAGACGCCCTGAGGAAAAGAAAGCAAAAATACAAGAATTGGTTAATCTCCCACAAAGTTTATCAAAATCAGATGGACACCAAAACAATGATGATAGCAATGGTATCGAAAAATATCAGGGGTATCTGGCAACTTATCAACAACACAGGACTAACACAAGCAGAGAGCCTAACGAATGTAGTAACATAGGAGGCATGGTCCGGGTTTTACCAGAAATTATTCAGACGATCAACAACTACTGAGACAGAAATCTCAATGCAAGTAATCGGCAAATGGTCAATCAAATTTGATAACCTAGACCTAGAAAATCTAATAAAGAAAGCAAATGGAGCCTCCACTCTGGGACCGGATGGCCTATCATGCAGGACCATTAAGGCAAACCCAGAGGCATTGATTCCCTTCATAGCTGAATTATTCAAAGACATTCTAAAGAAACAAGACATACCAGAAACCTGATAGAAAGTTTTTTTAATTCTGATCTACAAAAAGGGTGAGAGAACCGACCCTAACAACTACAGACCCATTGCACTATTGGACGTTTTGGGGAAAAATAATAGCGGCCATTATACTTAAGCGCCTTCAGGAATGGGCACAAGAAGCACGGATCAGCAACCAAAGGCAAACAAGATTTACAAAAGGCGTGGAGATTCCCCTGGACCGATTTCTGATAAACCTCTTAAAAATAAAAGCTATCAAAACTGGGTCAAAAATCTACGTGGCCTTTATCGACCTTAAAAAGGCCATTGACAGCATAGAAAGAGAGCGCTTATGGGAAAAACTGGCAAAGTGTAACTGCCTGTCAACCATCCTAAATCCAATGAAAGCTTATATTTGGAATCCAGAGTCCAGATAAAATAGTTTGGAAGGCATCCTGACACAAAAAATTAAAACATGCAGAGGCCTAAAACAAGGCTGCCCGTTAGCGCCAACCTTATTCAAATACTTCCTGGCTGACCTGGGCAAGGAATTAAATGAAAGCAGAGCTTTGCCACCAAAAATAAATGGCACTAAGATCTCTTGGGCCATATATGCGGATGATTTGATCCTTGTGGACCAGACACTGATTGGCCGACAGACTTATCACTAGCCTCCAGAAATACGTCGTAAACAACGGTCTCCAAATCAACAAGAGTAAATCTACTATCATGATTTTGACCAACCAAGGAGGAAGTCAGGAGATTCCATACAAATGGTCAATCAACAAAGTGGTTCTCTCACAAGTAACGGCAATGGAGTATTTGGGAGCGGTAATAAGCCAAAGCAAGGAATACAAGCCATAGCAAAATGTGTTAAGACCTGGGTAAGAGTCCTAGCAGCATAAGCAAGCATGTTGGACAAAAAATATGCAACATTTTCTTTAAAACCCACCTTGAACTTTTATAAGATAAAAGTGGTTCCCATATTAACACGCGGTGCAGAGTCACAATTAGCACTACCATGGACACTATGGAGGCAACTGGAGGGCACATTCTGGAGACGAGTCTTGAACCTGCCTAAAAGAGTATCCTCAGCATCAATAAGGCACAAACTGACTCTAATTTCAATACATGGAAATGTTGCATGGAAGACCCTGACATTATACAGGAAATGCACCATGGAAGATACTCCAGACCCCTATAGAAGGACCATGATCTCCAAAGCAGACATCTAGTGGATGAATGGAAAAGGAGATGTGAGGAATTTCTGAGAAGTGTGGAAATCACAAAAGAACTCTCAATTTCCAAACCAGATAAAGCAAAGCAAACATCATGAGAGGCGGATTGGATTCAGACCATCCGCACAAGAGGACGACACAAGCTAAATGTGGAATTCTGGAGCGATCAAAGATCATATAACGGACCTCCAACATATCTGACAAAATTTCCTGAGAATGTCTGAGAATTCGATTAAACTGTCTCCCCACAAGAACTTCGCTAAAAATATTTGAAACCAATATAGTAGATACAACCTGTAGGTTCTGCAAAAGAAGGAACTGGGAGGTAACATTAAAACATATAATTCTGAGCTGCACGGCACTAACCAACAAAAGGACAACCACTTGGGCAAGATCTTACAGGCAAAGCCTTTTTATTCACTGGAAGACTGGTGGGAGACAGTGGGTCTGGGAGGGGACTTCAGACTGATACGCCCACTAGCAAAATTCATAATGGAGACCTTGCTGTCAGCTGAAGATGCTCAGTGACGGGAAGCCCCATGTTGTGGATACAAGGGGGTCCATGATCACCATTTCAGATGGCCAGGCTACGGTCGCAAGTAACTCCTGTCTCTTCAGGAAGCTGATGATGTAACCCACGAGGCATGTGGACTGGGATTGAAGGTCAGAGACGCTGTTAAGATGGCCAAGAATGGACTATGAGGAGTGCGGTCAGGGAGATTCCCTTGCCAGCGATGATGGAGATGGCCTGACTGACCAAGGAGGAGGTGTTGTGATGGATGATGGAAGTTCCACAGAGGAAGCAGGGCAGCGGTGTCCCATGCGGGCGTACCGCAGACAATCCACTTACCTGTAGGACTTTGGAGTAGGTCTCCCCGGACTGGAATGACATGCAGGTTAACAATGTTTGTTATAGCTACCCGCTGTGGTGTTCAGTTATGTGATGTTTATCTGTTAATTTTGTTGCTTGGTTATGAAAAAGGAGGAGTGTTATGTGTGTGTTCCTTTAAGGAACTGATCTGCGCAGGACGTCATCACCCTCCTGGAATAAAAGGGAACTCTGTGCCACGAGCCATCGTGAGCATCGGAGTCCAAGCAGCCAGCACTGTCTGTGGTTCTTCCGGAGCATAAGGCTGCACCGGGACGTGGCCCGCTCCAGTCCAACATCCTCGTCTCTGACATAATCACAAATTGTACCTATTTTGTCCAGCTGTAATGAGAGCGTTTCTGGCTATGGTATGGGTCTTGACTGGGGCTGCGGCCTAGTTTACGGTGCCCAGGGACCCATTTGTTTAGGCAGAATTTACTGTAGAGTAGTAACCCTATATTCTCATGTGTTGCTTAAAGACCATTTAGCAGCATTGCATGGGTCATCAACGTGCATTGAAAGTCTTTTTTTTATTAGTTAGGAACTGATTAGGCAAATGCTACTGTGGTGGTGCATGTACGGCTTTACCTGCTTGTCATCGCGGTATTATGGCATTTGATGGAAATATCCGGATATGCCAGGCTCTCCCTGGTCTGACGACTAGTGTAGCTGGACATGCCAACCTGCAAGTGACATTTTATGAAGCCATACGTATTGGGTTTGTCAATGGTTATTTTGGTGTATTAGGGTAACATGGCAACAGTGACACAATGATCATTGGGCAGGTCGGCATTAGACATCTCCCCACGCTCCCCACCCTGGAAAGTTTGGCTCATGTTGACTTGACCTGGCTGACCGACAGTGCCAGGACAGGACTGTATAGACTACAAGAGGCCCATGGTTGAACAGTTAACAGAGGCCCAGCAATTATTAATGTAAAGCGTTTCACTGTTAGCACCTGCACCATATGCATACATGTTTAGGCAATTGTAATAGTGATGGGGTGTTGGTACTTGCATGTCATGGGAGTGACTGGAAGGGTAGGGGGGCCACAGGAGACATCTCATTCTCACAGCGGTTCTTAAGTGTGTGGTTTCAGACGTGAAGGAGTTAGCTGCTTGAAACATTGAAGCTGCACTAAAATAGCCTCATTGGAATGTGTAAAGAAGTTACATGCCCCCCACACAAGTAAGTTTGCCCCTCCGCCACGGTCTCCACAGTGAGCGCCTCTCCCAACATTCGCAGGGTTAGCCCCTTCCTCCCCCTGAAATGTTAGCCCATGTGCACCCCTGTATGGCAATGGGTCAATGCTTGCTGCTGAGGTGGGGGAAGCCCGAGAAGGTGGCAGGCTGTGTGTAACCTCAATATTTTGAATACATTCCTGCAACTGCCTGTGCACTCGTTCTCGCCTGTTGACGTTCTGCATCCCGCCCTTGATTGGATGTTGTGAATGCCTGTTCCAAGGCGTCTATGGGAGGTCGTGAATAGAAAAGTACTCTGGTTGGGAATCCAGGTAATGAAAGTGACTGGGGTTCACTGCAATGCAGAGCGCTCACACTGCAGCGAAACGTCTGCCTCGTGGACGACTATATTCCTTTGCAATGCTGCAGCCAACCCACGCCTGGTGGCTGAACGCACGCAGCCGCCCTCCCTGGACTGCGCCGCAATCCATGTTATGGCTTATACATAAATGTGTTTTATAGCTTTGGGAGCGAAAGGCATCCCTGGACCTCTAAATGCTCGCCCGCCAAAATATTTAAATTCAAGGCCGTTGCCGGCCTAGGGTCCCTGAAACAAGCATAACTGCAAGAATTAAAAAAAACACCCTACCAGCTGGAAGCGCTGCTGAGGCAAACTAAGTTCACCAAAGTTGAGAAGCGCGTTAAAAAAATGGTGTTAAAATCCGTTATTGTTGCATGGATCTAAAGCGACAGTTTAAAAGACACCGTGTTTTGCTTGAAGATGCAGAACACTTCGTCTCGGTAATTTGATGGCAACGCATAACTAATGTTTACTTTTAATCAGCATCTTTCGCTGCCAGCAATCATGGCAGACAGACACTCTGTGAGGGGGACCAGGAGCCCCGCTGCTTCCAGCTGTCTGAAGCAGTAATTACACCGTGCCACAGCACCTCTGGGAATCTGGCACCATTTATCCTCCCTGACCGTCCTCATTGGTTACCTGCCACCGGGTAATCCCCAAAGCAACCTATCATGGGCAGCCTGCTCTTACAAAAGGTGGAGAGAATCGGTACGGCGACGCTATTGTGGCGCTTTCAGCAGAGCAGGGATGGCGGCTTAATAGAGGTTAAAATGAACTCCAATCAGAGGGGCCAAGACTAAAAGGACTACTTAATCTTATATAAATACAGGAGAACAGCGACTGCACGAGGAGAGAATATTAAGTGCCTGCAGCGCGGTTTCTATGGCGAGCGCCCATTACCCAAGCCCTGAACAGATCGGTCTCTGTGAAGCCTGCTTAACATGCAGGCCCTGGCGGCAAAGCCACTGAGTCGGAGTCTAATTTGAATGTTTTTTCCTTACAGCTGCAGAGAAAGCAGCGTCAACTAATTCTGCCTTTAGAGAGGCACAGAACAAAAAAAAAATCAATACGCTTTAATCTGCAGCATAGGTATACTTTACACTTAATGTGTTGGGAACTCGGCCGTATTTGATTAAGAGTGCACGTTTGTGATCTGTATTGATCGGGGTTTTCTTTGGTGAAGTTTTTGTCTCCAGGAAGCGAGGAGAATGGAGGCACCAAACCTTAATAAAATCATGTTTTTTATGTAGCACCTAAGTTGGATTGCTGTCGGCTTCTTTGGACTGATGTAACAGATGCAGTGCTGTAAGGGGCATATGAAATCGAGGGCGGGTTCTCTTCAGGAGCTTGGCCTAAATTGGCGCGGCAGAACAGGCTGTAGGTAAGTGCCTCCCCTCACCCAAGGCATCTTTGGCACGAGGGTGATGCCTGGTCTGTGTGGGAGGGGACCCAACCATTACGGTTGGCGAGGCCTCTGGAAGCAGAGGAGTTTATTCCTGAAGCTCCTGCAAATGAGTGAGCGCTTCAGGCTTTAGAAAATAAATGTCCTGGCTTCCAGCGGCCTCACCTCTTTCCATAATGGTGGTACCTGCCCCCGGACATCTCTTGGTTAAAGGGATGCTGGCAGCTGATGGCGCCATCATTATAGAGAAAAGGCCTTTTTTTCTAAAGCCTGAAGCTCTCGCACATGAACGAGAGCTGCATGATGTAGACAAAAAAAGCCCTGGCCTCTAGCAGCCTCGTTGGCTCGGGCTGCCAGGAGACATTAGGGTGACCTGGCAGGGTCCCGCCTCAGACCCATTTTTTGGAGACTGGGTGTCTCTGCCCAGATTAGCCCCAGCCCACTTAAAACCTTGTGACCATTTCCCAATTCATCTACTTCGGAAAAAGTAAGGGATGTGTCGACATTGCTAGCATTCAAACCAGTGTCCTGCAGAATCAACCCCACTTCCTTGGGTGACTGCTTAATGCAGTATCGGTCTTACTATCATAATTGATGCATATTCTCGTGGCCGTATGTGGTAAAACAACAAACACAGCAGGCAGGTCAATATTTATCCAGACGTTTATAGTGTTAGCATTAAAAACTGAAATATTCTTAGTTTAATAAAGTAATATGCTTTCACTGCCTCGCAAAACGTTACTTTTTACTATTTGAGAAAAAGCGGGAAACAGTTATACTTGTTTTGATGCCAGCAATACTCTCCACCCTTCCCAAGCAGGATTTTTGACCAGTGCAAGGCAGTGGATCTGTGATCACGTCTGTGCTGGGCGACCTTTCTACCCAGGCCAATGGTTGTGGTGTCAGAGCGCTGATCGTACATCTCATGGCAGACTTTCCACTGTGGACCATTGTATCAAACCACTTTATAACTTACGGCGCTACAGTGGCTTGAACCCTTCTTAGATAATAGGAAATGGTGTGACGCTACTCCCCTGTATAGCTCCCAGCTCAAGACATCACCTTTGCGGTCCCATAGGGATGTGCTGTTTCACAACTTGCGTTTTACAAATGTTGCTCAACAAAACACAACCCACGTTTAAAATAGTTAAAGCTACACACATCTATGTTGTCTAAAGTCACAAACGGCAGCACACAGTATAATACCCTTAGTACCCCACAGACACACAGAAATGTTCAGTAAGAGTGTAGTTACACTCCTATGGCACACTCCCATACTGTGCCTTGTGTACACTGCAGGGATCTGTGTAAGCCTACCTTTGTCACATGTGGACTGATTGAAGGTCGCCACCATGCAAGCACCTTTAGTGTAGAGGTTTAGACCTTTCGCTCACACTGGACGAATCCTTACCAAACTTTGCAACAAAAAAAAAGAATATGGCCCCGACTGAATTTATCTTGCAAGTTTGGTGAGGTTTCATCAAGGGGGGCAAAGTTGTATTGTATTTCTTTATTTATATAGTGCACCTGGCCCTTAGGCATCTGGGCACATATCTTAGGTTCCACATGGAAGTCATGCATACATCAGATAAACAGACAAAGTCAAAGATTCACATCCGATATTTACAAGTAGATCTATAATACCATTTAAAATTTAAATTTAAAATTTAAAATATTTAGAGGCAGGTGGAGCAATTCCAAAGTGTGAAGGTATAGGTTTAGTAAGGAAGCAGTGATATGTTGTGTACATCTTGATCCAAAAGCCAAGCTTTTTCTTTGCTCTTAATTGTGAAAAAGGCGGGTTAAAGTCTGAGTGAAGTGGGCATCAAGTTCCAGAGTTTCGAGGCCAGTACAGGGAAACTAGCCCTGCCAGATTTCTGTAGTTTGAATCTGGGAATGGAGAGGCAATGAGTTTGGGCTGTTCTTTGTGGTCGGCTGGAAGTTTGTCTCGAAAACCTGTTGGCTAGGTAGGGAGGTGCATTGTCGGACAGACATTTGTGAATGAGGGCCAGGGATTTGAGGGCGACTCTTTGGGGAACAGATAGCCAGTGCAAGTTGCGCCGGGTGCCCGATATATGTTGGTTTCTATGGAAGTTCAAGGCGGCCCTAATGGCATTGTTTTGGGTAACCTGAAGCTTACTGAGGTTACGGTGACTGGTCCCAAGATAAATGGGCATTACAGTAGTCTAGCGTAGACATGATTAGGGTTCTAGCGAGGATAATGCAATTTGCTGTATTGATGAACGGGCAACAAGCAGTGATAAGTTTGCATGTATATGCAGATGCTGAGACAACAGCATTGGTTTGTCGAGAAAGGGAGAGGGAGAGGGCGGAATCAAAGTAAATATCAAAAACAAAAAAAGGTTTCGGTGTCATTCGTAACCTTAATGATGTTACCATCAATGACAAAGGATTTGAATGAACTATCTAGTCTGTTAGTGGGACCCAGGATGAGGAGTTCAGTCTTGTCATCATTAAGACAGAGCTCATGTTGGGCCATCCAAGCCTGGATTACTAAATACACCTCGTTTAGCGCTTTGGTGTCAGCTGCATGGTCGCCAGTGATGGGGATGAGTATCTGGGTGTCATCCGCATAATTAGTGTAGGTGACACTCAGATAATCAAGGATATTGAAGAGTGGTTTTATGAACACATTATAAAGTGTAGGTAAAACACAAGATCCTTTGGGGACACCACACAAGACTGCTGATGCTGCTGTGGATGCAGAGGGGAGAAGACTCTCATGGAACGATTGGCCAGGAAGCAATTGATCCAGGCAGTAGCTTTGTCTGAGAAGTGAACTGCCACTCGAGATGTCGACACAGAATTTGGTAATTTGGTGGTTAACCAAGTTGAAGGCAGCTGAGAGGTCCCATAACCAAAGGAGGGCGATCTTGCCATTATCTTTCAGGTCATTGATTTGCACTTTTAAGTCTAGCAGAGCTGTTTCCGTTCCGTGCTTAGGGCAGAAGCCCGATTGTCTGAGGCTGAGGAGGTTGTTACATTCCAGATAATCCGGGATCTGTAGGTAAGCGGCGCGGTCTAAAATATTTAGCAAAAACGGCACAGTTGTGATAGGCCTGTAGTTGGTAGGTATGCTTGGGTCAAGAGATTGTTTTTTAAGGAGGGGGATGACCCACGCATCCTTCAGATGGTCTGGCACAGTGGCCGAGCTAAAAGATGAGTTTATTAGAGCTGTGATGAAGGGAGCTAGATCATGGGATGCTTCCTTTATGATGGGAGCTGGGCAAGTGTCGCCCTGGCAATTGGAGAGCTTGAGATTGTTGGTGATGTTCTCTACCTCGAGGATTGTTAGGGGTGAAAAGCCGAACGGTTTGTGGGTTGTAGGCGGGCCCCAAAATTTCTGTTTTTTCCAAAGATGCAATGGGAAAAAAATGTGCTCACGTTTACATCCCAAACCGCTGGACGGATTTTCACCAAATTTGTGGCAGGAGCAGCTGCTTTCTCGCGAAAGGGTGTTTTTGTAAATTTAGTGTAAATCTGTCCAGTAGTTTTCTTAAAAGCGATCAAAAAGTAGGTTAAAAAAATTCGTGATATCTGGGTTCGGTCTGTGAACTCACTTACCTGTTGGCTCCGCGGACGGGCACTGGATCGGCCCACGGGGGCAACCTAATGTGCGCAGACATCAGACGTGCCCGCTGATTGGATGGTGAAAAGAGTGAGGTGCGTCATATTTTCCGAAACGCCCGCCAAGTTGTATCTGCAGACAGCCGAACTGTCTGCAATCAGCGCGGTGGGGAAAAAGTCTGTAAAACACATTTTGGGTTATTTAGTGTTGGAAGGAGGGGCTGGGAAGGGGGGAGTAAAAAAGATGATATGAGGTTATTTGTTTAGGTGGAAGAAGAGTATACAGGTGGCACGGTTTTCTGTGGACAATGCGGTAGTCCACGGACAGACTCTTGGGCGGGCAGCTTTAGAAACACATTTGGGGTTATTTGCTGACTGAAAGAGGGTTTGGGCAGACAGCTTGAGAAACACATTTGGGGTTATTAGGTGACAGCAAGAGGGCTTGGTCAGGGTAGGGGAGAGGAATCTAGATGATAGGGGAACACTTGCATAGGTGAAAAATAGGGTTGGCGGTCTATTTCAATGTTTGCAGATGTCATTTGAATTGGGAAGGTCAGGGAAAGTTGTGTTTTGGTGGTTGTGGCCAGTGGCCAGATGGGGTCATGCACCCAAGAATCTAGGCACTGGCCACAACCACCACAGCATAATACGGCCATGCATCCAAGAATCTGGCCACTGGCCACAACCATTATAATAATAAGTCTTGGGCGGGCAGTTTGAGAAACACATTTGGGGTTATTTGGTGACTATAAGAGGGCTTGGTCAGGGTAGGGGGAGTGGAGTGGAATCCAGATGATATGGGGATATTTGCATAGGTGAAAAATAGGGTTGGCAGTCCATTTTGATGTCTGCAGATGTCATTTGAATTGGGAAGTTCAGGGCAAGTTGTGGTGTGGTGGTTGTGGACATTGCCTAGATTCTTGGGTGCATGACTGTATAGAAATTGAATGCAGCCATTGGAAACAACCATTATAATAATATGTGTATAGTAATTATACATAGTGTGTGTGCAGTATATAATATTTGTAACATGGTAACACAATACAATTTGATTGCTGTACCATTGGGGGTACAAGTTGAGTTTATTGTACATGGTAATGCAGAATAAATCTTTGCTACTTAAATCTGTGAAAACAACATAACATAATATGTTAGGTAGGATAGTTAACAATGTTGCATTGCATACAATCTCACATATTCATGTACTATTTCAGACCCTCATAATCGGTACATTCAAAGTATTATGTTTGAAACAACATTACTGTGCATTTTGCACAGTTGCTGTTTTTGTTTGTATAATCATTGGGAAAACAAATCCATACAGGATCCAAAAAAAACTACTACATTTATTTGACGTTACTTTTCAGAGTATGTTTGTTTGAAGTGAGCAGTACTTAAGGGAATGTTTAAGGTGCACAAATAAGTGTCTTTTTTGTTATAAGTAGTGTTGCTGTAGGAATAATCATAATACTGTATTTGCAATTAAGTGAAATGAAGGGTATTTTTCAAGTAGTTAGATACCTGTTATTGTATTGTACGTGTTTTCTAATTCACAAGGAGGATTGCAGTACTATAGATGTAGTTAGATACCACTTGGCATATTCTAACTGTTGAAAGTTTTATCATTCTAACTATTTTACTATTGAAAAGTAATATTGCAGTATTGCGGGTGCAGTTAGATACCAGATGGCGTATTCTAACTGTTGATAGTTTTACAGTTCTCAAGGGTATGATTTGAAGCATTTCGATTCCTGTTGGTGTGTTCTAAGTATCTTGCTATTCAAAAGTATCATTGCAGTACTATGATATGATGTGATATGATATGCATTTATAACACGGCTATACACAAGTGTTTCAAGGCGCGACGAGGCAAGGGAGGGGGAACAGAGGGAAGACCGAGACAATAATCCTACTAGGCCAGGTGTCATTCAGAATGCACAAAAGTGCATGGGAAATACCAGTTTGTGTATTCTAAATGGTTATATATATAAAGGTCAGTGACTAAACTGTGTAGACCCTCCTAATCAGTACATTCAAAGTACTATGTTTTAAACCACATGACTGTGTGTTGTGCACAGTTGTTCTTTCTGTTTGCATAATCATTGGGTCATTGGGGGAAAAATCTACACAGCATTAACAAAAACGTACTATATTTATATCCGTTGGTGTATTGAAACTTCTTTCCATTTGAAAAAGAGCATTGCAGTAATATGGATGTAGTTAGATACCAGTTGGCTTATTCTGTCGATAGATTTATAGTTCTGAAGGGTATTTATTGAAGCAGTTAGATACCTGTTGGTGTATTCTAACTATTTTGCTAATCATAAGTAACATTACAGTATTATGGATGCAGTTAGATACCAGTTGGCGTATTATGGTTCTGAAGGGTATTTTTTTGAAACAGTTCAATACCAGTTGCTGTATTCGAACTAGTTTGCTATTCACAAGTAGCAGTGGAGTAGTATGGCTACAGTTAGATACCAGTTGACATATTCTAACTGTAGTTGTACAGGTCAGTGACTAAACTTTGTAGACCCTCATAATCAGTACATTATTCTAAGTACCATGGTTGAAACAACATTACTCTGTGTTTTGCACAGTTGTTGTTTGTGTTTGCATAATCATTGAGTCGTTGGGGGAAATAAATCTATACAGCATTAAAGAAATGTACTACATGTATGTGAATTTAACATTCACAGTATGTTTGTTTGAAGAGTGCAGTACTTAAGGGAATGTGTAATTTGCACTAACTGTTGATAGTTTCACAGCTCAGTGACTAAATTTAAGTTTAAGCAATATTAAACCGGCATTTGTTAGATTTGCTTTGCTGGTAATCACTTACTTTATAGTAATGGAAGTGTTGTGTTCAAACCAACCACATATTTCTTTAATGTATGCATTATAGTGACCTGCGGTGATTGTGGCATCAGTGTGGTAGATTATTCCTACTGTTGTGAAGGTTTCCGTGCCAAGAGATACTTGCCCATGTGTGAATCTAGTAAACTTGCAGTTGCTTTTGGTACCATCTGTGTTGTACCTTAAAAGTATTAGTATTACATATTGTCTATGTGAGTTTATGTGTAAGGTGGAACGATTGTCTGAATTGCAAACAATACATAATATGGCATGATTTGCATTTTGCATCAGCTGATGAAATGGAATGGATTCACAATTTGTTATAGATGCATACACAAATCATCCATTAGGGATGTGGTCTTGTGCAACATTGGTGCACAGAGTGCATGTATGTTTCCACCTGTAAGAAATCTGCAAGATTTCATTTATAGTTTTTTTTGGTTTCCACTACTTGCAGTAAGAACATTAGAAATTCACGTGGAGCTTCCTGTGTGTTTATGGTGAATTTTACTATTCCTGCACAGTAGTCAAATTCTTGCCTTATTCCTGAGACACTAAGTGTTGTCAGGATTATTTGCGGCATTTCTATGAAGGACGAGCATTTGTAAACACAACTGGTCTGAGCTGTTCAAGCAAATGTTTTGAACAATTGGTGTCAATTGAAACATAAGACTGATTGCTGAATGTGCATAGCAATAGTGAAATCACTACTATAGTGATTACACAAGTTGGGTTGGACAATATCAATGAACCGGAGATTTCTGTCTGTGTCATTTGCTGGAGCTCCACTTATTTTTTTAGAGGAAATATTTCTCTTTATATCTGCTGATGGATGTGCACTTGCGATTGCACTAGATAGTTTGTGGTTGTACTACTTCATTAAGTAGTAGTTGTTTTTAGTTTCTTTGGTGGTATTGTTGGGAGATCTCTTAAGTTCTGTTTGCATTAATTTTCTTTTAAACTTTAAAAAACTTTACCTTTTTTAGGAACAGGGTACATTTCGAGATGGGGTGTGTGGAGTGCACGTAGTATGTTGTACTCTAGGATGCAAGGAATGTCTGCCTCGACATTGTTTGCATCAAAATTAAATAAAAATAGTCCTTTGAGTGTATGTAGACATGAAAGTGCTACATAACTCGTACCGTCTTTAAAGACTGTGCTGCCAATTTCATTCAATACCTGATCTAGGGTTAGACTTTGCAATTTGTGAATAGTGACTGGATATGCAATAGAAGAGAGAATTTTTCTCTGCATACATACATGTCTTTGAAAAAAAGGAATCCTGCTGTTGAGCCTCCTATCCTGCTGTTGAGCCTCCTATCCTTTTAACTTCTGAAAGATTGTCAAAGTGGATGTTGACAAACTGAATGTTATCATGTGGATATGTCTGGAAGCCAACAACTGTTCTAATTGCTCCATTGACTAAACCTTGCTCCATGTCAAGGTTACGTTTCAGAATTACTGTGCAGTTTAAACACAACATTAACATTTTCTCCAAACCAGTTGTGTTGGACATATATTTTTCTAAGCTATTTAGTCATGCTGTTGCGTATTGACACATAGGGAGTGTCAGAACATGCACTTCTAGTTTGTCTGTGGTGGAGCTAATATGCACTATTAGTTGCATTTATATTTTTTACATTGCCTCATTGAATTGCATACAGCTTGCTAGGGTTGGCATTAAGGACATACAGTTTAAAAAAAAATGTGTTAATTGTTCCATGAAATCAGGAGCAGATGTGTCATGCCCATATAGCTCATGGATGAGTCTCCTATTTAAGATATATTGTGTGTGCATATTTAGAAAGAAGACCAGTCCTATTCTTTTTAAAATGATAGCATAGGTGAGGTCTGCAGATTTACGCATGTTTTGAGTTTTCTGTATTGGAAATGTTGCCAGAGAGTTACATTTCCTATGCTGCCAAGTTTGTTGTGGCACTGTTTTTGCGTAAGGTTTTCAAAATATCATCTTTCACTGGTGTTAATTGTAGAAGATCACCAAAAACAATAACATGTTTTCCTCCAAAGAGTTCTTCGTTGTCCGTTTTAATCTGAGGCAAATGAAAGCCAACATTAGGTTGGAAACCATGCTTACCTCGTCTATTAGGAGCATTTTCATTTGTTTCAGAATTCTGCGTACTTCAGTAGCAGCTTCTGTTGATAGTTTGTAGTACTCTAATTTGTTTTGGTGTTCTATTAGAAGGAGCAGTAGTTGGTGTAAAGTAACACCTCCTATGTTGGAGACAGCTAAACCTATGGGGGCTGTTACAACAGCTTAACGGTTGTTGTTAACTTTTGTAGGAATTTGCTTATTTTATCAAGAATGTTTTTCCAGAACTTGCTTCACCACTTACATAGAGGAGTAAAGGTTTATAATTTTGACAGTTACAAGTTTTACTTTCATGCTTTTTAAACCATGCTCAATTTCTTTAGTCACTTCTAGCAAAATGCTAAATTGATCATCATTTAGCTGCTACTTTAGAACTGCCAACTTTTCTTCTGTTTGCTCATATTGATACATGGTGTTCTCTACTTCAGTCATGACTAATTCTGCTTTGTTTACTATGAGTGGCTCTACAAGTGGTGCTTGGCTTCCTGTAACAGAAGGTTGACTGCCCTGAGGAGTGCTTTCATTTAGTTGTGCTTGAATTTCTTCCCCTTGTTGGTGTTCATTGTCCAGCAAGTGTTTGTATTGCTACAAATCGACATTTGTTATACTGCTTTCATTTGCATTGAATGCAGCTTCAAATAAGCCATGGTTGCCTAATAAATCCTCTTTTCTCCATGGTTTAAAAAGTTGCAGTAGGGCCATTTCGTAAAGTTCTCTATTTTGAGGCATTTTAAATGATAACCTCACATGATTAATTAGGCTGGGTTTGGTAAATTTGACGGGGGCTCCCATCACAAGCTGAGACCACATATTTCCCACATTTTTCATCTGGTTTCACATTAGTTTTGCAGGAGACCTTTTGGACTATGTGGTACTTGCACATTGCTTCCAAATCAGTACTTCTGGTTGGATAGTATGTGTCTAAGAAATTGTTCATTAAAATGTCCTCGCTGTTGGGATCATATTTGGCTATTGTTTATATGTCTTGGTCAGATTTCAGCACTCTTTTTCTGGATGCAGCTGGACCAACACTTAGCCAAACTGTGTTCCGATTTGCAATGTAAGGCTGTGCATGTTAAGCAGTCTGCAGCTTCGTAGCTTCCACATTCTCTATGGGAGAGCATTTTTTATGCCAAAGCTGTACAATATTTATTACAGTATTTTGTCAGGTGATATGTCACCCCAGAGATCTTTTATCTCTGTTTTATCAGCTTTGGTTAGTTAGGCTGTGACATATCTTGCAACAGAAGTGGAAATGTCTACAATATATTGTATATCTATGTTTACATTCAACAAGAGGGCAATGCTTGCATGGTAATCATTGATGTACTTTGAAGCTTAAATTCCTTTAATGTTGTATGTGTTTTTAGGCAATTTGCCTTTCACACTGTGTCTAACAGAAGAAATGAAGCTGTTTACTTGTCCTTTTGCTGAAACTGATCTAGGGAAACAAAAGCAGCATTTTATGTAGTATTTACCTTTGTTTTTATAACTTCGTCAGCAGTATTTACCACACTTGGAAGCGTAATATTTGTGTGTGTAGCTCAATATGTGTGGTTTATGAAGGGATGTCGCAGGTTATGTATTTGTGAATAAACTGCAAAACGGTGACATCACTGTCATGACCAACTTTAGGAGCATCTTTTATCCACAAAAGCATGTGGATGTGTGGTGCTCCTCTGGATTGATATTCTTTTCTCCAAAAGAAGTGTTCCACTTCTCAGAGGGGAGGAATATTTTTATTACAGACGAAGTGCAACATGGCAATAAATGGTGGTAAAAGTATCTTGATACATATACAGGGTGAGCAGAGTTCTCCTGGTGTTTTTATGTCTATTCCTTCTTTGTTTTAGTTTGCTATGCGTAGGAAGTCGTGCAAGTCATCCCATGCATATTCTGCACAACTTAAAGTAACAAACCATGTGCGTGGGCTGAGGTTCCTTAGCATACACCGTACATCAGCGTGACATTGGAACCAGTATTCTTTTGTACCACACATGTTTGCCAAGAGATGTGTGCTACTTGACTGCAAAACTTTATCTTTGGCTTTTATCTTTTGAAGTAATTGGGTAGCAGACTTGTTTAAAAAATCGGAGCCTATTTTCAATGTGTGTGCAACTCCGTAACATAGAGTTGCTAGTTCACTTTCAAACAGGAGGCGGAATATGTATTTAGCATTTTGTCTGAATCTGGGGTCTTTAGAATACATTCGTAAAGAGCAATATTCTGATGCAGATCATTTATCATATCTTCCCCCTTTTCCTGTAGAAAAGAGTAGAGGAAAAGCACGTGCTTCTACAATTTTCTCCCATATGCTGATTGGAGATACTTTGGCTTGATGCTTTGATTTGTTTTTAATGCATTGTCTATGGTGTCTTTGGAGTGTAAAGGCCGAATTGTATACTGGTCTAAAATATTGGATGCACTAATAGGATCCAAAAGTTCAAATTGGCCAATTGGTGATGAATCCTGAATTTTTTCGGCTGTTCCCCTGTTGAATGTTTAGATCTTTGTAGTACTCATTGGGCCTCATTACAAGTTTGCCGGTCCGGGAACTACAGTACCGGTAAGCTTGCTGGTACCGTAGTTCCTGGACCAGCAAACTATGGGTTGTGTTCGCGGGTGCCTTTCTGCCTGCCAGGTCTGACCTGGTGGGCAGAGCGGCACCTGCCAGCCCAGCATGTCGGATGCACCGGCACCATTCATAACGGTGCCGGTGCATCCGGTTTCCCCATTCTCATTGAGCCCTATGGGGCTGAAATGGGAATGGGGAAGAATTTTTCCGGCGCCCAGGAATGGGCAAATACTGGGACCGGCAAGGCAGTAATGACCCGGCAATTGCCAATTTCTAGGCGGCGGATTAAATAAAATACTGGCGGCAGCCATGCCTGTATTACAGGCATGGCTACCGCCAGCCTCCTAATGAGGCCCATTGTTTTCTTTTAGATATTGTAGGGCTTTTCTAACTTTGTTTATGTCTACTAGTAGTTGCCACATTTTTGTGTCTTTTGTTGGTACACCATTAACTAGGATAATCAAAGAAAGATTGATCTATTAGCCATTGCACAACTTGAGTTTCTCCATTTTCATTAAGCTCTAATCACAAATATACTACTTTGCCACAAATGCCTTTTAGTAATTGAGCAAGAAGCAATATGGCTGTTTTGGGTTGAAGACGTATTATAGCTTGAAATGGGTGTACTGTTTGGATTATAATGCTCTCATACAAATTAAGCTAAGGAGAGGTTTTAGAAGTGGGAATATTTCCAGGTTATTAGTGACAGCACGTGAAGGCATTTGGTTATTATCAAGCTTTGTATTGCAGTATGTGAGAGCTAATTGGAATTATTGGGATGCCTCATTGTCTTCTATTTTGTAAGTCATATCTACAATCTTTGTGCTATTTTTATAAAAAGTTCTGCGACAACACATATCTACTTGGTTTGTAGCAGATGTGCTTTTAAACTTTGCTATTTCCTTTTTGTATGTGTTTATTATTGGTGTTTGTAAGGTTTTCGCAATGTTCTCTAAAGTTACTGCATTTTCTAACTCATGTTCATTTTCAGAATATTTACTTTGGATGTGTTCTATTTGTTGAAGGAGTTCTTTGGCTGGGCCATGTAGGAGAATGTGATTAAAATGTTGCAGTTGTAAAGCAGACCTTTTTGCATAGAACAGTCTCTGCAGAAGATTTCTTCTAGTGGAATGGTGTGTTGCTAACATTTTGTTGCGGTGGAAGGTGCTTTTGCAAGCAGGTCGTGAAATGCAGGCTAATGAATGTCCTCGCAGTCCAGTGCAATTGCCCACTGGACAGGAGTCCATGGTTTGCAAAGTTTTTATTCTAATTTTGTCTTACCTTCCCATAGTGATTAAGGAATTGTCGTAAAGATTTGAAGGATTGTTGCTGTAAGTTACACATTGTTGTGAAACAAAAGAGTGTTGTTCCTACCACATAGTAGAATCATGACAGTACATTACAACTTATATGTCTGCTGTGATTTGCAACCAATTTATACGTATTGCTTCAAAAGTAAGCTAGACGTCCCTTGACGTTGTGGTGGGTGTGGACTCAATCCATAAATATAGCAACAAGTGGTGAATTAATTCATATAGCTGCTTCATTAGTTATGCAGATCTTATTGTCTGTTTTAGTAGACATTATTTTCTTTTTTTCTATTCATACTTTTAAACAGTGAAAACATACAATGTAATCTTCAGCATATTGGACAGAAAAAAAACATTGCTCCAATCACAAAAGTATTGTGGACAAATATTGCATCATATTTGACAATCACATGCATGTTACAAATGAAACATACGTGCTGAAAATAGTAAGGAGGATGGAGAGGAAAGAGAGGGGTAGTTTAGGATTACAATGTTTCCTCAGTGCATAAAAACAAATTCTGAGGAGCCCTTTTCGCAGACGCCGACAGCCGCGGCGCTGAGAGACACAGACCCTGCTCTTCTCATTAGGATTCCACACCTTTACCACTAGCAACCTCACGAAGGTGATTTGGTCTACAGAGCTAGCCCTGCCACGCACCTCGATCGGGATGCATTGTAAAGTGTAGTTGCTTATTAAACTATGGTTCTTTTGTTTGTATTGTGGGAATTGAGGTTGCACTATTTGCATTAGAAAATGAGCACTGCAAGTCCCAGAATGCAGAGAAAAATTGAGGAGCCAATAAGCACATACAGACTAGAAAGGGGAATGTTAGCAAGTGTGCATGTGAAGGAAAGTTAATGAAACTGCACACACTGAGTGTTATTGCAAAATGTTAGAAAAATTGTTTCCATTTTCTTTCATTTATTTAAACATTGCATGCATTTATATGTTTGATTTGAAATGGTGCTGAAAAAAATATTTTTTAAATGTGTTGCATTTTGCCATTTTTCATTCTATGTTAATGCCATGCTTTAGTAACATACATTTATTTTGCATTTTTAAAGCACTCACAAAGCACACGGGCATTGAGGCGCTGTTACAGGAATTGTTTGTTTTTCAGTTGCTTAATAGTTTTGTCTTAGTTGTGTATTTATAATGCGCTTAAATACCCAGAGGTTTCTAAGTGCGGACCTGGGGATCGAACCTGTGTTGCTTCATGTCGTCTTGCTTCCAAGGCAAGCACTTTGCTGCTGAGCTACCCCTCGGTACATGCAGTTTTTCGTTTTGACTTTGCATCGTGGGAGTTTTAGTGTCACTTTGTAGTGGTAGAAGTGGTATGAAAAGTGACAGATTGAAATAAACAATAACACTTGGTAGATTATAATGGGTCATATTGGCAAGTATGCATGTACTGTTAATATACGTTTCACACAGGATCTGTCACTTAAACATGCTCTAGAAATGTTTTTAAATGTGGTTTCCTTTCTTTCATAAAAAAGCCACAGACAGTGCTGCTGAAATTGCACATATGTATTTTTACACTGTTATGCTAATTAAAAGAAAACTTTGCAACCACACAGCAGTGTAAGTAACAGTCACTTGATGTCAGGAGGTCGGACAAATTAGAATATGATTATTGAGTAGGTTAATGCAGGAACCCTGTTTCTATGCATTTGTAAAAGAATTGGAAATAAAAATTTAAAAATCTAAGCATACCTGTACTTTGTGTTGATAGATACAGATGTGATTGAATCTGCAAATAGGAATCTTGGAGATTTTTGGAGTAGTTTTTGATGCAGGTGCTTGTGAGTAACAGGAGACATGTACTCTGAGAGTTCAACTGTACATCTGAAGTGTTGAACTGAGATGACAGAGTTAAATGTGGGTTTTTCGGATGTGATTGGTGGATGTGTGTGTGACTGCTTGGAAGTAGCCAATGACGGAGTGCTACAAAGATTAAAGTTGAAAGGGAAGAAGGGCTGTCCTGTTTTATGGTGTCCATGGACAGCGCAGTAGTCCATGGACAGGGTGTGCCACATCCATGTTTTTTAAGGGTGCCTGGCATGCAAAGGGGACTGTGGGGATAAGCCAATGAGGTCTTCTGGTTGTGCTTTATAGGAAGAGAGGGTAATAGTTATTTTAATTGCTGTGTGTAGGGAAGACTGCTGTGGTTGCAGAGATGAGAAGGCTTACTGTGTGGATGGTGGGAGATTGTTTTATGGTGAATCTGAAAAGGTACACAGAAATGTGTGGCATTTCTGCTAACCTTGGATTGGAGGGAGTGGAGGCTTTTTGGTGTGGTGTGCTTGGGCAAAACTGGAAGAGTTTATTTGCACATTGCAAAAATGTCTCTTTTCCAATGACCACATGTCATTGAGGAGGACAGTTTGGGGGAATATCAGTGCAGTGAGTTTTCAGACTGCAGTGAAATAATTGCTGAAGGCACTAATGGAACTGTCTCCAAGTGGAAAGATAATCATTGCACACATACCTCCTAGGGCACTATCGAGATGCCCCAATGTCTTTTGTCCTCAACAAGACACATGAAGGTGCCTTGTGAACAAAGAGGTATGTTAATTTTAGTATGGTGTTGGGATGACATCCTTCCCAAATGAGAACATTCTGGGGGATGGTGGAATGATGGCATCACTTTTACTGATTGTGGCAATGCAATCTTTCTTGACAATATTCAAAATGCACTCAGAAAGTTATTGTGAAATGATGTATATAAATAGGTGTAGGAAAGAAAATGTGAAAATCCCCCCCCCCCCACACCAAAATCAAAATACAAAAAAAGGTTCTTTTCAGAACCACTACTAAAATGTAAATAACTTAAAACTTAAATTGCATTTAATTTCTCTCCCCAATCACTTCAATTGGACGATCTATCCGCAGATACCGCAGTAGTCCGCGGATGGCACGTGTCACATCTGGGTCGTTTGAGGATGCCATGCGTGGAAATGGGACTGTGCAGCCCAGGGGGATTAGCCAATGAGGTTTCTTGGGTGTGGCAGAATATGTGTTTGCTGAGAGGAGTGCAGATGGCTATCGCTATGTCTTTCAGGAGGCAGTGTGTGTGGATTCTGGGGGAACTCTTCAATTCAGTCATTGGAGGTACATGCTGAGAATCATGGCATCCTTGGAAATATTGGTTTGGCAGAAGTGGAAGTTTCCTGGCATGCAGTTTGTGGCTCAAACTGGGCAAGCTTGCATTCCTTTTTTGACAGTATGGCATATTTTAAAAGTCCAGATATTGTGAGTGTCCATTGTGGAGGGGACAGTTTGGGGTTTGTAATGCCACTGTCTCTGCAAGTTGCGCTGAAGGATTTTTTTAAAAGCATTATGAAACTGTTTCCTGCTGCTAAGATTATTTTTTTTCAGAAATAAAGCAGAGACTTACATGGAGATGTCCAACAAACATTTTCAGTACTCAAATTGAACAATCAAGACAGATTGTCATTAAAGGTGTATCTGCTTTTTTGTATGCTTCTGGGATGTAATCTTTTGAGAATTAGACCATTTTTCAGCATGTGTTTTTGCTCCGAATGGAATTCACTTTCAAATATTGGATATGCAATTTTCCTTTATAATGTAAGGAATGCATTGAAGAGGAAAAAAACAACATAAGAGCAAAAAAAAACATTAAAACATGTTTGTTTACAAAGCCCCTTAAAAAAAAGTTACCACTAAAGAGTAAATAATTTACATTGCATTTAATTTTTCTCCCCACCCACTTCAATTGGACGGCATGTCTGCGGACACCATGGCAGTCCGCGGACGGCATGCACCACATCTGGGTCTTTTGAAGATGCCAGGCATTGAAATGAGACTGTGCAGCCAAGGGGATTAGCCAATAAGGTGTCCTGGGTGTGGTATGCAAGGAGATAGTCTGGCAGAAGCTCTGTTTGCTGAGAAGAGTGCAGACGGCTATGGCTATGTCTTTCAGGAGGCAGTGTGGGGATTATGGGGGACTCGTGGATCCACTGGTTGAAGGTGTATGCAGAGTAGTTTGGGGTGGCTGAAAATCTTGGATTTCATGATGTCCATGTGCAATGGTATGGAGTGCGCGACATGAAGTTGGTGGACTTGATCCCATTTTGTGTCAATTTGGTCACATTGCAACATCTGGACATTATCATTGTTCATTGTGGAGGGAACAGTTTAGGCCATGTAACTGGAATTTCACTGAGTTTGCAATGAAGGAGACATTTGGCAAATTGAAGGAAATTTTACCGAATTCGCGATTTGTGATTTTTTTCTTGCATTGCCCAGAGACAGATGTGGATTGGCTCGAGTTCATTTGGTCCACAAATGGAGAAAGTGAGGCATAATGTCAACAAGGCTGTGCATGCATTTATGGGAGATGTTGGCATGATGTCTTTCCATAATGAAAATATTAAATTTGACATTGCCAATATTTTCTGCAGAGATGGAGTACATTTTACCACTGCCGGTAATCTGCTTTTTCTGCAAAACATTGAAACTGCTTTGAAGCGCTTTTTGTAAATAAAGAAAATATTTTCCAGTAGGTGAAAAAAAAAGTGCATGGACGCACAGCGAAAAGAAAATGCCTACTGTTTTGCAAGTTGAAACAAAAGTTTAGTTGAGTAGAATGTTGCTTAGTTTACTTTAAAACTTGAAAAAAACATCCAGGTTATTTTCAGAGGCAGCACTTCCCATGCAAAAGAGTTCAATGCTTTTGATGCCACCACCACCACACATTGTTTTATGTCTGCAGACTACCTACTCTCTGCGGACTTCACAGGCTGCATAGGGGTCTGTAACCTTTTTTGGTACTTCTATTTGTGAACTGTGTAAGCTTGTTCTGAAAAGAACATTTTTATTTTTGATTGTTTGTGTTTTATATTTTTTGTGGCTTTTTTTCCACAGGAGAGACAAGGGAGGGAAGGGGCACCAACCACAGGGGCAAAGGGACAGGTAGAAAGAGGAAGATGTTGGGTGGGCCTTAAATAGGCAGGGGACAGTTTTTCTCATGCTCCTTGAACGCAGCCTCGAAAGCACTCTGATACTGCTCCCCCCTACATAGCGGTGTCCCACAGTACATACAGAGCACTGTCACCCTCGAAAGATATGGGTTGACTGTGTCATGTATGGCCTGCGAGGCTTCTGCAGAGATCCTCTGCCCCACAGGAGTGTCCCTTGTGGTGGCAGGAGCGGATGATGATCGTGCCGTAGTGGCTGTCAGCCCACTCGTCCCTTTGAAAGGTATGACCTTTCGCATGGCTCCCTTATGTCATGTTATGTTGCACTTATATAGCGCCTTATATAACATTGGTATGGTCTGAAGGCGCTGGTAGGTTGAACGCCCTTGGGAACCGAAGTTCAGATCAGTAGGGAGAGTAGAGAGAGTGAAAGGTGCATGTGAGCACCGGGTATGTGTGCAGCCCGTGCGGTATTCGCGTAATAGCTGCTTCTTAGCGGTAGGTGTGCTGTTGAGAGATCAGGAGAATGTGTTAATTCTGGCAGGTTTTATCCAGAATGGCTGCGGCTGCGTTAGGCCTGAGGAGAACGCCTGGCTGGGGGGTGTGAAACCAGCACTGTTTACTTAGAATGATGTGGAGTGAGCGGCGGATGTTGGTATGAGAACAGTTATAGCGAATGGTGTCATAGTATTTCAGTGTTCTAGTTGAGTGGTGATGTAAAGGAGAGAGTAAGCGTGGTGGTGTGATATGATGGGTTATATGCTCTTTCAACGTTCTCTGCATTCCAACCATACTATATACGTCACGCAATTCTATGCGCTGCAGTCCGTAGCGTGCACTCCTATCCACTCCATGCACCCCAGTCTGGTCCAATACACTCCGGTCCGCCCCACACGCTCTAGTCTGCCATGCGCATGCGCTCTAGTATGCCCCGCGCATGTGCTCTAGTCTGCCCCACGCATGCCCTCTTCTCCGCCCCACACATGCCCTCTTGTCTGCCCCACGCATGCACTCTTGTCCGCCCCACACATGCACTCTTGCCTGCCCCACGTATGCACTCCACTCCTACGCATTCAGTAGCTCTACGTATTCAGCCATTCTATGCACTCATCAGTACTGGATGCATCTGTGCTCGTTCATTCTACGTACTCGTCCGCTCCACGCAACACGTCAGTTCACTCTGGGCATTCGATCGCTCCAGGCACTCATTAGCTTTATGCCCTCACGCGTACTATGCATTCACCTGTTTTTCATGCTCATCCCCTCTACGCACTCACCCCCTCTACGCACTCACCCCCTCTACGCACCCACCCCCTCTATGCACTCATCCACTCCATGCACTTATCCGCTCCACGCACTCATCCCCTCTCCGCACTCATCCGTTTTAGGCACTTGTGCTTTTCACGCATCCAACAGTAATATCCTGTTGTATATATTCATCTCTACACTCATCTGTTCTATACCTTCATCTGCTCTGCATATTCATCCTCTTCATATACTCCTCTGCTCTATACATTCATCCGCTCCATACACCCATCCGCTCCGTACACCCATCCGCTCCATACACCCATCCGCTCTGTACACCCATCCGCTCTGTACACCCATCCGCTCTGTACACCCATCCGCTCTGTACACCCATCCGCTCCGTACTCCCATCCGCTCCGTACTCCCATCCGCTCCGTACACCCATCCGCTCCGTACACCCATCCGCTCCGTACACCCATCCGCTCCGTACACCCATCCGCTCCGTACACCCATCCGCTCCATATACTCATTCGCTCCATATACTCATCTGCTCCATATACTCATCCGCTCCATATATTCATCCGCTCCCTACACGCATCCACTCCATACACTCATGTGCTCTATACACTCATCCGTTCTATACATTCGCCAGGTCTGTATATTCATCTGCTCCGGCGATCTACACACTCTCTGCACTTCCATATTCATCCGCTATCCACACTCGTGGGCTCTACATACTCATCCACTCCACATACTCATCTGTTCTACACACTCATCCGGTTTACGCTCATCTGTTCTGCACATTTATCTGGTTTGCGCATTCCTGCATTCTACTCGCTTCTCTGAAATATACGCACTCATCTCTCCATATACTCATCTCTCCATATACTCATCTCTCCATATACTCATCTGCTCCATACACCCATCTTCTCCATACACCCATCTTCTCCATACACCCATCTTCTCCATACACCCATCTTCTCCATACACCCATCTTCTCCATACACCCATCTTCTCCATACACCCATCTTCTCCATACACCCATCTTCTCCATACACCCATCTTCTCCATACACCCATCTTCTCCATACACCCATCTTCTCCATACACACATCCGCTCCAAACACTCATTCGCTCCATTCACTCATCCGATCTATACACTCATCCGTCCTATACACTCATCCGCCCTATACACTCATCCGCCCTATACACTCATGTGCTCTATACACCCATCCGTTCTATACATTCGCCAGGTCTGTAGATTCATCTGCTCCGGCAATCTACACACTCCCCGCACTTCTGTATTCATCCGCTATCCACACTCATGCGCTCTACATACTCATCCGCTCCACATACTCATCTGTTCTACACACTCATCCGGTTTACACTCATCCGTTCTGCACATTCATCAGGTTTACGCATTCCTGCGTTCTACTCGCTTCTCTGTATTTAGATACTCATCTGTGCTACACTCTCGTCCGCTCTACATACTCATCCGTTAAGCATGTTTATCCATTCTATACTCTCATCCGATCTACATATTCCTTCGATTTCCACACTCATTCGAACTATATAGTTATCTGTTCTTCCATTCATGCATTCTTCCACTCAGCGCATTCATCTGTTCCACCTGCTTCATCCATTCTAACTATTTCATCCACGCCATTCACTTCGTTCACTCCTCATGCATTCTGTCTATTTCAGGAGTTTAAATCTCGTTACTGATTCCGTATGATTTACTCTTATTAACCATTTCACTGCTTTGATCTACTTTATGAGTTTAATTCTGTTTGTCCTTCTAGTTTATATTAGGGGTTATTAGCTGTCAATTTCTTGCATCAGGTATTTTGTTGGATTGGTGTCATTGAGTTGCTGTTAGTCAGTTTGGGTTATTTGGTTCAGGTTGGTTTTTAGGGGAAGAGCCAGGTTTTCAGCAGTTTGCGGAAAGACGTTAAATCCTCGGTTAGGCGGATGTGGGGTGGGAGTGAGTTCCATAGCTTGGGGGCCAAGGCAGAGAATGATGATCCGCCTAACCTGATTGAGTTTGTCTTCGGTATGACTAGGAGGCCGGATGAGCTTGATCATAGGGTGCGAGGGGGGTGATAGGGTTTTAGCTTGTCTTGAAGATATTGAGGTCCAGTTTTATACAGTGCTTGATGGGAGATGCATAAGGTTTTGAAAGTCACCCTTCGGGCTACTGGAAGCCAGTGCAGCGTCTTAAGGGCTGGGGAGATGTGGTCTCTCGGGCCGAGCGCAAGTAGCAAATTGGCAGCCGCATTTTGTGCCCTTTGGAGTTTATTCAGTTGGTACGCGTGGACTCCGAGGTATAGGGGGTTTGCGTAGTCCAGTCTTGATATAACGATTGATTGGACTGCGGAGAGTCTGTTGGGAAAGGAGAGATATGGAAAGATGCGCCTTAGGGTTTTAAGGTGGTAGTGGCAGGACTTTGAGACGTTGTTGACTTGGCGCGAGAGTGTTAGATAAGAGTCAAGGGTGCATCCAAGATTTTTCACTGAGTTGGAGGGGGTCGTTGAGTTGGCCATGGCAGATGGCAAGGGTAGCGGGTGCAGAAGAAGTTCTGAGTTGCCACATACCATGATTTCCGTTTTGGAGGGGTTTAACGAGAGGTGGCTTTGGGACATCCAGAGTTCTATGTCAAGGAGGCAGGAGGCCAGGTCAGGTCGGGATTTGGGTTTTGAGTTCAGGAGTTTTAGAATTAGTTGAGTGTCGTCAGCGTAGTTGTAGCACAGGATGTTGTGTGAACGAATTATCGGTGGGAGGGTGATCAAGTAGAGATTGAATAGGAGGGTGGATAGGCATGCTCCTTGTGGCACTCCTGTGTCGACTGGTCTGGCTTGGGAGGTATATGTGGAGAGTGTCGTTATTTGGTGCCTATCTTTGAGAAATGAAGCTATCCATTAAAGAGCAGTTCCACAGATTCCTAGGGAGTGGAGGCGGTCTAGGAGGATTGAGTAATTGATTGTGTCAAAGGAGGCGGATAGGTCAAGAAGGATTAGTGCGGCGCATCCCGCGGAGTCTGCTGTCATTTTAAGGTCATCCCAGATTGAGGTTAGGGTGGTTTCAGTTCTGTGACGGGCTCTGAAACCTGATTGTGCGGGATCAAGGAGGTTGTTGGCTTCGACAAAGGCATTTAGTTGGGAGTAGGCGGTTCAGTAAATGAGTTTGGCAAGGAACCTGGTGTTTGAGATGGGGTGGTAGTTTTTGGGCTTGAGAGGGTCGAGCAAAGGTTTTTTAATTAGAGGTTTAACCATTCAAAATGGTGAACCATTTTGAATGCGTCAGGAAAGATACCAGAGGATAAGG
The DNA here is from genome assembly GCF_040938575.1 of Ambystoma mexicanum. Lineage (NCBI taxonomy): Eukaryota > Metazoa > Chordata > Amphibia > Caudata > Ambystomatidae > Ambystoma > Ambystoma mexicanum. The sequence continues at coordinate 844,066,190 of NC_090924.1, read as the reverse complement.
AGGCATTTATGATGGATCTTGCTTGTTCTCCTGCGGGTCGGGATGGTCGTGGTGCAAGCGGGTTTGGAGAATTCAGAGATGATTTGATCTGAGGTGGCACCGCATGAATGTGGTCCCGTAGCTGTACAGATCCGGTTTTCCACGATCAAATCAGTGCATCTAACATTGTCCAACTGAGCCTTGGGTACACCCCCAATGGTGGTAAAAAGCTGCCGCACCCAAGATTCATGTCGAGAGTTGGAGAGAGGGACTTCAAGTACCTCATCCTCCTCTTGATCCACCACGCCTGTTTCCCTCTCCAGGCCCTCCAGACGGTGGTGGTGCAGCTTCAGTGGTCATGGATGCCATTGTCTCAGAGAAGTACAAAGTACAGATACCAAATAGCCAAAATAAGCAGCAAGTGCTCTCTCCTGGACAGCCAGAAACACAATAAGGAGCAGTAGTGGGTGGGTCCCTTTAGAGCGGCTGTCCGCAGACAGCGCAACTGTCTGCAGACAGTCGATCCACAGGTAGGGCTAAAAAAGTTAGAAAAAGTTGCCAGATCAATTCGCACACATCTAGGAGCACTGCAAGGGTGACGTTTCAGCTTCAAAAACCCTGGATAGGCCAAAAATGCAGTTTTAAACTGTCCGGGGTACGGACAGTGTCTGCGGATACTTCAACGCGCAGCGCAGGTGCGGTCACATGATGACGTCCCTGGACGGTCACGGACAGGACGGCTGTCCTGCGTACACCTATCCTGCGTACACCTATTGCTGTCTCCAAATTGGACTTCAACATTTTAAAAAACCGCAGAAACAGTACACACACACACACACACACACACACACAAACACAAACACACACACACACACACAGATTTATTGAAAACAAAAACATACAATCAATTAGGAAAGAGATGGGGAATCGGAATGGGAAACATATATGGGAGGATAGGGGTTTTCTATGAACTGTTCATGAGGGGAGGAAGGGATTGAGGTTTCGTCGTAGCATCTTTAATTTAGGGAATTTGGTAGGGATGATTGGTTGGGACAAGGTGAATTGGTACAGTTCCAAGTCGGGCAGTGAAATCACATATTTTCTTTGACATGATTTTTAACAAACGTCAACTGTATAAAATTATTTAGTTAATCAATTTTTGAAGATAAGTTTCTTAGCTCATTTTCTGCATTTGGTGTTAGGGGCTGTCTTGGGCCATCTTCTGGGTCATTTAATTGTAATTTGGGCCCACTTTCTTCATTCGCACTATGTACTGTTAAAAAGAAAACCATGTTTTAGTGACATCTCAACAAATTAAATAACTTTTTATGCTTTAGAAAATGTATTGTCGCACCTTGAAACAGTTGTGTATAGGCGCGTTATAAATGCCATATCATATCATTCTGTACCATTGGAGTTGTTTCCTTCACTCATTTCGTCATGGGCAAAATGTTCGTCCAACCACTCCAAGGTGCTTGCCATTTCTGTTGAAAGAACACAATACTGCTATTTCTTACAAGTTATGTAATACATTGTAATGGTACAGAAAGAAATATAGTGAACTTACTATTTTTGTAAGGGTTTCTTCTGGAATAACTGCCAGCTGCTTCTCGGTATCTAAGGAAGGTTCCACTGAGGTGCCTTTGTTAGGTGTAGAGTTAACATTTGTGCTTGGTGCATGCCATTATGTTAAACGTATGACAACATACTTCTGGTTTCTCAAGTACAGAATTTCTATACATATTTATTTTTGGATGTGATACATATATCTCTTATAGTTTCATGTACTTGTTTTTGCCAGTTGCAGGATATAACAATGTAAGGTAACGCCTGTGCTTTTGGGCAGTGTGAATGCTGATGTATGGGACATGTAGAAAAATTAAGGGTATCCTGGTAAAAACCCATGAAATTCAGGGAAAAAACGTTGTTAAAGCAGACACAATACTTCTTCGCTTTGCACTGGCATTTTTGCAGAACTCCCTCATTGGGTGCTGTCAAATTTTCAAACATGCCTGCAGCAATCACATACAAAACCTCTGCATTGCACACTATAATTTCTGTACACAACTCCATATTTACCATTAAACACTTTCAGTGCACGTTCCATTTGATTCCAAAGCCCCTCCACCAGAAACTTCTGCTAAAGACTGCATGATTGCAGCATCCACGAAGGTCCTGAGGCACACCCAGCACACCTTTGGCCATGCACACAACAGTGCAGACCATGCCCACACCCACCACAACACTATGGATCCATACATGCGACCATGTGGGCAGCTGACATTGTGCACAAATGTAACATATGTAGCAGCACTTCTACCTAACTCCCCCCACACCATAAAACACTCATTCATGAAAACGTGTCACAATTAGTAGAATCCACAAACATACCACAGCCTGCACCACCACTACCCACTGCCATTCCCAAAATATTGTGTCACTGGCAACCTAAGCACATCTTCCCAACATTGGGCCTACTTCAATAAATCTGCACACAACAGAGTAAGTAACCAAGCACATATACGCTGCACTTCAACCATACCCTCTTCCATACTCACATTATATAAATACTGTACCCTGTGGCCACACTGCACAACTTTTCACTGCACCATCTCCTGCCGTACACCAAATACTGTAGCATGTTGCAACTATCACCACAACCGTGGCATGCACAATACCGGCTTTTCAACACACTTGTGCTGCTGTAGCGCATCTACCATGTGCTCCACATCCATTCTCCAAAGATCACCACCCTGTGCCTGATGCACTGTCAAACCTGCATTGCTGCAGTGGATGTGCTCCTTGCACACATTCCCCGCACCGTAATGCAACCATGCATGTCAGCATGTCACCAACTACCGCTATGCAGATACGTACCACTGGCACCAGCACACGTACCCAACCTCTGCACCACAAAGGAGCTATACAGCGTAAAATGCAACAGTTACCATAATCTACAAGCATTACACTGTCTCCGGCACCCCTATGCCCTTTCATTCACATACTATGGTCTTAGCCACTTCCACTCAAAAAGTATTGTGTCACTGCCAACCTAACCACAAAATGTTCACAACATTGCCCCTACTCCAAGCAATCTGCACACATCAATGACATTTGAGATGTCATCTTAGATGTTTTGAGTGTTAGTATTTGTTAGTATTAACAGTGCACGATGGTGGCGCGAGTTATGGTTGCTTACCTTATCATAACTGGCGAAATTCTGAGATTTTTACTTGTAACCATGATGTCCCTTTAACAAAGTTTGTTCAGTGAATGTCATAGGTTTTTATGAGTGCAACTTAACATAACATCCCTTTAACAAAGTTTATTCAGTGAATGTCATAGGTTTTTATGAGTGCAACTTAACCATAACTTCCCTTTAACAAAGTTTGTTCAGTGAATATCATAGGTTTTTATTAGTGCAACTTAACAAAAAAAATGTCTGTGAATTTCATAGGTTTCTGCCAGTGCATGCTCTTTTCCTACAACTTACTAATATCATACATATCCCAATATAGCAACATATTTGTCCAATTTACAAAGTTTCACCTTAAAACTCTGCCATTTCACACCTTCTAGCATAATTTCTAACACTTCTATACACTTTTTGCAACTTTTTCCACTGTCTTTGTGTCCGTTGATGTCCGCAAATGTCTGACGTCATCGCTGACCTTCCGGACAGTGGCACATGACTGTGCACTTGCGTGCAGCATGATGACGTGTTCACGAACGCATACGCACTTGGTGATCGGGTCCGTGCTTCAAGGACAGTTCGGAATTGCATTTTCTACCGATCTAGGAACTTTCAAGCTCAAAATGTACCCTTGCACAGCTCCTACACCTAAACGTACTCATTATCCATCAACAATCTAGTACAAAGCACATACTTCAAAGAATATTCGCAAAACTGCTATTCATCTTAAACATGGCATCCGCTATTGCCATCCCTCCTCCCCAAGAGCCACCACTACCACTAGTTGGAGGACCTACACAACAAAAAAAGCACAGTACTTCCAAAGACAATGAAGACGACCAAGAACATGAGGTAGAGGAAGTGCCTATCTCTAGCACCCAGAGAGAATCATGGGTATGGCAGTTCTTTACCACGGTTGGGAATGTACCAAAGGGTAAAGCTACAAAAATTAAAGGCACTGACTCTATAGCAGAGTACCTGGACAATACTCCTACGGGACCACCTTCATGCAATGCCACACCAAATCCAACCACTGCAATGCTCTCAGAAAGGTTGTTCCTTTCTTAGCAAGTAGTAGGCTGCCTTCCTCCACCTCATCTTCCTCAACCAATACTGTAACCACACAGCCTACTTCTGTGGGACACAAAATCACAGCAGCTACTTGCAAGCAATAAAAGAGGCTGTTGATCCATGTCTTTTGAAAACATCAGTCCTCTATATATACTGTAACACACCACTCTGCAGGGGGAAGCAATTTCAAAGTGCTTAGGAAGCTGTAATCAAGGTGCATGAGAAACAGTGCCCCTACCATGAAGTAACACACGCGCAACATCTTCCCTCCCCACCTTACGTTCTAACCTCCCCTGTAAAAATACATCAAACAACAACAAAAGGAAGGTTCTAGTAGGAGCCACCTTCCACGGTTAAAAAACAGAACAAAAAAAATCTTATGGACTCCATCTACTTTACATTTCTCAATAAAGTACATTGGTCCTTATTGCAAGTTTGGAGGTAACCGTGCTGGTAAAACCGGCATGGCTGCCGCCAAACTTGTGAAATTACCGGCATCCAGCAATGGAGACGTGTGGGGGCATTCCAACCCCGGCAGACCCAGTCCGTCCCCATTGACGGGTGCCGGTATTCATTACTCCCCATTCCCATTTGAGCCCCATAGTGCTCAGTGGGAATGGGGCGGTTGGATGCACCGAGTTGTGCTCGCGGGTGCCACTTTGCCCGCCAGGTCAGATCTGGTGGGCAGAAAGGCACCCGTGAGCACAACTCGTAGTTTGCCCATCCGGTAGTAACGCCGCTGTTAGCTTACCGGTGCCGTTTCTACCAGACCGGCAAACTTATAATGAGGCCCATTGACTCAATAAGATTTTCCAACATTTCCAATAGCATTTTGTGTTATGCTAATGGAAATAAAGTGGCGTTCATCCCCCGTTCCAGGGACTGGAATGCAGGATAACGGCCCGGCAGCCCAAGTTATCGGCCCAAGCGAAGCGAGGGCGGATAATGAGGGCTCCGGACCGTTATCCCAGTTCCAGCCCCTGCAATGGGGGATGATGACCATTAGCACCCTGGGTTCCCAAAGCGGTAACCCAGGGTGCTAAAAGAAATAAAGGATTTTTGTTCCTACACCGGGACGCCTGCGGTGTCCCGCTGTAGGGAGAAGAATCCTTTTCCAAGATGACCACCATGAGAGCGACAGAGCCCCTCTTCCCTTTCCATGGCAGCCTGCAGAAGGCGAAGAGAGAACCCTATGACCATATTACCATTAGCACAATTTTCTTTCCCTTTCAAACCTATCCCACTTTCGAATAATTTTACCACATAGCAGGTCCCAGGTGGACATGTCCACTTTAACCCCATTTGTCGTCCCTCTCCGGCATGGCCAGTAGCCAGATTGTCCAGGTCATGGCCTTATGCCATGAACCAGACAATCTGGCCACTGCCCATGGCCAAATGTTATACCTGACTCGCCAAATTATATCACTATTTTTGTGTACCTACATTATGACACTTAATATTAATAAAACACAGGCACATTTGCTAAACCATGCTTTGAGGTCAATGGCCTTTCGGAACCAAGCTACCACTCCGGCTGCAAATTTGGTGAAAATGCATCCAGCGGGTTGGGCCCTCCCTGCAACTTAACCTTAACTACACAGCTGCTACCACAGGCCATGTAATATATACACATTACACAGCTCCCCCTGAATGAATCATTACCAAACTTTGCAAAAAAAAAGTAAATGTCTGCTCTGACTTCTTTTGGTAAGTTTGGTGAAGATTCGTCAAGGGGGGGCAAAGTCATAGGGGGTCACACATTTATTTTTCTTCCATTGACGCAATGGTAAATAAAATGTGCTTACCCCTACAGCCTAAACCGCTGGACAGATTTTCACCAAATCTGCGGCAGGAGTGGCGGCTTTGTCCAGAAAGCGTGCTTTTGTAAATTTGGTGTAAATCCATCCAGTAGTTTTCTTTTAAACGGGCTAAAAACAGGTAAAAACCAATGTGTGATATCTAGGTTCGGTCCGCGGACGGGCATCCAATTGGCCTAGCGGGTGACCACTGATTGGATAGTGAAAAGCGTAAGGTGCATCAGATTTTTGGAAACGCACACCATGTTGGATTCGCGGACAGCGCCTGTTGTCCGTGAACACTGTGCTGAAAACATATTATAAAATACAAGATTACACTTGTCAAACTAATGAAGCAATCTCTAGGGAGGTTAGGGTGATAAGGATGGGATGGGATGGGATATGGCCATAAAAAGACATAAATTGTGTGTTTTTCTTCTCTGATGTCCGCGAACATCTCAGATGTTTGGGGACATCTAAGCATATTTTTGCATTACAGGGTTGGTGAAAAGCAGCTTTTGGATGGCTTATAGTGAACTTTGGCAATAGTGAATGAAACTGCATGAAATTTTGGAATGTCATTCTAGTTAGTTTAGTTTAGCTTATTTATTTGTAAAGTGCGCCTAACCCTGAGGTAACTAGGCACATGAACCTGAGGCATAGTTACAAACACATTCAGCTATGACGTTGGCTAGCCGACTCAGTGTTACAGATTAGCCGGCATACATATTAGTACAGGTAAGTTCTTAGAGGAATCGGCAATGGTTACAGTTGGTCGACAACGCAGGCATAGGTATGAGGCTATTAACAAGCTTTGTCTGCAAGCCAGTTCTTTATTTTGGCTTTGAAGGACCAGAAAGATTGTTTGGTTCTGATCGAGAGAGGGAGAGAATTCCAGCATTTGGCAGCCAGAACTGGGAAGCTCCAGCAGTTTTTAGGTTAGACCTTGGGATGTGGAGACAGTGTGAATAGAAGGATCTAGTAGGTCTGGCTGGTTGGTTTCTGGAGAATTTGTCTGAAAGGTATTTCAGTGCAGTGTAAGAAAGACATTTATTTGTGATAGTAAGCATGCATGGCAGGATTCTGTCAAGAACCGGGAGCCAATTGGTGTCTCGTCAGACGTAGGTATGTTTAATGCTGCCCTCCGAATCTAAAGATTTGCATGTACAAAAAACCCGAAAAATGCTACCACCAAAGGTTCGAACCTTTGGTGGTAGCATTGTAGGTAAGTATATAAAAAAAAGACAGCAGGGGCTGCGGGGGTGTTCCCCGCAACACCCCACTCACTATACCTTAGAGTATAGTGAGCGGGGATTGCGGGGTAAACCCCTGCAACTCACAAAAAAATTTGAAAAAAGGACCCAGCGGCGCCGGATAACGGAAGTGAAAGGGAACTGGCGCCGCAGGGACTCAACATGAAGAAAAAGGTAAGTAGGGTTTGTTTATGTTGAGGTTGTGGGTGCAGGTGTGTTGGGGGTGGGGTGGTGTTGTGGGTGTGTTGTGGGTGGCGGTGTGAGTATGTAGGGGTTTTAACGTGTGTTTGCATGGGAAATGTGTAAACCTTTTGTGGGTCACACATTTCTCATGGAAACTTTCTGGCCGTGGGAAAATCAGCCGTGGTCGGATCACATAGATCCACCCTCAAGCCGTTTTTCTGTAGGACCTGTAGTCTATTGAGGTTTCATTCAGAGTAGCCTAAGAATAGAGAGTTACAGTAATCTAACTTTGAGAAGACTAGGGCCCGAGCTAGCGTGATGCAGCTGTTGGGGGACAGGTAGGATTTGCATGCATTAATATGCTTATTAGGGTAGGAAGTTGTGGAGGCAGTAGCGCTCACTTGTTTCTTGAGTGAGAGTGTGGAATCTAGATAAACTCCGAGAGTCTTGACCTCCTTAGCAACCTTAATGGTGTTACTGTCAATGTTGAATGACGTGTGATGAGGGTTAAGTTTGTTTAGGTGAGCTTGGGACCCAATGATCAAGAGCTCTGTCTTGTCATCATTAAGACACGCTGTGGGCAGCCATCCAGGCCTTTATTTCCAGGTAGATTTCATTTATCAGGTTGGAATCATTCTCATAGCAACCTGTGAGTGTTATGAGAACCTGGGTATCATTAGCGTAATTCGTATAGGCAACACCCATGTTGTCAAGACGATCAAAGAGAAGCTTATTGAATATGTTGGAGAGCATCGGGAAGACGCAGGAGGCCTGGGGTACTCCACAGGTAACAGGGACTGGCTCAGATGAAACTGAGGGTGCGAAGACCCTAGTGGTTCGGTTTGATAGGAAAGATTGGATCCAGTTCGATGCGATTGGGGAAAAGACAGCAGCTATAATTAGTTTTTCTATAAGGATCTGGTGATAGACAAGATCGAATGCTGCAGAAAGATCTAGCAGCAGGTGTATGGCCAGCTTGCCTTTATCTTTGGACTAATTCATTTGGATTTTTAAGTCCAAGAGGGCCGTTTCTGTACGATGTCTCATCTAAAACCAGATTGACAGAGACCAAGTAGATTATTATCCTCCAGATATTTTTGGATTTGTAAATAGGCCACTCTGTCCATTATTTTTAGGAGGAACGGGACAGTAGTAATGGGCCTATAATTGTTTGGAATGTTGGGATCTAGATTTGGTTTTTTGAAGAGGGCCATAACCTATGCCTTCGTGAGGTTATTAGGGAGTAATCCAGCATTGAATGAAGAGTGATCACGTTGGCAATGAATGGGGCCAGGTCTTTTGCGCCTTCCTTGATGAATGGGGCAGGGCAGATATTACCCTGACACCTTGAATATTTTAGGCTGCAGATAATGTTTTCCGCTTCTTTCAGAGTGACTTGAGAAAAGAAGAAGGGAGGGCAAGTAGGGGGATGAGGATCCAATGGGATCTTCGTATTGGAGCTGTTGGCCAGGCTCATTTTTATTGGGATTTTAGCATAGAGATTTTGTCAGAGAGCGCCGTCTGTATATTAGCACACCACGCTGCGTCCTTGATGCAAGCTTCTGTTGGTGGAGCTGGAAACTCCAGTTCCCTCAGGATGGTGAAAAGTTCCTTGGTGCCGGACTTGGCATTTAGGATTCTATTGTTATAGGTCTCCTTTATGGTACTAATGATGGCCAGTTTGTAAGCGGCAGCAGCCGACGTGAATTAAGTCTTGTTAGCGGGGGTAGGTGATTTCCTCCACAGGGTTTCTGCAGTTCTCTTGATGTTACAGAGGGTTTTCAGTTCAGCTGTGAACCATTTGTTAAGATGAGCTACTGGTGTAGCTTTTAGTAGTTTGATAGGGGCAACATTGTTTATAGGAGTTTTTAAGGTGACATTGTAAAGGTCGACCAGATTGTCCAAGTCTAGGTCCTTGTAGTTGGGTGGGTCAAGGATGGCGTGGAGTAACGGTCGAAGGTTTTGTAGAGTAACGTTATGGTTATTTCTGGCTAGAATTTGAGGGGCAATTGTAGGGCTGGGATTGGTGGGCGCTGTCTGTTGAATGGAGGAGGAGTTGCAGTGATGTCTGAGCATGCAGTGGGTTCATTCTGGAGGATTGTAGTTGAGCAGTTGAGATCTGCCAGTCAGTCCAACGTTCTGCCCTTTTTGTGCGTAGGCCCCAGGATGCAGTGTTTAAAGCCCAAATGGGAAATGGCATTTTCAAGAGAGGTGGTGTTGGTGTCGTTTGTGTCGTTCGTGTCGTTCAGGCCTAAGCTGAAATCACCAAGCAGGATGATTTGGGAGCCAGGCTTGGTATTATGTGTAAGTAGGTCTGTAATAGCTTCCTCAAAGGAAGAGAAGGGGCCAGGCGGACGGTAAATTAGATGGAGTAGGAACGTTTGGGTGGCTGAGATAGGGACTTTAACTGACAAGAGTTCTGTCATCTGGAGGTGGACGAGGGACACAGCTCTGAAGCCAAGGTGGGCTTTGGCTATGAAGGCTATTCCTTCTCATTTGCAGGTGTCTCGGTCTGACCTGATGATGGTGTAACCCTCTGGGAGCACCAGGTTCAGAGCCGGACCAGCTGCCTGATGCAACCAGGTTTTGGTGATGACAAGGAAGTCGAGGCAGTTAGTGGAGATTAAATCAGAAATGTCGAGTGCATGAACGACCAGCAGCCGTGCATTAATGAGTGCTCCTTTGATAGTAGAATAAGGTAAGCTAGAGTTTTTATTAGGCTCCGTAGTCTCAACCATGATGGAGGTGGGTCGAGTAGGAGTGGTTTTAGTTGTGGGAGTCTGTCTTGGGGGCCTAGTGAGGCTTTTGTGGTTTGGGATGCGAGATCCTAGTCTCTTATTTCTGAGCTTCAATGGGCATGGTATCAGCGGGGTAGGTGGCAAAGCGAAGTGACTGATCCATTCCGCTGGGCTGAGGGGGCTGCTATAGGTATCAGTGTTATTGGTGTGATGGGTAGTGGCAGAGGTGTTGCGTGATGTGTGTGTGTGTATGAAGAGGTGGGGTAGGAAGTTAGTGGGTGTGATGGACTGGAACAGCAGGAAGATAGAGGCTATGATGAGCGTGACTCTGTGTAGGGAGGCCATGAAGGCGATGTGCAGGTCTGGAAGTGACGGTAGATGGTATCACAGTAGCTAAGTAATACAGCTAAATAACAACCTGACTCTGAATGGTTCTGCTAAGTGTGGTGCTGTTTTGTCCAGAGGGAGCAAAACAAATGAGAGGGGGGGGGTCACAAAATATTTTAAAGGCTTATAAATGTGATGCAAATATTTTAAAGGCTTATAAATGGGATGTAGAGAGTCCAAAAGCTCTCTACATTGAGAGCCCCAGCGCCCGATGGCCTAAGTAACATAATGTTAAAAGAAAACTTGGAAGATTGGGCGATCTTCATAAAGACTGTCTTTGATAAAATCTGCAGAAAAAAACACATACCTTGTTCATGGAAGACAGCCACGATCGTGCCCATTTACAATAAGGGCAAAAGGATGAACCCCAAAATGATCGCCCAATAGCGTTACTGGATGTAATAGATAAAATCTTTGGAATTTTTCTACTCAACAACTTTAATAGTTGGACATCGGCTAACGGTTGGTTTAACCCACTCCAAACAGGCTTTCTACGGAATATCGGCACCTCTGCAAATATTGTGCTATTAAACATCCTAAAAGCACAAAGCCACCAGTCGAGATGCAGATTATACATCATTTCCGTAGACTTAACAGAAGCCTTTGATAAAGTAAATAGACAAAGACTCTGGCAAAAACTCCAGAAGCGAAATTGCCCTCACGAAATTCTGGACCCTCTAATTCAATTACATTCTGAAACCTCGATTAGAGCTCGACTAAACACAGGAGGCCTCCTAAGCAAATCAATTCCAACTTGGAGAGGAGTCAAGCAGGGATGCCCTCTTGCCCCTGCTATCTACAATTTTTACATCTCTGATCTTCCAGACTTTGAACCATCAATAAGATTATTCCGCCTAAACTGGGGAAAATCAAACTAACAAGACTCCTCTATGCGGACGACATGATCATGATTGATCAAACTGCAGTAGGCCTCCAAAGGCAAATAGATAGCCTCCATCGCTATTTGCTTGAAAACAACTTGGAGATAAACGAAAGTAAAACTAAAATCATTTGCCTTCAAAACACCAAACAGAGAAAGAACAAACCAAGCTGTTTTCTAGGTGACAAAAAGATCGACGAAGTGGATTCCATCAGCTACCTTGGAATTATCTTTAATAACAGCTCTATAGAGTCACCGGGACAAGAATTCTTAAGGAGCAAGATCACAATCCTGATAACACAGGGCCGGCTGATAGATAAACGATTCTGATGATTTTCTCTCATCGCCCTAGTTAATTTCTACAGAAACAAGGTGGTTCCGACCATAACATATGGAGCGGAAGGCCTAATTCACCTGCCATCTGAAATATGGCCTACATTGGAAGGCAAATTCTGGCGATCCATCTTAAACTACCCAACTCAACTGGAACTGTGAGAATTAGAAGCACAATGGCCCCAACATCATTGGAAGCGATCGTAGAATGGAAGGTGTTAAATCTGTATCAAAAAATTCTGCCTCCCTTTTGTGCACAAATATTTTAAATGATCCACGATGAAATTTCCAAAAACACAAACAAGATGCTAAATAAGTGGGTCATTAACCGTCAAAAAACACTTATGGAAATTGGTTGTTCAGAACAGGACTTAATCTCTAATCCTCTAAGGATTAGGAAAAAGCTTTTCGAACATGACTGGATTAAAATAACAGAGAAAGCAAGTCAAAGTAGCCTAGCGGTGAACCTACCCTCGATTCAAACAAAACTGAACCATCGAAGAGGCTACTTAAAGAAATTTCCAGACAGGGCCTCCAGAGAAATTTTTCTTAGAATGAGATTGAACATGTTAAAAAACAATGAAACTAACCACATTTAAGCAAGATCTACTGTCAAAACGTGTTGGTTCTGTGTATCATCTGAAGAGACCGAGTTGATCAAACATCTATTGATGTCTTGTAAAAGATGGGAATCTTTAAGAGAGTTATATCTGTCCCCAATACTGGACGAACATACAACAATGAACATAGAGGATTGTTGGAGGACACTCATCTGTGGAGAAAAAACTAGAACAACTATTGCTGTAACCTCCATGATGAAGTCTATCATTTTAAATTTGCCTGAAATCTAGATGTCTAAGAGACTGTGAGAGGGTCACTGTCACAATTTACTCATCTACTTACTTAACTTCCTACTTTCTCCTCTTTGGTTCCTCTCCTATTTTCTTCTTTCCATGCAGTTTTTTCTTTGTGGCTTCCTTTTTTCTTTGTTCTGGATGAAGAGGACACAGTGATGTCAAATGCTTTTGTTTTCCATCTTGGCACTGGATGAAGAGGACATAGTGATGTTGAATGTATTTTAGAAAAAATTGTTTAATAAATTAACTCAAATAAAAAATAAATGTGATGCCATTTGACAATTTGACAAATCTGCACAGAAGCTTGCAAAAAGAATTTAGACCTAGATATGAATGTTTTTGCAATGTTCGGTGGGTTTTTGTCAAGAAGGGGCAAAATTAGAGGGGGGTCTCTATATTTTTAGATGGCTTATAGCATTGTTGCCTTTTGATGAATGTGGACAAAGGTTTTCAGAAAGATTATACATCCAACCTTGAATGTTTGTGCAAAGTCTGAATGGATTTTGTCAAGTGGGGGCTAACTTATATGAATATATTATGTACGTCCATTTTGACACTTTTCAAAAAATAAAACATGGGCGGATTTGCAGCAAACACGTGTAATTAGCATTGCCAAGGAGCTGAAATCATGGTTTTGCAAATATGTCAGTTTTATATTTTGAAAAGTGTCATAATGTAGGTACAAAAAATTGTGATATACCTTTGGTGACGACTGAGGTTTAGCCATGGATAGTAGCCAGACAATCTGGCTACTGGCCATTGTCAGGAGGGACCAGTAATGGGGTTGAAGTGGGCATGGCCAGCAGGGACTGGCTATGTGGTTGTTTTTCGAAACTGGGATAGGCTTGAATTGGAAAATAAATCTTCTCGTGGGTACAGGTTAAAGTGCTGGATGGTTTTGCAGCAAATATGCATGAGTAGGGTCAGCAAGAACTTCAAAGCATGGTTTTGCAAATATGTCCTGTTTTACTTTTTTGAAAGTGTGAAAATGTGAGTACACAACAGAGTGATATAATATTGGTGTCTGGGCAATGGGCCTGGCCATTAGCAAGGAGAGAATGTGTTCTGTAATTTATGCAGCATAGCCGAAGCAGTAAGTTTGAATGGGAAAAAATATTCTACTTGCGGTTGCAGCCTGAAATGGTGGACTAGATTACAACAAACCTGCGCAACGAGCATTAGCAAAGACCTGAAAGCATGTTTTCAGAAATATGTCTTGTGTTTTATTTTTCCAAAGTACAAAAAATGTAAGTCGAACAATTAGTGATATACATTTGGTGTCTGGGTAGTGGGCCTGGCCCTGGGCAAACAAAAGTGTGTACTCTGATTTGGGGAATACGGCATGGCCGAAGCCCATGCCCCATGGATTTGGAGACTAGCCATGGCTGCAAGCCATGAGCACTGGCCATTAGTTAGATTATAAGGGTATAGTGGACACTGAACTAGGATGCAGGGTAGGTGCAGTGAATAATGGGGTTAGTTTGGTTGTGCTGGGGTCATGGTTGAGCCTTATGCCATAGGCAACTGAGCAATAATTTGCATCCCCAGCATGCGCTGCTGATAACAACAGATATAAGTATGTGTTGCAAAAAATATGTTTCTTAAAGGAGGTTTATAGTTCTTTCATATATATGAAAAGATGACTTATTAATAAATTATATATAAAACCTATTAAATTGACAGAAAAAAACATACGGTTAAGATGCATGCCACCATGGGACTCCTGTGCTCCAGTAGTTAGCCAGTGGCATCCCACCTTGGCATCCCTTGGCATTTCCCTCCTGGGTTCTCATGAGCACTTGCCCATCCATACTGGAGCCCTTCTCTATTTATGCATTGTGCATTGAGAGAAGTGCATGTGTGCATTTATAGGAGCACTGTGTACAATTGTTTAGTATAAGTAAGGGAAATGCAGATGAAAAAGATAAGTAGAAGATTGTTAACTGGCAGTTGGTGTGTGGAAGCTTACTATGGTCATAGGGTTATGGGTACAGTTTTTGGAAGTGATTGGTGGATGGATATGTGACTGTTTGAATGCAGGCATTGAGGGAGTGTTACAAATATAAAAATTCAAAAGGGTAGAAGGGCTGCCCTGTGTGATGGTGTGCACGTGCCATCCTGGTATTTTAATGATTCATGGCTTAGAAAGGGGACTGTGGAGACCGCAAATAGTTATAAAGATTCATCGATTAGGGTCCTTATTGTATGCTAGAGAAAAGTACTTGGGTTTATGTCCTTTTACATTTTTCTCTAGTATACAATTGTCCATTATTCCCATTAGCATAACACACCATGCTAATGGAAATGTTGGAGATCTTATTGAGTCTAACTACTTTACTGAGAAATCTATACGATTAGTTTTATTTTTTAACTGTGAAAGGTGATTCCTAAAGGAACTATTATTTTGTGTTTTTTTATTTCATTTCATTTTGCAGGAGAGGTCAGAAAGTAAGGTGGGGAGGGAAATCAGGGAAGAGGCATCAACCACAAATAAGAAGGGGCAGGGGCACATGGGAAGATGTTGCACATGTGTTACATCTAAGGTAGGTGGCAGTGTTTCTCATGCTCCTTGATTACAGCTTCAAACGCACTTCGAAATTGCTCCCCCCTGCACAGTGGTGTGTTGCAGTACATACAGAGTACTATTGTCTTTGAAAGATATGGATCAACAGCCTCTTTTATTGCTTGAAAGGTAGCTGATGGGATGTTGTGTCCCATAGAAATATGCTGTGTGGTTACAGCATTGGTTGAGGATGATTAGGTGGAGGAAGACAACCTACAACTTGCTAAGAAAGGAACAATGTTTCTGTGAGCATTGCAGTTGTCTGATTTGGTTTGGTGCCACATAGAGGTGGTCCTGTAGGAGTACTGCCAAGGTTGTCTGTGACTCAGCACAATGTTGCACTTGGTGTATTTCACTTTGGTAGTTTTGGTACATTTCCAACAGTGGTAAATAGCTGTAACACCTACGATTCTCTCTGGGTATTAGAGATAGACACTTATTCTTCTACCTCATCTTCCTGGTCTTCTTGATTTTCTTTTGAAGTATTGCGCTTCTTTCATTGTGTAGGTCCTCCAGCTGGTGGTGGTGGTGGCTCTTAGGGAGGAGGGATGGCAATAGCTGATGCCATTTTGTAAGATAAATAGCAGTTTTCCTAATATTATTTCAAGTATGTGCTGTGTGCTAGATTGTTAATGCATAATGGGTAAGAATAGGTGTAGGAGCTGTGCAAGGGTAAATTGTGAGCTTCAAAGATCCTAGTTGAGCGGAAAAATGTGGTTCAGAACTATTCCAAAAGCACGCTCCCATTTGCGAAGGGTGGACGCATTCGCGGACACATCATCATGCTGGACGTGCAGTCATGTGGCACTGTCCGAAAAGTCTGCGATGACGTCACAAATGCGCGAACGTCGACGGACACAAAAAAGTGGAAAAAGTGTATAGAAGTGTTAAAAATTATGTTGGAAGGTGGGGGGTGGCAGAGTTTAAAGGTGAAACTTTCTAAATTCGAGAATAATGTTGCTATTTTGGGCAAAGTATGATATTAGTAAGCTATAGAAAATTAGGGTGCACTGGTAAAAACCCATGAAATTCACTGAAAAAAGTTGGTTAAAAGGACGTTATGTTTGAGTTGCACTAATAAAAGGCTATGAAATTCAATGATAAAACATTGTTGAAGGGACGTTATGGTTACAAGTAAAACCAAAAACCCCCAGAAATTCACCCGTTTTGGTAAGCTAAGCCACCATAACTCACACCACCACCGTCCACTGCTAATAAAAACACCCAGTACATGAAATATAACATCACAAATATAACATTACATATCTGGGCCACTTGTTTTTGTTCACTGACATGCCTAGGCTTGTTTTTATTTTTACGAACAATTGTAAAAATTGAAAAGGTGCTATATACACATTAACCTTCTTATATCTTCTTAAAGTACTTGCCATAGAATTTGATTTGACCTCAAAGTGCACATACATGGGGGAATAACTAGGTCTCAAACACACAATTCATTTGTGCACATGATAATCAACTCTAACGTTATTGTCATTTTATGGTGCTGTTCTTTCTTTCTTCTTTACTTGTTTCCCTGTATGTGGCCCTAATTTGTATACAACACCATGAAACATTTTCACTTATTAAATTGACACAAAAACATTTGTTTAAGGGATCTTATGGTTAAGATGCATCCCACCCTTCTCTCATCTTCCCGGTGCTCTTGATCTTTGCACTTTTTCTGTTGTCTAGGCCTTCCAGCTGGTGGTGGTTTTGGTGGTTGTGGCTCCTGGGGAGGAGGGATGGCCATGGCTGATGCTATTTATGAAGTTAACAATTTACTCCAGTTGTGTTGCTGAATTTAAATGGTCCAGAGAGGGATGGCCATGGCTGATGCTATTTATGAAGTTAACAATTTACTCCAGTTGTGTTGCTGAATTTAAATGGTCCAGAGAGTTCTGTTTGTGGATCGCTGGATGGGCCTGCAGATCTTTCTGAAGAAGAGACATTTGTGTCTTTGTTTGATGATGGACATGCATTTTACTGCACTTTTGTGGTTGTATTTCTTTATGCAGAAGGAGTTGGTCGTTGTTTCTTTAGCGGTATTATATAAATGATAATTTAGTATTTATATAGCGCTTGGGTATCTGAGCGCTGCTTATTATTACCCACGGTGTGTGGTGCTCATTTAATGACCTCGGAAGGATGAAAGGTTGAGTTTGGCCCTGCCGGGATTCAAACCTGCCTCAGCAGGCTCTGCACAGATGTCAAAGCAAGCGCTGTACTCGCTGTGCTATCGGACCGGACATAGTATATCCGGTATTGTTGGGAGATCTGTTATAGATTATGTTTGTATTAGTTGTCTTTTTAAGGTTTCTTCTTTTGAGGTACAGAATACATATCTAGATGGGGTGTATATTGCCCGTAGCCTGTTGTATTCCCGGATGCAAGGAATGTTAGCGTTGACTTTGTTTGCATACAATTTAACTAGAAATAGACCAGTGAGTGTACACGAAAGTGTTATGTAACTCCTACCTTCTTTGTAGACTGTGCTGCCAATGTTAATCAATGCTTGATCTACGGAACGACATTGTGATTTGTGAATAGTGATGGCATATGCAAAAGATAGAGAACATTTTTTCTCTGCATACACACATTTCTTTGAAAAGAAGGGAACGTGCCATTGTCCAAGTAAATTGTTTTGATTTTTACAAGTTTGTCAAAGAGGATTTTGACAAACTGAATGTTGTTGTGATGCGGATATGTTTGGAAGCCAACAACTGTACCAATTGCTCCATTGGCTAAACTAGGTCAAGCTTACATTGTATTATTACTCTGCAGTTTAGACACAAAGTAAATATGTTCTCCAATTCAGCTGTGTTGGAGATACATTTTTCTAAACTATTTATTTAGTTGTGCTATTACTTTTTGACACATAGGAAGCGTCATGCCGTGCACTTCTAGATTATCTGTGGAGCTGATATGCAGTACGGGTTGCATTTCTTTTTTTCATCATTGAATCGTTGAATTGACTACAGCTTACAAGGGTTCACATTAAGGACATGCATTTTAGGTTTTGTTTTAGTTAATTGTTCCATGATGTCAGGAGCAGATGTGTTTCGTGGGTTTGTCTACTATTTAAGATCGATTTTCTTTTCATCTTTACTAAGTAGACCAGTGCCAATGCTTTTTGAAATGTTGACACAGGTGAGGTCTGCAGACTGATGCATGTTTTGAGTCAGTTTCCTAGTTTTCAGTAGTGAAAATGTCAGCCATTTTACATTTCCAATGCTGCTGAAGGTATTGCGGAATTGTTTGTGTCCTAATGTTTTGAAAAAAGGTTGGCCTTTCACTGGTGTTAACTGTAGGAGGTCTCCAAAAACAATAACATGTTTTCCTCCAAACAGTTCTTCGTAGTCGGTTTTTAGGATTTTTTGCATTCTGAGATGAATTAAAGCCAACATGAGGTTGGAAACCATGTTTACTTCATCTATGAGGAGCACTTTCATTTGGTTTAGAATTCTGCATACTTCAGTAGCAGCTTCTGCTGATAATTTGTAGTATTCTGATTTGTTTTGGTGTTCTATGGGGAGGAGTAGTAGTCCTTGTAAAGTTATACCACCTATGTTGTAGGCAGCTAAACCTGTGGGGCTGTTAATACAGCCGAAAGGTTGTGGTTTGTTAAGTTTAGTAGACATTTGCTGATTATTTTAATTAAGAATATTTTGCCAGAACCAGCTTCGCCACTTACATACAGGAGCAGAGGTTTATAATTTTTACAGTTACAAGGTTTAGTTTCATGTTTAAAACCATGTTCAATTTCTTTAGGGACTTCTACATGAATAATGAGTTGCTCATTTAGCTGAAATTCGAGTACTGACATGTCTTTCTTAGATTGTTTATATTGATACATGGTATTTTTTACCTCAGTCATGGCTATTTCTGCTTCATTTAGAATGAGTGGTTATCCAAGTGGTTCTTGGCTTCCTGTAAGGAAAGGTTGACAGCCCTCAGGAGTGTCTTTGTCTAGTTGAGCTTCAATTTCTTCCTCTTTTTGGCGTTCATTGTACATTTGTTTGTAGTGTTTGAAATTGTCATTTGTTATACTGCTTTCATTTGCTTTGAATGCACCTTCAAATGAGTCAGCGTCACATAATAATTATTTTTCTTTTCTCCTAACTTTAAAAAGTCAGAGTAGGGCCATCTAATGTGGTTCTCTATGTTGTGGAGATTTAAATGATAACTTTATATGATTAATTAGACTGGGTTTCGTGAGTTCCACTAGGCTTCCTTCACAAGTTGAGACTGAATATTTGCCAGTTGTCTCATTTGGTGTGACATTGTTTGTGTAGGTGTAGTTTTGTCATATAGACACATGTTTTCCAAAGCAGTACTTCTGTTTGGGTAGTATGTGTCAATTAGTTTTTCTAAATGTCCTGGCTTTTGGGATCTTTTGTGGCTATGTTTTCGATCTCTTGGTAGAATTTTAGTCTTTTTTATGTGGGTGGTGGGGGGTGAAGCTGGCCCAAGTTTCAGCCAGACAATGTGTTTAGATTTGCCATATAAGGCTGTGACTGTTAGCTTTGGTGAGATAGGTTGTGTCATATTTTGCAACTGCAGTGGAATTGTATACAATGCATCGTATATCTATGTTTGCATTCCACAAGAGGGCAATGATTGCATTCCACAAGAGGGCAATGATTGCATTGTAATCATTGATGTACTTGGATGCTTCATCCCTTTTAATGTTGTATTTTAGGGGATTTGCTTTTTTACACTGTGTCTAATAGATGTCATCAAGTTATTTACTTGTCCTTTTGTGCAAAATGGTCTAGGGAAGCCAAAGTGACATTTGGTATGGTATTTGCCTTATTTTTGGAAGCTTAAGATTTGTGCATGTAGGTCACTATCTGTGGTTTCTAAAATGGAAGTTGCATGTATTGTATTTTTCAATACACTGTAAAACAGTGGAGTCACTATCATGGCCAAATTTAGGAGCATCTTCTATCCACAAAAGCATGTAGATGTGTGGTGCTCCTCTGGATTAATATTCTTTTCTCCAAAAGAAGTGTTGCACTTCTCTGAGCGCAGTGGTAGTTTTATTGCAGATAAAGTGCAGCATGGCAATTAAGCGATGGTGAAAGTACCTTAATACATTGACTGGGTCAAGAAAACAGAGTTCTCCTGGTGTTTTTATATCTATTCCATCTTTATTTTGGTTTGCAGTGCATAAGAAATCATGCAAGTCATCCCATGCGTACTCTGCACAACTTAAATAAACAAATCATGTGGGTGGGCCTAGGTTCCTTAGCATACAACGTACATAAACGTGAAGTCGGAACCAGTATTCTTTTGTACCATGTATGTTTGTCAAGAAATGTGTGATACTTGACTGCAAAACTTCATCTTTGACTTTTATTTTTTGAAGCAGTTGAGTAGTGGATATGTTTAAAAAGTTAGAGCCTGTTTTGATGTGTGTTCAACTCCAGAATATATGGTTGCTAGTTCACTTTCAAAGAAGAGGTGGAAAATGTATTCAACATTTTGTCTGAATCTGGGGTCTTCAGAATACATTTCAGATTTTCTGATGCACTAATTTGCAAGGACCTTTGATCATATCTTCCTCCTTTTCCTGTAGGAAAGAGTCAAGGATACGAATGTGCTTCTACACTTTTTCCCCATATGCTCATTGGGGATCTTTTGGTTTCATGCATTTGCTATGCATCGCTAATGGTGTCTTTGGAGTGTAGTGTGTGAATTGTATACTGGTTAAAAATGATGGCTGCAGTAACAGGATCGACACGTTCAAATTGGCCAGTTGCTGGTGGTCTTAAATTGTTTGGGTGGTTGAACTTAAGTTTTCCTCTATTTATATCTTTGTAGTATTGATTGTTTTATTTTAGATATTGTAGGGCTTGTCTAACTTTGTTTAAGTTGACTAGTTGTTGCCAAATTCTTTACATCTTTTGTTGGCACACCATTAATTAGTACAATCAATGATTGATCTATTGGCCATTGTACTCCTAGAGTTTGTACATTTTCTTTTAGATCCAATGGTAAATATACTACTTTGACACGGATGCCCTTTAGTAACTCGGATGGACGTAATTTGGCTGATTTTGGTTAAAGGCGTATTATAGCTTGAAATGTGTGCACTGTTTGTATTATAATGCTCTCGTACAAGTTAAGCTGTTGGAGAGCTTTTGGAAGTAACATCACGTGATGACATTTAGTTATTGTCAGGCTTTGTGTTGCAGTATGTGCACACTCTTGAGGGGTTAGTTATTTTGTATTTAGCTTCTGCTGTTAGGTATAAGCTAATTGGAACCACTGGGATTCTTCATTGTCTTCTATTTTGTAGGCGAGATCTACTATTTTTGTGCTCTTTTTATATAACATTCTGCGGTAACCAACACATATTCGGTATGGTATTTCAGCAGCTGTGTTTTGAAACCAAGCTATTGCTTTTTTGTATGTCCTTATTAGGATGTTGGTGTTTATGGTGTTTGAGATTTTCGGTAATGTTTTCTGAAGGTATAGAATTTTCTAATTCGACTTCAGTTCCAAAGTATTTACGTTGGATGTGCTCTATTTCTTGAAGCAGTTCTTTGTCTGTTCCATGTAGGAGAATGTTATTTAAATTTTGCAGTTCGTGAGCAGGACTGTTAGCATAGTACAGTCAACACACAAGATTCTGTATAGTAGAATGGTGTGTTGCTAACATTTTGATGTGGTGGAAGGTGCTTTTGCAAGCGGTTCCTAAAATGCAGGCTAATGAATGTCCTCACAGACCAGTGTGGCTGTGCACTGGACAGGAATCCATGGTTTGTAAAGATTTCATTCTATTTTTGTCTTTTAGTTTCACATAGTGATTGAGGAATTGTCGTAAAGATTTAAAGGACTATTGGTGTACATTGCACATTGAGCTGCATGTACATCTGTACACTGAATGGTTTGTTTGGGTGGAAGTAGCATTTGGTTCAAAGTTTGTTGGGGATTTTTTTTCTATGAGGGTTTCTTTTGCCATAATGGTGTCTTCCACCATTTCATACCCTCGATCATTATTGCCTAAGGCAATTATTATTTTTCTTATTTATTTATTCATTAAGAATTCTTATAAACCACCTTATGCCGACAGGCCTCAAAGTGCAACAAAGTAAACATGACATACAATCAATGTGAACAAACAAAACACAAAATCAATAAACAGAGCAAGGTGGCTCTACAAAAGGACCAATAACACTATAGTTCAAAATTTCAAACAGCATGACCGGCTAAAACTATGAGGCCAAAATTGTAAGAACCAGCTGTCGATGTATTTACATTGTCACAAATAACTAGGCAAGGTGCTTACACCACACCCCACGACAACACAATCCTTGTTCCCCTGGACACAACAGTCATCCAGTTCTAACCTGCGCACAAGTTTCCGGTCAGAACTGGGAACAATTCCGGGCCCTGATCTTGCACAAAGCCAGGCAAGGACTTTGTTTCGAACAGTGTCACTGGGTTCACTCTGGGAAAGTTTTGTAACATTGGTGATAACAAAGTTTCTATGGCCAAGGACCAAAGCTTTGATGAAATCATCTTTCGGAGTTGGAGTGTTAATTTTTTTTTTTTGCGTAAGCTTCTCTTAAATGGCAGTTGGTGTGTGGAAGTTTAATATATTAAGAGTATATGCATACTAGCCAACATGATGCAATATAATCCGTAGGTGTTCATGTAGTCCTAGATTTTTTGTTTGCATTCTAGGACTTGTAGTTCCACTTTTCCCATTATAAAAGTTGGAGTACAAGTGCCAAATTGTAAAGATGAGGACTGCATAAGCATTGGAATGGGTTATGTTAGGAAGCATACAGGTACTGTCAATACATTAAACTGATACACACTGAGTCGCAATAAAAAAATGGTGTACAAATCAATTTTATGAAAAAGTGACACAGTGCTGCTATAAATGCAGATATGCATTTTTTTTACTTTATTCAAAATGCTTCCCCAAAAAATATTTTTAAAAGCACTGCATATTTTGAAAAGCACTGCATTGTATATGTTTATTTGATATACATGTCACAGTTTTGAAACTCGAAGTTCAGTCATGTTTATTTTCTTTGCATTTTGGGACTTGTAGTTTGAGTTTTATAATGGGAGAAGTGGAATTGGAAGTGACAGAATGCAAAGGAAAAAATAAAGCCTTAATAAGCACCTATAGATGGGATGTATGCATGTGCGTCCAACATAATGAACTGACAGACACTAAGTGCCACTTAAAAATAATCCACAGATCTATTTTATCTGCATTTACTTTATTTTATGAAAAAGTGATGCAGCACTGCTGCACATGCACATATGCATTTTTCTACTTTCATGAAAATGCTTGTAAAAATAAACATTTTGAAATGAAGAGCATTCTATTTGTTTGCTGCTTCATGTGAGCAGGTGATGAATGCTGTAATGCATGGCATTTGCTAGAGTGGTTATCAAATATATATATAATATAGTTCTAGCTACTTACCCTGTAATAAGCTTCTCAATAAGCATATACTCTGTGTGTGTGGTGTGTGTGTGTGGGGTGTGGTGTGTGTGTGTGGTGTGGTGTGGTGTGGTGTGGTGTGGTGTGTGTGTGTGTGTGTGTGTGTGTATATATATATATATATATATATATATATATATTACACGGCCCGTGGCAGCGGCTGTGTAGTTATGGTTACTTTGCTAAACTCATAGGAAGAGCACTTTTTCGACAGCTTATAACTTCGCTACCCCTGGAGGAATCCTCACCAAACTTTGAAAAAAAAGTAAATGGCCAGCTCTGAATTTATTCGCCAAGTTGGGCGAGGTTTCGTGCAGGGGGGGGAAGTTATAGCGAGAGGGTCCCAATTTCTTTTCTCATGGACTGAATGTTGAAAAATGTTGCGCATGGCTACAGGCCGAATGGCTGGACGGATTTTCACCAAATTTGTGGCTGGAGCGGGGGCTTGGGTCAGAAAGTGTGCTTTTGTGTGTTTGGTGGAAATCCGACCAGTACTTTTGTTGCAAAGGACTGCAATGCACATCCCAAAAAATGTGTCATATATGGGTCTGCTGTACAGACCCATTTCCCTGTTCACTCCGTGGAATGAAGTGTCATTGACTTGCGGTACGGCCTGCTGTCGGAGAACTTTGCACGCGTCCGGTGGTTGGCTGGAGGGCAGCGTGCTGTGCGTCAATATTTTTGGGGAAACGCGGCCATTGTCTATCGGAGGACAGTGCGGCGGCGGAAGGGTCTGGAAAATGTACCGTATGGCATGTGTGGGTAGCAAGAAGGGAGGGACTAGGTGGGGGAAGTGAGAAGTGGTTCATGTGACGTACCTAGACAGGTGAG
This sequence comes from Ambystoma mexicanum, assembly GCF_040938575.1. NCBI lineage: Eukaryota > Metazoa > Chordata > Amphibia > Caudata > Ambystomatidae > Ambystoma > Ambystoma mexicanum. The sequence continues at coordinate 844,041,656 of NC_090924.1, read as the reverse complement.
TACTTTGTGTGGTGATTGGAGGCAGCTGTTGTAACGGCCCGATAGCTTCTGCTGTGACCTGTTTGCGGCGACCTCTTTTCATGGTAGGTGGTGGCAGGTGAATTTTAGAAGGGTAGTGAATTGCACATGACAGGTTGGGTGGGGGCGCGGGTGGCTGTGGTCTGCAGATGGAATGCAGTAGTTGGGCACATGGTGGCATGCATGGGTGAATGAAGTAACAGTGAGTCTGTGCAAGGATTAGACTATTGGGTGCATGGTCAAAGGCTGTAGGCCATGCATTCAAGAGCGGTAGGGCTTTAGCATACCCACAGCAGCAACGCATGTCTGACTCTGCAGCCGTTAGAGGGTGGTGCTTGCATACTGTGGTGTGTGCAGATTGGTGGGAGTAGGGCGAGTGTTGCGAAAAGAATGTGGGTAGGTTGACAGTGACACAATACTTTGTGAATGGAAGTGGGTATGCCCAAAATATGTGAATGAAAGTGCACAGGGTTGCAGAAGAGAGTGCTTTCTTTCTACATTATGGTAACTGTTGCAACTTTTTGCTGCATAGCTCCATGGTGGTGCTCAGGTTGGTTAGGAGTGCTGGTAGCAGTGATGTGTATGTGGATTATTGTAGTTGGTGACATGCATGGTGGCATTACATTGCAGTGGGTGTATTGAAGGCCCAGACTATTCGGTGCATGGCCAAAGGCCATAGGCCATACACTCAAGAGCCTAGGACTTGAGGACACCCACGGTAGTAATGCATTTTTGACTCGGCATCAGTTAGAGGGTGGTGACCTGTAAGGAATGGTTGGGGAGCACATTTCAGACACCATAGAGTAGCTGAAGTGAGCTGGCATATGTGTATGTTTGGTTTCGCAGGTGAGGTCCCTGTTACAACATGGTAAAGTGTTTGACGTGTGGTTGGAGATGGTGAAGTGAAAAGTCATGCAGTGTCGCCACAGGGTGTACTGTTAGCACACTGTCAGTATGCAATAGGGTATGGTTGAAGTGCTCTAAAGGTTTCGATGTGTGGTTGGAGATGGTGCAGTGAAAAGTCATACAGTGTGGGCACTGGGTGCAGTGTTTGCATACTGTCAGTATTGAAGAGGGTATGGCTGAAGTGCAGCTTCTATGTGCTTGGTTACTATGCTATGTGCAGATTTGTTGAAGTAAGCCCAATGTTGTGATTAGGTTGGCAGTGACACAATACTGTGAATGGCTGTGGGTACGGGTGGTGGAGGCTGTGGTATGTTTGTGGAATCTGCTGATTGCGACCTGTTTTCGTGAATGGGTATTTTATGGAGTGGGGGAGTTGGGTTGAAGTGCTGCTACCTACCTATCATACATTTGTGCATAATGTTAGCTGCCCACATGGTTGCATGCATGGATACATAGTGTTGTGCTGGGTGTGGGCAAGGGTGGACTGCTGTGTGCATGGCCAAAGGTGTGCTGGGTGCGCCTCAGGATGTTTGTGGATGCTGAAATCGTGCATCCTTCAGCAGATGTTTCTGGGGGAGGGGCTTTGGAAGCAAAGGGACCATGCACTGAGAGTGTTTAATGGTAAATGTGGAGTGGCCTACAGAAATGATAGTGTGCAATGCAGAGGGTTAGTATGTTCTTGGTGTATGCGTATTTGAAAATTTCAAAGCAGCCAATGAGGGAGTGCTTGAAAAATGTCAGTGCCAAGGGAAGAAGTATTGTGCCTGCTGTACTGGGGTGTGGCCCTCGCTGTAGCTGGGAAAGTGCACGTGACACATCCACCCCTTCTGAGCATGGGGCCTTCGCAAATAGAACTGTGGGGATTCTCCAATGAGGTGTCGAGGGTGTGGTTCACAGGAAGGGTCAGTGACATTTACTCAAACTTCGATGCAGTGAGGTTGGCAGAGATGGACAGACGCAAAGTACTGATAGTGGGTGATACCTTTTTGCACGATCTGCACAAGTATGCCATGGAAGGAGGCTTTGATAGTGACTTTCAGTTGGAAGGAGTGCAGGCTTTTTGGATCACAGTGTATGAGTGGGGCTTCGGGTGCATGGATTTCCTTTGCACATGTGTGGCCTCTATCGGTACTGTTGATGTGGTGGTCGTGCATTTTGGAGCACTACATTTGGGGTACATGTTGTGCTCACGTTTGCTCATGCACCTAAAGAAGTTTATGACAGCAGTGATCCAGATGTCTCCCACTGCCAAGGTGATTTTCTTATCAATAACACCAAGAGGAGCATGGGACCAAGCCGGTGTAATTTGTCCACAGCCAGAGGTCAGGAGATGTTGGATAAACAGAAACATGTGTGACTTTACGTGCAGTACTGGGATGTTCTGCACCGACTATGAAAGCATTAATAACCAGCAAGATTTCCAGTGGTTACAAGGAAATTGTATTTTTTTAACCTCCATTGGCAATGGTGTTTTGTTTGCCACTCTGCACAAAGCATTGCACAGTATCATCTAGAAATGTAAAAGAAGTGTTCATCTTCAGTCGAGAGAAATGTCAGGAGGAGAAGTAAACAAGGCAGTCAGCAATTTTCCGACATTTGCAGTACATGCATTACAGTGGGTAGACCATTTTGTGAAGTCTACAAGGTATGTGGCTGGCATCCTGTTGTAATGAATGCAGTGTGTGCATCATATGATATGATATGGTATTCTGTGGCATTTGTATGGCACTTATAAACAAGTGTGTGAAGGTGCGACGAGGAAAAGGAGGCAAAAAAGAGGCAAAACAGAGACATTGATCCCACTAGGCCAGGTTACACAGAGTGTGCAAGTCAATGGGAGGGCAAAGTGGAGTAAATGGGAACAACAAAAAATAGCAATACGTGCAACCACGGCCGGTGCTGGCAAGTGGAAGGATAAGTGTGGACATCGAGTTGTGGCTGGACTGTTAAGGTTGCAGAAAACAGTCCTCAAGTGCGGGGGTTGGCAGAAAGCCAGTGCAGGGGTGAACTGTCGGGAGGGAGGTGGCCTGGGGCACAGATTACAGGGTGGGTAGGGAACCAGTGCATAATCATTTTTGGCAGGAAGTGAGCAGGGGAGAGGAAGGGAAAAAGAAGAAGCACATGGAAAGGTTTTGAGGTGCTTCCAGACCCTAAAATGGTTCTCCTCAAGTTCCATGAAGGCCGAGAGCCTGTTCCAGTATGAGGCCCAAGTAGAAGAAAGACATGTACCATCAACTTGTTGCGTGCAGAAGCAACTGCCCCTGAGGGAGTAGGAGGTGGATGAGGGAAGAGCTGGAGCAAGCAGATATTGAGGAAGTGAGAGTGCAAGTATTGAGGTCCCAGGGACCAGAAGGCATTCTCAATAATGCACAGGGCTTTAATTTTATTCTTCACACCCACTGGGAGCAAATGCAGAGTTGTTACATTGAAATGGCATTTCGTTGTCGTCCATTGGTAATGCTGTTTTGTGCGCTCATCTTGAAGATGTAGTCAAAAGGTTCCTGTGAGATTCTGAGGACGAAAAGAAAACACACAACTGTATGAAACCAAAAATTAGCTCTTTGTGTGGAAGCAGATAATAATTTTTTAAATTAAAAACAACAAACCACAATGGCTCTTTTCAGAGCCACCCCTACAAATTAAAGCCATTACCCTGGTTGACATTTCTTCCCCCAAGCACATGCACGCACGCACGCACGAATGCACGCACACAGCACGAAAGCCTCATCCGGGGATTTTCAGGCTGGTGGCCATGGAAATGGGAATGTGGAGGTGGGGGGATTGCGCAACAACGTTTCAGTGTAGTATGTACGCAGGGGACTGTTATACAGAACTGCTAGTGTTACATGGAGAGTGCACGTGCCACAATCTGTGTTTCTGAGCATGCTGGCCAATGGAAAATATTTATTAAGCGCGACCCATGCAGCTACAGTACTGTTCTAACCACCAGTGCTATTCTTTGCTCTCTCAAGATTCTGCTGTTTGCTTAGTTTTCTTAACATTCAGTACTATGATAGTGACAAAGCCGCACCAGCTTTGGCATTTCACAGGCTCACTACAAAATGTTACATCTGCAGTTCAATGTTATCTCCAACTCTATGACCCCCAGGGGAACCCTTGACACTTTCCAGCACAGTGCTCCGTGAAGAGATGGTGTGTCTGTTTTACGGGTCATGGAAAGGCCAGCAGAATATTTATCAAACTATTGTGACATTTAGCACACCCACTGTACACTCGAGGTTGCTGTTCCTTGTTTTGCAGTGGGCCTCATACAGGCAGGCGTAGTGCAGCGACACATTGGTACGTTTGCAAAGCAACCCACATAGTCGTGAGCAGTAGTTGAAAATTGGTAGCCTACCATATCAATCCATAGAGCTGGCGACAGAGGAGCTCTTACCAGCACTCAGAAGATGCTCTAAGCATGGACATTGTTCTAAAAAGGATAGAAGTGAGCTCCCACAAGTAATAATTAAAAGAGCTTTAAAACATGCGGCCATGTGGCTAGTACTGCAGTCATACGGATACCTGCATTGTGATTGCACATACGCCGGCAATGTGCAGTGTGCATAGGAAACCTCCACATTACTTACCTGCAGCTATCTTGGCTAGTAATGTGTGGCACAGATTCACCATGCTATGTTAAAAAGAAACAGAACTCTGTGTCACAAACACTTAAAATGCACACCTTTCATTTGTAAGACACACCGACACTATTAGGCAAGGGAAGGGGTAGCACAAATGGATAGATACACAGGGCAATTTGGCCTTTCCAAATGAGGGCAGCCAAGCTATCAGTGACAAAACGTTCTTAACGGGATGTTATGGTTCAATTGCGGTACCAAATACAAATACATATTACCTTTACAGAGAACAGTATGCTAAAGCAACCTTCCGGTTACAATGTCCTACTAAAAACCTATGAAATTCACTAACAAAAAAACTTGTTAAAGGGACGTTAAAGGGACGTTATGGTTAAATTGTACTACTAAAAAACCTATGAAATTCAATGGAAAAACATTGCTACAGGGACGTTATGGTTATAGGTAAAACCAAAAAACCCCAGCATGCTATATTATATATATATATACCCGCGAGGATAGCTCAGCGGCAACATGCTCGCCTTGAAAACAAGACGACACAAAGCAACGCAGGTTCTATCCCCGTGTCCGTGCTTAGAAACCTCTGGGTATTGAGTGCGTTATGAATATGCAACTAAAACATATTCCTGTAACAGCGCCTCGATGCCCCTGGGCTGTGTAAGCGCTTTAAAAATGCAAAATAAAAAATAAATATTTGCCCAATCCATTAGCACTGATGAAACTATTTGATTTATTTTCGGTGTTTCAAGCTGGTATATATTTTATAGCGATAGTATGCATTTACAACAGGAGCCACATGATTTCATTTCTCCTACCCCACTCTTGGAATTTTTAGATGTATGCAGACAACCGCACTGTCCACAGGCTATGCAGTCTCCACAGGGGCCTGTGCATTTTTTTCCAATCTTATGAATGCATTGAAAAAGTTCCTGTAAGGAAATTGTAAAGGAAGATGTAGAGTGTACAGTACTACTGTACATAAAAGCAAAAAAAAAAGAAAATAAATGGTGTTTGTTAACAAACTCACCCCAAAAAAGAGCCACCACTAAAGATTAAATAACTTAAATTGTGTTTCATTTTCCCCACCACCCCTTTGAGTGGCGGTGATGTCAGCAGATACTGCGTTAGTCCGTGGATGGCACATGCCCCATCTGGGTCTTTTGAGTAGCCTGTAATGGAAAGGGGAGTGTGGAGGCCGTGGACAGTCGAGGTGTCTGCGGACATCGGAGGAACAGCCAACCAAATCGCCACAGCAAATGTAACCGACATCTGTGAAGTGAACTACATCTGGACAAAAACAAATCACACCATGAGAACTTACATTATCATTCTCAAAAGATAACATTACTCCAGCATATAAAAAAGCAGATACACTTTTTTTGATAATCTGCCTTGATTCTTCAATTTGAGGACTCAAAATGTTTGTTGGACATCTCCATGTGTGCCTCTGATTTCAGCAGGAAACATTTGCATTAGGCTTTTTAAAAAATCCTTTATCGCAACTTGCAAAGACACTGGAGTCACAAACCCCAAACTGTCCCACCCCCGACAATGCACAATCACAATGCCTGGACATTTAAAGTGAGCCATATTCTCACAGAATGAGAGCAAGCTTGCCCAGTTTAAGCCACAAGTTCCATGCCAGACAGCTTCCACTTCTCCCAATCCAATATTTCCATGATTATCAGCTTCAATGACTGAATTGAAGAGTCTCCAAGAATCCACACAGTCTGCCTTCTCAAACACATAGCCATAGCCGTTGTCACTGCTCTCACCACGCCTGCAAACAAATCTTCTACTACCCTCTCTTCCCATACACCACACCCAGCTAACCTGATTGGCTAATCCCCACAGTCTCCTTTCCATGCCAGGCATCCTCAAAAAACCTGAATGTGGCACGTGCCATCCATGGACTACTGCAGTGTCCACGGACCATGCAGCACAGGGGCAGCTCTTCTACCCTTCCCACTTTTATTTTCTCAACACTACCTCAATGGCTGCTTTTCAGAGTCACACATCCATCCACCAATCACATCCAAAACCTCTACACCTAATCCTGTCATCTCACTTCAACACTTCAGATCTACACTTGAACACTCAGAGTACATATCTCCTGTTCATTAAAGTCATCTGCATCAAAATCTACTGTACAACTGTCCAAGATTTCTATTTCCAGATCAGATTCAACAAGCTCTGCCTCTAACAAAACATAGTACAGGTATCTTATATTTTACAAATGTTTTCTTCAAACTCTTTCACAAATGTATATTGCATTGCAACATTCATCAACTGCTCACATGAAGCAGGAAACAATTAGAATGATCTGCATTTCATAATGTTTCTGTTTACAAGCATTGTGATGAAAGTTTAAAATTGCATCTGTGCATGTACAGCAGCACTGTGTCACGTTTTCATATAAGAAAGGAAAAGCAGATAAAATAGATCTGTAGACCATTTCTAAGTGACACTTAAGGCCTGATTCACAGAAGTGTTTTATAATGGTGCAATCCCATAGGAAAATACTCTGTGAATCAGGCCCTTAGTCTCTGCCAGTTTAATATGTTGAACGCAAAGCTGATTCGAGGTATGCCGGGTGACTGAAGCACTTGGGCAAAAGAAGGGAGCGGAAAAAACACAAGAAAACACAAAGTAGGAGTGGATGCAGTAGCTGCTGCACCCTAGAGGGACTAGTAGGTACCTCGAACCTACTACCAAATTGCATTAGAAAAAAAGAAGGGTGACTCCTCATACGGGGTGCGCTGCTGTTGTCAAAATTTGAGATGGAAACAATATTGCAAACATGTATAAAGCTTAGAGTAAATTTGCAATAAGTAGTATTCAGACAGAATGTCAGGATCACAAAAACATTTGTTTAATATAATGGATTGTAAACAGGTCTGCCGAAACGTATTTCGACCCACAGCAGGTCCTTCTCAAGGCAAAACTGTAAATTAGATGATCAAAAAACCATATAGCATAACTTTTCAAAGGAACAAGAAAAAAGAAGAAGAAAAAATAAAACGTACATGCCCCATTGGGTAAGTTAAATAGAGATGCAGTCCACCAAAAAAATGGGAAAGAATAAACGCATGTTAACACCACAAGCATCAAAAAAAATATATAGAGAGAGATAGGGGTAAAGGGCAAAGTGCAACAGAGAGAAACACAAGAAATTATAATATGCAACAAATGTAACAATTCATTACCAATGTAGATGAGTATCATCGTATCCGGAACAGGATATTAAGGAACCAAGCGACCCAAAAAAAGAGGGTGGGGGGGAAAGGTTCCTGATTAGCAATCAAGAAGAATCGGTATCACAAAATATTGTGGTTCAATAGATAGCCACCAAAAAAGCGGTGAATAAGTACTCTATTTATTTTACCGATCAGTGTCACACTTAGTAAGCTGTATTTAAAAAAAGGAGGTGAAATTTAATAGCATGCCAGACCCTTATGGGTACGTACACTGATGCTAAAAGGTGTATGAGGTGTCCATCTACTACTTCCCGTCCAAAAAACAGTTAAGGGTGTATAGCAAGAAAAATTATAAAAACAACACGTGGTGGATATAAATGAAATAAAAAAGGTGAAGATAATCCATGAAGTAATCAAACCCGTTGTAACCACTATACAACATGTGAAATGGGAAGGTGGAAAAAGACCCTTGTATGGGTTACCATAAATAAAGTAGAACTGATGTCTACGAGACCTCCAAATGGTCAAAAAGGGGCCTGTGATCGCAAGGGCGCGATCATTCCTGAAGACATGAAAAAGAATAGAAAGCTAAAATCTAAGGTCAGAGTGATAACGTCCATATTATATGCAATGTTTAAAAAGCTGTAGAAATTACCTGAAAGGCTGTATGTTGACAAAACACAATAGTTACTGCAGAGCTGAAATTTTCTTGTTGAACAATTAAGGTGCGAGCATCCAAATTATGCCCTCATTTTGGAGCCTGAGAGAAAAATATAACCAACAGAGGTGCCACCCCCTTTTTTTCTAATGTAGTTTAATATGTTGGCAGCAGATGCATACATCCCAACATCACCCATACCAATCTATAGGTGCTTATTAAGGCTTTCTTTTTTCCTTTGCATTCTGTCACTTCCAATTCCACTTCACCCATTATAAAACTCAAAACTACAAGTCCCATAATGCAAAGAAAAAAACACGACTAAACTTCAAGTTTTGAAACTGTGATATTTATATCGAATAAACATGTAAGATGCAGTGCTTTTCAAAATATTTTTGGTGGAAGCATTCTGAAGAAAGTTACAAAATGCTTATCTGCATTTACAGCAGCACTGTCTTTTTTTCAGAAAAGAAAGTTAAAGGAGATCAAATAGATTTGTACACCATCTGTAATTGGCACTCAGTGTGTGCCAGGTTAATATATTCATGGTACATGTATACTTCCTAACATAACCCATTCCAATCTTCAGCTGCTTATGCAGTCTTAATTGTTTCTCTACATTCTGTGACTTGTACTCCAACTTTCACAATTTTAAAAGTGGAACTGCAAGTCCCATAATGCAAATAAAAAATCTAGGACTACATAATCACCTACATATTAGAAAGCATAATGTTGGCAAGTATGCATGTACTCCTAACATATTTAACTTCCACACACCAACTGCCATTTAAAAGTGTTCTACAAATCTTTTCATCAACTTTTCTTCTCATTTACAAAATGTTCCAGAGCTTCTACAAATGCACATATGCATTTCTTAACTTTCATGCAAATGCTCCTAAAAGCAAACATGTTTAACCGTCCACCAATTTTATTAACTTTTTCCCCCACCACTCCTCCTTCCATTCTAAATATGAACCTTGCTTCCTAAAAGTACTTCGCAATTACCACATATCCCCATTAAAGTTATTTTACAATTACAGGAAAGAAGCACATAATAGAAATCAACAACAGAAAAATGAATACCGTTTGCATCCGACAAAGTAAGTAGATTAATGTACCAGGTATATGTATGTACTTATGGCAGCACAGTTCCTATATATATATATATATATATTTATATATATATATATATTACCTCAGATTACTCTTTTCAAACCAAAATTTCTTTCACTCTAGCACATTATATTCCACCATTCACACTCTTATCGAACACCACCATTGCAATACCCACTCCTCAAAACAGCACAATCACTGTACAGATTCCATCACACCACCACTGCCTTACTCACTAACCCAACACCATTGCACCTCTGTACACTCGTATTCTCACAATCTTCCCAACCACACCTAATATACCACCTCACAATCAAACAGCACTCTATTCATCTCTACAATCACACCCACACATCGATGCACCTTGCATGCAAATACATTGCACAACTTTCAAATGCAACCTTTCTCTTTTCCCAACAGACACAACAAAATACCTACTAAACAGCAACTCCATAGTAAAGAAAGAAAACATACAGCAGATAAGACTAAAACTACACCATAATGTCATCCACTTCTAAAACAATTTATAGAAAACATTAAAAACAAAAGAGCTAGTAACCTCACTAAACAGCCACACCTAAAGAAAGTAACGACCCTCTTGCAAAAAGTAAAAAAGTATGTACAAAGAAAAGCAGACCTTCTTATCTACCAGTGTTAACCTAGTCACGATAAAGCAATCCAAAAAAAGTTACAAAAAACGTTCCACCATAGAATTCTTCACAATGTTATAAAAACATTTGAAAAGTCCCAAACTTACCTTAAAAGCAACCGCAGGAGAGTAATCCTGCAAGCTCTAATTGGCAGCGCTTTTCTACTGGAGAGAAAATTGTTTATATTGATTTTAAACAGAATGAAACCACTAACTAAATTAATCAATAATTTACAACAAGTACTCCTAAACATGTGTACTGTCAATATGGAAACCTTTTCAAACTTCTGGATGGTGAATTAATTCACACAAGCAGCATAGAACCATACGTCAATGAAGAAGCTTATATACAAGAACAACAAAAAACAATTGGCATAGACAACAATGGCAGAGGGTATGAAATGGTGGAACAAACCATGATGGTAAAAGAAACCCTTTTAGAAAAAAAGTCCCCAACAAACTTTGTAACAAATGCTCCATTCACCCAAACAAACCGTTCAGTGTACAAATGCACATGCAGCTCAATGTGTAATGTACACCATTAAACTATACGGAATCTTGTGCATTGTCTGTTATGCCAAAATTCCTGCTCTAGAGCTGCAAAATTTTAATAACATTCTCCTACATGGAACAGCCAAAGACCTCCTTCAAGAAATAGAGCACATCCAACGTAAATACTTTGGAACTGAAGGTGACGTAGAAAATTCTGTATCTTTAGAAAACATTACCGAAAACCTCAAATGCCAACGTCCGAATAAAGCCATACAAAAAAAATCTAAGTTTCAAAACACATCTGCTGAAATACCACACCAAATATGTGTCTGTTGCTGCAGAACGTTTTATAAAAAGAGCACACATATAGTAAGTAGATCTAGCATACAAAATAGAAAACAATGAAGAATCCCAATGGTTCCAATTAGCTTCATATCTAACAGCAGAAGCTAAATACAAAATAACTAACCCCTCAAGAGTGTGCATGTACTGCAACACAAAGCTTGACAATAACCAAATGCCATCACGTGCTATTACCAATATTCACACCTCCAAAACCTCTCCAACAGCTTAACTTGTATGAGAGCATTATAATACAAACAGTGCACCCATTTCAAGATATAATACTCCTTCAACCAAAATCAGCCAAATTACCTCCATCTGAGTTACTAAAGGGCATCCATGGCAAAATAGAATATTTACCATTGGATCTAAAAGAAAATGTACAAACTTTAGAAGTACAACATCCAATAGATCAATCTTTGACTGTACTAGTTAATGGTGTGCCAACAAAAGATTAAAACAAATTGGCAAAAACTAGTCAACTTAAACAAAGTTAGACAAGCCCTACAATATCTAAAATAAAACAATCAATACTACAAAGATATAAACATAGAGGAAAACCTAAGAGAAACCACCCACATTATTCAAGAGTCAACAGAAACTGGCCAATTTGGATGTGTAGATCCTGTTAAAGCAGTCAACATTTTAGAATAGTATACAATTCACCTACTATGCTCCAAAGACAAAATTGATGATGCATTAGAAACATATCAAATACATCAAGCCAAAGGATCCCCAATGAGCATATGGGAAAAAAGTGTAGAAGTCAGTTCTTTTCCTCTACTATTTCCTACAGGAAAAAGAGGAAGATATTATGAAAGGTCCATGCAAATTAGTGCATCAGAATATTGCTCTTTACAAATGTATTCTGAAGACCCCAGATTCAGACAAAGGCCCTCATTACGAGTCAGGCAGTGGACCATGGTGCTATTAGCATCATGGTCCATGCCGGACTCCGGCATGGTGGATGGCGGAATTACCGCCCCATTCCAAGGTGAGTGGGGCGGTAATTCCCCATTCACCATTTGCCGTTCCCCATTCCCATTTTTGCCCCATAGGGCATAATGGGAATGGGGAAAGGCGCTAAGTACGGTGCCGCAAATTGCGGCACCGTACTTAGCACCAAGGTCACTTTGCGGCATGGGTTTTAAAGCCTGCAAAAAGCAGGCGTTAAAACCCGGGACCTCTTAATCAGGCGTTAAGGGTTAACGGCGCTGACGGCGCCGTTAAACCCTTAACGCCTGACTTGCAATGAGGGCCAAAATGTCAAATACACTTTCCACCTCCTTTTCAAACGTGAATTATCAACTCTATGTTATGGAGTTGCACACACATTAAAAACATGCTCTAACTTTTTAAACATATCCCCTAAACAACTGCTCCAAAAAATAAAAGGCAAAGATGAAGTTTTGCAGTCAAGTATCACAAATCTCTTGACAAACGTGTTGTACAAAGGAATACGAGTTCTGACGTCAAGCACAACTTCTTACGGACAGCAAACCAAAATAAAGATGGAATAGACATAAAAACCCCTGGAGAACTCTGTTTTCTTGACCCTGTAATTGTATCAAGGTACTTTCACCATCGCTTCATTGCCATGCTGCATTTTATCTGCAATAAAACTACGCCTCCACTCTGAGAAGTACAACACTTCTTTTGGAGAAAAGAATATCAATCCAGAGGAGCACCACACATCCACATGCTTTTGTGGATAAATGATGCTCCAAAATTTGGCCACGATAGTGATGCCACTGTTTTAAAGTTTATTGAAAAATACATTACCTGTGACATCCCTTCAAAAACTACAGATAGTGACCTACATGCATAAGTGTAACGCTTCCAAAAGCATAAATGTGGCAAATACTGCCGACGTAAGTATAAAAACAAAGGGAAATGCTATACCAAATGTCGCTTTGGCTTTCCTAGACCAGTTTGCAAAATGTTACAAGTAAATAGCTTGATGTCTTCTGTTAGAGACAACGTAAAAGGCAAATCCCCTAACAATGCATACAACATTAAAAGGGATGAAGTATCCAAGTACATTGATGATTACAATCCAATCATTGGACTCTTGTGGAATGCAAACAGACATACACTACATTGGAGACAATTCCACTGAATTTGCAAGATATGTCACAGCCTATCTCACCATATCTGAGAGAACAAAGCTAAAGGACCTCTGAGATGACATATCTGACAAAACACGATCACAGAAATTGTACAGTTTAGGTATATAAATGCACCCCCATAGACAATGCGGGCACTACGAAGCTGCTGACCATTTTACAAGGACATCCTTACATGGCAAATCTAAGCACATTGTCTGGTTGAAACTTGGACCAGCTTCATCCCGAAAAAGAGCACTAAAATCCTACCAAGAGATAGAAAACATAGCCAGGATATTTTAAAAAACAATTTAATTGACGCATACTACCCAAACGGAAGTACTGCTTTGGAAAACATGCGTCTGTACGACATAGCCCAAAACTATACCTACAAAACAATGTCACACCAAATGAGACATATGGCAAATATTCAGTCTCAACTTGTGAAGGAATCCTAGTGAAACTCACCAAACCCAGTCTAATCATATAAAGTTATCATTTAAATCTCCACAACATAGAGAGCTGTATTACATCGCCCTACCCCAACTTTTTACACCTTGGAGAAAAGAAAAATAATTAATATGTGACTATGACTCATTTGAAGCTGCATTCAAAGCAAATGAAGCAGTATAACAAATGACAAGAAAAAAAATACAAACAAACATTGGACAATGAGCGTCAACAAGAGGAAGACATTGAAGCTCAACTAGACAAAGAAGCACATGAGGGCAGTCAACCTTCCCTTACAGGAAGCCCAGACCCACTTGGAACCACTCATTCTAAATTAAGCAGAAATAGCATTACTGAGGTAGAAAAAAACATTTATCAATATAAACAATCTGAGGAAGACTTGTTAGTTCTGAAATCACAGCTAAAAGATGAACAACTCACCATTTATCTAGAAGTCACTCAAGAAATTGAACATGGTTTTAAACATGAAACTTTAACCTGTAGCTGTAAAAATTATAAACCTCTGCTACTGTATGTAAGTGCTGAAGCTGGTTCTGGCAAAACATTATTAATTAAATAATCAGCAAATTTCTACAAAACTTGACAAACCACAACTTTTGGTTGTGTTGACAGCCCCCACAGGTTTAGCTGCCTACAACATAGGAGGTATAACTTTACACCGACTACTACTCCTCCCCGTAGAACACCAAAACAAATTAGAATACTACAAATTGTCAGCAGAAGCAGCTACTGAAGTACGCAGAATTCTAAAACAAATGAAAGTGCTCCTGCTGGATGAAGTAAGCATGGTTTTCAACCTCATGTTGGCTTTAATTCATCTCAGAATGCAAGAAATCCTAAAAATCAACTACGAAGTACTGTTTGGAGGAAAACATGTTATTGTTTTCTGTGACCACCTACAGTCAGTTAACACCAGTGAAAGGCCAATCTATTTTCAAAACATTAGAACACAAAGAATACTGCAATACCCTCCACAGCAATGGAAATGTAAATCTCTGGAAACATTTTCTCTACAGAGAACTAACTCAAAACATGTGCGAGTCTGCAGACCTCACATATGCTAACATTTTAAAAAGAATTAGAAGTGGGCTGCTTACTAAAGATGATAAATCCATCTTAAATAGACTTATCCATGAGCTATATGCGTGAACACATCTGCTCCTGATGTCATGGAACAATTAACTGAACAAAATCTAAAATGAATGCAAGCTGTAGAGAATTCAACGGGAATGTTGAAAATAAATGCAACCCATACTGCATATCATCTCCACAGACAAACTAGAACTGCACGGCATGACACTTCCAATGTGTCAACAAGAAACAGCACTACTAAACAGCTTAGGAAAATATATCTCCAAGGCAGCCAGACTGGAGAAAATATTGACTTGCAGAGTAATTCTAAAACATAACCTTGACCTAGAACAAGGTTTATTCAATGGAGCAGTTGGTACAGTTGTTGGTTTCCAAACATATCCACATGTCAACAACACTCAGTTTGTCAACATCCACTTTGACAAACTTGCAGAAGTTAAACAAACTGGCTGGACAATAGGACGTTTCCTTTTTTACAATGACATGTACATACGCAGAGAGCAATTTTCTCTATCTCTTGCATATGCTGTCACTATTCAGACCCTAGATCTGAATAGTGACAGCATATGTCGGACCCTAGATCAAGCATTGACTGACATTGGCAGCACAGTCTTTAAAGAACATTTGAGTTACATAGCACTATCACATCTGCGTACACTCAATGGTTTATTCCTAGTTAACTTTTATGCAAACTAAGTCAATGCTGACATTCCTTGCATCCTGGAATACAACAGGATACAGGCAATATACACCTCCATCCAGATATGTACCCTGTACCTCAAAAAAAGAAACCTTTTCAAAGACAAATAATAGAAACAGAAGCTATAGCAGATGTCCCAACGATACCACTAAAAAAAACAACAATCAACTCCTTCTGCATCAAACAAAAGTAGTACAAAATCAACAGCACATTGATTACAAAAGAAATACACAAATCTCTCTTCCCCAGAAACACCTGGAGGCCCAGCAAACGATCCACAAACAGAACTCTCTGGTCCATTTAAATTCATAAACACAACTGGAGTAAATTGGTATGCTAATGTGGCAATGAATCTTCTCTTTCAATTGCCACCAATTGTTCCTCCACATTTACTTAAACGGCTCGGACCAATTGTGTTTGCAAATGCTCGTCCTTCACAGAAATGCCACAAATAATCCTGACAAAACTTAGTGTTGCACGTATAAGGCAATAATTGAAGTGAACTGCTGTGAAGGAATGGTAAAATTGACCATAAGCACACAGGAAGATCCACAAGAATTCCTAATGTACTTACCGCAAGTACTAGAAACCAAAAACATCCCTATAAATTAAATCTTCCAGATTTCATACACGTGGAAACATACATGCACTCTTTGCAACCATGTTTCACAAGACCACATTCCTAATTAACGATTTGTATATTTATCCATAACAAATTCTTAATTCATTCCATTTCACCAGCTTCTGCAGAATGCAAATCATTGAATATTATGCCCTTTTTGCAATTCAGACAATCGTCTCTTTTATACGGGGTGCTGAGGCCACAGGATCAAAGACCAGGATCCCCAGGGATCTGTGGGCGGGGCTTATGCAGCTGTTTGGATAGGAAGCAAGCGTGGTGGACTTTCCAAACCCACTGGTTCTCAGGGAGGGGGCGCTGGGATCCCTACTGAAGGTGAGGAAGGGTACAAACATTGCTGAAACATTAAAGGATTCCTGGGGCCAACCACAGACAACCAGGGACCGACACCAGACTGGCAGACAGGGCAGGGGTGACCTGAGCATGTCAGACTGCACATGGATCATAATGTGATACAGACAATCATAGCAATATACATGATCCATAACAGTGAAAAATCAATGCATCTAGTACAAACAGGAATGTTCCATTCTACCAGGCCTTAACATTCTGCATACGGAGCTACAGGCAAATGCATGTGTAGACAAAGAATGTCTGCCATTCATTAGTGAGACAGGCATTTCCACACTTGTCTCTCAGGAGGCTGTGGATCATTTTTCATCAGGATTCAGCTGAAGTGTCTTTCACGAGGCAGCTCCTGGAAAAAAGAAGCAGGTCTTTAAAGCTGCACAGGATTCTCCAGCAGGCTTGGATGCTTGTGGTGTTGTGCAGAAGGGATGTGACCTATCAGTTCAGGCTGGACTGCCCCTTTTGGGTTGAGACTAAGACTTATTTGCATACGGTCTGTCCCTTTTCTGTATTGGTTTGCCAGGCTAGAGAACAGTGGTTTGAGTGGCTGCCCAGGGCTTTGGAAGAGGTTGAGATTAATTCTAAACTTTTCAGCCATTACCCTTTGTTTTGCCATAGTCACCCTGAGTGGGACGGGTAGGCCCAGATGTGGGTCCCGAGCCTGTTGGGCCTAGAGACCCAAGCTACTCCTCTCTGATAATGCCCAATGAAACCAAAACATGTCTGGAGATGATTGTGGTCTTGTGCAGAAGGGATTTGACCTAGCAGTTCAAGCTGGACTACCCTTTTGGGGTGGGTTCAAGCCTGATTTGAATATGGTCTTACCTTTTTTGGTAATGGCTTTGCAGGCTGAAGAATGATGGTTTATAGGGTTGCCCAGAGCGTTGTCAAAGGTTGAGATTGATTCTAAACTTTCCAGCCATTACCTTTTGTTTTGCTGGATATCGCGCTGTGCAAGGGGCATGAAAATCAACCATACAACACTTACTCAGCAGTGATATTTGTTGTAAAGATCAGGCTCCCAGTTACTTGGACAGCTCTCTTAGCAGGTCTCTGGTGTAGGTGCAGTCCCTGAAAAGGTGGTACTCTGTCTCATCTGCTGTGCATCCTTTCTGGCAGTTCCTGAAGCAGTTGAGTCACCTGGCGTACATGAAGACTCAGACTGACAGATCTCCAAGG